>NW_028263375.1:9062225-9738892 GCF_051168715.1 Poecilia mexicana
CAAGTGTCCAAAGCCGCTTTATTTTAAGGAACTAACACAAAGTTCAAATTCAGAATACAATGCAAAACAAAAGTATGAAAATAATTTCAGTACTAATGGTTTAGTCAACAATTAGCTACACTGTGTCTAACAGAGAACATTAAGGGTTTATGAATCATCATATCAACTAATTAAGAGTTTATATTTAATTTGGAAAGCTTTTGAATTTAAACTTGTATCATGTTTCTTGGACCGAATTTGCACTCGCTCAAAGCATGTCTGTCCCAACACACTTTGATACACAGGTCCATATATGCTAATTTTGGGTTTAGTACCTTAATGTCAACATGTCACAGGAGGCTGGAATCAAACCTACAACCTTCCAATTACCAGACAGCTATCCCACCACTGATCCACATTCACCACAAGTTTCCACAGCAACAATGCTAGCACTAGTAGTAGAGTTTAAAAATGGTTTTCAGGGGATAGAAAAGTTTTAATAACTTGTAAGAATGGATTTAAAAAACTTGAAGTGGGTTAGCAACAATGCTACTGCTAAAGCAAAAATATCTAGCAAGCTTTGGTTCTCAACCCTGAGGCAATTATTACCAATGAACAGAACCTAATCTGCTGTCGTTATGTTAGGATAGCTGAAAGGCCTGCAAGCCATCTTGTTAAAATAGATTTAATGTATTGGTGTTGAGCTTTAACTTGTAGTTAACGACAACGCCAATGCTAACGTCAAGTTTGCTGGGAACCTTTACATGCCAGCTGAGGACAAATTTAGAAACGTTCAGCATTTTATCACATAATCATGTCCCAGTTCCTATATGTTTCTTTTTAACGTGAAGCTGAGTTAATTACCTACAATTTAACCAGTTTTGCTCAAAATTGGTTGAATTTAATTTATTCAAATACCTATCAGCTGTTTTATTTTATGTATTTTATGACCAAAATGCTGATCAAAATGTGTCCAATTCCAATTATTACCCCCAATTTTATTTATTAACTTCTCCCTGTTTTCGTCAGGGTAAAACAGTGATATTTCTATATTCCACTCAAGCATTTAGTCTGGTTACAGTAACTGCTAGGAATCTGGATCTAATCACATTTTGCCCCAGGAGATTGTCTCCGAGGGACTCATTAACACACAGCACTGTCCATGGGCGTGCGCCTGGAGTTGGGGCCCTGCAGCTCCCTGAGGTTTGCATGTCAGAAGAGAGGAGAATCACATCACAGCCAGTCCGTTTGGACACACTGACCGACAGACAGACAGACAGACAGACAGACTGTCAGCGCTGCTGCACTCACGCATCATAATGAGAGAGGAGCTCTGCTTCCTTCTGTTCTCTGCTATTCTTTAGTCTAATATCATTATTCCTAACCAAGTAAAAAGAGGTTGGTGGAGACAGAAAGAAAACAGAGATCTGCTTGTTCACCATGTTGCGGGAGAACAATTGCTTTGTCAAGTAAAGGGGAAAAGATAAAGAAACAGTTGAATTGATGTGTTTGGAGCAGCTGCCAACACGGATGACTAGACTCTGCCTGCAGCTTTTCTCTCCTCCGTTTGTTAAAAGAATATATATGGAAAAAGAAATAGTTTTTACACAGTAAACATCAACAGCTGCATTAGTGAACTGGTGCAGAAATTTATAACGGCGACAAAGAAGGCTGTAATTAAACGGTTCAACATTTCAGTTGATTCCAGTGGGGCTTTTTCTCTCCACCCGCCCACACACAACACCTAAGGTGTTAATAGTATCCCTGTTAATATGCTGCTTTTGATTTACCATTTACATTACAATGAAACAGAAACACATCGTCAGGATGTGATGAGTTCAAAGCTGCCGTTTCATCCAGGTCTGTGTGAGCCAGCCTGGCAGCTGAAGAAGCCGTGACACCACCTGACCTGGCACAGCTTTAAAGGCCTGACGTTAATCAGCCAGTGGTCTCTCCTTTCGGCGTCATTTCTCCACTTTTTTCCTTCTTCAGCTGGCATGATTGCAGATGAGGTGGATCTCTCTCTCTGGCAGGACATTTGACGCGACTTAACCAGATCCTCTCTCAGCTTTCTTTCCTTGTTTCCACTTTGTCTTCTGTTACTCCTGACTCCACTGCAAAAACACAGAATCTTACCAAGTGCTTTTGGTCTACAGTGTAAAGAAAAAATGTCTCTAATTTACAGTAAAATACCGGCAGCTGTGGTTGACGAAATCTTACCGTATAAATATGGTAAAATTCTGAGAAATTTGGTAAAATTATCTTCTGTAAAATATACAAAAGAGAGTGTTTTACTCTCTTTTGGTATAATAAATACCATTATTTTACCAATAATGGTAAAATATTGGTAAGGGTAATATTTTTACCATATTTGGTAAAATATGGAATATTTTACCAAATATTTTATATACAGTAAAATTATGCTGGTATTTTACCAGCATAAATTAGAGACTAATTTACCATAAATAAACAGTGTAATTTTTAGTTCAAATATCTTAGTTCACTTGAAATAAGACAAGCAAGTTATAGGAGCTTATTTTAAATCCATAACTCCTTAATATTAATGAAAAAAAATTCTGGTTCTATTGGCTAATTCTTTCACTTAAAACAATGGAAAAATGTCTTGTTATAACAAGACATGTTAGTGAAATAATTTTGCCAGTGGAACCAGTATTTTTTCATCAATACTAAGAAATTATTGACATAAAATGAGCTGCTATATCTTGCTGAAAAATACTTGTAAGTTATTTTTGTCTTATTTCAAGCAAACTAAGATATTTGCAGTAGAAACTAAAAATACTTGGTAAGATTTTGTGTTTTGCTGTGTGACTAAACATGCTAGACCTCTGCCTTGGTTGCTAGGTAACGGGCTGGGCTTCCCTGGGGTTGCTAGGTAACGGGCTGGGGTTGCTAGGTGAGAGGCAGTTGCTCAGGAGGTTTTAGAAATGACTCATTTTCCAGACAACAAAAACATGAACTAATAGCCAAAAACTATTCTGGTGTTTTTTAAGCTTGTTAAATAAGTTAGTTTGGTCTTATTTCCAGCAAACTAAGATATTTGCATTAGAAACTTTGCACATCCTCTCTCATCCGACTTGCAGAGGACGTCTATATTCACACCGAAGCCTTTGGAGCACCAGAAATGTGTAGGGAAAACAAGACAGGGTCAGCGCTCTGTTCGCTTTCTCCCTGAATCATCCTCTCTGCTCTACAGCAGCAGTAATCCACAGAGAGCCACAACTAAACGGAGTGTCTATTGGCTCAATGAGAAAATAGCTTTTTTTTTTTTTCTTTTTTCTCGATTGCAAGAGGACCCTTCATTTAATGTGTGTGGTGCACACGCCTTGGCCCGTAATGGCTTCAGCATCTTTGTTGTCGAGAGACAGGAGAAAATGAAATTTGCTTTTCAGCTGGCAGAAATAATTTACTCTCTGAAAGGTGTGTTTTTCATCAGCTGTACAGGAGCCAAGAGATGTGCAAGGTCTGATACTGCAGCTTGAGCGCTTCGATGCGGCAGCGCTTTTCTTTATTTATCAAAGCTTTGGCGTTGTCGGGCAACTGCCTAAAAAGTTGATTTAAGTTGTTTGTTTATGTTCACCCTTTGGTCTGCACACAGCAGAGCTACACAGGAAGGGTTTGTGTCTGAAACAGTCCAAAGAATGTCTTTAAAGGGAAAAACTTTGCTGCCTTGATTTAAATGGTGTCTGTTTTTATGTTGCATGTTGTCATGCATCTTCCATCAATTTACCAGATCAATTTACCATCACTTAATATAAAAGTAAACAAGATTTTCAGATCTTACAGCAGACTAATAGATCTTACAAGCATATAAACAATAGCGACAAAAACTCAAATTAGAGTAAAAAGTGTAAAAATTATTGGAAGAAATTAAATAACAGCAATTTCAGCATATTTATTTACACTGGAAGCAGTTCTCTATTTTAATGTTGCAGTACTGTTTGATGACAGCAGTTCAAAAGGTTTGAGGGTTTGAATATAAACAGAAGGCAGGGACACTAAAGAGCTTTTCAGCTCCCCTCACCGTCCCCTGCAGGATCCTCTGGGCTGCCATAGTGGAGCTACAACAGTTTGTCAACATACTAGAGTTTCCCTGAGAACACTGCAGAACCACAAAATCTTACCATGCATCTTCCATCAATTTACCAGATCAATTTGCCACCACTTAATCAAAAAGTAAACAAGATTTTCAGATCTTACAGCAGATTAATAGATCTTATAAGCATATAAACAATAGCGACAAAAACTCAAATTAGAGTAAAAAGTGTAAAAATTATTGGAAGAAATTAAATAACAGCAAAATAACTTAGTCTAGTTTCTAGTGCAAATATCTTAGTTGACTTGAAGTAAGACGAAACTGACTTACAAGTAACTTTTCAGCAACAATACAGGTGTTTGTCAATAATTTCTTAATATTGATGAAAAATACTTATTCCATTGGCAGATTAGTTCACTTATAATAAGTGGAAAATGTGGAACTAGTTCTTGGTTGCTAGGTGACGTCCTGGGCTTGGCTGGGGTTGCTAGGTAACCGCAAAGTGCCCGTTGATAGTGGCATAAGTGAAATAATCTGCCTGTGGAACTAGTATTTTTTTCATCAATATTAAGAAATTATTGACTTAAAACTTGTACTTTGTTGAAAAGTTACTTTTAAGTTAGTTTTGTCTTATTTCAAGTGAACTAAGATATTTGCATTGGAAACTTGACCAAAAATACTTGGTAAGATTTTGTATTTTTGCAGTGAAGTCGTCTAGTTACTGGAAAGTTACAATTTTTAGTTTCATTGACAGATTGAAAACTCAAAAACTTGATATTTTACAGATCAGAGAATACACCACAACCAAACTCCACTAAAATTGAAGGAAGCACATTGATGTAAGAAGCTATTTACAAGGAAAATGTATTTTTTGACATGTAGAGGCATGTTTGCAGTTGATTGTATGGAGAGAATGCAAGAGAGAGCAAGACTGAGTCATAATCACTAGTTAACGGCTCTCCTACTCACACAGTGTGACGTCGCCTCTTCTTCTAGTGCAAATTATTACTGATACCTCAAATTAAACACGTTGGACTTTTAAATCAGCATCAACAGGTAAAATCATCCACCAAACTCTGCCACAGTCGCGCTACTGTAAACCAGCCTGTGTGTTTGCCTCCATTACCCTCATTAGCTGACATGCCTGAAATAATAGTCTTCCATAAAACGTGTCAGTGCTTCACTCAGGCATTTATCAGCCGTGTGAGTATAGATCATTTTCATTGCTGCCGTTGGAGCCTTTGTGTGTTTGGCTGAAATGTGAGCACATCTCAAATGAGATCGACCACAGACGTTATCCTGGCACCATCTTATCTGTGAGCTTTTCATTTACTCGCCTTCGCTCAGAGCTCAGAGAGAGTTTCTCCCGGCTCCTTTTCTCCCTCACATGTCTCGTCCTCCGTTCGCAGAAACCTCCTTAATGTCTTCCTTCCTGTTTTTAACTTCCTTCTAAAATAATTTATTTCCAAACTTTAGGGGAGATTTTAATGACAGACTTATTCAAAGGATTTTAGGAAGCATGTAAACAGAAGAAAGTCCGTCTACCTAGAGGTTTACTGGTTAAACGATTCAAATGTTTCTGACAATATGTCAGAGTCGCAGGAGTTTTCTGCAGTTGTAACAAAATCTGAAAAAAATGCTGCGTTGGCAATTATAAAAAATAAATAAAGTCACGTAAATAGAAAAAATTAAATACAGGATATAAATATCTGGTTTCATCTGTACATGAAGGATTTTATTTTTTGATTTAAATGTTGGACCCTTGAGCAGTTGAAGCATTTTGGACAAATCTTACACACTGCAGGACTTCTGCTTTTATAATCTGTTTTAGAACATATCTAGGCTTCCACGTAAATCTTTATCCGCTGCTTGTCTCCATGAGGGTCTGGAAGCTGAGTGACCCAAACACGGGGCAGCTCCAGAGTTCACAGGGGGCAGGAAGCTGAGGGGCCTCGCTTCCTTTTTATCAGGAGGAAGCAGGATGGCTGTTTGTGCTCAGCCCAAGAATTCCTTGTGCTTATCTCGCATTCACGCCTTTTCCCCTTAATAACGGCTGGGCTGAGCAGGTAATGAGGTAAAAGGTATGTATTCGACAAGCTGCGGCGGGAGATAGCGGACCCTCCAATAGGCTTAGGGTTCGGCTCCGGTGGGGGGAGGAACGCTCGGCTCCATCTCAGGATGCGACGAACGATCTCGAAGTTTCCCCACAGCCATATTTTCCTTTACGTATTTTTTCCAGAACTAATAAACCAGTTTACACAGGTATCCATTAAAGGCTGAGGTCACTGCACAGAGCGAGCGCGCTCGGTAAATCTCAGGGTTTTTCCCGTAAGGATTCTTCATCACCTCATGCTCTTTTCATCCCCAAGATGTATTCAAAGCTCTGCGAGGGGCTTAAAGCGGGCCAGCTGTCGGGATTCGTGACACGGGTCTGACGTGTGGGGGGGAGGAGGGGGTTACCTGCCCGGCTTCAGGAGCTCTGATCAGAGACGACCCAGAAATTACACTCCAGTAAGAGCAGCAAACATGTTTTTACTCAGGTAAAAAGTAGCTATCCAAAAACGTATTTGGTAAAAAGTAAACTCAAGTCCTGAGAAACTAATCAAATTATGAATCATTTGATATTTAAAAATTACATCATCAGATGTACCAGAATATAAAGTCAACTGGAAATTTTGGCAATTTATGGGAAAAAATGACAAGAATTAATTTAGGTAGCAAAAATGAACAAAATTGGGCAAAATATTTTTTCCCAAATCAGTTCCTGCCAATTAAAAAAAAAACTTATGAAACTTTAACAAAAGCTGCAGGTGTGTCTGTGAAGTTTTGGTTACAACATGTTTGTTTTTCATTCACTGGGTAGAAAATTTACTCATAATAAAATTACTCGAGTAAAAGTAAAAAGTACAACATGGAAAAAATACTCCTAAAAGTACATATTGTTTTCAAAAAAGTTACTCAGTGCTAAGTACTTTTTTTTTCTTCCTCTTTCTGTTTTCATGAACTTAATCTTTTGTGTTATCCTTTTTGTACTTTGGTGCAGTTTTTTTTAAAAGTGGTATATAAATACATTTGACATTCACATTGACTCAAGTAAATGTAACTAGTTACTACCCAGCTGTGGCTCTGATGCACTGAATGGCGCTGAAGTTTGGGCGCTGCAGAGAGTAAACCACGTTCCATCTGGTCCCTTTAATGATTTAAAGCAGTTTTCTCAAACTGTGGTCCTCCAGCTGCTGCATGTAAACAACCGTTTGTTTGCCAAGACGTGAGCTCAAAGTGCGACGCTATAGTTAGCTTACCAGAGGATTGTGTTTGAAAATAATAACGGATAAATGGCTTAAGACCGGGTTACTAAAAAGAAAACCTGAAGATACCAGTGGAAAGTTTGTGAGGATGAGCTGCAGAATCGTTGTTTCTGAACACTGTTACGATACAAAGCTGTGCTGGGTTCTGTAGGCGGAGAACAGAGCTGCGCCCCGCGCTGACTAACTGCATCTAAACACCAAAAATAAGATTATTTATGTTGGACTACCTCCTGGCTGAAGGATAATGTTTGTTTTTTCCAAAACAACTCAAGTCTGTTTTCCTTTTATTATGCTTCTAAATTAAAAATGGCAGCAACAGTTATAGTCAGGAGCTTTTTTGATGTGTTTTCTATGATTGGAAAGCTTAGAATCCATACTGTGAAAAACTCAAAACGCTTCATGGTTTTTTTGTGGCTAGCCACATTTATATAACAGTGCCACCCTTCACATTAGGAGGAACAAGACAACACGTTACGAGACTAATACTTTAATTTGTTGTGTTATTGTTGGGGGAATTTCCAGTTGAGTGTTTGTTAAATGGGATAAGTGGTCCTTTGCCTGAAAAAGTTTGAGATTTAAAGGTAGAAATTGATTTCTTTGCAAAATTTTGAATGTTTTTGCTAAAGTTTGCATCCTTCTAAACCCAGAGGTGAAACAATGTGCAGGAAAAAGCTTCTCATGTCATTGTTCTTATTTGTTTTCTGCACTGCTTAACACTCGGCCTTCAATATTCAAGGCCCTATTAGGAGTTGCTTCTTGCTCGTCTTTGTTGCATACATTAACTGGTTTCCATTGTCACATGATTTATTTATTACCCAATATGGAGGCTTGTGCTCTGCTTATGAACTGACTGAGAAGGGAAAATCTGTCTGCAGAATCAATAATATAGTTTCCTGGATTCACTACAGCCTCAGTAGTTTAGTTCTTGGTTATTAACACATGTCTGAATAAGCTAAAACCACCTAGAACAACTCTGGATGCACCTCATGCTGAGTTTTTACTTCTCTTTTTTGGTGAAGGTGAAGAAGATAAATAGTGACTGTTATTTCATTGGACTCTGGATCTTAAAAAGCGTACATGGAAATCCCAGTCTAATGAGATTAAAAAAGAAAAGGCTTGGAGTTGGCTTTTTAGCTTCTTTACTGTAAACTTCTGTATGCACAGACAGAAGAAAAAGTTTGGGAACCACTGAGCTAAACAAACAATGCAATGCATAAATAGAGTTTTAAGCTTTTCTGGGCATGAAAGTCTCCCTTTCTGCATGTTTTCTTTAGTCTCTGTTCATTGTTGCCCTGCCAAAAAAGAAACAGTAGAAACTGCGACGCTGCATCGATGCTGAACTTGACGGGTCTCCTGCACATCCAGGCGAGTCTTTGCTGGCACTAATGTGATCTCAAGCTTCTGCTTCCTGTCCAACGTGTTTCAAATTTGCCCTGCCGCTGAACTCAAGCAGCTAGCCGCTAATTCACCATGAGATGATCTCCAACAGTTTATGATTTAAATAGTTTTAATCAGACATCATAAACAGTTTTTCACTGATGCGCCGTTTGCAGCAGTGTGTTGGCTAACTTCCTGTCCAACCAGATGCGGCTGGAGACGCAGCTCGATCTTTGGAAGCAAAATTCAGAGGTGTCGTTTAGCGATCCTGATCAAAGATTTATCAAAGATTTTGTGACGATCCTGGTCATAAAATGACACTGGAGGATTCATGCAATTCAACGCTTCTTAAGTCCTTATAAACGCCTATCATTTCATATCGGGGTCAAAATCTGCTGCTGATGCTTTCAAAGACAAGAGCATACTGTCTGTTGTTGAAAAATATGTCAACAGCAAATATATGTGCAAAAAAGTATCATATTCAATTTACTTCAATGCAGAGATCCTTTATTAATCCAAAGGGAAACTCAGCTCTCTGTACTCGGCTCCTTGTCCGTCTCTGATGAACTTTAATGCTCTAAAACTTCTTGCATTGAACAAAATGAACATTGCCTTTTTTGTTTTCTGTTTTGTTGCTTTATAGTCTGTAAATCCTACATTTGGTTAAAAAATATGGCGAGATCGACTTTATAGTGTATTGTAAATGTAAGCACAATCTATTTCCCCCCAAAACCTGGATCAAAATAATCCATCCACCCATTTTCTTTACACCCTTGTCCCTCAGTGGGGTCAGGAGGTGCTGGTTCCTCTCCAGCTAACGTTCCAGGCGAAAGGCGGGGTCACCTGGACAGGTCGCCAGTCTGTCGCAGGGCAACACAGAGACACACAACCATGCACACACACACTCACACCTAGGGGCAATTTGGAGAGGCCAATGTTTTTGGACTGTGGGAGGAAACGGGAGTACCCGGAGAAAACCCACACATGCACAGGGAGAACATGCAAACTCCATGCAGAAAGACCCAGGCTGGGAATCGAACCCAGAACTGCGCCACTGTGCAGCCCGGATCAAAATAATAAGGTTTATGGGTGGATAATGAACATTTTTGTGTCACATTGTGCTGATGTTGTCTGGCTGTTTGTGAGGGATGGCACCGGCGCGCTGCTTGGCTTTGAGCCGTTTTTACTCTCGCTGTGACTCACCGGGCCCAGAGCGTCGCTCCTCTCCTGACTCGAGCGTTTTTCACATAAATTGGGGCTCTGTCCAAGCTTCTGGCTTTTTACTGTTGCATCAGCCGTAACTGGGTCCAACATTTTCTCTTTGTCCCTCCCTGCCTGGACTCTCCTCCACATTCCTGTCTGAAATAACACTAACCATGAATATGGAAGTGCTGCTGTAACTATTTACATTGACTTGAGTAACTTTTTTGAAAATATTTTCTTTTATGTGTATTTTTGCTCCCCTGTACTTTTAATTTTACTTGAGTAATTTTATTTTGAAGTATCTCTGCTTCAGTAAAATTTCTGGATTTTCTTCCCACTGAATGAAAAACAAACAAAATTCACCAGAAACAGACAAAGTTTAATAAGTTTTATATTAAAAAAACTGATTTGGAAAAATTATCTTTTGCCCGATTTTGTTATTTTTCATAATTTCTATGAATTATTGCAGTTTCTGTCTTTAAAATACCAACATTTCCACTTATCTTTATAATTTGGTTCTTCTTCTTGTGTAATCTTTAAATATTAAATGATTGATATTGTGAGTAGACTTTTCACCAAATACTTTTTTACTCTTACTCGAGTCACTTCTTGGATGCTTTTTACTTTACTTGAGTAGAAATATGTCGAAGTATCGCTGCTCTTACTCTGACAGTTCTTCTGAACTCTGTCTGGTCATCAGATAATTCAGAAAATGGTAAATTTCACTTCATGTCTCACTCTTTGCTGCAGTTTGGGATCTGAACTCTTTAAACGAGGTCGTTATCTCCGTGTACAAAGGAAATGCAGGTTGATGCTAGATGTTTACCCGTTATTTTGTTTCTTCTGCAAACATTTAGTTGCGACATGAATCAGCTGCAGACACGGTGAGGACAGGGGCTGTGAATAAATGATGCAGCTTTATTAACTTTCTCCACTCGTCCTTCTGAGGGATTTATTTCCAGGATGACTCGCGGTGCATCCTGCCTGGTTAATAACACTTTAATGTCTCAGGCAGTGATAACGATCCCCCCCCCCACACACACAGCCTGGGGGTGAAACACAACTGGAACCGGCGAGCTTTTCTATTTAAAACTCCCAATCTGTGCTGCATGTTTTAAGACATGACCGTTTTTAATTGAAAGTGAATATTTCAAACCTCAGCAGATGTAATTGGGCTAATTTTATTCTAACTTATAATGTGCGTTTGTGTTTGCGTGTGTTGCCATGCGGCTTGGAGTCGGTAAGCAGCTATAAAAAGGCTCTGAATTTTCCTTCCTCTGGGCCTGCTGCGTTTCTCTGCTGCCTTTGTAGCCCACACACCTCGTCCACGGCACGGCTCCCTGCAGCGAAGCCGCGGTCCCTCCCACAAAGTGAGACTTGCCACAGGTCTGATACGCACATGGGCTGCTTTGTTGGATCAACAGAACCAGAGGCACAGATCAGAGTTTGTCCCTCCTCAGGTTGCAGCCTTGATCTGGAGGATCTGGGGGAGAGAAGGAGACTAATGATCCCACTTAGACTTTCAGGTTTATGTTTTTACCTGACACTTCGAAAACAAGCTCTCAGAGTAGATGTGCTCAGAGAATAGACTTTAAATGGTGTTGGATTACAAATTGCTCAATGACTTATCACCATAACACTTTAAAATCAAATCAGTTTTGTTTGTGTAACACATTTCAGCAGCAACGTCTCAAAGAGCTTTGCATCATAAACTACAAAGTCGTGAAACGGTCAGTAGTTTAAACATTTTCCTGTCGTTGAACATCTGATTGTTGACGTTTCTGGGCTTTTAGTCTGGATTTGAAGGATCTCAGTGTTTCGGCTGTTTTGCAGTTTTCTGGCAGTTTGTTCCAGATCCGTGGTGCATAGAAGCTGAATGCTGCTTCTCCATGTTTGGTTCTGGCTCTGGATGCAGAGCAGAACCAGAAGACCTGAGAGGTTCTGGAAGGTTGATACGACAATCAGTTTAGAGAATATTTTGAATGTTTTTTTTTTTTACGTTCCTGTGGAGCCGTCGTCTTGTTTTTTTCATCTCTTTTAACTTGATTAAGTTAGTAGGAACTAAGGAACTTAGTTCTTAGGAACTAAGAACCTTAAGGCTAATGCTGTTTGTAAGAACTCAGTCTTTTATGTGCAGTAAATTTGATCAGAGGAAAAAAAAACAACTTGGATGACAGTATAAAATCCCTTCTTTAGTTCTCAGAAATGAAAATATAAAATGATGAATTCACTAAAAACATAAAATCTTACGAAGTATTTTTGGTCTAGTTTCCAGTGCAGATATCTCAGTTCACTTGAAATAAAACTAATTTAAAAGTAACTCAGGCTGGATGTATGAGCTGGTTTGAAGTCAATTTCTTAAAGTTGATGGAAAAGTACCAAGTCTATAGGCAGATTATTTCACATATAACAGGACATTTTTCCCATGTTATAAGTGAAAAGTGAAATTAATTATTTTTTCCCCCTCAATTTTAAGGCACTCCGATAAATTTGTGTCTTTATTCTGCCAACATTGTGGCTATATAATTATAATTTAACAAATGTCCTTGTGGTCTGGCCCTGATATCTCATCATGCAACTCAGAATGGAAGATTGAAATAAAAGCCACTTTTTAAAAAGTAATTAGTAATTTCTTTTTTAGAAAAGAAATGGAGAAAAAATCCATTGAAATCAGAAATCAGCTCTGGTTTGATCCACCCTTAGAGTCGTGTAAAAATGTTCAACTTGCTTTTAAACCTACACCAACATCTCTTCACTGCAAAAACACAAAATCTCACCAAGTATTTTTGGTTTAGTTGTAAATATCTTAGTGCACTTGAAATAAAACAAAACAGCTAACTTCAGCAGATAAACTTATTTTAGATCAATAATGGCTTAATATTGATTTAAAAAAATACTATCTCCACTGGCAGGTTATTTCACTGTCAGTTATTGACTTAAAACAAGCTCCTATTTGTTTCTGAAAAGTTACTTGTAAGTTGGTTTTGTTTTATTTCAAGTCAACTAAGATATTTGGAGTAGAGATTTTAGATTGTGTGTTTGCAGTGTCCTTCAGTTAAAACCGTTAAGGATCCGAACTGAGGACTTTTAGTGGATATGAATTGGTAGCAGCGTGTGTGTGTGTGTGTGTGCGTGTGTGCGTGCGCGTGTGCGTGCGTGTGTGCGTGTGTGCGTGTGTGTGTGTGCGTGTGTGTGTGTGTGTGTGTGTGCGTGTGTGTGTGCATACATGCGTGCATGCGTGTCTTTGCTGTTTTCCGTCTTTTCCAGAGCTTCGCCTCAGATTGCATGTGATGAGGAACTTGCAGGGTCGTGGTGGAGTCAGATGAGACGCCCCATGTGACCTCCAGGGATGCTGGGAGATTTTTGTTCAGATCGCTGAGAGCATCTGGGACAAACTCAGGACATGCTTTTAAATGTTCAAGAATTATTTTATCTGAATAGTCTGATTAAATAAGAGCCTTTTAACAAAAGATGCTCTGTGGGGTTTTTCTTTTTTCTTTTTCCTCTTCGCTTCTCGCAGGGGAAAACAATTCGACAGAAACGCAGAGTGGCACGCTGCTTCATGCTTTTTTGATGGTGGCTCATGAAATTTTTAACCTTCCGCTCGTTCTGAAAGCGCGGCACTCCAGACGGCG
The DNA here is from genome assembly GCF_051168715.1 of Poecilia mexicana. NCBI lineage: Eukaryota > Metazoa > Chordata > Actinopteri > Cyprinodontiformes > Poeciliidae > Poecilia > Poecilia mexicana. Next base: position 9,075,782 of record NW_028263375.1, read on the forward strand.
TTCGCGGGTCAGCGCACTAAAACACGGCCTCTGTCCTTTGGGCAAACAGTCGGTCAGCGCCAGCCCAAGTGTTGCAGCCACAAGCAAACCATGCCATTAGCGTGCAAGGAGGCAGTGCACTCGCATCTCAGCTCCCTCTTTCAAACCTCCTCAAAGAACTGCGGTTTTCCAACAAGTGATGCAGTTCATTTTCTTTCCTAATAGCTTTTGGAGGGAATGCATTCGAACTGTGAAGTCTGTTCCTTTTTTTCACTTAATCCACAATTCTCTGGGCGCTCTTTCCTTTGAAGCGCGCAGTAAATAGAATCCACTGCACTGGAAACGCATCCAGCCTTTAATAAACCATTTGATGTTTATTAAAGGAGTTTGGTTTTATCACGAAACGCTTTAGAGCCCAGACTTTTGCTCCGGCGCGCGTTTATCAGAGGCTGCGCAGCACCCACAGGTGTCCCCACTCGCTGAATCTAATTTGGCTGCTGTGGTGATTGATTTAAGTTGATAATAAAACTAAAAGGAAGGTTAAAAAAAACCCAGCAGAACATCAGGTGATCCTGGCCGCCTTCCTGCTGATTTCTCACCTGCACCAGGTGTCGAGTCGTCCAGCTTCACGCCGGCGGCCACCTGTCTCTGCTTCTCGGAAGTGTTTCCCGAAGCAAACGCTCACTTTGGGAATGCCTCCAAACGCGTGCACCTGTGAGAAATGGGCTCAGATTATGTTTCCCAATAACACTTGGCAGGACGCAGATCCCAGATGAAATGCTCGGATGCCGAAGCCAAAGTAATTTTGTTGCTGTTTTTCTTTTTGCACTCCCCCCCAACTGAGTTGATGTTCTTTTGGCTTCACAACTATGAAGAGATGCATTAAAAAATCATCCAGCTCGCTCATCCAAGCTGCTGTTTGAGCGAGACAAATGACAGAACAGACATTTACTCAGATGGATCTGTTTGATTCCTAAACCTGGAGCTGATTTCTGCCACACAGAGAAACCATAACACCAGGAAAACAATCCAAGCTGGAAGCGCAGCGTTACTCCAGTTTGAAAAATGGACACCTCACTATTTATTTAATAAAGAGCACATGTCTGCAGTTCCTGAAGCTGTATCTGGAGGAGCGTCGACGACGACCATGCAGTCGGTTCTGTGAGCTTGTTAAAACACCCACTTCAAGTATTCAGCCCGCTCTCCAGTTCTCTGCACTTATTCTGTTGCTTTTGGCTCAAACTGCCGGTCTGTTGTTCTTCCAAGAAGCTGGAGACGTTACTGACAGCTGGAGATTTTGAAAGAAACGAAAGAGAGAAAGACGTATCTCCCACTGCAGTTCTTCAGCCTGTGGTACCGAATACAAACCGGCTTTTATTTAAACGTTCATCATCCAGGAGGAAAAATAATCTAACATTTTATATCGTAATCATTTCAACCCTTCTGTGCATGAATTATGATCCTTTGACATTATTTTTTTCCAGAGTGTTTTTGATTTTTTTAAGGCATGAAAAAGGTGGAATTTTTTTTTTTTTGTAAAATAAAAAAAACTAGGATTTTTTTCTAGGTGATCGATTGTAATTTCCTCTAAGCACGAGTTATTTAGAAAGCACATCAGTAGTATTAGTCTTTAGAGGTCACATGATGTTTTTTACCTGCTACAGCAGAAGGAGGGACTGGATGTTCCTGAGTCTCTGCCATGTTGGATTTAACCAAACTTTTCCTGCACTTGCAGTAGATGGCCAGTAGTTGGCAGTGTATTGTGGTCCGTGTGCATTTATAACATAAAAATCCATGAGTAACACAAGAAACTGGCTTTAAATGAGCTGCACTGCAGTGACTGCTATGCATGAAGGGGTTAAAACTTATGTACAACCTTAAAATATTATTTTTACATCAACTGAATTATCTAAATATGTGTAGAGTTGTGGAAAAGTTGCATTTCTTCTGGTGAAATATAAATAGTTTTTGATGTCTGGGACCAAGAATGTTTTTGTTTTTGTTATTTTTTTTTTTTCCACTTGCGATTGTCGACTTGGAAAAGCAATTTATTTTCAAATGCCAAAAGTCGTGTTGGTTTTTGTTGCCTTTGCATGTGAATACAGTTGTGTGGGATCAATTTAATTTTTGCTTTGTCTTTATGGTAATCCGTCTGTTTCCCCTTCCTCTGACATCAGTAAAACACGCGCTGCATTAGAGCAATGCTCTCCTACATAATAGCTTCTCAGTAGATGCATAAAACAGTCTGGATGGAAGCCTTTTGGGGCTGAAGCTTTACAAGCAGCCTTAAAACAATACGCCAGGTCAGACTTAAACCTTCATCATGAAAATCCCAGCTCTTTGTTTTACAGGCGTGCAGCACTACACGGGCTGTTTATTTTTAACTTTATGTTTGCGGTGAGGCTGATTGAATTGCTCACAGTTTCATCACCGGCCCAATAATTACTAAAGTTGGCATCAGCAGGATCTGCTCAGGCAAGAACTGTCTTCATTTCTGCTGAGACGACTTCAAGTAAATCAACAGAGACGATCCTGTGTTTGTTCTAGTTTATTACACGTTTTTTTCGTCTTGCTTTAAGTCTTAAAGGCACCTTTTTAGACCGTTTTCTCATCGTCGTACTGCCGATGCATCTCTGACCCCCAAACTGCCTCAGATCCGTCATGTTTTGTGGCCTGAATCTATCGACTTGTGTTTCTGTAGGGACTTCATTTTGGAGCCGCTCCAAGCAGCTCGGTTTTCATCCTCTCCCCATCGTTTCTCTGGCCCCCGTAAATCAATGTGATGTAATTGTATAAACTCCCTTTTCCCACAGCTCTGAACTGGAGGCACAACGTTCTCAGGGAGAAAGTGATTCAGCGTGACCCGCTAACCTCTGCCTGTTGATTCCCACAGTGTTGTTGTCCCCGTCTTGTGAAACACAGACTTTGCTCTTTATATATGTGTTTAAGAAGAAGTGCGTTTGCTCCAGCGGCGCTCAGCATTTGTTCAGTTTGTCAGGGAGGCCGTCTGGGCCAAGCCCCCTGCATGCACCTCATGACATCAGGAGATGCTGTAACACGGATCCGCCTGACCTTTTCACATTTGGTACGCGACAGGGTTAGGATCGCTGACGAAAAAATTATTCTGACTTCAATTTTGTTATTTAAAAAGTCAGAATTCTGAGTAAAAAATTTAAAATTCTAAAAAAAATATATATATATTAGAATTTTGAGATTAAAGTCAGAATTCTGAGAAAAGTGAAAATTCTAACAAAAAAGTCAGAATTCTGAAGAAAAACTCACAATTCTGAGAAGAAGTCATTGCTTTCCTTAGAAAAAAAAATAAAGACAAGTGGCCATAATCCAGTTTTGTAAATTTTTTCACATCAACACCACATTGTATTTATTTTAACAAGATTGTTTGAGGTTCCCCTCCTGGCCTGTGGTGGCGCTGCACTGAAGAAAACGACACAAAAGCCTCTGAGCGTGACTTCCTCGTTCATGAAGTTTAGTCAGAAATGGAGAATGATCAGGTTTTATAGGATTTCTACTTCATCTTGACAAAAGACAATGAGCCATTTCTCCTGCTAGCGCTAAACTCATGCATTCCTTTTGATTGTATTTACCCAGAATGCAATGTGGTGTAATTCACTTCTGCTTTTGGAGCGGTCTTTGGTTGGCTTTCACATATGTATTATTCACACCTCGGACTTTGCAGGAAAACAAACTAGAGTTTGATTGGTGTGAATTTATCCTTAGCAGCCTAGTCAAAGTCCAGGTCTAAATCCACCTGAGGTGCCGAAGGTTAAAATGGCAGTCAAGATGTCCTCTGTCCAATCTGATAAAGCTTGAGCTGTTTTGAGAAGATTGATCAACATTTTCACCCTTTAGATGGTCAGAGCTGATGGATGAATCCTGCAGGATTTGCAGATTATAAAAGATTTAAGACGGATGAAAACAAATCGATTTCACCCTTTTTTTCAGATTATTATGTGTAAAAATGATATTTTTGAGATTTGTTTTGCCTTGCTGGTGCTGTTCAAATCATTGAGCAGCTGTGTTAACGCTCCATTTTTATACGTTGCTTTAAACTGTGTGACTAAAGAAATATTTTGCAGCTGTAAATGAGCTTTTTTTTTTTTTACCCACTTTCATAAACCATGCTTGTGCCCTTAAACAAGTAAAAACACTCCCACCCCTCAGTTCACCGCCAGACGGTCTCGTTCTTATTTATTTTTTTTAAACGGCTGACAGCTGAGTGACGGGTGGCCGGGAGGAAGATGCAGGTGTGGATCCTCACAGCTCTCTTCTCTCGCTGCCTACCAGCTTCTCCTCAGAAAGATGCTTTTTTTTTTTACTTGTTTCTATGACAACATGATCCTGACAACCCACTTTAATCACAGGTTGTTGATAAACCGATATTACCCGTTTGCTTTCTAGGAGAGTGGAGCAATTTCCTAAACCTTTAATTCACACATCGTCTTTTACCTCCAGATGTTTACAGCTTGATCTTGTTCCCATGGCAACCATTAAGATGGTAATGCTGGGAATATGATCACCTTTAAATTAAACAATTAGGAAAACAGGAAAGCACCACAGAGGCTGTCAGTTTGATTTACAGTAGATTGGGAGAATATTTCTACACTGTGAAACATTTACAGGTGGTTTATTTGAAAATGAAAGTCAACCTGCTGCCTTGAAAATGCAATTTAAGTCACAAGAAAATAGTTTTGGTTTCAACTCAGAAATTAAAGTTCATGAAGTTGATTTAACAACAAGAGAGAAGTTGACTAAACTTTGTTTTTAACTTCATTAATCTTGAATTGTGAGTTTTAACTTAATGTTGCAATTTAAACCAAATACTTATTTCACAAGAAAAGAACTGTCATTTCTCTACTATTTTACTCACAATATCAAGTTGACAATAGTTCCCACTCCTGTCTTTCTCTTCTTTCAGTTTTTTAAGTGCAAACCTAAAAACTCAGTTTATTCAACTCTTGGAGGTTTGACTAAATTGATAAAAAGTTAACACAACTTACTGCTGTAAGTTTATCTTTCACAAACTCACATTTAGGTTCAAAATCTAAAACTGGATAAATTTATTAAATTAAAGAGTTGAAGACAGTAGACACAACTAATGCGGCTCAAATGTTTTACAGTGTATTTCAACCAGTCTTATATCTTATCATTAGGTTGGGTTTACATCACTTCAAACTTGCAATAACACAAAATCCTACCAAATTTTTGGTCTAGTTTCTAGAGCAAATATCTCAGTTCACTAGAACAAAACTAACTTTTCAGTACCAAATAGGAGCTTTTTTAATCAATATGTTCTTAGTATTGATTAAAAAGTACAAGTTTCACTGCCAGATTATTTCACGTATGGGAAAATGTCTTGTTGTAAATGAATTTATCTGCCAATGGAACTTTTTAATCCAAATTAATTGATGTTTAACTCAAAACAAGCTCCCGTATTTTGCTGAAAAGTTGCTTGTCCGTCAGTTTTGTCTTGTTTCAGGTGTGCTCAGACATTTGCACTACAAAGTTCACAAATTCTTGGTAAGATTTAATGCTTTTGCAGTGATTAATCGTTATTAATCTCATAACACTTTTTAATCAGCACAACAAAACGATGCATTTATCAATTTGGAAATATTCTGTTGAGGTTTTCAAACTGCTACACTGGACTCCTGTGAATCACAACAACCCACAAACTGCTGAGACTCCCTTTAAAAAGCACCAAACGCACCTCAAACCAGGGTGTCCAAACCTTTTGCAACATGTTTGTGTGTTTGTTGGTCATCCCTCACTGAGTCCATGATATTTTTAGAAGGTCATCATGTTGTTAGATTTGCATAATCACGTTCATCTGTGAAAGTATTTCCTCCTCTGTAAACGGACTGTCTGTGGGTTTCTGTGGCTGTGCCGACTGTGCGCACCATCAGCAACAATAAAAACTCAAACACAAAAGGCGGCGCTGTAAATCGGCTGCAATTAGTGACCAAACCAGAAGGTTTTGTCAGCCACTTTCCATACGTTCTCCAGATGATGTCACATTTTTGCATTCACACACAAACGCAGCCCATCCATTTCAATTTAAAACCGCAACGCCCCCACCTCCCCGCACTTCAGATTCCCATTTAACCCCTGATGTTTTATGCATTGTGTTTTTCAGGCGGCACAGCTGAAGAAGTGAACTTTCTCACAGCCAGCACCGACTGTTTACATGCAGCTAATACGTTCTAAGCTCTGCAGATTAAATCTCATTTCTCTGAGTGCTTTTTGTGTCGAGCCAAGCCTGGTTTCTCCTGACGTCTCCTTGCTTGCGGCTCCCTTGGCTGTTTGAACAAATGTTTCTTAAAGTACTCCTGCATTTTCACAAGATTAAAACCCCCTCCCTCCTCTCGCTCCTCCATTTTTTTTCTACATTTCAGCGTCTTCCTGGCTCGCTCTGGGGCAGGATATCTCGTCAAAGAAAATCTTTCAACTCTTTCTCCAGCGCAGAGCTTGCTGGTAGAGGAAAGGAGTGCATCCTGAGGTTTTGGACTGAGCAGAGTTCATGCTTTCACACTTTAGAGTTCGTCTTTGTCCAGAATTCGTTTTTCTTCCTCTCCACATCCTTTCACACGCTGCCCATGTGATAAATCCAGTTTATTCCCTCGTGCTGCTGAAGCATATTAGTGAATTTTTGGCCGTTATTGTACATATATTTGACAGGATAAGGGACAAAAAAATAAACATTCATTTAGTTCTCCCTTTTTCTGTTAAGTTTAACCTGAAGCCTGTGAACTTTTCACATCTTACTACATGTTATGATGAACCAACACAGAGCAGTGTGCATGCTTTTGTATTCAGCCAACTTAGATCCAGTGCAGTCAGTTGTCTTCATGGAAGTATAACCGTTGTGAGCTTAGATATATTTTCAGTCAAATCAAATAATTTGTTTTTTATTTAAAGTATTCTAAAGTAAAATAAGCGTTTATTTTATCTCGATATTGTGAGTAAAATAATCTAGAAATGTGGCTCTTTAACCAGGTGAGGGCAGTTTTTTTTTTCTTGCATATTGTGAAATAATTATTTGGTTTAAATTGCAGCATTAAGTTAAAACTCACAATTCAAGGTGAATGAAGTTAAAAAACAATGTTTAGACAACTTGTCTCTTGTTGTTAAATCAACTTCATGAACTTTAATTTCTGAGTTTAAACCAAAACTATTTTCTTGTCGACTTGAATTGCATTTTCAAGGCAGCAGATGAACTTTTATTTTCAAGTTAAACCACTTGTAAATGTTTTACAGTGTAAAAAAAAAAAGATATTTACATACTTAGTTTTTGGCTGAAATTTGACTGTGTTTGCAAGCTGCTGCATCATCTGATTGCAGATTCTGAGGGATTTTGGGTCTTTATAAAATGTGCAGCTTTCGGAGGAGGTCCCAGTGTGGCGCCGAGGAAATGATCCAGAAGCAGAGCTGCTGGCTCTTGTAACCCAGTGGGACTCCTGCTCTGCTGCTCCTGTGCTGCCGCAGGATAAATCCACACAAACACCTTGCTGCACTCAGCGAGGCGCTCTTCTGTGCAGTTTGATTTTCTGTGAAGCATCTGTGGCGTTTGTGTACCGGCTTTCCTCCTAGCACTGATTGAAGATTTTCAGTAGAGCTTAATTACTGCTCAGCGACATAAAGTTTCCATATGTTGTTGCCTTGGCATGTTTTTGGAAACCATCAAGATGTAAACACGCAAATTGTTCTTAGAGATCAAGATTATGGAAATCTGTTTTAAAAACTTTGGAGACCAAAATGTATATTTTGACCAGAAATGTTAACATTTCCTCGTCTTTGTTCCCCTTCCAGTCTTGGGGATGAAGAATGTTGCATGTAAAACTTCCTCTAAACAAACGCTAAGCAATGCTGCATCACTGAGCTGAATGAGAGACGAAGTATATATCGGCGTTAACCTTGATGTCGGCTGATGTAAGTCAACTTTTAACACATTGGTTGCTGTTTGGTTTGGAAGAGGAGAGAGAGAACATTTAAGGCTGTGTTCACACTGCAGCCTGAAGTGACCCAATTCCAATATTTTCACCTTAATCCGACCTGTATCGGATCTTTTCCTGGCAGTCTGAACAACACAGATTGGACTTTTTTAAAATACGAACAAACCACTTGGACGTCCCATACGTGTCTGATCTTTATGTGACCCGAATCTGAAAGTCCAGGTCGCGTTCATCCATCCAGAACGTCATCGGTACTCAACAAACGTCACTATTCTGCGTCCTGATAGGCGCAAGCGGGAAGAAAAATGGCAACTATGGCGGACGATGATGAGGATAAAGTTGTTAATGTGTTGGCTCTAGTTGGACAACAACTTCAGAATCGTAAGCTAAGCTCCACCGTTGGCATCCACGTTTGTTTCCGTAAACACTTCTTCTTCTTCATGCACCCTCACTACTTGTGACGTTGTAGCGCCCTCTACTGCGCATGCGAGACACTTCAGGTCATTTGCAGTTCACACTGGTGAAGTCGCAAACATTTGGAAATGTGAATGACCACGCCAAAAAAAGGAAGAAAAAATTGGATTTGGGTCATTTACAACTGCAGAGTGAACATAGCAGTTCAAGGAAGCATAATCGGTCACCTTAAAATAAACACACACACACACACACACACACACACACCCTAACACTGTTTTCTTGTGATGGCAGCCAGTTATAGCTTCAGCCACTGTTTTGAAGTTCTTGTGTTTTTGGGCGTTTTTAGGATGGATGTGATGTAAACTTGTTTTGCGTTTCTGTCAGCCACAGCTGTGAGTCGTACTCGTTGCTAACCAGCTGATTTCTGAGGGATTTGTGAACATTGTTGCATCACTGCTGGATGTTCTCGGAAACAAACCCAGAATGTAAACCATTAGGTTTTGGACCTGAGCCTGTAATTTGGGCCGGACTCATTCTGTAACCACCAGGCAGCCGTCCAACTATCTCTATTCCTTTTTTATGTTGAGTCCTTTGTGTCAGGATTTATATTTTATACTCCCCATTCATTCCCTTCATGCACTATTATTTAATATACAGTCTGTTGGAAAGTGGCCTTGGAGCCTCAGCAATATAAAAACAAATCAAACATCAGAGCTTTGGCTCGTGTTGTTCAGCCCATAAACATTTCAGAGAAACTCATGCAGGAGCCCAGACTCGATGGCTTTTAGTAGTTTTTAATAAAAGAAATAGCTTTAATCTGGTGGCATTTTGCTAATTGTCTGTTTCCACTTCTTATGTTCACCACTCCACTGTTTATTGTTGTCAGCACTCCAAGCAGCTTTGTAGGTTGTGGCTGACATAACAGTTGTTTTGCAGTTTATGTTGCAGACAAAGAACACTTTATTTCCTGTTAAAATGTTTTTCCTTAAAATTTAATGCCACAGTGTTCCTTTTTTTCTAAGCAATCTGATTTCAGCAACTGTACAGGAAACCCAACCGCTCTATGGTATTTTAGCATCATTTAAATGAGAGCTAGAAATTGTTACCAGATGTGTTCTTAACACATGTTTAAGTGGCTGGCATGGCTTACAGAATAGCGCAGACCACATATCTCTACATCTGATGTGTTTGGAAAAATGTCCCATAGTTAGCCATGTCGGTATTTTTGGATTTAATGGCTGCTGGTTTGTGCTAAATCTCTTCATACAATCATCACTTGTGTAAGAGGTAATTTTCTGGAATCAACAGGAAACGCACTCATATCTGAGTTGAAAATGGCTGATTATTCTGGCAGCTATTTTTTATAAATACATAATTTTGACATTATCTACAAAACCTAAAAGTCTGTCAGCCTGGCAGGTATTCAGACTACTCTGACTTTCAGACATTTTGATAGTTTTGCTTAATTTGATGTATTTATTTCAAGCAGGTTTTTAAAAACAAGAAAATAAGCAATCAGTAGGACAGAGAAAACCTAACCAAGAATAAAATAATTTGTCTACCACACCTTTTCTGTTTGTTTTAACTCATAAACTTTTAATTTCCGATTTAAGATCAAAACAATTTTCTTGTTAACTTAAGTTGCATTTTCCAGGCAGCAGGTGGACTTTCATTTTCAAGTTAAACCACCTTTAAATGTTTTACAGTGCGTAGTACTGTCTGCAGGGGGTCGAATTGAACAGTTTTCATATATTTTTGTATGTTAAAAAGCACTTATCATTTCAAGGGGTGTTTTTAGGTGGAGTTTTCTTATTTTCAGGACTATATCACAACATTTTCTCTCTTTATTTGCCTATTATTGCAGAATACAAAACATTTTGTTGTTTTTGAGATGCAGACAGGCCGGATGGGATCTTTATCCCCGCTGAATCTCTCTGAGCTCTTCGCCGGCAGCACTCAAGCTTTCCTGGCTTCAGGATTTGACAGAGATGGAAATTGTTATCGTGAGTCTGTTGGACAGCTTGCGGGGCGTGTGGGCGGGGGCGGGAGGGAACAAACCAGGTTTAACAGCCCCCACTGTGTGTGTAGTAATGAACTCTTACCTTGGCTCGGAAGGCAGCGGCGCTGATATCCTCGCTGTGTTTTCGTAACCCTCGCTAAAAAAGGCCTTGCTCTTAATTGCGTCCCTCGGGTTCGGAGCGCTTGGTATTCACAGCCTTTCCTGTCCCTCACGTTGATCCTCTTCCTCTCCCGATCTTAACCCCATCATCCCTATTCGACAGGTCTTTCCTCTTTAATCGCCTGACTTCAAAGCGGCATTGTGATGCCCCCGGGGCGCCGAGCTCTTCGGAGACTCGGGGTGAATCTTACGGGCCTGGGAACTTGGCTGAAGGTGTGATGCTACATGAGGCCACAGCCAAAGTTATTAACAGAAGGTTGCTTGGTTGCTGCGCTTCATCAAGTTGTCACAACACTGCAAAAACACAAAGTTTACCAAATAATATTGCTCTAGTGTGTTGTGCAAATATCCTAGTACACTTGAAATAAGACAAAGCTAACATACAAGTAACTTTTCAGTAAGAAATCTGAGCTTGTTTTATGTCAGTAATTTCTTAATATTCATGAAAATGTATTAGTTCCATTAGCAGATTATTTCACTGCCAATATGGGAAAAATAGGGGTAAAATATTTCCCATATTTGGGAAAAATGGGAAAAATGTCTTGTTATAAGTGAAATAATCTGCCAGTGGAATTAGTTCTTGGTTGCTAGGCGACGTCCTGGGTTTGGCTGGGGTTGCTAGGTAACGACAAAGTGAAATAATCTGCCAGTAAATAAGGAATTATACTTAAAACAAGCTCCTATATCTGGCTGAAAAGTTACTTGTAAGTCAGTTTTGTCTTATTTCAAGCATTGTAAGATATTTACACAATAAACTAACCAAAAATACTTGGTGAGATTTTGTGTTTTTGCAGTGAAGAGATGTTGGTGTAGGTTTAGAAGCAAGTTGAACATATTTACAAGACTCTGAGTGTGGATCAAACCAGAGCTGATTTCTGAATTCACTGGATATTTTTTTCTCTTTCTTTTCAGAAAAGGAATTACAAATGACAGAGAATATTTTTGAAATGTGTTTTTATTTTACCCTTCACGTCTGTGAGTTGTATGATGAAGTGTCAGGGCCAGTCTATAGGAATTTCTCTTTAATTATGAGTCATAACACTAGATGAAAATTTGCCAGAACATCTCAAAGTTGATACGAAAATAGCTTGTATAATTAATTGTGTGTGTGTGTGTGTGTGTGTGTGTGTGTGTGTGTGTGTGTGTGTGTGTGTGTGTGTGTGTGTGTGTGTGTGTGTGTGTGTGTGTGTGTGTGTGTGTGTGTGTGTTGGAGTTTTCATAAAATGATTTTTTCATTCTTCTGATATCAGAACTTTCTTCTGGTGATATTTTATTCACGTTGCCACATCTGTATTAGGTTTTGTCGTAGAGTTGACCTGAATAAGAAACGCTTGTCAAACAAGATGGCGGAACAATGGAAACGCAAGGAGTGAATTGGTGGGGGGAAAAATCCAGATTTTCCAAAAATAAAACATTGAAAAACCAAAGATTAAACTGATTTATCGCCCATATCTTCTCTGAGTGCTGGGCTTTAATGAAGGCATCTTTTGCAGAGGTGAGAGACAATCTGCTGCAGAACCTGCCAGCCAGACGAGTGATCTGGCCAACGTTCACCTCAAAGGGGTCGACACCACGGCGTCTTTCATTTGCATCACAATACCTAACTCACAACACATCCTCCTCAACTTTTCATTCAGTCCCAATATGATTAATGCCTGGAAAACAGTGGAAACTGCTTAACGAGTCCAACTTCCACCTTTTAGCTGAAGTGATTCTGTATGCTATTTGTGTGGAACCCCCCAGAGTCTGCAGTGGAGCCGAGAACAAAGAAAACAGTGGGGAGCGGTGGCCAGAGAGGGAAGAATGAATGATTATCAGTGTGGTGCCCTCTGATCAGTGTGGGGATTGTTTCTCCATCGTGGTAGTTTATCTTTATCTCCTGTGGCTGACTTACACTGTTGGATCAATAAATCCAGATGGAGTTAGGCGATAATTCTGCCTCAGCATTGCCCTCATTAAAGCGGACGTTCAGGAGATATATAGCTGCCGGCATGTGCCATTTTTTCCATTTCTATAATACAGCAGTTGGATAGATATGAACTGCTGGGGGTTGGTGAGACCAGACCGAAGAAAAATGACATCCAAATGGCTACAGACTCGTTTCTTTGTTGAGGCGTTTAATAAGATTTCATTGAACACTGTAAAACATTTACAGGTGGTTTAACTTGAAAATGAAAGTTCACCTGCTGTCTTGAAAATACAATTTAAGTCACAAGAAAACTGTTTTGGTTTTAACTCAGAAATTAAAGTTCATGAAGTTGATTTAACAACAAGAGACAAGTTGTCCAAACATTGTTTTTAACTTCATTAATCTTGAATTGTGAGTTTTAACTTAATGCTGCAATTTGAGGCTTCAACATTGCCTTGTGTGTAAACAATATCGAGTTAATTAAATAGATGAGACATAGCCTGATTTCCAACACATTTTTCCAGGCTAGAACTATTCAACCTTGAACAACCATAAAAAGAAATCCATGGATGCGAAGTGGAAAAATTTAAGAGGTTTGTTTTTGACTAGAAAGAAGCTGATTCCCGCCCAAAGATCCATCACTTCCTGCCTGTTTCTTTGCCACTTCCTGTCCTCAGAGGAAGAGAACTGACCAAACTACCTGCTGTTGTGTGACCTTTGACATTTCCGACAAAGCTTCCTTCCTGATCAGAGTGAGACCAAGAGAAAATACAGCCACTGAATGGGCACACTTCATTCTTTTTGCTAAAAACCGATGTTATAAATGTCTGTTGGAGAATTTCTCATTTCTCAGCTGATATAAAGACGTAGTGGCAGAATACTGGGTCAACTGGAAATATATCTTCATCTTTAAGTAAGCATGTTTTTTATCTGCTTTTATTAACTGTTGTTATACCTGCAGCTGACAGTTTAGGAAATTGGATGGTCTGAAAGTAATGATGACTGGACACAAATGAAAAGCTCTATCTGAAGCCGAATTGATTTTCTCCTTGTCACGATGTTGTTAATCTTTGGAGGGATCTGGCTGTCTGTCTTAGTGATTACAGTGTTTTGTCGTTCCTTCTGCCTTCAAGAATTTATTTTAAATAACTTCGACTGATGAGACTAATGAAACTTTCAAGAAAACCTCTGCGGTTAAATCGGAGTGAAGTTTTCGGTTCAGTCATAAAATACACAGAAAAAGTCGGAATACGGTTTAAACAACATTATAATGTAATATTTTATAACTTACTACACTCGGCAGCAGAAATGTTTTTGTACTTCTGATGGAAATTTCAGGTGGTATAAAAAAAGCCTTTATAATATTCATGATTTGCTTATGGCTCTCAAATATTTTACTTGAAGCATAAAAATTTGCCAATGAGCTTAAATGCCATTGGCAAATTGGCGAGAGTGATTTGTTCAGAAGCGACCCCGTTGGGGTGGATGTATGGAGAGCCATTTCAGCCAAAATTAAACTCATTGACGTAGTCAGCTGTAGTTGTCATGCCAGGCCACCAGATGGGGGTGTCATTGGCGTCTTTTGACCCTTGGCTTCAACCTCTTTGTAAACAATAACCAGTCGACATGAATACCTTTGGGGATCATTTATCAGATGTGGTGAGGAATTAAATTTGTGTAATTCTTCATAAAATACCGACAAAGATCGTGAAATGTCTCACGGTGTGTGTGAAAAATGTGTGTGAATACGAACTTCCTTCAACCACGTGATCGATCTCGTCGGTTTTGGGTGAAGTGTGGGACATCTTTTAGCCTTTAGCATGGAGATGTGAAGTCACAATCACATTCCCTATCAAACAAAAAGCATGGAGGACTTTATAATTTCTGTTTTGAGCCAGTAGCATGGCGCCCAGGCTGTTAAAGTGAGTGCTACAAGTTTGCATCTGTTTTTGAGACTTTTATTTTGAAATACAGTCGTAGTTTTAGAGTTGTTTCACAGAGTTGGCTAAAACGGTCCGTTACTCTTTGGTCTGGCTGATAATCAGGTGAACAATCCTCTTTCTCTTTTAAATAGCTTATGTTACAGTGTTTTAGTGACCCGGAGGAGAGATTTTAGAGCTTTGTTCCCAGAAAACATCTTATAGATAAGCACCACTTGGAGTTAGATAAGCATTAAAACATAACATAAAAACACATCACTTACCTCTAGCTCTGTTGAGTAGCTGCTTCAACATTCTGCCTTCAAAAATATGTTTTTAATATTATTTACTGGTTTAAAAAAAGTCTTATTTTCTGATATGAAATATTTCTAAGTGACCAAATCAGTTTTTCCTTTCACTAAGAGAAAGTCTTATTTCTTCATTTAAAATCAAGGAAAAACCCCAATACATTTCATGACAAAACATATATTTCTACACAGATTGTTTAAGATGAATAATCCTTATTCTTCTTGCCAAAATTGCTAAAGTTTTTTCTCGTTTTAGTCAGCTGCAACCCCCTGATTACTGCACACATCAGCATGCATCCCTGACCTTCACGCTTGTTAAAGGAGATCAGCAGCAAATATGATACTTATAAAAACAAGCAAAAATGCAGCTCAACAATTTACTTACCGACTCTCAAACACTTCCAAGATGTCAAACAGGTGGTTGTGCCAGAGAAACTGTTTTTATTGTCTTCATGCTTTTAGCTTAGCTACAATATAGGGTTTTTATTCCATAGGGTGAGTTTATTATAATAGGGTTTTATAGGCCTGGCCACCAGGCTTTACTTCTGCCCCCACCAGGCTAAGCATTGCTTATTTATTTCAGTTTTTTAAAAAAGTTTGCATTTTTAGAGCTTATATTTGGTGTTCTAGTATTAATATTCCAATAAGACATAATTATCAAGTGATATTTTCAAATTTCCTGTCAACTTTGAACATTTTTTAGCTCAAAAACACAGTGGGCTGCTGGATGAGTGACTGCCTTTGCGTCCCAACCACCGGGGGAAACCCTGCATAATGAAAATTAATGGGATTTTGAGGGCTGCACATTTTTTGGTGGGAGAGTTGTAGTGGGAGCTACGATTAATTATTTTAATTTCCAATGTTTTCAGTGGAGAAACAAGATAAAAACTGCTTTAAGCAAATAAAATCTGTATTCAGATGCTACACTGTAATTATGACACAGAAGGTTGATCCTGTTTGCTTATAAAGATTGATGGAATACAATCACCACCGTGACGATAAAAGGATATTTTCTTGATTTGTTGGGAATAAAAAAAATGTGGAAGCTCCTGCTTTTAACCACGTTGACAGACAGACGCTAATGATGCAATACTATTGTCAGAACCTGAAATATCAGCAGACTCTAATCAATGCCTGCCTTGGTGTTTCAATCGCCCACAATACTCCTGAGCTTAAATGTCACTGGCAAATTGGCGAGAGTGATTTGTTCAGAAGCGACGCCGTTGGGGTGGATGTAGATGAAACCTTTGTTGGCGCCCCGGGCGGCCTGGCCTTTCCCCCCCCAGAGACTCCGTCCTATTGTTGTGCTTTCTCAGACGTCTGCGCCGATCTCCATTCGCACCCCCATAACCAATTCAATGAGGGCTGCCGCATCCTATCGGCGCTCCTTTCATATGAAGGGGTTTCCATGGAAACCGGGAAAATATTGCAGGACCCTCCGCACTGCTGCTCTCCACCCGCTAATAGTCCTCCTAAACAGAGGGTTCAAGAGAGTCTACCTCTGCAACAGGCTTCAGGGTAAAATCTGATCACGCAGTGTCTCAGTGCCATTACAGACCGAGATAATGACGATTACTTACTCATCTGCTGCTTTTGTAATGTCTCAAACAAGCTGGCACTGGGATTACTGCACTGCACTACCTGGGGATATGTTAGCTGGGCCATATGGTGATTTAAAGACAGTTGTTTTTTTGTAAATGACTCTTTCAGCGTGCAGAGTGCATCCTCACCCTCCCTGCATGTGTGAAGCCGGTGTTATTGATTCTCTCAGCGTGGGCGCTTTCAAGCTCCCACGATAAGAGACTGTATCATTCCAGTGCATCTCCCCACTTCTGAGATTTGTCCCTCTTCGTCACTCTGGCTTTGATTGCCTCTTCCAGATGCAATCAGAGTCACATATTCTCCATGGGAGGAGAGGACGTGATGCTTTCACTCTCGCTCGGGTTTAGTATCCTGCCGAATGTGATGTCAGCTGGAAATGGACCCTTGGAGAGTGACGTCAAGCGAGCATCTCCCTGCTGGAGGGCAAAAAGCTGCTGGCTACCAATGACTAGCATTGGTTTTCGTTGTCAATATAACGTGCTAAATCTTAAATGTACGCCTGATGTATAAAAGAAAAAGGGACGCAGTGCTGCTTTGCAACTAATTGTCAACACTAAGATTACTAGATAACATTAGGAAAAAGTTTTAATTTAAAAAAAATGGCGAGGAAGAGGGAAGTAGTTCAGTTAGGCTAGCTTGACTTTGACAGTTGTATCATGTAGATGTGATGTGGAATTCGGTGTGTTTCGGTTTAGATAACAAATTTAAAAAAAGACAACCTAAACACCAACTCTGACAGATCGTCAGTAGAGCAGCTGTTTAAGTTAGCTTACCAACCACCGCAGTGTTAGCTTAGCTAATAGCAGCGGAAGCTAATCTGCCACAGCGTTAACTTTTTAACTTATTAAAAAGCGTTAACTGGAAATTAAAATAATTCATCGTAAACATGAAGCCTAAAAATATAAAACCAACGGACTTAATGTTCTGTTCTTTGTGTGGGAAGCGTTTAAGTGTTTTTGGTGTTGAGTCCCGATATGCAGAGTGGCGTTGTTGTCGGTTGCTATGGCAACGAATCTGCGCGTAGCGTAGCCAACATAAAGAGCGAGAAAAAAATGGTTTTGAGTTGTTCTTTAACGGTTTTTCTGCGTTATTTTCCCTTTGCTGTGTCTCACTGCGATAAATTAATAATACCAACATCTCCAGGTTTTATTTACTTAACGGAGCTTTTCTAAGGCGGCAGCGCGGCTACGTCAGAGAATCATCTTTTTGCCCTCTGGCGCTGTGCGCATGCGCGAAATTTCCGGATGTAAACATGAACTCCATCAGCAGGAATACTCCAGGGATCTTCTCCTTTCCTGTTCCTCGTCAGGATGAAAATGCCCTGCCAGCTCGTTGCACCAGCTAACTGCGCGCTGCTTCGTGTCTTTCAGAAAGACAGGCAGCGCTCTCCATTATTGGGTACCGGCTTGTCAGTGCCAGCGCTTTGAAACCGGCTGCAAAGAGTAGTCAGTCAAAAAATCGGGCTGCCGACTATTTTTGCACACAGAGGCTGGAGGAGCAGCGGTTTAATTGGGGCTCATTGCCGTATCGTTATTTTCAGCTGGAAGACAGTTGTGGCAAAAAAAAAAAAAAAAAAAGCCATTTAAAGACAGGAAAAAGTTTAAAGCGTTTATGCTCATTAGACACACATGGCTGGAGACACTTGCATTGACAGTTAGTCAGCAACGTGTGCTAAGGAAGGAAAGTGAATAATGCATGAGTTCAGACGCTCCTCAAGGTCAAGCCATATGAGGAGAGTGCTGTGTGCTGGGTTTACTAATAATGGACAATTAACCTTAACCTTACTTTACTACCGCGAAACAGTTAATAGCCTTTTATTTGGATGCAACATTAGTCTGAACTGTTGCTATTAAAGTTGTCTTTTATTGCTTCTGATGCTGTTAACATTGGTGAGAAGTGAAGTATTCACACAGATGAAGCACTTCTGCCTTATATTAGAGCGGCGCTCGGGGCTAAAGCTTCATACATAATAAATGCAAACTCTGTCATTTTAAGTGGCCCAGAATTTCCCTTTCTGTGGGTTTTTTTTTCTCTCCCACTTTCATTTTGCTCAGATCGATTATAAGAAAGAATTGCCACATTTATTTCTGCTTTCCACTCCTTTGCTATTTATTCACCTCATTGGCTCGGTCCTAACATGTTTTTTTGTTTTTGTCTTGTGTTTCTGTCCTACAGCCCATGAAAACAGGAGCTGGGGGAGAAAAGCAGGACAAGTCACAATCAGTTTCACCTGAACAAAGACGAGCAACAAAGGGATCCGCATGGTATGGCTGAGTTTCATCTTCAAATGCTGCGCATGTGACGTTAAAAAAAAAGAAGAAGAAAATCCACCACTTTCATCTCCAACACATATTTGTGTTTCAAGCATACTGGTGCCCTTTGGTTTTCTGCAGTAATGCATAGCTGCTGCCTTGAGGGATTCCAGCCTCTGCACACACGTGTAAAATCAGTGAGAATCACAGCAGAAAGAGCTTGTTGACAGACTCTTTTCAGCAAGATGCTGACAGCACAAGCGAAAAGCCATTGTTACCGACGACAGGAGGCAGAGTGCCGGAGCGAGAGCTGCTGCTGCGGCTGCAAAACAGACAGAAAGGCTTTCGTCCTTTAACCATCACAGCAGGCTTGTGCTGCTTTATTGTTAGACTCTGATTTGCATTGACATTTGCAACATTAGTATTCCAGGCATGGCGGAGCAGCAGACATGTAAAGACTGAAAGGTTAAAGGGGAGTTCAGATCCGCATGGATCAGCTGTTAACAGCCATAAGACAAAACAGACAAATGCTACGCATTAAGGCATGTAAATCAATTGGAATTATTTAGCTGATAATATAAACTACGAACAATGCTGCTCTTTTCAATGTTTACTTCTGTTACAGACAGCTGACTAAACACTGACTTTTCACTTGATAATCCGGTAGACTCGGTTTGATTGGGGACCAAAATTGCAACATTTGTTAAATGTTTAGCTGTGGTTCATATTCACACTGCACTCTATCAAACAAACTAAACTAACTTTAAAAAAGCTCCTCGCCTGTGGTGGCGCTACACCAAGAACCACTGAAGGAAATGAGACAAAAACACCTGAAGAAGACATGAGAACAACCTCCTTCTTCATGAAATGTAAACAGAAATGGAGTGGTGTCAGATTTTGGTGATTGTAGGATTTCTTTTTTGTCTTTGGTAAAAGGTGACGAGCCATTCCTCTTACTAACTCTAGACTCTTGCATTTGTTCTAGTTGCATTTACCCAGAATGCCCTGCACTGTAGTCCACTTCCTGCTTGTACAGTGGTCTCCAGTCCACTTGGTGTTCACATAAGCAGTCAAACCGCACCAGAATTCACTTCAATTGAACCGAAACCTAGATTTGTGGCTTTTTATGGTCTGCATCACAGTTTGATTGTTCATTCACACCTTCCCAAACAAATCAGACTTCTTGTTAACAAACTACAGTTTGACCCAAGCAAACTAAACAGGGCTGGTGAAAATGCACCCTTATAGTTCTGTTGAGTTATTGATGGGTTTTGGTCATTAGGCTCTTAGGAAACATTTTAAAAGGTTTTCTTTTACTTAATGTCAATTCTTTTCTTAAAATGGCAATGTAACATCCATTATTTACTAATTTGTGAAAAAATGACCTGTGTGGTTTTATGGCATTAACCCACAAACTTAAAGAGCTCTGGTCCAGTGGTGTCCAGAATCAGTCCTCAAGGGCCAATTTCCTGCAGGTTTCAGTTCTTTTCCTGGTTCAACACACCTGTATCAAATGACGGTTCATTACCCGGCCTCTGCAGAAACCTTAACATGCTCAGATCATAGATGGACCATTTAAATCAGCTGTGTTGGAGCAGAGATGCATCTAAACTTGGCAGGACACCGGCCTTCGAGAACTGGAGCTGGACACCCATCCAGCACTTTCTATTGGGTCTCAACAACTGGAACGCCATGAGATAATTTTTTGGGGGGGATTTTAAAATCTCTGGATAGCTTGACACAGGAAACCCACTTGTGGATTTTCCAGTTCAGGACTTCCCTCCTGCACTTTCTGGTCTCTCATTAGAGGGAAATCATTAACATGCCATGGCACTAAATTTTAGTGGTTTTGAAACTGCATCTTTTTAAAAACCCTGGTATGTTTTGGAAGCGGTAACCTTGTTCTAAAAGATTGGATCTTCAGACTGTTTATACCTAAATCAGCTGGATTTTCATTACTTAAACGTCCCTTTGCTGCTATTAAAGCCTTCACTTGTTGGCGTACTGGGAACCTTCAGGGATCCAGTCCCGGGTGGTGGATCGGGTTTTATGTCACTGTTCTGGTTTTGAAAACTACAAGCAGAGCACACACTACAAACAACGTACTGGACAGTAAATCCTTACTACTAAAAATTAATTGAGCGATTACCATTTTCTTTGAAATAAATACATCCAGACTTGCTTTGAAATTTCAATAAAACACTGAATTAAAGTCTAAATTACCACCTAAGATTCAAAGGAACAAGCTTCACTCGACACAGATAAATCAGGTTGGTCTTTTTATTATTTTAATAATAAAAAGACCTTGATCAAAAAAAAAAAAAAAAAAATCAGGTTGGAGTTGGCTTCTCTTTGACGCGGTTCACCGTTTCCCCTCAGTCAGAGCCTTTCTTGACACGTTTGAAGTTTAATGTATTCAAAGTGCGGAAAAAGTGAGAGAGAAGTGGAAGGGAATCACAATGACAGCTCTGCTGTTGTGATGATTTCATGCAGAAAGTAAAAGGAAGCACTCAGGAGGAAGGTCGCTCCTTCAGGGATTTATACGAGTATTTGTTTGTCATTTCTGTAGGAATACACTGCTAACGCTACAAAAAGACAAAATCTTACCAAAAAATGTTTTTTGAGTTTTCACTGCAATATCCCGAAATAAGACGAAAGTAACTTTTCAGCAAGAAACAGTGGTTTAAGTCAATAATTAATTAAACAAATACTAGCTCCACCAGCAGATTATTTCTTGTATAATATGGAATGAATGTCTTTTTCAGTGGAACCAATACTTTTTGTGAATATTAAGGAATTGTTGACTTAAAACAAACTCTTATTTCTTGCTAAAAAGTTACTTGTAGGTGTACTGAGATGAAACTAGAGCAAAAATACCTGGTAAGATTTTGTTATTTTGCAGTGAGCATATCTGTACAAAAGTTTTCCCATCAAAATCTAGACTTCAGAGTGGGCAGAAATACGACTGTCACAATAACAAATAACTCAGTTAATCACATGATAAATTTGTCTATTTGTCTGATTTATCCTTTTTTTCTGTTTTCTTTTCCTCTTTTTACCTAAACGTGGATGATAAAACTTTTCAGTCTGGAGTTTTGCTCTCAGCTAGAAAATTTAGTTTACAGAGGCTTTATAATTAATTTTAATTTGTTCTTTCTTTTGTTTTATTTATTTATTTTGGATATTCAAAATGTCTTGGTTCCAGTGTTAAAAGTTCATTAGAATTTAAAGTGTATTGATATTTGAGAATGTGTTCTTGCATTATTACACCCTTACCGTTATATCACCTCAAAACAATATTATCGTTTATCGCGATAACTTCTGGGACAATTTATCGTCCAGTAAAATTTGCCATCATGACAGACTTAATTACGTCCCCGTCTTTGAAGCTGCTAAGCTTGTTGTCGTAGGAAGAGACCAGACATCTGCGTCACCACGAAGGCATCTGAAACTTCTCCTGTCATTTCCATATTCTATGAGGCGTAATCAGCGGTAGCAGAACCGCCCTGTGCAACAATATGGACCTGTAATCACACGGGGCAGAGAAATGTCTGATACAGAGCTGAGAGACACGTCAATGCTCCAGGCTTCAGACCAGTGGGTCGAACATAAGGAATGAAACTGTGAACATAAAATGCACAAACGAACAAACTTGAATTATTCATCAAATGCTGTTATACAGGAAATAATAATTACCCCAACCAGTTGCTCTGTTATCACACTGTCTCAGCGTTATATTAATAAGCACTGACAGTACAAGCTGTCAGTGCTTATTAACCCACCCAGAGACATTAACCCACTTTGTTTTCTTCTGCAAACATTAGCAGCAGAGACTGGTTTTTATACGGTTATCTCTGTCATCTCCCACCAAACCACATTCGGAACCGTTTCCCTCCAAGCTTTGTTTGGATCGCTTTAAACTCCAACTCGTTGCAGAGACTGGGTTATGCCGTTGGTCTTTTCCACTCACCCTTATCTTGTTGAACCTTCACTAACTTTCGTTCTCAAGGTTTTGGATATGTGTGCGTGGCACGCAGCCATCTGTGAGTGATGAAACAGGTTTCAGGCTCTCCACACAAGGGAGCAAGCTGTATCCAAACTAACATATGGCCTTGTACCAAAGTGTGACTGATTGTTCATTAGACAAATGGCGGGCCAAACTGTGCTTCCCCCCCCTGTTGTAAAGTGCTCCCCTGTGCTCCCTTTTGTTTTCCAACAGGAACTAGCATTAGGAGGAGATGCCAAACACCGTCCTGCAGACAAAGGCCACTTTAGCAGCATGTCTGGGTGGCCTTACAGATTACTGTAGTGTGGAAGTTGAGAAAGCAAGCATGTGAAGGTGAGCAAATGTTGCCAGGGAAGCGATAGCTGCGGTTTTTAGAGGACTTGGTTGCATGATACAGAAACTCAGGTTAAGAAAAAGAGGAAATTTCAAATATTGTAGCGTTGAGGACGAAGAGGAGCAACTCAGTCATTTGGCAACATTTTGAGTCCAGCAAAGATGTTGGAAGTTGGGTTAGCTTGCACTTCTAAAATCGTATCGTATCTTGTGATGCACTTGTCTGTATTTTTCAGTATGGGTGTTGCTCAGGTGGTTTCTTTAATATGGGTAATTAATATAATACAAGTTCCACCTGCCTGCGATCATCCACACTCTGCCAGTGATCTTATAATGGTAGACTGGGAAAAACTGAAGTAGCAGCACTTTTCCCCTGCCATTCACTAGATAATGAGAGCCTGCATTGTGTAGTTGCAGAGCAAAGCTATCAGAAGCCTTCCCTGCTTGTGAGAAAGTCGGTCTGCTGTGAGCAAATGCTCACCAGCCACTTTTATTGCTGGTATCGTGTTAAACCCCTTGTTGCTTTCAGAACTGCCTCCGCTTTTCGTGGCAAAGATTCAGCAACTTGTCAGAAACATTCCTCCAGAGATTTAGTTTCATATTGACATGATGGCATGTGGGCTCATGGGGAACCTGTTATCGTGTTCGAAAGCCAGTGTTGGATGATTTGATTGTTCTGCTGGTAGAAGACGTGCTCAGAGATGGTCTGTTGTTCAGAAATTACTCATTTTATTCTCACAAATGTTGCTTATTGGATATTTTCTCTTTGTTTGCACCAATCTTAGCAAACCTGGGAGATTTTTTCTTTTTTTGTGGAAGTCCCTTCAGATTAGAGTTGGGTGATAACTAATTACATTTACTCAAATGCATTTACTGGAGTAATTTTTTTTTTAAAGTGTACTTTTAGGAGTATTTATTATGCTTTACTTTTACTTGAGTAATTTTATTATGAAGTGTTGCTACTCTTGAATAAAATTTCTGTATTTTCTAAACACTGAATGAACAACAAACCAAAGAAAATCACCAAACACAGACACACACGTCCAGTTTTTGTTAGTTTCATAAGACTTTTTAGTTAAAGAAACTGATTTGGAAACATTTTCTTTTGTTATTTTTTTACTTTTACGAATTATTGTCTTTTTTTTTTTTAAATACCAAAAATTCCACTTAACTTTACATATTGGTCCATTTCATAATGTAATATTTAAATATTAAATGATTGATCATTTCATTAGTCAGTCAGTACTTGAGTAGACTTTTCACCAAATCCATTTTTACTTTTACTTGAGTAACAACATGTTTCCGTAGTGCTACTCTGACTTAAGTGCAGTTTGTCGGTAAGATTAGCATTTTCTCAAAAAGGACATATTATGCAAAATAGTTACAGTCCATTATCGATTTAGCGAGTAACAAAAAGTCACAATTTACGTCATACATAAGTGGAAATATTACAAAGTTTCTAAAGTAGCACCACAAAAAAATCAGAAAAATAATCACCAGATCCTGGAGTGGCTGGTCAATGTGAACAGATGTTCAATACTAATGATAAGAAGCGCTTATTGAATCCAGAGACAGCTATTTATTAATATTTGAACAGGTTGTTGATGGGTTAATCAATTCTGGCCCAGTTTGAGAACATTGGTGATCTTGATGTGCTTGATATGGAGGTTAAAAAAGCAAAATACCAGGAACTCGAAGAATAAGCTACTGAAAGTAGAATTTGGCAAAAAAGAAAGAGCAGATCTGCAGAGAAATAATTCCCATGTTGTGTAATTATGAATCACTTCATTTTGAATTGAGTTATAACCCAGTTTTCTGGAAATCCCCCAGGATCATGTGTCATCCTCCCCCTGTATTAAAGAAGGGAAAAAACTGTAAAAGCGTTCAGAAGTGTTTATGTGGAGTACCACATGCCCTCACTGCTGCAGGACCAGCGGCCGACTCGGAGCTGCAGCTCCAGGCGATCAATGCATCAATGACCAGCTGTTATCGATCCCAGCTTGTATCTTCACTCACCCAGATAGAGGCGGTGAAGCAATTAAATAAAAGTCTCTGGTAAGACAAAGTGAGGATCACAAACACATGTTCAGTGCAGACGAAAAAATCAGTTTGTTTACCTCACAAATCAACCACTTGTGTTAAATATCAAGCAGAAATCAATGCCTCTCACGTTCGCCCTATCTTTCTAATCCAAGGATCTGGGGAATCGACTCGCTGAGTCTCGGCAACAGCTTGGCCTGTGCTAACAGCTGGATCCGCGCCCAGTTGGGATGTGAGGAATGTGGCCGGCGGTAATGTTAACTTCACATGGCCCTTCTGTTTCTGTCTGTGCATTTGTTCGTTCTGAATGTGCTTTCTGGTTATTCAGTCAGGAGAGCATCAGCTGCCTGGTCAGAGGACTTCAGCCCTCAGGGTTTCTATAGCATCGTTCCCATGTGAATGGATGGGTGTGTGCCGCTCAGCTCTTACAGGAGCAACGGTATTAAATAATAGATGACCTGGTGGATTGGAGCTAATTCATTATAGCCAATTAGTTGCACCACTCTTATATTATGCATACTGTAAAAAGACTCATTAGGCAAAGGTTCACTGAGAATGAACTATTGATGTGTCCCTTAGCTTTTAATCAGCATAAGAAATATTAATATAGCTTGGCAGGTTCCTGAACTCTCAGTCCCAAGGGTTGTTCTTTGGTGGTATTTGGTTCTTTTGTGGTATTTGCTTGTCAATTATGCTAAATAACAAAGACAGGAAAGCCTAACCGTGTGGTCCACAGAGGAGGATGGAGATTCTCAGATTCAGGTGGTGTGTCTGGCGGCCAGAGGAGGAGACGCTACGTCAAGCAACAATATTTGCTTTTTCTACTCTTTTTGCAAAGATTTTGACTAGATTTAACAGTTTAACCCTCACTCTTACTGCAACACTCAGGGAGAGTGCGGCAGATGTTACGGTCGGCCAACTGGGTTGACCCATCAGCTCTTCAGTTCGTGAAACCACAAAAAAAGCTCATGAACCGGCGACCCACTCAGGCAAGATCCAAACGACCTTCTTAGAACTACAGGAGGGATCAAACTCCAGTTATTCATTTGCAGCTCACAGAAAAAGCTCACAGCTGCTTTACCTTCAGTGAACTTCAAAGCACTTTGGTGCGACGGCCCCGCCCATGGCTCATTCCCTCCTAATTGGAGGTTCATTAAGGGACATGCTGGTCCTCTAGGGGAGCTCATTGCTAGAGGATTTCAGGTGTTTACTTGCTGTGGATGATTTAGGAAGTCACGGAGAAATGGGAAAATGGGTTTTTAATTGAGATAAAGGGTGATGCGGCATGCGTGCGGTCCCTCAGTGTCGTCTGAGGGTATTAGCGCACAGAGCATTAGCGTGCCCGCCACATCGGGGCTCCTGGGACCTCAGAGCGGACCCCAGGGTTCAATTACAGGTGATCATTTAGAGGGTCAATGGCATTAAAGCAGGTCAAGTTTTACTTCTTACATTTTCAAGAGGGTTTCATTGCTAATGATTATCTGTTATGCAGACCTGCGCCCAAGATGAAGTAGACCGACTGGTTGGTGGAGGTGCAGACAGGGTGTCCTTGTCAATGTAATCCATTTATCCAGGGGGAGGCTGCTGGAGCAGAGGCATATGGATTCAGCTTATTAATTGTACCAAATGAGAGATTTGTGACCATTTTTAAGGTTTTGACCTGCAAACGCCTAATTAAGCCAGGTGCAATTTCTCTTTAAGACCTATAACGGCCTTCATGATATTTTTTTTTTCCAGCTTTTCTTCTGTGAGCGGTCATTAAATTATTTATATTAGGAGCTGAGGTGACCGCACTCTGTGTGAGAGAGGGAGCCGTCACTGTAAAACAGAGAATTGGTCTTTAAACAAAGACAAAATGTAATTTTAAAGTCGATTAACCATCTTATGTTAGCAATTAGCACAATTATTGCAGCTTGCATTAAACCTTGGTTTTTATGTTTGGTCCTCATGGATCTCAAAGGTGCCGCATTTATTACACTCAGAAGAAATCTTGGTTTTATTTGCACCTAAATAAAAACAGCTCTGCAGCTCTGGAGGCTCCATTTACTGTATTTGATTAAAATTTGGAACTTGGATGTGCAAATGAGCTCAAACCTAATTGAACAGAAACCATTTGGATCTTTTAAATCTACTCAGTAACAACTAAGCTAATTAATGCACCAATTATTTCTGTACGTTGTGTACAATCAAATGTTTGAGTAACATACTAAATATAGTCTGACAAATCTAATGACATATGAATCATTAAAAATGCATGTAAACTATAATGCACGCATCCCTACGTCTTTTAATCAAGGCAGCCATATTGGATGTTGAGGTCGTCAAAGTGACGATTTTAGATTTTTCTCAGTTTCTTGAAAATGTTATCTCTGAGTAAAGATGTAAGTCATGGCTGCATTGCAATCAGTACCAATATTTTCCATCTTCTAGTTCCTCTTGTATTTGTGTTTTTGAAAAGTCGCTCAGTGTGGTTGTGTTTGTAAAGCTCAGTATCTACTCAGGTGATACTTCAGGTGAAAAGTTTATGAAACATTACCCTAACGAATATAAACCCTGACCTAGACACAGACATTTTGAAAAGAGTGCCATTTTTTCCAAATCCTGCATATTTCATGACATAAAGACTGGAAACTAAAGAAAAAAATAAACCAGAACATTTTCCCATGTACACTTAATTTCAACATGAGTTAATGATGCATCCAGCCAAGAACTATGTTTTTTGTTTATGTTTAAACCAACCAGTGCCTGGTCTAAAAGTCTAAAAAAAATGTCAAAAACAATTAACCAAAATTCAACTAGGTTATTTTTTTCAGTTGTGATATTGCAGTAATATTTAAAATGTGTATTTGAGTGGAATAACGTATTAAAAATGGATACATATTATTAGATATTAACAGTTCTTGCTGTGGTGGAACATTTATAAAAGACACACTTTCTATCTAATCTGATCTGATTTTCTAGTAAACTCAGCGAGATACTTCCTGGATACCACCAGAGGCGACACTCGGATCGTTTGCATCAAATATAAATGAATAACTACTCAACTGAAAAGACACTGGATTTGTAATCTAGAGGTCTTGAGTTTGGAGACCAGTGTTTTCCAATCTCTGCTTAAAAACATCTTTGTTTTGACTTGTAACAAACCTCCAGTTTTAAACATAAAAAATGTTTAACGTTTAAACCAAATTTGCTGTAAAAGCAGCCCAGAGATCTGTTCACCACCAGACAATCTTTTTCTTGTTGAAACTTTACTTTTACGTTAGTTTGTCTCATTTCCAGTGTAATAAGATATTTGCACCAGAAACTAGACCACAAATACTTGGTGGGATTTTGTGTTTTTGCAGTGTACAGTTAACTGCAGCCATAAAGGGATTGTCAAGACAAACAAACACCTTTCATATGCGTTTTTCCTGTCGTCATAGTTATTTTTATCTTTTTCAGCCATAGTTGTTGATCTTGTGGCTGCAAAGAAAATGGAGCTCTTGGTGTCTAAGATCGGCTTGGAAAAATGCTCAGGGCATCGCTTCAAAACGCTCCCAGTGGGAGGAATGTAGGTCGGATGGGTTTGTCCTCATTACAGAGCACTGGCTTCTGCTGGTATCATAAAGTTGATTTGGGTTTCGGATCTCATTAATCCGCCACCATTCTGAGGTCCGCAGCCGAAGATCTGCAGGAGTAAACAAAGGGATTCTTCGAGCCGCGCGGCATTTAATGATGTCAGTAACATAAGAAGCGGTTGATGTAAATTGAGTTGGCTTGTGCAGGATACCTCAGGGCAAAGACTGCTGTTACATTGTCACATCAATGACATGCAGTGTTTCTCTCTAAGAAAATATTTCTCTAATCTCATCAGCACAGCATTTCTTTCTGCATCTGTGTTGGTTAATTATAATATCTGCATTTTGTCATACCGACATTAATTCATTCATTTTTGCAAAGCAGCTCACTCGCAAACTTTGAAGTGACTCCATTCCGATTTTTTTTTTTTTTTTCATCCTGTATCTGATCTTTTCATGACGGTCTGAACAACACAGATCGAACTTTTATTCACATGGATATCCGTTACGCATCTGATCTTTTCAAATGTGACCCGAGTCTGGACGGCTTGAACGGTTCGTCCGACCTGAACATCATTGATGCTCGACAAACGTCACTATTCTGCGTCCTGAAACGAGAAGCGAGAAGGAAAACGACAACCATGGTGGACAGTAATGAGGATTGGTTGTTAGTGTGCTGGCTCCGCTTGGACAACATCTTTAAAATATGCTCTACTGTTAGCATCCATGTTTACTTCTGCAAATACTGAGCACTATTTCTTCTTTTTTGCGGTGTGTTCACATCAAACGCATTTGCATGTCAGTCGCATCTGGTTTACATTCGACGTCTATCTGTAGCCGCCCATCGCGACCCGCATCGCACGTCTAGCGCAGTGCGATTTGGAGCTTTTTGAGCGTTTGATGTGTTAAGTGCATCCTACGCGTCCAACAAATAGGCCAGCAACAGAAAACAATGGCTGGAGTGATTCTGACCCATCTGACCCGCCTCCACATAGACTTTGAATGTAATCCAGACGCGTGAAGTTCTAGAGCAAAATGTCAAGCCTCTGCATTCAAAGTGCAAACTCATCGAAGAGGAAGCGTCGGATGCATTTTTGACGGGCATAATGCGTTTGGTGTGAACACACCGTTATGGCGGTTGGCAAAACACTGAGCACCCTCTCTGGGTGACATTATTGCGCCCCCTACTGTACATGCGGGACACTTTCAGGTTCTTTGCAGTTCACACTGGAGATCACATACAAGTCGCACATTTGGAAGTGTGAACGACGATGCCAAAAAAATCCGATTTGAAACAAATCCGAATTGTATCTTCGGGCTGCAGTGTGAATGTAGCCTCTGTGCTGTTGCCCTTTTCCAGATAACAGAATCTGCAGCCCTGAGTGTCTGATCTGTGAGGCTGAGCTGTGATCGATGAGGGCCAGCAGTCTTATGGGAGTCATGGGAAAGGCCAGTTTGTTTACTCTGCACTTTCGCTGTGGCAGTTTGATTTATACGGTGCTGGTTTCCACCTTGTACTGGGAGCCTCACTAGGCAAATACAGTAAAAGCGATCTTAAGCAATGAATTTTAATGCACAGAAGAGAACTGGCCCCACATCTGACAGCTGGGCCGACCCCGAGATGGGAGTGCAGAGAGAAAGGGTGAGGCTGGAAAAGAGATCAGACATTTTTGTTTGTGGTTATAAAAACTGAGAGGTTTTCCAGCAGCCCGTCTCCTCATCCCCTGCTGTGGAAAATACTGTTTGCTCTCTTAAGGCCCAGGGATTGACAGAACGGGCCGTTTCCCTCGCTTTTCTGCGAGACAGTAATTTATGCAGATCTCAATTAAAACTACTGTGACCTCATTAGGCCTTTCAGTTGGATCTAGGAAAAGATGGAGTTAATTAAAACCCATCTCAGGCAATGAGGTGGTTGGTAGCTCAGAGTAGCACTCCGAGGGTAATCAATACGTGAGCATATTGTTAGGATTTACAGAAAGTATTTAACCGTCACTCTAAATCAGCTACGTAATTTATGGGAAAACATAATACACCCTCTGGTTGCTGAGGAAAGTAATAGTTCTCATTGTATGTTAAATCATCCCCAAACCAGACAAAGAGAGTCTCAGTATCTTTAGATTGGTTCAATTTGATTGTCACGGCAACTTACACAAGCTGGCAGCGAGACAAAGAAAAAGCTTTCTCTGTGGCTCAAAACACATCAATACTCTGCAGCAAGTTAAAAACAAACCAACGCCAGCATGCAGTATTAAAAGACAAAAAGATGAGGCTTTTGTTCTAATTAATTATTCATGCAATTTCGATTCTCTGTGAGTCCTGGACTTGAGGCAAATGTTTGGCAAATGTTTTGGGTTTGCTTCACCTCAAAGGTGAATTTCTGTGTAAAGTGAGATCATATTTGACAGGAATCAGACCAGCATTGATCATAACCCAGGTGTCAGTGGAAAGCCCGGCCAACAAGAGACTGAAAGAAGACGTTTCTGTTTTCTTTCTTCTGCTTAGTGGCTTCCAGTGGGCGGTTATTAAATCTATTACAACTCCACTGAGAAGCTGCTTTTTGATCTGGTTGTCACAAAGTTTCAACCTCAACAAAACAACAGATTAATAAAGCAGGGAGTCGTTTAGTTTCTGACAAATTATTAAGTGTTCCCTTAAAGTCATAGCTGCCCCACAGACCGCCTCTCATCCAGTCCTAGCAGGATGTATGGAGAGAAATCCTTGGAGGAGAAGAAAATACGTTTGTTTAATTGCTAAAATGTAGCGTTAATAAAATGTACTGCAATGACTCAGAAACACAAATCTAATTCAACTGCAGATGGAAAGTGGGTTAAAATGCAACTAATTGATATTTTCACACAATATATTTAACTCCAAACATCAGCAGGAACTGGAAGCTGACACTCCACCTAGTGGTGGCTGAAGGTTGCTGCAAATTTATGGAGCACCCTAGGTGACAAGGCGGATGTTTTTTCTTTTGCGTTCTCTCGTAGTAATGTACTGATCAGCTCAAGTGCCATAATTTAATACGGAAGGTCTTTTCCATTGTACTTAATGCTATAAGGTTTTCATAAGGTTTTTCCATGTATATTGATATACATGGAAAAACCTTGTATTTCCATGTATTTATATGTGTATATACTACACGTATATAGTTTGTGATATACGTGTAGTTTTATATCTTTTTCTTTAAAATAGAAATGCACTACAAACCTCTGTGCAAAAGCAAAACAGGCCAAACATGGACTTTCCATCCACTTAGCTGCCATTTTTGTTGCAGCAAAGTAAAGTGTGATGCTAACCAACCAATAGGCAGCAGCTGAAACCTGACGGCACGGCCCCTCATTTGTATTTAAGCATTCTTTGATTGTTATTTTCACACCATGCACAAGGAAAAATAAAAGAGATGAGGCAATGACAAAAGGACAATCACTTGTATAAGGAAAAGACAAAACAAAAGGTATAAATTTCTTGATGAAAACATGTTTAAGGAAGAAGAAAAACAAAAAATATGGATTTCTGCTTTTATTTTTAATCATGTCAGTTTTGGTCCTCCATACGGTAACGCAAAATAAAGATTTTCCCCATGACTCCTAAGGGACTCCGTACAAATTAACTCAACACAAGTAACCACAAAGAAGTTTTTCACATGCAGGGATGCTGACCAAACAAAATAAACTTTTATAACCAACCTGCAGAGACCGTTTTCTGTGGGCTCATTTGAACGCCGTTTGGTGTGAACCAAATGTGAAATTCATGGATGCTGCTTTCTTTAGGCTTAATTGCAGATGGACGAACAGCGCAGATCAAAAGGCAGCGTCTGTGATGTTGGTGTGGGGCGTGACGGGAGCATTAGTGCAGACACGGTGTGAAACCCACTCAGACGTGAAGACGTAATTAACGCTGACTGACACATGCAGGGCTTGAAGCAAAGTGTTCGGACAACAACCACTTCAATTAAGATTTGTTTATTTCAGCAAGACAAACTCATTTAGCTCATGTTGGTAAGACTGAGCTGTAAGAGAAGCTTACAGATTTATGACCAACAATACCAGGTGTGTTCTGGTAATATAGTATAAAACTGGATTAGTGAACTAAATAAACTTAATTAGTTGATTTTTATTTATAAAGATAATTTTTACCCATCTAGTTGTTCCTCATATTGTAAAAGAAACTAAATAGAAACAGTTTTTTTGACTAAAGAAAAGAGCATTGCTGAAATGTTCTGATAATTCAGGATGTAATGTAAACCTTTTCCCTGATAACCAAAGTTAGCGGTTCTGTTGTAGCATCAGTTATATTACAAAATTAGCCACTTTACAGGAACAAATGTCTTAAATTGAAGAAGCAAGATGATGTTTAACATTATTTCATGCCAATCAAAACTAAAATCTGAAATTTCCCCAGCAACAACTTACTCAGGCCCCAGAAATTATTTCAACACAGGATGAACCAAAATGCTGTTTTTACTCCCCCAAACCTGTAAGTGGCGCTGTTGCTAAAGAAGTTAAGCCAGAATACAAACTAATTTCTGCTCCAATACAGAAATTTTCTCAACCTCATCTATGATGGTTCTTACTTTCAACAACTTGACTTTTTGGCTCCTATTGCAACCCGTAGGAACATATCAGCCTTATCATTCTCCACTGGGAACAAGAAAACAATTAATTAGAATAACGATTAACTGAACTAACATCTTCAAACTGGTGTGTTTGATTAAAATGTAAATTACTTCAATAATATTTAAAACCCTCCAAAATATCAACATGGTTGGTTAAGAAGTAGAAATCCTATGAATATGATAAGATTATTGCAAATTTGAACACTTTTACACCTTTTCAGTACAAATTAAGGAGGGCTAATGACTAAAGGTGCATCTTTTTAATATTTGTACTGTCTGAAAATAAAAAAGAAACAAGTTTACAGCTTTCAGACTGTGCAAAATTACAAAATCTTACCAACTAATTTTGGTTTCTTGTGCAAATATCTTACGACACATGAAATAAGACAAAACTAACTTACAAATAACGTTTCAACAAAGGATATAGGATGTTGTTTTTAGTCAGTAATTCCTTAATATTGATTAGAAACATTCTAGTTCCTTTGGCAAATTATTTCACTTATAACGAGACATTTTTCCATGTTGTAAGTGAATTTATCTGCCAATAGAACAGGAATTTTTTCATCAATATTGAGGAATTATTGACTTATAACAAGCTCACATATCTAATAAGTTACTTTTAAATTAGTTTTGTCTCACTGGATATTTGCACTAGAAACTGGACCAGAATTACCTGGTAAGATTTTATATTTTTGCAGTGAATGCCAATTGAATTTTTTGATCATAACATTATTCTCTATTCTAAGAAATTTGAAGTAGTTCTTCTGTTGTAGGAAGTTAGTGGCTGACTTTATGTGCGGGGTCAGGGATACAGATACGGCCATGTCGTCCCTTAATGCACCAGAGGGGCTCTTCATTATCTGGGAGTGCTTTGAGGAAGAACCTTCATCAAGTAAAGTGTGTTTGTGTCAGGTAGAGGGTGAGCTGACGGGCGCACAGGAGCCTCTGCCTTTCATTACATTAACAAAAAGATGCTCTGAAGTAAAAGCCGTCCCCTTTGGGTTAATGCACAAAGAGACTCGGTCAGGAATTACGTCCCTGAAACGCTCAGCAACAGACCAGAGGAACACCATATGTCAAGTGCTGATGGGGAAGCCGGTCATCTGACTCTGGAATAAATTTTATAGCTTAATTCATTTTTATATTCTTGGAAAAGATAAGAATCATGACATCGCCAACGAGTTTAATTTCTTTAGAGAATGTTTGGAGATTAAATCTGGCAAAGAAGGACCTGAATTTAAAGCAAAGCAGCTAACGCACTGTAAAACATTTACAGGTGGTTTAACCTGAAAGTGAAAGTCCACCTGCTGCCTGGAAAATGTAATTTAAGTCACAAGAAAATAGTTTTGGTTTTAACTCAGAAATTAAAGTTCATGAATTTGATTTAACATCAAGACACAAGTTGACTAAACTTTGTTTTTACCTTCATTAATCTTGAATTGTGAGTTTTAACTTAATGTTGCAATTTAAACCAAATAATTATTTTATAATATGCAAGAAAAAAATAAAGAGCCACATTTCTCTATTATTTTACTCACAACATCAAGTTAAAATGAATACTTATTTTACTTTAGATTAATTTAAATTCTTGTTTCAAACTGCAGGAACTAAATTTCTGATCTGATGATGAATTTTATTAAACATCCCAATGAATTCAGCTCAGAAACATTTAGTGAGATCAGGACATTATCCTCAAGCTTTGCTGACTGAGAATTGCATTAAAATGAACATTTGCCTTAATAAAACACCAGAGTCAGATCAACGTAACGCACTTCCACCTCAGGAGACAGAAACATGCCGCTAAGCATTCTGGGAAATAGTTCCCACTCCTGTCTTTCTCTTCTTTCAGTTTTTAAGTGCAAACCTAAAAACTCAGTTTATTCAACTCTTGGAGGTTTGACTAAATTAATAAAAAGTTAACACAACTTACTGCTGTAAGTTTATCTTTCACAAACTCACATTTAGGTTCAAAATCTGAAACTGGATAAATTTATTTGACTTAAAGAGTAAAAGATGGTAAACACAACTAAATGCGGCTCTAATGTTTTACGGTGCAGTCTTTTATTTGTTGGCGTTTGGTGTTTTGTTGAACTCATGAAAATGCGAACAGGTCCAAGCGGAGCGCCGTCGGCCGTATGGAGGACTGATGCGCGGCGTTTTCTGCTTTTCCCTGCAGGGTCAGGGGGAGGCTTCAGCTCGGGGGACGACCATGGAGGGCGACTGCCTCAGCTGCATCAAGTACCTCATGTTTGTCTTCAATTTTCTCATCTTTGTAAGTACTTTTCATCTCTTTCTCAAATGGCTACCTCTGAAGTTAATGATTTAAGATGGGCCTCTGACTAATGGAGCCGCATCTGCATTTCATTAGACGAGGCAATCTTGATTCCATCAAATTCTCTTTTGATTAAATTTTAGTGTGCTGACACACATCTGAGGCTCACTGTGCCATATGGAGCTGGTGACTGACACCTGAGTTTATCAGACTTGATAAGACAATCAGGGGTAATCCCGTTAGCCGTGGGGGGGTGGGGGGGCTCAGAGTGGGGAAGGTTTGTGTCTTTTCCTGCTTTATTAGGCGCATCCAAACCATTTAGAGACTCCACTCACATGCGATTGTTCAAGGCTGGGGCGATAAAGCAGCCAGTAGAGCAGAGGAGAGGATGTTTTCTGTTTCTTTTTTTTATTTTTGCTTTATTGTTTTTTACCTCCAAAGCTTTGAAAATGACTCCCAGTTTCCCTAATTCCCTAGTTTATTTGAGCTAAGCAAGGTTGTTTTAGTTAACTAAATCAAACAGAATTACAAAAACTGAAATCGAGGAAACATGTTTTGTTAACGGAAATAAATAATGGGAAGAAACTATAACTAACTGGAATATATGATGTGAAATCAATCAGTCAATCAATCAAGTTTATTTGTGTAGCACATTTTATCAACAAGGCAGTTCAAAGTGCCTCACATCAGAAGAAGCCATAGAAACACAGGGAACGATTGAAACGTTACATTTTGTCTGGCGTCATTTCATCAGAATGTGAAAATTATTTATTTTTTCTCAAATATTTTACGTCAGCTGTAAAATTACGATGCTCCATAATCCTCCTATCGCAAAAAGTCGACAGCAGAAGTTGTTATAAAACGCCAGTCAGTTGGTGATCAACAATAATTTAATACCTTTTTTAAAAATGGGATCTTGTGATGAGCTTTAGCCAATCACATTATCACAAAACAATACTTTTATCTTTTTAATTCTGCACCAAAACTTTACCAAAGTATGAACTACTACTATAACCATTAAAAACTAAACGGACACTAAACATTTAGTTAATGATGGCTAATAAAAACTGGAACCAGCTGAATTATGCAAACAACCGAAATAAAACTAAACTGTATTGAAACAGCCAGGTTCCATTACATGCTGCAGGAAGAAAAGGGTTGCAGTAGAAATGTTGGAGGCTCTGATCTTTCCCCCACCTCAGTATCTGCTTTTCTTAATCACATGAGTGGTTAGCCTGTGGTGGAGGTGGATGGGATTTTGGAGAGACGGAGGATGGTGGAGGATGGGAGCTTTAGCAGGTTGGGGGGTTTTGAAGCAGGGCTGATATCTCTACACTCCCCCCTCTAAGCCATAATGACTGGAGAAACTAAACCTTTTCTCTTTTACCCTGAACTCTTATTTTGCTCTGGAAGTCATTTATATGACTCAGTACAATCTGCTGGGTTTTCTTACATAGAAAGTTTATAACTACTCTGAATGATTAACTGTACTGCTGAGAACTGGTGCAATATAAATAAACTGAACTGGTTTTTACTGCTCTACAATGGCTGCTGGAAAAGACAAATGTTGTTGAGTTTCTATTCAGGATTCTTGTTGATTGTGCAGGAGGCTCCACTTCTGCTTTTCGAAGATGTATGGTTGTATAAAAGCTCTCCTGTTTGCAGCCATTTTCACATGCGAGTGTAAACGTTGAGTTTGAATTTAAAGTGGCAAGACGGCTTAAAGCAGCTCACTCTGAAAGGAAAAATAGGCAGAACTGAGCAGACTGAAATCTTATCAGAGAAGATTTTGTGCCAAATATGCAATGAACATGTTTTTCAAGCCCAAAACCCAGTGGTGTCAAACTCAGTTTCATTTTGGGCCAAATTAAAAATCTAAATGTTGTTAAAGGCCCAGTTGTGCCAGAATGTATCGATAAAACCAATTAAACTGTTAAAATATCAGTAAATGGCTTTTTCAGTATTCAGTAAGTGTTTCTTAAAATAAAATATATTGAACATCTTTTCACGCAGATCAGTCCAGCCAGGATTTTGATTGTTTTGTGGTTTTGTTTGTTTTTTTTGCAATCAAAATCACAGATTTTGTGGCGCTAATTTAGAAATATTTTTAAGGAATTTTTACGATATTTGCGCTAATGTGTGATGTTAAATGTGACTTTTTATTAATCGCCGTATCGATCACAGACTGTAATTTGACATCAGGTAAGGCAGAGGCAGCAGTCACTTAAACCCAAAGTTTTTGACCAATTTTGAGAAAATTGTCAATAAAATCAGAAAAATGTGGTGTTTTTGTGTAAATTTTGTGAAGGGACTTACTGATGTAATTTAGAGTTTAGAGGGCCACATAAAAACTACGGCGGACCAGATTTGGCCCCCGTGCCTCGACTTTGACTCCTACACCATAGACCTATCCTAATTTGTTCAGTGAAGCGTAATAGATCACCTTTGACTAACCAGCCCAGGGCTAATATTTTGTTTGAATTTTTGATTTTTTTTAATGAAATGACCTCTTTTCTGGTCTCCTGCAGCTGGGCGGCTCGTTCCTCCTGGGCGTCGGCGTGTGGGTGCTGGTGGACCCCACTGGGTTCAGGGAAATTGTAGCGGCCAACCCCCTGCTGTTCACCGGCGTCTACATCATCCTGGGGATGGGAGGCATGCTGTTCCTGCTGGGCTTCCTGGGCTGCTGCGGAGCCATTCGGGAGAACAAGTGTCTGCTTCTCTTCGTGAGTTCATCACATGTGCAGCTCTGTTTTCTTTTTTCCTAATTTTTGGAGTTTGAATCAACCAAAAGCGAATCCATCTGTGTGCTTTTGTTCGTCGTGATGTTTTAACGATGACTTCAGAGGTTCACAGACGGCGTGTAATTTGGTTTTTTTACAAGAACCTGGAGTGCAGTTTTCCTGACTCACCTAGCTTGTAATTTTCACACTATCTGGTTTTGTGTTATTTAACTTTATTGCAGTTCTTCATGCTCATCCTGCTCATCTTCCTGGCAGAGCTGGCCGCTGCCATCCTCGCCTTCATCTTCCGGGAACACGTAAGTCGCTTTAGGGAACTTATTATCTTCAATCACGAGTCCAAACGAGCCTGAAGTCGAAGCTCTTCTTGCTTCTTTTTGACTTTGAACCATTTCTGCATTCTGATTACTCAGGCAGAGAGAGAGATCGCTGTTTCAATCCCTGGATTCCTTTTTCTTCTCTAAACCAGGGATATTTTGTTACCTTTGATGCCGAGTCCATCGGCTCTCTGGGACAAAGCAGAGTAACGATTTGTCGAATAACTCACTTTCCTCCATTTAATGTTTTTTGTTCCCAGCTGCTGTTGCACCAGCTTGCATCAGTTTTACTTCTTTATTAGACTCCTCACATCTTTCTTAGTGGGGATTTTCACAGCTTCCACACTGATATCAGGCCTAGTTCAAACAAATGGTGTCAAAAGAAGAAGTGTTCATCGTCCTACACTGAAAAAAGAAATTAGTTGGATCAACTTAATTGAATTGCTTCAATTGGTAACAAGTAATTCAGTTAAGTTGATTATATTTTATTGTTTTTTTCAGTCTGCAGGATCTTTGAAAATAACATGTTAAAACATACATTTAAAATAATTTAAATTCTAGCTGCATTTTAAGTGAATGATATTTTAGTTTTTAGTTTGGAACAACATAAAAGTTTGTAGAATTAAGTCAAAGAGATTTGAATTATTTATTAGAAAAGAATACATGATTTGACTAAGAGGGACTTAAATATGTCGTATTAAACACAGTTAATGAATTAAGCTACAAAAACATAATAAATTGAGTTGGTCAGAAATGCAAACCTGTCATTGACCTCAGTAGTATCAAGTAAAGTCAAAGTAAAAAGTTTCTTAAAGTTAAAGAATGAATTAAGTGAGATTAATATAAATAAGTCCATAAAACTGAACTACAGCTGAAATACACTTTGAATTCAGTAATTTAATTTCAGTGTTATCTGGGAAATGTAACCTTTAATTTCACTCTGTGACAAAAAAGAAGTTAGGAAATAACAGTTTTTAGCTAAATTACCAGTTTGTGCCGCTGGTGTCAGCAGCCAACAGGAGAGCGTTTCATCGTCTGCTGTACCAACTGGCAGAGAGGCAAATCTATGGCTGTACATCTACATTTCTCTAAATTATCCTGGTTTTGCTCTTTCAGCTCAACCTGCAGGTTTTAAATGAATGAAGGACTGGTACTGTGTGTTGCAACAGATTTCAACTTTAAAATGAAAGAGTTCATTATGACGTCCTGTCCAACAAGATTCTGGAGCTTTTAGAAGAAAACCAGACAAACCAACAGCGTTAAAGATGCAGTTAACAGGATCTGCATTTCTATTAGCAATAAAATGGAATTACGAGAATAAATTTGTTAAATGGAAACGCGCAGATTTCAGAAAAACTTACATTTTTGATTGCAGATTTTGCGTTAGCTTGAGGCGGTTTTTCAGCTTTATCAAAATCAAAACAATTACACAAAACTGTTTTTTCCACTTCACAGAAGTCGTGATCATCGACCGAAAGTTAAGATATTGGCAAAAACGATGACAGGAACACTGTAAAACATTTCAGCTGCATTTAGTTGTGTCTACTATCTAAATAAATTTATCCAGTTTTAGGTTTTGAACCTAAATGTGAGTTTGTGGAAGATAAACTTACAGCAGTAAGTCGTGTTAACTTTTTATTAATTTAGTCAAACCTCCAAGAGTTGAATAAACTGAGTTTTTAGGTTTGCACTTAAAAACTGAAAGAAGAGAAAGACAGGAGTGGGAACTATTTCCCAGAATGCTTAGCGGCATGTTTCTGTCTCCTGAGGTGGAAGTGCGTTACGTTGATCTGACTCTGGTGTTTTATTAAGGCAAATGTTCATTTTAATGCAATTCTCAGTCAGCAAAGCTTGAGGATAATGTCCTGATCTCACTAAATGTTTCTGAGCTGAATTCATTGGGATGTTTAATAAAATTCATCAGATCAGAAATTTTGACCAAAATTTAAACCAAATAACTCTTTGGTTTAATTTGCAGCATTAAGTTAAAACTCATAATTCAAGATGAATGAAATTAAAAAACAAAGTTTAGTCAACTTGTCTCTTGTTGTTAAATCAACTTCATGAACTTTAATTTCAGTTCAAACCAAAACAATTTTATTGTTGCCTTGAATTGCATTTTCCAGGCAGCAGGTGGACTTTCTAAGTTACACCACCTGTAAATGTTTTACAGTGCAGTGGTAGAATGATGACACGGCATCTGTTTTTAACAACTTACCGATTGAACAAACTTAATCACCTGTAACGTTCTTTGTGTTTCTTATTTAATGGAAATATCACAATTGAAAATAGTTTTTTTTTTTTTACATTATCAACAGAGTTTTACGCACATCTGTAATGAAAATGCAGCTGCTGCTGGAAACGAGGCGTTTCTCCTCCTGGTTTTAATTCCAGCCTCACCTGAATATTTTTTGGTTGAAAAGCCCAGCCTTAATCCTCTTTCTTTCTCAAACTTTTCCATCATAAAGCTGCGAAGCTCCTACCGACAATTCACAGATCCAGAGTGGAGACAGAAATTTCCTGCACAGCTGTGAAGCTTTTAGAAACGATGCTGGCAGTTTGGGGGAAACGGGAGGTTTGGTGCGGCATCAATGTCAGCTCTGCACATAAATCCGTGATGGATGTCTCCCTGTCAACATCTAAAAAAAAAACAGTCATGGTGGACGGATTCAGTGTGACCAATAAAATTCTTCAAATTTGAATTATAAATCTTGTCGTCTTTGGTTTTCTTGATGAAATTTCTTTTTTTGGTTTGAAATCCTGCTGCTGGCTGGTCACACAAATCAAACGTCATAACTGCCCCACTTCTTCCTCCCGCAGAGCAAGTCGGCTTTCGCTGAACGTAATCAGCTGTGACTTGGCATGTCAGGGCTGAAACAGAGGTGGGCTGATTTTCACCCCCGCAGCACCGGCCCTTTAACCACACACACACACAGAAAAAGAAAAGAGAGCTTCATCTTGTGTTGAAGTGTTGGTGAAAAGCACAAAGTTCCTGTTTGGTCCACTGTAATCAAACTGTAGATGATTTTCCTACATCAGGTTTGATTTGGGAGGTTTGAATGTACAATCGTTCTCTGACGCGATTTCCCTACAAATCTACAAATCTCTGTTCGTTCACACTGCAGCCTGAAACGATGTAATGCAGATTTTATTTTATTTTTTTTGGCGTGGTCGTTCACACTTCCAAAAATATATACGACTTGTATGTGGTCTCTACTACAAACGACCTGAAAGTGTCAGTAGAGGGCGCAGTAACTTCACGTGCTCAGTGTTCTGCCAACCTCCATAAACAGAAGAAGTGCTCAGTGTTTGCAGAAGTAAACACGGATGCTAACGGTGGAGCTTAGCTTACGATTTTAAAGTTGTTATCCAACCAGAGCCAGCACATTAACAACTTAATCCTCATTACAGGCCGCCATGGTTGTTGTTTTTCTTCCCACTTGGTCGTATCAGGACACAGAATAGTGAATTTTGTCGACTTCCTGCCTCTGGTTCTCCAAGCGGCCAGGTCAGATGCACGCATTCAGACTCGGGTCACATTTGGAAAGATCAGATACTTATGATGAAGAAAGTTGATTTTTGTGTTGTTTACTTCAGTGGTTCTTGTTGCAGCACCCCCACAGGCCTGGAGGAGAACAGGTTTTTTAAAGGGTTTAGTTCGTTTGATTCAGTGCTGTGTGAAAGCGAACCGCTCCAACTGAAAATTTAACAAATGTTGCAGTTTTGGTCCCCATTTGATAGTCTACCAGACAGTCAAAGTGAAAACACCCAAAGCCACAGTAGCAAACTCAGAATGGAGTTTATGGAGCTCATTTTGACTCATCATGCGTTCTTGCTTCAGGTTTTAATGGCGTTGGTTGACCTCTGCTCTTTTTGCTGATCTAGCTGACCAGAGAGTACTTCACCAAGGAGCTGAAGAGTCATTATCAGGGCTACAATAACAGCGACGTCTTCACCTCCACATGGAACGCCATCATGACCACGGTGAGCAAAACTCATCACCGTTTCTGACACTCTGCTGACAGTCCGTGGAAACAGACTCAGAGCTAGCTGGCTATATTTAGGTCAATATTTCTGCTCGGTTGGCGCCCACACACAGCCGACCGCAGGTCACTGCGCATATAGGCGCTCAGCAAATGCAACTTCTTCCTCTCCCTTTCAGTTTGACTGCTGTGGAGTGAACAGCCCAGAGGACTTTAAGGACAGCCTGTTCAGGCTCAACAACCAGAATCACATGGTGCCAGAAGCCTGCTGCCAGCGCATTCCTCAGAGCAAAGAGAGGGTCTACTCCAGCCAGGAGCAGTGCCTATCCGGCAATACGGTGATCCGCAACAAGGTGACTTTTGGCACTGCGTTTCCCCTCTCAGCCTGGTTCTAGACCTCCTCCAGGCCTAATTAGAGCATAAAACAGTAGATAAATGCACTCGGGGACTGCCTGTCTCTGCCATGTCTTATTAGTGCTGTTCAGTCTTGGTGTCACGGTGGGTCATGTGCAGCACGCAGATGGCAGCTTACAGATGAGCCTGTGCATACATGCTTAAATTGGAGGGTTTTGTGGAGGATATATGTGCTCAAAAATAAAGCCTGTTAAGAATATAAAAATAAAGCGTGCTGAGAATTAAAAATATGTGAGAATTCACTCCTAAATCTGTTATTTCATGTGTGCAGGAGTGAGCTCTGCATGCAATTACAGTGATAACAGGTATAGGGAGGTTTTTCCCTCCACCTGTTGTTTTCCATGCCATCGTGATAAAGAGATGGTGGGTGTGTATGTGTGTATGCGGTTAGCTCTGCTTATTCACACAAAGAGTCCTCATTAAAAGGCTGCAGGCCCCGCTTCCCACTCGTTCAGCCGGGCCTTTGTTCCAATCCTCGCTCTATTGAAGCCGTGATGTCGCCTTAACTATCTCTGTAATTGTGCAGATTTATAGCCTATTGATTCACTGCGGCGCATGTCGTCCACATGTGTG
Organism: Poecilia mexicana; assembly: GCF_051168715.1. Classification (NCBI taxonomy): domain Eukaryota; kingdom Metazoa; phylum Chordata; class Actinopteri; order Cyprinodontiformes; family Poeciliidae; genus Poecilia; species Poecilia mexicana. The sequence continues at coordinate 9,119,168 of NW_028263375.1, forward strand.
TTCTTAGGGCTGCTACTCTGCCGTGGTCGACTACTTCGAGGTGTACATCTATGTCGCTGGAGCGCTGGCTATCGTGGTGTTAACCATCGAGGTAGGAGGGACTTTTGAAATGTTGGGCTTCTTTTCCTGCTGCCCAAATGATCAGGATGTCTATTTTTGAATCGCATCACTGCTTTTAAGTTTAAGGCACCGAACCTGTCAAGAGAGCTGTGGAAAGATCGCCATCTTGTGGTGATGCTCAGTATCACAGGAAGACATACAGCTCTGTAAAAAACTAAGAGCCCACTGCACTGATGCTCATTGAAAACCTGCTGGTTATTCCACCACATATTGATTTCTGAACTCTTCCCGAGTTAAAACATTGGTATTGTTGCTTCTAAATGAATATTGAATCTGTTTTCTTTGCATTATTTAAAGTCTGAAAGCACTGCATCTTTTTCTCTTTTTCTGCTAATATAAGTACTAAATTTTTGCTTGGAACATCAGAGACATGTCAGTAGTTCATAGAATAAAACAACAATGTTCATTTTACTCAAACATTTTATTCAAGCATAGACCTATAAACAGTAAAATCAGAGAAACTGAATGAAACTCAATGAAAAAAAAACTCAATGAACTGATTTCTCTGATTTTACTGGCCTCTTAATTTTTTCCAGAGCTGTATTTTACAGATATTCATTTTTCAACATTCAAAAATTGATCCCAACGTAAAATCAAATCCTACCCTGTTGCTATGGTTACCTATGACAACAAAATGGAAAAGTATAAAAAATATTGACATCAGTCCAACTACACATTATCAAAAAAAAGAAACTATTATCCCTCAAAAAAGGGAATAAATGAAAGTTTGAAAAAGAGAAAAACTCTCAAAGTATTAAAAGTATAAAGCTATGTTTGATTACAGTCGGGTTTGAATCTGTCAACATAGGATGGAAAATGTCTCAACATCAATTTTAGCACAAAAAATCTGATAAAATGTTATTTCTGTTTTTTGTGTGTTTATGTATATTAAGCTCTGATGTTTAGTTTACAGAGTAAATTTGTATTTGCTGGTACATTGATGTATATATAGGTTTATGTAAGTTTATATGCTTATCTGTGCATACATGCACATAAGCAGGACTTATATTAAGACTTGGGGACATTAAATTTAATGTTATTAATGTTTTGGGGGGTTTTTTCAATTAGTTGAATTTACTAATAAGGTGATTTTATAAGCAATTGGTGTCACTATTTTTTATTTGGGGGTTGAATACAATGCATGTCACCCTTTTTTTGTAAAAAGCCATTTTTTCACAATATGTGCTACTTGGAGTTGTTTTTTAAGTCCCTTCTTCATAACTTTGGACAAAAATAATGCAAAGAATAATTTTTCTGTCAAAGCAGCAATGAAGACCAAACACAAAAACACAAATAAACATCTAAAAATATGTTCCAGGAGGAATATTGAGATTTAATTCGTGATAAATTGAATTAATCTGGGTTATTTTGGTTGAAATAATTGCATCTTGTGACTGTTTGCTTTGTTTTCCCTCCAGCTCTTCGCCATGGTCTTTGCCATGTGTCTCTTCCGGGGAATCCAGTAGAAGTGCTTCATTTGCAAATCGCTTTTTTTTCTTGAACAAAAAGGGAATTCAGGAGAAAACAACAAAATGGACATTTGTAAATTTGTGGATCTCCTTTTTTTTATTGTCCAATTGGTTTAAAAAACAAGAAGAAGAAGAAAAATGGCAAACTTTTGTACTTCACAGCTGGACTTTTGAGGTACTGGGTGATAAAAAAAAAAAAAAAAAAAAAAAGAAAACCAGACACAGAAACCACTGAGAGAGTTTAAAAATCAAAGATTTAAAAAACAAACAAAACAAAACGATTTGTGCGTAAAGTGGAAGCAGTAATTAGTGGACCAGGTCTAGCACAGACTGGGTGTTAAGCCTGAGCAGAAGGCACTGCACTGACTTTTGGATGAAGAATATTTATATAGAGTTTTGTTGGCTCAACTGTAAAAACCGTGTTTCACTCTGAATGGCAACCTGTCCCCGTTTTCTTACCGTGTACTGTAAGCAGCCTCCTTCCTCCACATGCCCTTTTTTACTGCCACCTCTCAAATACTGTATCATGTCGGCTCATTATTATCGACCCTTTCCACGTGACGTCACGCTCTCCAGAACTCCGCCATGACGGACGTCAAAACAACCAATGCGCTCCGGTAAAGCCGGTCTAAAAGCAGACACCTGTAACCTAAAGTATCGCTTCTGTTAGTTGATTTAACTTTAAAGTGGTCACAGGGTGCTGCGCGGTCGGCTGCACAAACAGAGAAGGATAGAAACCAAACTTGTCATTTTATTTTATGACTTTTAATGAGGAAAGACACGGCAGCAGCCGTTAATCATAATGTCTTGCAGCTGTCAATAATAATGAGCGGCAGCCCTCGGTGTAACCGCGGATTTGCAGCGAGCACTTTTTACAAGGTAAGAAGTAAGAAAGTACGTGTCTGACGGTTAGTAACCATGGAAACGGTGCCGCACCGCCATGTAGCCTAGCATATATGGAAAAAAACTGGTTAGCATCTCGTCTTTTGTACGTTCTTAACGCCGCTCCGGTTTAAGGGGAAACACTGTTTATGACATAGTGATTTAAATCATGTGGTGTGAATTCAGACAGTCTGTAATTTGGTCAACACGTCAGGAGGGAGGCGGTTCGGGTCGGTTTCTAAGCTAGCTGTTTATATCTCTTGTAAATACCGCCGTCTGTGAGCCCCAGCCAGGTGAGTTACGGTCAGATAAATTAGCTCGACTCCAACTAGTAGAAGCCATGAATAAACTGGCAAGACCAACTTGGGAAAACGATTTCAGTCGCTCTGTTCAAGACTCACGTCCCTCGCTTCCGACGTCCGTCATGGCGCCTTGAAGTGACGTAGTTGAAAAGGGTCATATTGACTGTGTGTGTGTGAGCATGTGATTTTCTCCATAACCCCTCCCAGCCAACAATTCTTTTTTTCTGTTTGTATGGTGACTGTTATTTGGATTAGAAATGTGCTTTTAGGTGGTGACATGTATGTGTATGAATTTGTATTAGATTGTTAAAGTCTGTGACATAAATGGCATTTTAAATGACTGGTTTTGTCTGTTTCTTCCGTTTGCACAATCCCACAGGTAACCGACCTAATTTTAAGAAAATTATTAATTTATTGCCCCTATCGCTTAAATGTTTTGTTATCCATTAGGCAAAAATTTGATTTTTTTTTTTTCTCTCAAACTTAATAGTAAAATCTATTTTCACGCCAGTGTGGAGTGAAGGAGACATTTTTCAAACATGACAGTTATATCATTTTCCCCTGCATGGATGATTCGCCCATTTTCCTCATCAAGTAATTCCTCTCTGAGACACTTATGACATTTGAGGGATTGAAACAAATGATGGGCCATGATATTTGTTAATGGGCCAAATAATAGAAAAATCCCAGCACTGTGCTCAATTTGCTCCTGGGCTCGCGGTAACAAAATCAATTTCACTTTGTCTTAGTGGTTTGATTCGCTCCTTTTCTTCGTGTGAGAAAAGCGGGAAGATAACGGCAACAAAACGAAGAAGCAGTTTCAAAAGCCCTGTGGAAATCAAACCAAATGGATCAAAGTCAGAACAATATGGAATAGCAGAAAAGAATTTTAGATTCTGCAAACATTAATTTATTTAAGTATTTCACAAATGTCCTTAAAGGGCCGGTTTTACCAGAAAGTATTGATAAACCCGATAAGGAAATGGTTCGAACTGTCTGCATTTGATAAGTTCTTCTTAAAATTTTCACATTGATCAATCCATTCAGGGTGTAATTTTTATGTAATTTTTTGCCATAAATTCCAAAAATATTTGCAAGGAATTTTGCAATATTTGTGATTTGTTGATTTTGCAACATAAAAATCAATGGTGGGCCAGATTTGGCCCCCAGGCTTTCTGTTTGACACATGTATTTCAAAAGGTCACTTTTGATATTTTTCAAATATTTTGGCTTTATTTTGACTAACACTATAACCGTAGAGGGTGCACAGTGGTTTTGTAGTGATAAATTTTAGATATTTTGAAATAGCTGTTGCTTTAAAATCTCCTGCCTCAGATGAATATGATGCACTTTAATCGTCTTGTTTTTTCAGTGCATCTTAAATGTATTTATTAAATGTTACTTTGCTGCCCATATGAGGTGTTTTTATCCATCTTATTTTATGCACCCCTGTGAAAAAACAAACATGTTAATTATTGTAAGCATTTCCATCCAGGAGGATGGATGTCAGTTATGCACAAATCTGGAGTCCATGGACAGGAAAGCAAGAAAACTAATTCTGAAGGAGTCAAATTTGTAGTTCGCAGCTAAACATCTAGGGGGCGCAGTGGACGTAGTAGAGAAGATTTTCTGATCAGAAGAGACAAAAATGCCACTTTTTGTCTTTTGTGGTGAAAAACCAACACTTTGCATCGTCATCACATCATTTTCACAGTGAACATAGAAATGCAACATCATGATGTGGAGAAGTTTTTTCTCATTCACTACTTTCTTAGTCACAAATATTTTGGTTTTAATATATTAAATATGCAAATGTTCAAAATTAAAAAAATCCCCTAGTTTTTTTGGGGGGACAGGACCCTTAGCTTAAAGCTCAGGTGTCAAACTGAAGGCTCACGGGCCAAATCTGGGCAACCGTAGATTTTTATGTGGCCCTCTAGACTCCAAATTACATCATCAATAAGTCCCTCCAGTTTTTCACAAATCTGCAAAATTCACACAAAATTAACAGATTTCCTATTTTTTTTCCTGATTTTACTGCAAATTTTTCTCAAAATGTGTGAAAAACTTTGGGTTTAAGTGACTGCTGAATCAGCCTTACTAGATGTCAAGTTATATCTGTGATCGATACGGAGATTAATAAAAAGCTACATTTAACATCATACATTAATGCAAATATTGTAAAAATGATTTCCAAATTATTCTAAATTAGCATCACAAAATCTGTGATTTTTATTGCAAAAAAACACAGAAACAATCAAAATCCTGGATGGAGAAGATGTTCTATATTATATTTTCAGAAACATTTATTGAATGCTGAAACAAACAGCTGTTTATTGATATTTTATCAATTTAATGGGTTTTATCGATACATTCTGTCACAACCGGCCCTTTAAGGGCATTCAGATTTTTAATACGACCCAAAATGAAGATGAGTTTGGCATCTCTGGTTGTAGATTTGAATTAATTTCTGCCTAGGATCTAAATAGCACCAGCAGCCACAAATGATTGTCGGAATGAAACATTTTGTACTTAAATTTAGTCTTTGATCAGAAATATCCAAGCAAGACGAAGCGAGTTACTAAATTCTGCTTCCCCTCTTTGTTTGGAAAACAATCACTTATTTTTTAGGTTATGAACGCCTCAAAAAATCTAAAACTATCTTTGTCTGCAATTGATTCAGCTTGACTGTATTTTCCACAACTGGGCCAAACTGGAAAAAATGGTAAGCATACATCAGCAAACTTAAGTGCTGCACAATAGATGTTCATTAGTTTTGTTTTCATCCAACCAAAAGGAAAAACATTAATTTGCAGATAGGTGCCAGTTCTTTTTTCTTTTTTTCTTTGGCTGCTCAAATCCCAGAAAGCTTTCGTCACAGTTCCAACTTATTTTGTTTCAATAATACTCTATAAAAGGTTATGTAGTGTACTTTATCCTGTATTACATGAACACGTTGGTGTTCGGGCCTTTTGATCAGCCCCGTGACAGGAGAAAGAAAGTGTGAGAAAAGTCGACACAGCAAAACATGTGATCACAATTTTCTTAACAAGCCTTTCCAGAAACTCTCCTCCGTTCTGCTGTGGATCCTTGCTGCGGTCGAAGTGAAGTGAACAATGTGGCAGCTGACTTATTTTAGTTTTTCCTGCCTCATTACCATATACTGGAGCTCATTAGAGTAACTCTGAACAAAAAAGAGCTGTGCAGCTTTGTTTCTGGTGCAAAGTACACACACAGCAACGGGGAAACGGCAATAAACAGAGGTGTTGGCTGAGCTGCTGCTCTACTGAGGATGCAGCCAAAGCTTTGTGAGAAATCACCTCACAAAGGTATTACTGTTCTCAAATTAAAGAAATTTTATCCTGCCTTTTTTTGTATTACTCCTGTGTGTGCATTTTGAATAAACTGCATTGTACTTCTTGCATTTTGCCACCCAGAATAGTAGCAATTAAATTTAAATGGAAGATGAAAGATTGTGTTTCATTTAACTTCCACAAGAGGGCAGTAGCAACCCAGTCTTCAGGGTTAACCTGATTTTAGTGTCAACGTGCAACAGGAAGAGATTTTTTTTACCCGAAATCTGACATTTATCTAAGCAGAACAAAGTAGAAAAGTAATGTTTCCATCATTACAGTTTTTATAAAAGATGTGGTGTTAATATAGAAAAGTTACATTTAAACCACATGCGGGATTCCCTGTGCAACCCCGCAAGAAGTAAAAAGCTGATATTTTCCTTTTTGAGTAGGTAGTTTGTTTCAAAATTGTAATGAAAAATAAAAGTAATTTAGCTAAAATGGTTTGAAGTAAAAGAACAAGAACAATCAGTAAAGTGATAGTGTTGGAAGGAAGGAGATGATACGTTTAGTGAAATCCTCTCAAATTTGAGTTCAGTGAAGATTATTTGGTGAAGTGACATGACAGCCAGCCACTGCAAGGAATTACAAGTGCTCAGCCATTATCCCAGTCTGCCCATAATTCACCAGAGGTGAGTGGTCTCTTGTTCAAAACTCAGTCAGCATTGTAATTTCTGCTCCAGTTCTGACCAGCATTGTTTATCTGATGTCCATTAGTACTTTAATGTCTTGTACAGTATTTTCTTCATACAGAGGGTCTGTTGAGAAGCTATTTCTTCCTGGAGGCGTGGTCTCTGCTGAAGTTTTAAATTTCACCCAATCGCTGACTTTTAACCATGACATATGGCCAGTTCAATGCTGTGAAGCTTACTGGAAATGGCTAGGGTTGGACACTGCAAAAACACAAAGTCTTAGCAAGTATTTTTGTTTAGTTTCTAGTACAAATATATTAAAACCTTTGAAATAAGACAAACTAACATACAAGTAACTTTTCAGAAAGAAACTGAAGCTTGTTTTAAGTCAATCATTCCTTAATATTGGTAAAAACTGGTAGATTATTTAATTTATAAGACTGTTTCTGAACTTAGGTTTTATCATGCTAATGTTGATATTCCTCTCTCCTACCATAGCCTGGATCACATGACCAAATATGTGATCCAATGACGTTTAGTCATGACCAAATATGTGATCCAATGACGTTTAGATAGTGACGTCATGAAGCAACATTTAGGTCAGCTCAGGAGTTGGCAGCAGTGGGATTGTCTGGAAAGAGCTGTTACAGATTTCATATAATCTATGGGCATCATCAGATGTTTTGCACTGAGGCTAAAAACATGAAAATAATTGTAAAAACAAAGTAAAATACATTTTCTTACCTGATCAATCTTTGCCCTATTTACAGCTAAGTACAGGCTTCCATAGTCCTTCATATCTAGTTTTGAAATCAAGCCATTATGCAAACACGCCCTTGTGGATTGCATTTGGCAGTTATTTCATAAAACGGCTGGATACAAAAAAAACACAAAACATCTGTAATTCAAAGTCTGGTAAATATCAACCTGACCAAAAATAATAAAACTGTCAAACGTTACTTTTACTCAACAACAGTTAGAAAAACAAATTATGGTCATTTTCTTTGAACAGTTGAATTAATTTGACAGTTTATTGTAAAACTCCTTTCAGCAAGTATTTTATTATTTATGTCACAGTAACTGTTGCAGCCAATATAAACAGTTGAAAACTTTATAGATTACCTTTAAACTGACAGAAGACTAAATAGTAAAATATGAACAAGCCCCTCGTATGTTATGATTTATCTGGTTTGTGATTGTTGTCTTTTAGGATGAACCAAAGTTTTTATTTTTATTTACCGAGTACATATTTAAGCCAAGCAAAGTTGTTCCTTTTTCCGATCAAAGTTCTTTTTTTTTTTACTGTTTTGCATTTTCATGCCGTTGAAGTTTCTTACCTCATAAAAATTCCTACCAGGAAAAAAGGAAGGAGTAGTGATGGATGGCGAAGATGTGAGACTCGTGGGGGTTCCGTGTTGAGTTTGTTTTAGGCCTCTGTTTGGAGAGGAGACTTTCATTGCTTAATGATTTATGAGTGGCCAGCCTCCCAGGGGAATCAGAGTGAGTTTTTTTTCCTGCTTGTAATAACCCACCGTCTAACATAAAACCTAGGCTTCTCCTTTGTGTTATGTTTTTCCAGCATGAAAGGTGTTAGGTCCGGTAGGGAGCCGTAGGGCACAGAGAAGCTCTCTGTATGATCCACCCCCAGCAGAGGCAGATTTACATCTGCTACAGCAAAACTAAGAGCTACGAGAATCTAAAATAAGTCTAAAAAGATTTCTACATACTGTAAATAAAGCTGCGTTCACACTGTGAACCAATTCTGCTATTTTTTCTCTTCATGCGACCTGTATCGGATATTTTCATGACAGCCTGAACAACACAAGTCGGATTTTTTTTCGAATGGGACCCCAACCGCTTGGATATCCGATACGTATCTGATCTTTCTGGATGCGTTCACACTGCAGCCTGAAGTGACCCAATTCCGATTTTTTTGCCGGGGCCGTTCACACTGCCAGTAAATGCGACCTGTATGCGTTCTGCAGTCTGAACTGGCAAACGACCTGAAAGTGTCCCGCATGCGCAGTAGAGGGCGCAATAGCGTCAGCGTTCTCAGGGTTCTGTCAACCGCCATAAAAAGAAGAAGAGCTCAGTGTTTGCGGAAGTAAACATAGAGGCTAACGGTGGAGCTTAGCTTACATATTTGAAGTTGTCACTTCAGGCTGCAGTGTGAACGCACCCTATGTGACCTGAATCTGAACGTCCAGGTCGCGTTCATCCGACCTGAACGTCATTGATACTCGATAAACGTCACTATTCTGTGCCCTGATACGCAGAAGCAAGAAGAAAAACAACAACAACCATGGCGGACTATAATGAGGATTAAGTTGTTAATGTGCTGGCTCCGGTTGGATAACAACTTTAAAATCATAAGCTATGCTCCACCGTTAGCATCCGTCTTTACTTCCGCAAACACTGAGCACGCTCTCTGTGACGTTATTGCGTCCTTTACTGCGCATACGGGAGACTTTCAGGTTGTCTGCAGTTTTCACTGGAGATCACACACAGGTCGCACTTATTTGGAAATTTGAACGACCATGGCAAAAATAAAAAAATAAAATAAAAAATAAAATTTGACAAAAAATCGGGATTGGCTCAGTTCGGGCTGCAGAGTGGACGTAGCCTTATTCATACCCTGCTTGCATTAGGTCCGATTTATGTTTATTAAAATAAACTAATGGTAAACCGACTGAAACTGTCACTGACATTCATAGAAAAACTAAAAACTCCTAAAGAACTAGATGAAGACCAAAGTCTGACTCACTCATTCCTGAAAACATCTGTGCAGTTTTAAATCCAATCAGAGGATAAATACTGCAGTGAACAACCTAAGTTGGATCAGAAGATGCCATAATTGCAGGTATTAAAGCTTTTATCAGGTGACCATGGATATTTGCCTTTAAAGGAAGATAAACCCACCGACTCTCCATTCAGACATTGTTCCTTTCATGTCCGATCTCTGATGGGCTCTCATTGTCAACCTGCCATCACCTCTGGTGCTGTAATCGCTGCCCCGCTTTCCGTTCTGCCATGTCAAATGACAGAATTTGCTCATAAATGTTCAGACATGTATGTATCCAGTCATTTTGTAATCTGTTTCCTTTCCAATTCTGAAACTGGAACTAGGATACAAAATTCACTTTTTATACAATTTTTTTAACTTTTATTTGGGTCTCTACTGTTTTTAAAATCAACTTAAGCTCTAAAGAAGAAAAAAAAAAACCTAACCAGCTGCTTTTGGTAATAAGCTAATATTTTTGGTGTCTGGAAAATGAGCCATTTCAAAAGCCTCCCGAGGAGGACTGCACCATTACCCAGCAACCCCAGCTGAGAAAAGCCCGTCACCTAGCAACCCGGTGAAACCAGGTAGTAATGATGAAAATTATGATTTAATGACGAACCAGGAGAACAACTCAAAATCCAAAAATCACTGGCAGCACAGGGTACAGAAACAGACGTTAGACGAGGACCCGACAAGAGACAAAGACAACAGGTGGGTTTAAATACAAGGGAGGTAAACAAGGGAACGAGACACACCTGGGAACAATCAACGTGGAAACGCAGAGACAGAGACTCACAGGGAAACAGGATAACAAATAAACATGGAAACTATCGATCCTGACAGCGCTGTACAATGGTTGCTGGAAATGACAAAGGTTTTATTGTTGACTTATTTGGGTTTAAACTGACAAGAGGCCCTAAATCAGCTCTCTCTGAAAGAAGCTAAATGACCAAACTAAAATACATTTTTTAAAGAGTGATTTTATGCAACAAATGTAATGAACATGTTTTTCATGGCCCGTAGATTTACTCTAACCCAGTGGTTCCCAAACTTTTTCTCCTGGGTCCCCCCAGTGGTTCCCAAACATTTTCTGCCCCCCCTATTTGAATTACAAATAGCCTTCTTGTTGAATGACGTGTGTGAGCGAAGGGGGTGGAGAAGGATTCTTAGAGACTCTCTAAGGGGGATCGACTTTTTTGAGGGCAAAATGAATGTACGTAGCCGAACATAGACAACAACATCAGTAGCCTACAGGCTACTTGTTAAGCTTAAGGTGATGTATTGATATTATGATATTAGCTAGTGATCTTTTAGCTAGCATTACCTGCATCCAACAGCTTTACTCAACTCAGTCTGTTAGTTTGGGGGGAAAACTGTGAAAAGTTCTAACACACCTGCGTAGCTCCGCACAGCAGCAGCAGCAGGTCTCCTTCACAGGTGTAAACCCAGCGCGAGCGTCGTAGCGCTTATGTTGTGTTTAAAGGCGGCTCGGAAAAACAGGTTACCACATGTTAACAACGGATTAAACAGTTTTAACTGCTGATAAAAGTGACAGAGGACACAGATATGGGAAGTGTGGAAGCCTCTATTGTATCAAATTGAGAGAGGAATAACAGAGAGTTGGCCATTCTAAGGTTCATGTTTTGTTTTGTTTTTTCATCCAGACGGCTTCCCGCGTCCCCCCTCGGGGGGGCGCCCCACAGTTTGGGAACCTCTGGTCTAACCTGCTGAAGGAAACATAACAGGTCACCGTTAGCGCTCTGGGTCTTTCTGGAGCAAATCATCGAGCTCATCTCCAGTTTTTCTTTACAGCGTTTGGTTCTAAGTCACAATGCAACACGGCGCACATATCTTAGTATTTCATCTCCTCAACAACAGCAGTTTCTGATACTGTTGACCAACAAACAGACTGGACTCTCTATTCTCTATTTGCTTTACAGTTTTGCTAAATTGCTTTGTACCTTATTATCCATGGTTTGGTTTATGTTTAAAATTTTTGCCTGTGTGCATGTTTTGTTCCTTTTCAGTTTCTTCAAAACATAGTTCTTCAATCTAAAACTTTCATTTATGTTTGTTTTAAACTTTTATGTTTACTTGGTTAAATATAAGAGTGTTGTTTTACTTCATTCCATTTATTTTTTTTTTCTTTGTTTTCCAAGTAATTTCTGTTACTCTTTTTTGCACAAGAATACTTACAACGCAAATTGTTACCAAATTGTCAATACCTACGTAGGAAAAACTTTAACCAATATAATGCGGCAATTGGCTTTAAATGGCATCTTGTTGTGGTGTAGAACATCATAAAATGTCCCGTGAGTACCAAGCTCCACAGATCCAGCGGTTTTTGACCCAACCAGACAATTTCTGTGACTCAGAACGTGGTGGTCTCAAGTAAAACAGGAAGTGAGCTGAACACAAAACTGGTCTGCAGGGACGAGCTGTTTCTCAGGCCGAGCAGTTCTGCTGTCTGAGAAGTTCTCTTGTGCCTGGTGACTCACTTGTTGAGCATGTGTTTTCAGTCCCCAGGACTTGAGTATAGCTAATGAACGTCACTAAATAGCTGAGGCTGTCCCATGTGAAAAGACCACAAAGTAATCTTTGGTCACAATAAAGATGAGTTGCATAGAAAGTCAGTGATGAACCCAGTGATTTTTGAGTCACTTTATTTCTCTTCTTTTCGATCTGTGATGCAGTTTCCCAGTTGGAGGCTGACCCACGGCGTAGTCGCTTTTTGCGCTGAAACTTCAATCACAGTGTGGCGTTTGGTCTCATCATCTCAGCCTGTCAATCTCTTCCAGAGTGACATGGTGCACCGGCATTCACTGGAGGTCAACTGTAGTGCGTGTCTGACCTTTGTGCTCTGCCGCAGGAGGCCTCATGTGCGACTGCACTGAGCAAGACTGGACTTCAGTGAGCAATAAATCACAAGCGTGCTTTACCATCCCCATTTTCACGAGATTCATAATTGGAAGCATATTGTCAAGGAGGAGGGCCGAAAAGGTTCTCTGGAAAACACAAACTGAACAAACTTCAGGACTTTGGGATGAAACTCACCATCAAAATTTGCATCACAACCACAAATTTAAAGATGTTTTCTTCAGATTTCATCTGAAATTTCAACACCAAGTAGTGGTGAGAAGATTGTGAAATGAAGGAAAATGATACATGATAAATGTTTTCGTTACAAATAAAAATTGGTAAAGTGAGAACGTTTTAAGCAATTATCTGAAAATGAATGGTATCAACAACTGTTGGATTCACTCCTACCATTCCACTAGGGGGCTCTACAGTTTATTTACGGTACGTTGGTTTAAGTGAATTGACGGCTGACCGGAAGTAGATTTATTGCGAGCCGGAAGTGGTTTATGTAACCTTAAAACTACGTATTTCTTGCGTTTTTTATTATCGCCCAACTTGGTGAGTGCATATTGAATGTACTAAGTAAGCTATTGAGAGATATGTTTTGTTATTTTATATGCCGGTTTTGGCGAAGTTGCTTTAAGTTAATGAAAATGCTAGTGGTTAGCAGCTAATTAGCAGAATGCTAACTCGAGTGGGTTTTAATGCTGAATGGTGTTTATTATACCATAAAGTGTTCAAAGAGGAAAGTGTGTACTTAATAATTTGTTGGTTAAATTAAGCAAAATTAGTGATAATATGCTCATGGTTTACATTAAATATTTAAATTTGTTTTTTAAGTTTGTGTTTATTTAAATATTATACAGACGAAATATTGCAAATTTAATTTTTAATTTGTTTACAGTTTAACCTGCATGTCTGTATCACAATTAAATAAATACCAATAACAACAACCAACTTATGTTCTTTCAACAGCCATCTTGCTGAGACATGGCCGTTCTTCTGGACTGACAGACAGGAAATCATTTATCAGAGAGAAACCCAAAAGGCCTATCAAGGTGAGTAAATCTGTAAACAAGACAGTCATTAGGTTTCCTCTCCACAAATCTGTTTTTTATGTAAGTGAAAACCAGATTTCACTGGTGTCCCCGATTCAAGAATTGGCTCATAAATATTGGCAGCACATATTGGTGTTTGGTTAGGCTGATGTAGAAATAACTGGCATCAGCATAAAAAAACCTGCATCAGTCAAGCTGAGGATTCTCATGTTATGGATGTGAGAATCCACACCACCATGTGACCTTTGACCTGTCAGCATATGCTCACTGTTGCTCACTGCAATTATAAAACTTGTTAGCATACGCTGGCTGTTGCGGTTAGCACATTTCTGAAATTGTCTCACATTTGTATAGAGAAGACTTTGCTCTCATATTCCTGCATAAGATCCAGTGCGACCAGTTGCTTTCAGAAGTAAACAGTCAATCCGTGTGTCATTATATCTCAGTTTAAAAGCAGGTATTTCTAATTTTGGTGCTGTTACAGTGCCATAATAAGATAATGAATTGGATCTTGAGTTGCCCCATTGTAACTCTGGAGGAGCTGCAGAGATTTAAGTGGGAAAAACTGTTAACTTTCAGACCTGCGCTCTGCAAATCTGGCTGTTATGCAAAACTGGTAAGAAGAACGCTATGTTGAAAGAAACAAAAAGTGTTATTTACAGTTTGGCATGTTGTGAATCCAACTAGCATATGGAAGAAAGATCTCTGGTTCGATAAAACCAACATTTTTCTTGTTTGAAAGTTTGAAAATCATGTATAATTTTCCTTCTACTTGGCAATTAGGCACCACTTTGTGTTACTTAAATGCATTAAATCCAAGTAAAGTACAGCGAAGACTTTTCTAAGGCACGGTACTGTCGGCCTACTCTTCCATAACACGCCTCTGTTCAGGGATTGGTCATCATTCTTGTTCTGTGTGATTGATTTCTTATGCATGTCAAAAGCGAGTGCTAAATATGAATTGTTTTCTGGCAGTCTAGCCCTGTAATGAGGAACGTTTTGACTGAGCAAAGATCTATGTGCGCCTTCATCTTCAGCCACCCACTCCTCTGCATGTGGCCAAACAGAAGGGCTGCGGTGTTTGTCCATGACCACAACAGGAGGACGCTCCTCCTTGGACGTCTCACTGGACAGCACCACCGAGTCAGATGGATTTTGATTCATGAGCTCATGTCACTGGGGAATGTTTGAATGAGGAGCCGTTTGGTTTCATCAAGGCCAATTCATTTATGTCTCTTCACTTCCCCTCCAGCCCTTTAATGTTTTAGGAGTCTTTTCATTAGAATCAAGAATCTGATTTACAGTGCTAGCACCAGCGTTCCTCTGAGGGATCATTTAACGCTGGAAGCTGGAGTGCAAGCCCCAAAAATATGACCTAGAAGAAATTTCTGCTGAAAGCTGATATCAGGGCAGATTTACAGCACCGGCCTCGCTAACGATGGCCCTTAACGAGCAGCTCAGACTGACTGACGGGTCAACTGATGGGAAAATAAGGCAGTAAATGAGGAATTGGATATTTCCCCTCTTTGCTATATCAGTCTGGCCCTAATGCAGAGGGGTGAACTTTGAAGTACCCTAATGGTCTTCATGGTCTTTTAACCGAGCAGCCCTATATTATGGGTGCCAATGGAGCCTGGCTGGAGCAGCGTGACCCGTCAGCTTTAACGAGTTCTTCTCAGGGCACAGTAGTTTGCTCTTCTTCCTTATTCTGGGCACATATTTATCATTTAGCTGTGAAACTGAAGAGTTACAAGGTTTGGGGAGAGTCTCTTTAACAGGCATTGCCTTCTTTTGATCAGACCAGAGGAAGAGGTCAGCGTCTGTAACACGGTTGAACAGAGTTACTAAAGTACACAGTGGTCCATGTTTTATTTTTATTAGCAAAACGTAACCCTGAAGTTTTGCTTTCCTACAAAACTATCTAGTAAATATTTGTGATATTTTTAAGATGCTGAGGTCACACAATAAAACTCTGACACATTCAAGATGATGCTACAAAGATAACAAAATATGTGAAATTACAAAAATAAAGACAAAATGTTACAAGAATAAAGTCATACAAGAATAAAATTATAGTACTGCAAGAATAAAGACTTAACATTACGACTTTATTCTTGAAATATTATTAATTTATTCTTGTAATTTTTAAACATTTTTCTTAGAACGGCCCCATTACTCTGTTGAACAAACTAACACGTGAAAATTATATTTATTGTTTATTTTTTTAAAATTTAATAAAAATTTACATTTAAAAATATTATTAACTGAACAACTTTATTGTTTATTGTATTATTATTTTGGTTGTACATATTTTATTTGTTTAGCAGCAGCTCCCTCTTGTCTCTAATGTGCAAGTGTAAAGTCTTTTGGACTAAATTTGTTCTCAGTTTCAGGCTAGATAACTTTTTCTGAAGAAATATTTCAGGTTATTTTTTAATTAACAACCCCATGTTTTCTAATGTTTCATAGAGTAAAGCGACTTTTACTAAAACAATTTTTTTTTTCCAGCTTTGACAGAACGTGGAATGATCTACTTACTACAGAAAAAAATTAACCCTTTAAAGAAGAAATTCTTCAATCTTTGATTCTTTAAAGCACAATTTATTTCAAAATCCCAAACCAACACTGACAGAAAAACAAAGTATTAATTCTGTACAAAGTCCTGCACCAC
The DNA here is from genome assembly GCF_051168715.1 of Poecilia mexicana. Classification (NCBI taxonomy): domain Eukaryota; kingdom Metazoa; phylum Chordata; class Actinopteri; order Cyprinodontiformes; family Poeciliidae; genus Poecilia; species Poecilia mexicana. Next base: position 9,135,296 of record NW_028263375.1, read on the forward strand.
GAGGACTGCACTCTGATCCTGTTTTTGGTACTATGGACGGGCTTCAAAGTGGGACAAAAAGCTGCTCAACCTTTGACTTGAGGTTGGAGAGAACTGCCCCAGCAACATTTTTTTAAAAAAGCACAGTAAGTGCAATAACTTATTGCATAATGGAGACCATCAAAAGTAAAAATATATGATTAATATACAATAAAAGCTGCTTAAAACCACAGAAAACAAAGCATTTTTCAGAAAAACAAAAACAACGTGGCACATTTAGCATTATTCCTGTTATACTTCATTGGTTTAGAACTGGATGTCCAATAATCGAAAGAGAAGCAAAAACACATGAACAAATAAACGAACAATATTATTTATATTGTTCACATTCAAACAATATGGCGTCATTAACTTGAATTTAATTGCATTAATTCAGTAGTATCAACATAGATGGAGCGGCAGTGGAGAGGAGCACTGAGGAAAAACTTCAAAATGACAAAAAATGAATTGGTGCCATGGATTCATTTTGGCTGCATGTCAAACACTAGCAACAGATATGGGAGACAAAACATGACTAATTTGAACTGAAGCTAGTTTTGCAGACTGCATGCTATACATTTTTTTTTTTTGCGCAATATTTTCCTTCATACACGCACAATTTTGTGTTGGTTGATTAGATGAAATCCTAATGAAATACATTGACGTTTGTACACTGCAAAAACACCAAATTTTACCAAGTATTTTTTGTCTAGTGTTTGTGCAAATATCTTAATCCAATTGAAATAAGACATAACTAACATAAAATAACATTTTCAGCCAGATACAAGAGACTGTTTTAAGTCAATAATTCCTTAATAGTTAATTTTAAAAACCTGCTAATTCAACGAGCACTTATTTTATTAGTATTTTTGAGTCTGAAAGGTGACTTGGAGCGCAGCTTTGGTTGCTAGGTAACGAGCTGGGCTTTGCTGGGGTTGCTAGGTAACAGGCAGTGCCTGCTGATCTGTGATGATACACTCCAGAGGAATTTGAAATGGGCCATTTTCCAGACACCAAAAAACATTAACTTATTGCCCAAAACCAGCTGTATGTCTTTTTCTTTTTTTTTTTTTTCTTTTTTTTTTTTTCTTTAAGCGCTTTGGCTGTTTTTTAAAACAGAAACCGAAACATTGATCTATTTCTTCTCCTGTATCTTGCTGAAAAGTTATTATTTGTAAGTTAGTTTTGTCTTATCTCAATTTTAGTAAGATATTTACTCTAGAAATGAGTCAAAAAATTATCTGTAAGATTTGTTTTTACAGTGTAATTGTAAAGAGTGAATGTGGCTCGGCTCATGTCACAAAGGGAGAGCATTTAAAATGATAATGAATCCTGCCATCAGGTTCATCCTGGAGCCCAGCTCCGCTGATAACCTCTGTTGGCATGGCAACACAAACCGATCCATGCTATTGATCCAGGTATCCCAGCGTTACAGAAAACCGTTCAGGAGAGCCACGGTGGCAGGCTCTGAAGAACCAACATTTAATGATAAATTGAACATTTAAGAACGTCTGCAGGCCTGCAGGCTGTCACTTAGCCTGGTGTTTACAGGGCGGGACAACGGCGGCTGACGCTAATTAAGTTTGTCTCTTCCTGTTGGTTGCTGATTGAAGCTGGCATGGCAGGCTGGTGCTGACGGTTGCTGCAGCGTGTCTGCCAGCAGGGACTCTGTTTCCTGAAACTGGAGGCCTGAGTCCCGTGGAGGCGACCCTGGGAGGGGAAATGACAGCTCGGTTTGAAATTACCGCCAGCCTACAAAGCCAGACTTGACTGGCGCACCATTTCTGTTTCTAGCTTGATTAGCTTCACCTTACCGCGCTAAACCTTTGCCCTTCTCTGCAGGGAGATGAACTCCCAGCAACAGGCTCGGGCTAAATGATTGTTTTCTGTCATAATTGTAGTTTGCAATGGAAAGTGACAGGATGTAAACTGTCCACCCAGTGTGTGCGTCTGGGAATGCTCACAGTGAGCGGACTTGTTCTCAGACAGCTTACAAAATGACAGCTTTGTTTAGAAACACACTTAAACAGGCTTATGCAGTCTGAGGAGAGAGTCTGAAGAGGCATCCATTATGAGTGCAGCAGGACGGCTGCAGCGAAAACATAATAAAGGAAGGAAGCTACATGAATCTTAAATGGCTGTAGTGTGTGATCTAATGTTTTATTACGGTTTGAAGGGAGTAAAACTGAGAGATCAAGGAATTATGTGCTCCTGTAAAGACGTACATAAGTCTTAAAATTAATTCATTTTCACTGCGGTAGCACAATCTCACACTGAAAAATCCAGTTTTTAACTTAAAGACATTAAATCATGTTAGGAAAAAACATATTTATTCTTCTATTACATTCACAAGTTTGGAGCACAAGATTTTGTTTAACTCACTCTGAAGTTTTCCTTTATGGTTTAGTTCATAAAGATGGTTGATTCTGTCTGGTGAACCAATTCTGTGAACTGACCTCTGGTTAGGGATCATTATCTTGTTAAAAGGTCCAGTCATGACCCAGTTGTAGTTTTCTGGTGGACTATATCAGATTTCAAAGAGTCTGTGATACTTGAACAAAAATACACAGCATCACGGATCCTACGCCGTACTTAATAATAGGCATGAGACACTTTTTACCTTCTAATTTAATGGCTTGTAATTGGGCCTCTGTCTGAAACTCCGCCTGCAGGAAGTTATCACAACATGGCTCCTTTCTCAGAGAAGTAGCTGCTACAATGAGCTCAGCAGATGCTCAGTTCCACCAGGTGTTTGCTAATTGCTGCTGGCTAGTCTGAAGGAGCTGAGTGAGGGAGTGCTGCTCTGTGAGGCTGAAGCTTGGAAACTGCAGCTCATAGGAGGAGCTTTCTTCTCGTGGGCGTAGCTTGGTCCACCCAGACTTATGTACAGCTGAATGGTTGCCATGGAGATTAAAGGATTCCTCAAACTTGCATGGAGAAATCAAGGCAACACTCCATGTATGTTTCTGATGAGGGAATAACTTTATAACATGATGTAAAGCTCAAAAAAGTTGATTTTACTGCTGCTTTAAAAGGAATTGATGTTTTTTGGTTAAAGCTTATTTCTTAACATTTACCTAAATGAAACGTTGGGTGTTCAGTGTGAGATTACGACACTACAGTGAGAAATGTTATTATTTCAAGGCACTTTATGCATCTTTATCAGGACTGTGAACAAGTGCTGGGGTTTTCCTCTAAAGTCACACAGCTATATTTCTGTCTAAATACAGAATATTCCTTGTCACAGTTATCTGACTTGCTTTGGCTGCGGCTCTGGCCCCTCTTATCTCCTCTGGCTCCCCCTCTTCATCTGACTTGTGTTATCGTTAGTGCTCTCAGGAAAACCCCTCTCCTCCTTCTCAGTGCTCACTGACGGCGGCTCCGGAGAAGAGGCCATCGCGGGGACCGGGCGGGTCCCATCATGTCGCCCAGGAGATGGCCGCGCTGTGTTCCTTGGCCTTCATCCGCAGCGCAGCTATGCTGGAGGACTTGCGATCGGGATCAACGTTGAGGTCGTAGCCGTTGATGCCCCCGCTGATCCCGGCGCCCCCAAACAGGCTGCCCATGTGTGTCTGTCCCATGTGGCTGCTGCCTGGACTGGGGACGCCCAGGAAGTCGGAGACGCCTCCGGGAGCGTGAGGGTGAGGCGGCATGCAGGACGGGACGGAGTCGCACGGCACCACGCAGCCTGGCACTGGGGAGGCTGCACTGCTGCTCCCGATCCACGAAGGGTTCTGGATCTGGAGGGAAAGGGTTGGGATTATGGTCTGGTTTTACTGACAACAATCTACAAACATGGGATGGCACAAACCCGTTTAATCTGGTTTGTTGCTTGGCTTTTTTATCCTCATTGTGGCAGCAGATCCTAAACTCATGTAGAAAGCCAAACTCATAACTTACTTTCAGTGTTCAGGCTGGTTAACACAGCTGGGTTATTACAGCTTCTGTCACCCACCGAATACTAGTTCAGCTTCAACCCTGATTCAGGAAACTCGACTTTGAGGGTGTTTTCCCACCTAATAGTCTGGTAGAATCGGTTTGATTGCGAACCAAAATTGCAACATTTGTGATATTTTCAGCTTTACAATCCAAACTAATTGAAAAAACTGTTCACCTCCTCGCCTGCGGTAAAAACTGACTAATAAACTTTTGCTACTCACCACACAATAAAGTTTAATTCCTAGAAAAGAATCTTTCATTAAGGTGATACTTTCCCAAATCTTTGCCAGTCCAGGTAGATTAAACATGAGAACAATTTGGGCTCCTTTATTTTCTTCTTTTCTGTTCTGGATTCACAAAGCAGATTGCACTAAACACCTGCAGGAGCAAATGGCAGAGAAGTCCAGGAGGTGGAAACAGTTCAGTTGGCTTCAATTGAGCCACAAACACAGCAGACAAGGTTATGATCAAAGAGATTTGTTTTAACATTAATCATATTTTATTCTTCAAATGCTTAAGAATAACATCGGACATGACAAATGATGTCAGAACGGCCTTTCTAAATAATTTTGTTGCTGCAGGATTCATTTCCTGAAGATTGTTTTAAACTAAAAACATGTCAGATTATGTATTTTTTGTAAATAAACTATAATATCTTTAAATTATATCAATGTTTAAAACTAACTGATTATGCTAATTTCACATGTGAAATAATAAAATCTTTTGTTTCCACTGTTCTCACTTGCCAAAACCTTATAACAACCTTCCTTCTTTATTTTTAGAGGATTGTTTATTGACCTGAGCTTCTGAAACTTTCTGCTTCTTTTTCCACTTTTTCTTCATGTTTTCAACAAACAGCATTTTGCATAAGGAAGACAGTTTTGGTCTTTAAGCTATTTGCTCCGCCTGTTATTTACATAAATATACAGAAATATGGTCAGGATTTAAACGTGGGCAAACTGCTTCAGTAAAGAGAGAGACGCTGTATTCGTGTCTGGCAGTTTTTAGTCACTGAATGCTGCTTAATTCAGATGAAAGCATCTGATTCACTTGGAGCCAGAAAGAGTTTAAAACAAACCAGATATTATAACAGACCTAAAACGAACTGAGGTTCATATTATTACGATTTCAGATGGTTCCTGTACAGCACAGGTGCCCAACTCAAGGTCCGCGGGCCAAATCTGGCACACAAAAGCTATTTTTGTGGCCCTCTAGACCTCAAATGGCCACAAAATAGAACTTAAAGATAACAATTGTGTTCTTAAAAAATATTTTATTGGTCAAATCAAATCAGTTTTTATTGGTACAAGGCCAAATTACATCAATGTGAAAAAATGTCAAACATGTCAAAAATCTGAATGTTCTTAAAGGGCCAGTTGTGCCAGAATCAATTGATAAAATTAATTAAACTGTTAAAATATATCAGCTTTTTGTTTCAGCGTCCAATACGTTTCTTAAAATGAAATTTTAAACATCTTTTCACACTGATCAGTCCATCCAGGATGTTGACTGTTTTTGTGCAATCAAAATGGCAGAGTTTGTGGTGCTAATTCACGATGTTAAATGTGACTTTTTATAAATCACCGTATCGATCACAGACTATAACCTGACATCAAGTAAAGCTGAGGCAGCAGTCACTTAAACCCAATGTTTTGGGCCAATTTTGAGAAACATTTGCATTAGAAATCAGAAAATAATGGGGGGATCTGTTGATTTCATGTGAATTTTGCAGATTTGTGAAATTTGGAGGGACTTATTGATGTAATTTGGAGTCTGAGGGCCACATCGGGTTTAGTTTAATCGTATCGACACATTCTGCCTTTTATGATTCTGGTGAGGCCCAAAATGAAAATGAGTTTCACACTCCTGCATATGGCACTCTCAAATGTTTGGTCTAAAACATGCTTCAGTGGAGATTTATTAATGTTTGATTGTAACTCGACTTTGGAGACCATTACCTGTGCATAGTTTTCTGGTCGAGTGAGAAGTGGCAGTTCGTAAGCAGTGGAAAAGTGTGTGCGCACTTGTTGCATCTGGCCAAAACGTTCTCTCTTCCTCCACTTGGCTCTGCGATTCTGAAACCACACCTGCGAAGAAAGCAGTCCATCAGAACAGCGGACGTCAATTAAAAACAAATTGACATCCGTTTTGCACATATCTATTAAAGTCTCCAAGTTACTGTTCAAAACTGGGCCATTTTGTTCATCTATATAAAAAGTATATCAAAAAAATCTGAGTGTATTGAACATGGTAAAGAAAATAAATTGCGCTACACATGAAAGTCTTTTTGGGACTTGACATGTCTTTAAAGTGCTGTCCACACTGGACTATTGATGTGAAAATGGTGAGTCTCCCCCGGTGCAGTGAGTTTCAGCTCCTCCCTTTGATACAAAGCCGTCTGCCTCCCTTCATGCTGCCAGCGTCGACAGATCCACATCTGGGGCTGCAGCTGTTCATAAATCACTCTCAGAAAGGTGTGCTCTCTCCCACATGTCAGCACAGGGAATCCCTTGGTACAGCTCATGAAACAAGTACTGAACTTTTGACCAACATGGTCAAACGTTGGCCCAGAGTTGCATTAACTAATAACCTCTGGGTTTAAGTGTTTATTTTATTTTAGGCAGGTTTGATCTTTTCTTCTGGATCAATAGATTTTAAAAAGGTTGCTTTCAGCAACACGCTGACAAATGTCTTAGCCTTGTATTCAAGCATAACTAGAGAGTTTAGGAAGAATTTGTTGTACCACAAAATATATAAAATACCGACAGGTTGAGATAATTCCTCAGGAAGATTCTTAAATGTGGCAGTTTTTGATGCGTTCACTGCAAAAACACAACATCTTACCAATAAATTTTGGTCTAGTTTCAAGTGCAAATATCTCACTCCACAAAACTAAATTACAAGTAACATTTCATTAAGATTTCAGAGCTTATTTGAGGTCAATAATTCCTTAATGTGGATGAAAACGTACTAGTTCCATTGGGATATCTATACATTAGCTAATTATCTTTGGATCTAAGTTATTCTGCTTTAGGTATGTTTGATCTGGTCTTCTGGGTCAGTAGATTTTAAAAGGTTTTATATCAGTAACATGCAGATTATTTCAGTTAGAAGTGAAATAATTTGCCAATGGAACTAGTACTTTTTAAAATCAATAGCAAGGAAGCATTGACTTAAAAAAGCTTTTATATCTTTCTGAAAAGTTGCTTCAGAAGGCTGCTTTTCTGAAGACAAGTTAGTTTTGTCTTATTTGAAATGTACTAAGATATTTGCAGAAAATGGACCAAAAATACTTGATAAGACTTTGTGTTTCTGCTCTGTGATATGGCTTACCATATCACAGAGCTTCTCTTTGAGGATGCTCTGAGCATGGCTGCTTTTTATGGCAGCAAGGATGTAAACATTTACATGAGATATATTTATAATCCAGCCGTGGCGCTAGCGCTTATCATCCATCAGCTATGAGAAGAGACGTCAGCGTCTTTCTTATGCATTGGGGCCATAAGCCTCTTACACCTGGGAGTGGCTACGTATGTGACTTTTTTGGGGAACAATGAAGTCGGTGATTTTACAGAAGAGCTATGGATTCAACATGTTCAAATGACGCACAAATGTGCGATGCCCTGGTGGAGACTGCTTCTTACTGTCCAAAAAGAAAACAAACAAACCATCATCCTCCTACTACTTCCTGTTGTCTTCTTCCTTGTTTCTGCCAGTAGTAACATCCGGTTGTTGCGTGACGCAAAAAAGAAATGTTTCCATTGCAGTTTTGCAAAATACATCTACTTCGATTCAACTGAAAAACCATCCCATCTTAGCGTCAATATTTTTTCATAATTTAAAAAAAAATGCTGCTTGGTTTCCATTAAACACATTTAATTTCATAATTTCAATTTGCACACTTCCATGGTTAATGAAAACTCAGCTACTGTGACTGAATCTGTCAGAAATGTGCCTAATAAATAAATACTGGGGTCAGTTAACGGTGCGTGCTAAAAAGTGTGGGTATAACATTTATGTTATAGAGATAAATTGAAGAATGTATCTGTGATTATACTGTTGGCATAAATTCCAGTGATATTTATTTTGAGCGTGTAAATCAAACTGAAGAGTTGCGAAATAAAAAGCCTGAGAAATTCTGCTTTGTGCATCTGTGGAAAGGAATGTATTTATGTAAAAGATTTTGTGATTGTAAATCAGAATGTGTGGTTGTAGAAACACTTTGCCAACTTGTAAAGCAAAATGCCTGAGAATCTTTACTTTGTATACCCACAGATAAGAATTTATGTGTGTATAAAAACAAGCTAGAAATGTTCTTTTGGGAAAGTCAGTGTACAAAAGACAACATATAAAACTCTTCACTCAAGTTCTGTTATTTGGGTTACAGTTTAAATTTGCACGTATGAATTATGGGTGGGCGTTTCTTCCTCTCAGCTGATTGGTTACTGTCATTTCATATGTCAAACAGTCCATTCAGAGAATAGATGGGTTTGGCTATCAGAATGGAGTTTTGCATGCAGTAGGTCCTTGAAAAGCAGCACATTTTGAAGTGAACATTTTCTGGTTCAGATGGGCATCCCTTTAATATAGATATGTATACATAAATATATCTGAGTCTGCTCATTCTCCTCTCATCCGTGACTTTACCAAGAAATGTCATCCACACAGTGGCTGCTCACGGAAAATTTTCAACTTTGGACCATTATCCACAAACTTAAGAAAAGTTGTAAGTAAAAGTCCATTTGGTTGTTATATATATATATATATATATATATATATATATATACACACGCTGCTCAAAAAAATAAAGGGAACACTCAAATAACACATCCTAGATCTGAATGAATGAAATATTCTCATTGAATACTTTGTTCTGTACAAAGTTGAATGTGCTGACAACAAAATCACACAAAAATCATCAATGGAAATCAAATTTATTAACCAATGGAGGCCTGGATTTGGAGCCACACACAAAATTAAAGTGAAATGTTCCCTTTATTTTTTTTGAGCAGTATATATATATATATTGAAGCGGCAGGTGGGAGCGTTGACCCGTCGCACGTGACGTCACGTTCTCCAGAACTCCGCCATGATGGACGTCGAAAAGCAGACACGTTGGTTTTATTCAGTTGATTTCACTAGTTGATTTTATTCAGTTGATTTCACGTTGGTTTTATTCAGTTGACCGCGGTGCTGCGCGGTCGGCTGCACAGACAGACAATGATGGAGACCAAACGTGTCACTTTAATGTATAACTTTTACTGAGGAAAGTTATGGTGGAGATGGAAATCAGCCCTCGGTGTAACCGCGGATTTACCGCAGCGAACACTTTTTACAAGGTAAGATTGACGTTCATATACTTTCTAAGTATGATTGGTGGTGTGAATTCAGGGAAAGTCGGTAATTTAATCAACATGTGTCGGTTTCTAAGCTAGCTGTTTCTAACTCTTCTAAATCCCGCCGTCTATGAGCCCCAACCAGGTGTGTTACGTTCACAGACAAATTAGCTCGACGCTAACAAGTAGAAGCCATGAATAAACTGGCTAAAACAACGTTGGAAAACAATTTAAGTCGCTCTGTTTAATACTGGCATCCCTCACCTTCCAGGTCCATCATGGCGCCTTGAATGATTAAGTGACGTAGTTGTAAAGGGTTAATATGTTGATGATGTCATGAATTTCTGATTTAATCTGTGATGCAGTGGAGCTATCAACTCCCATTGATCAGTGCAGCTGGGTTACCATGGAGACTGAGTGCAGGATAGTGCTGATCGAAGCGTCCTTTATTCTTCTAACTTAAAAAGAAAACTTCCTAGATGCCCTCTCTAAAAAGGAAGCCCAATTTTGTTTCATTGTATTTGGGGTTTGCACAGTGAAGCATTTGTTAGCGCTGCTTCTTTATAGCAAGAATGTCCTTGAATTCAGTATCGACCTGGAGCGCATGTTCTCTCCATCCTTGCACTGGTTCTCTGAGTGCTACAGCTTCGTCCCACAGTCAAACAATATGTATATTAGGTGAATTTGTCTCTAAGTTGCACTTAGAATAGAGTTGCTAAGCCCGGCTGGGCCGCTCAACTGTCATTCATCCAGCGGCCCATCGTGTTTTTGAGTTAAAAGATGTTTAAAGTTGACAGAAAATTTGAAAATATCGCTTGATAAGTATGTGTTACTGGAAGATTGCTAGATTAATATCTGAACACCAACTAAAAAATACAAACATAAAAAACACCCTAAATAAATAAGCAATGCTGAGCCTGGTGGGGGCACAAGTAAAGCCTGGTAACCCACCAGGCTTATGATACACTGGGGGAAACACTGATCTATAAGATAGTCAAACAAAAAACGATGTACACAGTTATTTTAGAGGCTTTATTTGATAAACATCATGAGAATTTTTTTCCATTTCATTGAACTCTTGCTGAATTGAAGAGGAGAGGGCAGTACGAGTCTCCACATGTTTGTTTGCATCTATTTGTTGGTTGTCTGAATCGAATCCTCCCAAGAGAAAAGTGGAAACATCTTCAAAGACTCGAGAGAGCGTAATCTCGCTCCGGCGCGGGGGCTTGAACTCGTATTGTGGGTTGATTCCCAGCCCAATCAGCTTGTGGTTTTCACAGTCCCTGACATGCAATTTTCCCTCAGTTATTCCCTTTATATGCCACCACTCCCCACCCAGCCACCCATGTTTTTCTCACTGTCATCATTTCTCTTAGTAAAGAAATGCACATCAGGGTTAAGAGGCAGAGCTGAGCTGTGAATTTGCAGGATGCGAACTGTTGGAGAACCAAAAACACAAAATCCTACCAAGTATTTTTGGTCTAGTTTCTGGTGCAAATATCTTGATATTTTTTAAATAAGGTTAAACTAACTTACAAATAACTATTTTAACAAGACACTTACAACAAGACATATTTTCATATGTTAATTTATCTGCCAATGGAACCAATACATTTTCATCAATACTGAGGAATTATTCACTTAAACAAGTCTGTGTATCTCGCTGAAAGTTAAAGTAACTTATTCAAAGATTAATTTAACTTATACTAAAATATTTGCACTAGAAACTAGACCAAAATTACTTGGTAAAATGTTGTGTTTTTTGCAGTGTGCAAAGGGGTTTCTGACGAGATGAAACTACATTAACCAGAGGAACCCCAACATGTGCAAAATATCTTTTTCTTTAGGGACTTTCAACAGATTAGACCACATATGGTTGATATAGTGTTTTTATATTTGTGACAGATATGAATGGCATTAGATTATAACAATTCTCAGTTCAGCTGGTAAGATTAGTCGACTGCAACGGGGAAACTGATTTCTTCTCTGGTTACTGGAAGCTCAGGCTGCACTAACCAAACTTGTCACTCTATTTTATAACTTTTAATAAGGAAAGTTACGGCAGCGAAGGATAGCAGCTGTTAATCATAATGACTGTTAGCCCTCGGTGTAATCACGGATTTGCAGCGAACACTTTTTACAAGGTAAGAAGATTGTTTATTTACTTTACAAGTAAGCTTGATTAGAAAGATATCATGCTTCTCCTTTTATGGAGAAGGTTCGTGTCTAACCGTTGGTAACCATGGAGACAATGCTGCACCGTCAAGTAGCCTAGCATGGAATAACTGGTTAGCATTTCTCGTTTTGTACGTTTTTAAGGCTGCTCCGGTGTCAGGGCAAACGCTGCTTATGACATAGTGACTTAAATTACGTGGTGTGAATTCAGGGAAAGTTGGTAATTTAATCAACACGTCAGGAGGGAGGAGGTTCGGGTCGGTTACTAAGCTAGCTGCTTCTAACTTTTGTAAATACCGCCGTCTGTGAGCCCCAGACAAACTAGTCTGGAACAAGTAGAAGCCATGAGTAAACTGGCAAAAACAACTTGGATAATCAATTTTCAGACTCGTGAAGAGGAGGATGGTCAGGGTTGTCCATTCTTCATAGGATCATGAACAACCCTGACCATCCTTGTCTTGGGAAGGCAGAACATCTTCAGATTCAGTGCAGTACTTTCATCACCATCTTCAATTCTTCAAGAATCTAAATTAATGAGTTGCAACAACATTTAATTTCCATTTGGGATTAATAAAGTATTTTTGAATTGAATTGTTGCTCTTTGTATCGTGTCATTTGTTTGAAAGGGGCTCTGCCTCCAGGTTCCCTCTAGGCTTGGAGTCTTTTATTGTTTTCCATGTCTTCCTTTTAGTGAAACTTGAATTACATGAACTTATTACGTCACAGGTTTCCATATGAGCTCTCACGCATGATGGACCGATGTCTGCTCACAGTGGGATTTATATTCAGAGATGGAGAAAAACTGAGAAAAGGTACATATTTATCACATTTATTGCTCTCCTTTCTTAGCCAAGTTCCATATCAACAATGTTTTTTTAACCTTAAGTGTTAATGTTGCATTGGCCATCCCTTGGGTCAGAACATGCAGGCTGCATTTCATTTGCACTGAAAAAACATGATGCATTTCAAAGATTGATATCTCAAACGTCAAGATTTTAAATGCTCTGCTTTCCTCTCAAGAGATAAACCATTCTTAGTTTATTGAGCCGTCATCTTAATTGTAACAAATCAAGATAAAGTCGCTCCTTTTTTCATCCTAATCTCGTTGCAGCGCTCCCCCTCCTCTTCTAAAGCTCATCCTCTTCTGTCCCTCAACACCCCGGCCCCCGAAACACTGACCTCGTCCCTCTCTCCAAATGTCGCTTTCCTCCCACCTCCCTTTTAAGTCGACGAAGGGAAGTGGGGATATTGGAAAGTGAGATGGGAGAATGTTCAAACTGGGGCTTGTTTTCATTTCATGTTTAATTTCCTGACGCCTAAGCCCTCAGCTTCTCCGCGCCTAACCTTCTCGACCTCTGGGAAGCGTGCAGACGAGAGCGGCAGACTGGGGCGTCCAAATACACACACAAAGAAAAATCCCCTTCCTACCGACTCTTAAACGCTGTTAGCAACAAATATTTTTAAGCTGGACTTTCTAAGAATGCTTTTAGAAACTATTTTTTGGACTTTAGGGTGAAATGTTTCTCATTTTCCCCTGAACAACAACAAAACAAAAACTTCGAAAAAGACACAATACAAAGAAGTTATTTGTTTCCTTTGCTTGTCATTGTCTTCTAGATATATGATCCTTTAGTCTGATCATTTCGCTGTTGAAGGGGATAGTTTACACATTTTTAGGGAAAGTTTTATTGAAAAGTTATAAGTAGTTAATATAATACCTGCAGAAGATAACTGCCTTGGTGTTTTCATTTGGAATAAATCCAGATTAGTTGGTCTAAAGCTAAACAATCATTTACAATCTTAAAACCATACCAATCTCCCAAACATTATTCCATTTTTTAATTTTTTTTGTGAATGATATTTTCTGAACCTTTGAGCGTCGGGTTTGCAGCAGGTTGGATTTCAGACCACAGTAAGTCTCTTTCTTTTCCATGTTCGGTTGTCTTGGTTCTGGTGTTGAAAGCTAACAAATCAAATTTCTCTTTGCATATTAATGTTAAACCTCTGGAAGATTAACTCTTGTTAAAACTTAAAGCTATTAAACATTTTAATCTTTAATCTTTCTTCTATAATTACAAATCTTAACTCTGAATGAACAACTGATATTGTAATTTGTTTGTTTGGGTGTCCGTTTCAACTTAAAACATCAGTTCATATTTTGATAAACAATAATTCAAATACCTGATTACAGTTGTTTTAATTTATTCCCTTGTTTAAGAGTAAATACTTTCTGATCTGAAATATATTTAGTTTAGGAAATGTGCAAAAATCCTTTAATTTTTTATGGAGCTTGCTGAGTTTCCAGCAAAACAGAAAATCCTACAAACTGAAATGGAGATTAAGAGACTGATTTTCAAAGATTTATTTACAAATTTATAAATCTGTACAATAACATAATGCAACACACTGATGTGACCTTATAGATTAGTTTTTTTTATATAGTTGGACTTGCTGGTTGCTTTGAATCATTGACCTGCTGCAGAACCCAAATGCACTTGAGATTAAAGTACAAACTGCCTGCCGTACATTTTCCTTTTCAGGATTTTTCCAACAACTGCAGCGAGTCATCCAGATCTGGAAGAAACTCGGCGACTCCAGACTGTAACACGACAAAAACCACGTTTGATTTCAGGTATGAGGCATTTTCCTGAACGTTCTTGTTTAGTTTTACCACTAATATAACAAGATCCAGACCTTCCAAAACTTTCCAAGTTTCTTATCCACAGAACGTCATCATCAGGACGTTTTTCTGACAAACGTCAGATGCACCGTTTTGTTCATTTTGTGCCAGCAGAGGTTTTCACCTTGAAATTCTCCCCAGGATGCAATTTTCCCCCCGTTTCTTTCTTATTGCTGAACCGTGAGCTTTTATTGGTGAACCATGGACTCTGGTTAGTGAGTCCTGCAGTGCTTCAGACGTGGATCTGGGTTCTTCGCTGCACTCCTGGAGGAGTCGTCAATGCCGTTTACTAGAGTCCCAATCCTTTGAAATGACTTTAACCTTTTCTAGGTTGATGGATGTCAGTGGTTTTGCTTTTCATTGATTTTTAAATCGTTGATTCTGAGATTTTTCGCCAACTTTATGCCAGACATTTTATTACAGCCAGTGAAACAGAAGTTAGCTTCTTACACATTTGGCAGCTCGTGCTTAATTCATTTTAAAAAGGGAAACTACTTTTTCCACAATGATCCAGGTTTGCTTAGAAGGTTTTTTCCCTTTTGTTAATTAAAATCATAACTTTCAAACTGCATTTTGTATTTGTTTAGGTTATCTTTGTCTGACACTAAGAAATATTTTTGATGATTTGAAACATTTCAGTGTAATAAAATCAAAAATGGTATAAATCTGTTAAGAGACAAATAATCTTTTGCTGTAGCTCGACACCATTTTGAGAATTTCCAGAGTAAAAATATGATTCTGTCTGATCAAAAAGTTTCACTTTGTGATGTTTTCCCCTTCTATTTGAGTAAACTTAACGGCTTAAAGGCTATTGAAAGCATTTTCCCAAAACTACTGTGACACTTTTGAGTTCAGAGTTTTCTACTAGGGTAAGATATTCGCTGCTTATAACTCACCGCCTCACAAGCCCCTGCCCTTTACCTCATGCAGTTTTTTAAACGTACAACACTTCAGTACCTCCGTCCTGAACAACATGCCCACAAGGGCGAAACCTACTGACTGCAAACACTTACTACTTTTGTTTGTATTATTTAGCAGACATCTGCAAGGAAGGTGGCTCGGTATTCTTGGAGCTCAAAGTGCTTGGCGGCGATACAGTAATTGCTAAAGACGCTGACAGCAAAATGCAGCTTACAGAGCCATTATGGAGCTTTATTTATGCTCCAGAGCCAGCAGGCAGAGAGCGAGAGAGGAAGACGGAGAAAGGGAGGGCAGAGTCTCGAGCTACAAAAGCAGCTTTGAAGTCCAGCCGTCTCACCTCATCTCTGTCATCCAGGTCCACGGCAATTGATAGAGTGCCTCACACACACACACACACACACACACACACACACACACACACACACACACACTCGGCCTCCCTTTCCATTAAAACATGGGCAGCAGGGGTGAAGTCCAAGACCGAGGCTCTGAGCCAATTGTACCAAACTGGTGGCAGCAAAAAGTCACATGAGTGATTACAGCGAGCTGCAGCAAGACTTTATGAAGACATTCATCACCAAACTGAGGACGAAACCGAGGACCCTAATGGTGGCGTTTAGGCTCCGAACATCTGTAGTGTTCGTTTCAATTGCTGTTCTGCTGGAGATGAAACAGATTCTCCAGTTGCTTGGCGCGCTCCGAGTGCCCCTCAGTCCTCAACCATTCAACATCCCTGGACTTTGTCTCCGCGGACCTTCAGTGAAAATTGTGGCATTTTAGTCTTGATTGCACGCAAATCTGGAGCCTGATTTCTTTTTTTTTTTTTTAGAAGTTTGGGTCAAACCTCACAGCAACTCTGCTGCGCAAGATGAAAAACATAATCATATTCATCTGGGGAACGGACGGGCCTGTGTGAACGCTACGAAAATGTGCTTATTTTACTGTACCACCGCGAGGACCAGGCCAGGTTCCTCCGTCCCTGACTGTGTCTCAGGCCGTGCGTGGAAATTGAAACTGGCATCTCAGAGTGTCTTTTATATCCATGCCAAACGGCTTTGATGACTTTCCATGTGTTTTCCTTGCGTGCCTCCAGAGCGGAGCGGAGCGGTGAAGTGGTTTGAACGTGGTAGTTGCTGCAGAGAAACCCTTGGCCTCTGACCTTCATGTGAAGTCTGCACCGTGTAAGTGCAATGAGCAGAGTCTTCCCCCGTTCCCACCCACCCGATGCTCTGATCTAAAACTGGCAGGGGGAAAGAGAGATTTAAAACAATAGGCCTCGCTGTTCTGCTGATCAAAACAATCTCTGTCAGCGTGCCAGAGTTAACTCTCTCAGCGTTTTCTGTCAGATCAGGAGTGATCATCAGCATTCAAACAACAAATCTGCAGCAAGAGACGCTACAGCATTCAAGACAATCTTCTGTGGACAGGAGCAAAACCATCGACCAATTTTAAGACTTGCACTGCAAAAATACAAAACCTTACCAAGTATTTTTGGTCTAGATTCTAGTGCAAATGTCTTAGTTTAGTCTTATCTCAATTGTCCTAACTTATAAGTAAATTTTCAGCAAGATATAGAAGCTTAATTAGAGTCAATTATTTCTTAATATCGATAAAAAAGTGCTAGTTTTACAGGCAGATTACTTCACTTATAACATGAGAAGAATGTCCTGTTATAAGTGAAATAATCTGCCAGGGGAACTATTTCTTTTTCATCAATATTAAGAAAGTATTGACTTAAAACAAGCACTTATATCTTTCTGAAAAGTTACTTATAAGTTAGTTTTTGCTTTATTTCAGTGTACTAAGGTATTTACACTAGAAACTATAAAAAAGTACTTGACAAAAATAAGATTGTGTGTTCGTCCTTCTATGTCCTCTTATTATTGTTCCCGCTATGACAGTCATATTTAAACTTGGCGTCAAAAAGGATAAAACAGTTTCATGTAATATAAAATCTACATGCCAAAACCGAGCTGACCTGGTAACAACAGCAACCCTTTTGTCCAGATATATTTATAACCTAAACATAGTGGTTAGTTCTTTTCTGTTACATGAAACCTTCCTGACATTTTCAATTAGCAAACAGGCGCATATTTAAAGTTTGCTGGCCTGGTGCTTGTTTTAGTCATCTGAGGCTCCAGAGTCCTGTAGGATTTTAGAAAGTTGTGTAAGGTTTTCTCTTTTAGCTTAATCTATTTAATATGGAGGCCCCTAAGGGACATAGGGAAAGATTTTCTTTTGCATTCCCTCACAATAAGTTTTACGTTTCCTCGCAATAAGCAAATACACCCTGTTCTATTTTGTAGACAATCACAAATGTCAATTTAAAATTGCAAATATATACACAACGTGAAAACCTGTTTATATATTAACTCTTTGGTGCAAAAAACTGATTGAAAATGGATTTATTCACTGCATGTTTGTGTAAGGTGGAGAAGGAACTGCACATGAAAACGGCTCTTTGTTAACCGTTCAGACAAAGAGACACAACCAAAACAGTTATTTTCACCCTGAGTTGACTCTCTCAGCGTTTTCACTCTGAAAATAACTCAGAAATAGTCCAAATAGTTTCCTCCTTATGGAAAGTTTCCGTTTCCATCCCTTCTAAGATATAAGAGATGGAAAGCCCATGTTTGGCCCGTTTTGTTTTTGCATTTTGCACATAGGTTTGTGGTGCATTTCTATCCTAAAGAAAAAGATAAAAAAAACTTCAGATATTTCATAAATGAGATGCTTAGAAAACCTCATATTATAGCAGAAAGTACGGTGGCCACCAGAAGGAAGACTTTCAGGATTCAGTTATGCTGCATGAACCGATCAGTTCATTATTGTGAAGAAACGCAAAAGTTTTGTGAGGTAGCGCAAAAAAAGGAAAAAAAAAATCCTCCATGTCCCCTAGGGGGCTCCGTAGTTTAAAGCTGAATACAAAACGATCTGGTTGGTTTTGAAAACATGATTTTTATGTAAGCCACAGTTTTTTACAACTTTGAAAGTCGGAGATGGGTCAAGATTCTTCATGTTTATTGGCACCCTGGGAAGAAAAGATGTTTATTTTCAGATTAACTGTTGCTAAGAAGATTTTAAGATGAAGTTTAACAGATTTGAAAAAGACTTTTACCTTTTAAAATCCAACGGGTATCATTTTGTTTTCCACATTTCCAAAAGCTTTAAATGTTTTAATTATTTCTTGGAAAATTTAGCTGAGTGTCTATTTCCTTGTCTAACATGAATGGCATGTTCTTTTTGAGAATGTTGTTAAATTCCTAAATTTGTCTCTTCGTCTCCTTTTGTGTATTCCACTGGAAAATAAATTATATACTGGTAATAAAAGGTTCCTACACTTAAAGTAAAAAAAAAGGTATTTTAAGTGAAAGGTATAATACTTAATTTCCATTTTCTTTCAAGAATTACTCAGCATACTGATAAGTTTGGTAACAACACAACAACTCGCAGGTAATACTGGTACTTTTCCAGGAACTGGGACAATATTCTTAGAAACTTTACATAATTTCCTGGAACTTTCCAAGACTTTCCTGATTTCTTTCCTACTGTCTTAAGATAAACTAAAATACCTGCTTAGTTCTGAAAAGCTGCAGGAAAAAACTAGTAGGTTCGATAAAGTACCTGGTAAGCTTCAGGAAAATACCTCATCAGTTTCTGGAAATATCCTTGCAAATATTTGCAAAGTACCTGCCAAATTTCTATGAGGTAATCATAGAAATTTATGGTAAGTTCTGTTATAAGTTCTGCAAGGTGCCAAGTAATCTCCACGTTCTGGGAAAATATGGTCTGTACCGAGTGTTACCAAGGCTTTTTGGAAACACAAAATGGTGTCTTCAGTCCAGGGAGACTGAACTTACTTGGGGAATATTTATCTTTTACTCTCACCTGAACCCGAGCCTCTGTCAGGTCCGTCCTCAGCGCCAGCTGCTCGCGAGCGTAAACGTCTGGGTAGTGCGTCTTCTGGAAAACTTTCTCCAGCTCTTCCAGCTGGTAGCTGGTGAATGTCGTGCGGTTGCGTCTCTTCTTGCCTTTGTTGCTCTCCGCCTCGCTTTTCTCCAGCGGGCTGGAGAGGTCGGACCCCGATCGCTCGCTTGGCCCCTTCACAACGGGCTCCTTCAGGTTCAGGTAGCTGCCCTCCATCCCAGGAGGATCAACGCTTGGCGGAAGCTCAGACTCTGTCAGGCCGCTGTTGTCTTTTCCTGTATGTGTGGGGACAGAATGGGGAAGAGAAATTTATGAGGCTATTACCATCACATTTAAAGGGAAGTTGCAAAAATGTGACCTTTAGACATTTGGGAATAAAATCTGGACTGCAAATTGAAGAGTGGCCACTGGAACATTTTAGTTTTCTAAAACCTTCTGCAAAAAGAGGAGAGTTGGCACATGGCAGAAGCTAAAGGGCAAACTCAGAACACATCACATGAGTTTGGACTGTTTTTATTTGGTTCTCCGACTCTTTAAAAACATGCTTGACGTTTAGCAGTGCATATTAGAAATATGAGCAAATACAGATTTTAAAAAACAGCAGGTTATTGTATAGCAGCTATAGCTTGTTAGCTAAAAGCATAATCCTGTTCTTGCTGTAATGATACTAATTTCACATAATCACATCAAACATTCGAACATTTTGCCACTTGTAATCCTGCTATTTTGGTTACTTGTAAGAATCAGTATTAGTTTTTGGACTGCCTCACATTAATGTCAAAGTTTCTCTGCTTGTCATCGCGTTACAATTTTAAATAAAGTAGAAGTAATGAAGTAATGGTTAACTTGCGTCAACATTTTTGCTTTCTTAAATATCTGGAAAACATGAAATTTGATTATTTCCCAAGTTTGGATATTTTTGAAAAAATGAAAATTTTGTCTGGAAGAAAAGAAAAAGAAATTTCTTGGAAAAACAAATGGCTGCTTAAAATTATTTGTGTTTAGACGAAGGCTTTTATTTTGAGTTTTTGTTCACCTTTTCTGGTATTTTTTTATTTTTGACTCGGATTCAACAAACTTTTAAAAGATGAAGATCTGTTTATTTCTGTGATGACTGATGCTTTTTTGTTTAACTTTATACAATTACGCTATTATGGATTCTTTAATCTCGTCCACATTTTTCAATATTATAGAGTTTTTACCAAATGCCCAAAAGCCTTTTATAAAACTGTGCTCTTCCCCTTTAACACAGTTCCAAATCTGAGACACCTTGTAGTTTCAGGACTTGTGGGAAAATAATAAAACCTACGTAAACATATTCATTCCTGATTAAATAGTTAGCCCTAAGAATAAAAAAATTGAAAACTGACTCTGGAAAAGCTTAGATATCAACTGAAATCCTGTGGGAACCACTTGCATCGTCTCACTCATGTTTTATTTAGAGACCTAAAGAAATGTAGCATAAATCCCAGTTGCTGAGAAGAAGTGCCTTATTTTTTTCTTGTTTGAAAGGTTTGTCACAACACATTGGTAGTGACCTGTGACATGACCTACAAAGTCCCCTCACTATCATCTCTCCATCATGTTACATGAAATCCGAGCTTCGTGAAATCTGCTCCATCTTGAGATCTGTTTGGTGCAGAGTGCCGATGTGGCGGGGGGCAGAATCGCTCTAACTACTACCACAACCAGTCTTACCCTGTCAGATGTAAACAACATTGTGTTTGTCGCCTTCGATTTCTGGAGCGTCCATTTTGGGACAGACCTCGCTCTGTTCCCGTCGGGCCGCGCCGCCTTTTCCTGTGTCTTTCTGAGGAGATGAAGAAAGCTGTGCCTTCTGCTTCAATAAACAAACAGCCGTGTGAATAAATAAGCCGAGGGGCTCTGGTTGCAGACCGGCGAGAACACTGCGCTCGCTCAGCCTCTGTTTGCCTTTCCTGCGATGGGGAAGGGGAGCACCTCATCCTAAATGCACTGGGCGTTTAACTTCTCATCATAGAAACACATCTGTGGCTCTTATGCATCCAATTTCATTTGCCCGTGTGCATGTATTTTAGTTTGTCACTTTGTATTTCAGTTTGAAACAATCAAACGACCCCTTACAAGCTGTCGAGGGAAGCAAAATTATAATTTCTGGCAGTTTTGTGAATCTTTTTTTTCCTTGTTGATGACTAAATGTCTTTGGACTGATGAAGCTAGGCGGAGGCTGTCAGCAACATCCATGTTTGTTTTCACAGATTAGCTCTGCTTTGGCGAGAGCCTCCTTCAATGAAATGTCAATATCTATTGGCCGAAAGCTGCAGCAGCCCTCCCCCGGACTCTGTCTCCAACCTGTCCCAGCTGAGACGCTAATGGAACAGCACAGCTCTCCCAGCTGGAGTTCATGACCTCAGATCATCACGATCTACCTGTCAGACCTTTTTATGGTCTTCCCGCAAGCAGATGTTCTGACATCACCAACCCCTTGAATTTGGCCTCTTCTCCTCATGCACTGTGCAATATTTTTGTTTCTCCCCCTTCGAGGAGGAAGCATAGCTGCCATGTCTATGAAGAAAGACGGGTCAAGTCCAAGTTCCTGCCTGGCATTCGTGTCCGTTAGGGAAAATACAGCTATTCCCCGTGAGCAAGGCCCATATCCTGTCAGGCTGAAGGTGCACTGAGCATGGCAGCAGGAAGGTGTCCGGAAATATTCAGGATTCTCATTCCTTTTTATCTCCGTTTTGGAATAAATTCATATTTACTTTTCTCATAAAGAAATAGTTCAATGTTTACATACGTATATAAAAAAACACACTGTGAACAGCAGCTTGCTTTAAAGGTGACGTATTGTGCATAATTATACTTCCATTTTGGTTTCTTCTGCTTCTAAAATCAGCCAAAATGCTTAAAAACCCCACACAGCTAGTTTTAGGCACTAAGTTAATATTTTTTGGTGTCTGGAAAAAAACCTCTGGAGTGTAACATCACAAATCAGCAGGCACTCCCCGTTACCAAGCAACCCCAACCAAGCCCAGCCGTCACCTAGCAACCCAAACTGAGCTCCAGGAGTTTGATCAACTGGTTTTAGCGCTGTATGCGCTTTACAAGTATGTTATTGTTGGCCAGCTATTCAGAAATGACTTGCTGCATTCTTGTTGGTTGTGCAGGAGGTTCCACTTCTGCTGTTCAAAGATGTACGGTTGTATAATTGCGTATCTGCTTGCAGCCATTTTCACGTGAGTGTAAACGTTGGGTTGTGGGGCGTGACCAGCAGAGGCCTTAAAACGGCTCATTCTGAAAGGAGAACAAAATGGGCAGAACTGAGCAGACTGAAATCTCTTTGTGCAAAAAAAAATTAATGAATATGTTTTGTGTAGCCCATAGATTTGTCCTAACCTCTACAAGGAAGCATAAAAGGTCATCTTTTAGAGTCGAAATCCAATAAAAATAACAAGACAATATTTTAACATTAAGCTGTTGCCAAATTGTGTCATTGTTTGCTGAGACACTGAAAAACGTGTCACATGAGGATAAAGGTGAGAAGTTAAAGAACATTTTGTGGAATATGAAGTCATTTTATTGCTTTCAGGAACGTGTGGTTCTTTTGATCCCATCTCTCCCTGAATAGTACACCATAACTGGGATCAAATGTGTGAAATTAACCGTTTTGTTCTGTGTGAGGACAGATGAGGCTTCCTTTAAATTAAATTGTAGTGTATTGTCTTATTTTATGTATAACAGCTGAATAAATCCAATACTTATTCTGGTGTCAGTTAAAGAGATCAACATTTAGAAGTGAGTTGATCTTCCTCAGTGCAGACTGAGAGTCTGCATAGAATGGCAAGAAGTTAAGCAACATTTATCATCACTGTTCATCAGCTATGTAACACATAGCATAGTATATGTGAATTATATGCCTTCTCAAATAAACAAAATAATGTTCGAATTCTCAAACTGTGCATGCTACAAGGTCAAAAGTTATTTACTTAAAGCTGGTATATACTTACCTGTAAACAGCTGCATATCAGAGGAGGCAGAGGAACATGAAATGTCTCTTTTCTACATCCTCAAAATTAAGTTATTACGCCCTGTTGCTAATGGTAACCATTAGCAGCAAGCTAATGTTTACCTGCTGCTAACCAGCAAGTAGCCAGCTTATGGTTGTTGCCATTAGCTTGCTGCCAATAGCCTGTAACCATCAACAAATTGACTTTACTGGAGTAGAACATGAGAGATTGTAGGAATATCAATCAATCAATCAAATTTTATTTGTATAGCATATTTCAGCAACAAGGCATTTCAAGGTGCTTTACATAATTAAAAAACAAAATAACGGCATGTGACATTGAATAAACAGTAAGAAAGAGATTTTGGAAAAAGAAAAAAAAGATTTAAGGAAAAAAAAACAGAAGATGAAAACATACTTGCCTATCACGCAAATTTTTGCGCTAGGACTTTGCCGAATAGTTCATGTTTTAGCTTGATTATTTAAATAAAAAGGAACCAGCCTGCATTCCAGTCTCGATTTCATGCTAACCGTTCTGTCGCTGTTGCCTTATAGCATTAAGGCCTTAAATTTGAGCGCTGTTCACTTTCTGTGTCTCGCAGAATAACAGCCCAGTTTGGTCACAAAACGTTTGGCCTGTTTTAGAAGCAGCAGACAAATGGAAATACAAAAACTTGCAAAATGTTTAGATGAGGCGTTACCATCTCATATCTTCAGGAGACTGCTGATGACCCAATCATGTCCATTAGGTGTATTGTTCCAAAAAAGAGAAAAACATTGGAAACAACCCTGAAATTTTCCATTGTTGGAGGATTATAGATGGTGCATAATCATCTAACCTCATTTCCTGTGTCAATAATCATCAGATTATGTAAACATGAAGACCCAATAAAGGGTCATAAAATAGATTTTTAAATAAACCAAAATGGTGCTTTTTAAGGCAGTAGAAATCTTTTTTTTCCATTAGCTTCATCCTGCAGGACAAGACGAATCTTTTCCGTAATGACGATCCCAGGAGGTAGACTGTATGCTTATCAGACACTGCCTGTTTTAACAGAACCTTCCTTTAAAGATCCTGAACTGACCCTTAAATACAACCTTTCAAACACAAGACGTTTATCGACATCTTTTTTATGGCTTCTTCAAGACAGCCAGTTCTTCTCTTTATATGATCCCTAAAATATGCTAAAAACGTCCCTCTTTTAGCCAGTACATCCTGTTCAGATTTAGTCAGAACAAAGACATCAAACATCAGGCCTTTTGTACCACTTTGGATCAACGCTGACAACCTCATTTAAATATGAATTAGACGGAGAAAAGTAAGCTGAAGGTGAATCTGACCAAACTGAAAAACCAGACATGCGTAGCGTAATACATTTAACAAAAAGCACATTTTTCTGTCACATCTCTTCAGTAAATTTGTGTAAAATGCTGGTCATGTTGAAAAAAAGAAGTTATAATGCCATTATCAGATAACAAGACTTGGACTGTTCAGACTCGCCACCGAAATCCCATTTTATTAGACAATAATGCTGCTAAAAAAAAATCCAACAACAAATCATTTTAGAAGATTCAGGAAGTGTAAAATTGTTCCACTGAGTTCGGAGCTTTGCTCAGAAATAAACAATATCCTAGGGATGAGAATCTGGCATCCAGGCAGGCACCTTTCAGACGCGTGAGATGGAGATTATAATGTGTTTCAGTCTATCTGCTGTGGGAAACTCAAGCTGTTCAACTTTAACAGATCTTCAACTTCAACAAAAATTAAATAACACCTTTAGCAAGTTTTATAAGTGTTAAATCCTCGTCTACTCTGACATTTATCTCCACAAGACTCTGCACTAATCAACATATTTTCTGTTATCATCTCGTCTCTGTCGCGCTAACCACACAGATGCATTTGCCACAAGCATTTTCAAGTTTCTCCCCGCATGCTGAGCTGTCTCTTCTGGAAAACACAGCCATCAGACGGGGCTTTCTTTGGGAAGCCAAAATTCCTCTACATTGGCTCTGAATGTTTTTGGCATTCGAAGGAATGTGTTTTTTTGACAGCGGTTCTCGTTTCAGCGCTCATCAACATACCGTTTACACACATACATGTAGGCGAACGTGCTGAACTTCGCCAGCTTGTCCCGCAATCTGCCGGCGTCCCTGTTCTGTGACAGGCTGCAGACCGCTTCAGTTAGCCGGGGTCAGATGTTTACTAGGGTCAGCAATTTAATCACTGCTGAACACAGAGAGAAAACATCAAAGTGTAATTTAACTGGTTGTAAAGCAACAGGGCACCCTCTTAGTTTTTATGGAATGGGACAGGGAGGGTCAAGTGAAGCCAAATAAAAGAAACACTATAAATTAGTAACCTGGGGAAGGGTTAATGACAAAACACTAAATAGGGGAAGGGAATGCTTTTAAACAGAGTGCTCTAAAAAAATGCTCCCTCTGAACACTTAAAGTTGATTGCTGTTTGCTGCAATGGCTCTCCATGTATCACACCTTATATGAAGTAAATACAAAGCAAATATCCCATTAGGTTTGGCTGTCAACAGGTGACAATGAATTTATGTGTGCCGACGTGTTTCATGCTGGATTTTTGTTTTCCACTGCTCAGGGTAAAGCCTGATGCTCAGTGGAAGGGAGGCTCCCAGATGTTCCTGAGGAGAGATCTACGCGGCTCAGAGAAGAATGCAGATTCCCTGGGAAACGGAGGAATCTTTCTGCTAAGCCTTGAGAAAAACTGGCCTCCGTACCGTCACAATACTACAAACCACTGCTGGCCCAGTAGAGCACAAAGTTAATTCAGGTTAGGTTATGGTTTTGGAAGGGGGGTGAGGGGGGGTTATGAATTTACAGCGCATGATTGACAGCGCTATGACCCTCCTCCTGGCTCTGATTGGTTGTTCCTGACAGAGCTGTGTATTTCTGCAGCAAGCACTGGGAGAAGGCAGGTCATTTAAAAAATTACCTCATGTACCATAAGGTCACGACATGTTGACAGTTTTAACAAATATTTAAAAAACATTTTTTAATAAAAGTTACATCCCCCAGGTTTAGTTTAGGATGTTAAGTCAACAAATGTTCTCACTATTCAGTAAAACATACTGATATGTTTGGGTTTGCTTCACTATTACTGAATATATTAAAACAATAAAAGGTGAAATCTGTCATAATTGTTGGTTGGAAAAGACTCGTGTTGTAAGTTTGCTTCCATTTTTAAACAGATCAGCGAAGATGCTAATGCTAACTTGCTGGTAAGCTAACCTACTGAACCTTGTATCTGCAGTGGAGCCATTTGTAACTCAGAAGCAGCAAAATCCTGCTGATTCAGGTTTTAGCACAGATAAACAACCAGCAGATTTTCACCACAGTCTCTTACAGGCGATAGAAAGTACCTGAGCCTTTTCACAGTTCAGTGTTTGCAGATTCACCTACTTACAGATTATGTATGAAATATTTAAAGCTGAGATTCCTATGTACAACAATACTTGACATGATATTGGCTAGCATATGCAATGCAGCGGCATTCATTACCAAACCCAGTCCCAGTTTGGTAGTAAATAGTTACTATCCAACTAACTAGTTATTTACTCAATTACATTTACTTGAGTAACTTTTTTTAAAAATGTACTTTTAGCTACTTTTTACTTTAAGTTGAGAAAAATTTGTTGAAGTCTTTAGTATAATTTTTGGATACTCTGCTCAGGAGCTGAGATAAATAAGACTGTAGATGTTAACTTCTGCGGTGGTGTAAAGATGTTTTCCACTGTGTGTGTTAATATATATTAAAGTTTATTTGGTGTTTGAACTTTTAAAAAAGGCAATTATAGACGTGTTTAGGGGGATTTCAGCTATTCGTGGGTGGCTGTGGTCTCTAACCCCCATAAATACTGGAGAATCCACTGTAATGCTGTCATGCTCTGCTTTCTGTACTCTTTCCTTGTTGTATTTCTAGTTTCTCTTCATCTGCTTTGTGTTTGGTGCCACCTGCCAGCATGGACAGAAACAAACAAAAAGTTCTGGATGTTTCCCAACCCTGGTTCTCAATTCATGGCTGGTTTACAGGCTATAGCTGAACGTTGTGACAGCAGCAAAGTGACATTGAATTTTATTCATTTTTCAGATAATCGTTTGACTGTGACTACAAGGCACAGTAATCATAGCCCCCCAAAAATACACTGTAAAACATTTGAGCTGCATTTAGTTGTCTACTCTCTTCAACTCTGTAAGTCAGATAAATTTATCCAGTTTTAGGTTTTGAACCTTAATGTGAGTTTGTGAAAGATAAACTTACAGCAGTAAGTTGTGTTAACTTTTTATTAATTTAGTCAAACCTCCAAGAGTTGAATAAACTGAGTTTTTAGGTTTGCACTTAAAAAACTGAAAGAAGAGAAAGACAGGAGCGGGAACTATTTCCCAGAATGCTTAGCGGCATGTTTCTGTCTCCTGAGGTGGAAGTGCGTTACGTTGATCTGACTCTGGTGTTTTATTAAGGCAAATGTTCATTTTAATGCAATTCTCAGTCAGCAAAGCTTGAGGATAATGTCCTGATCTCACTACATGTTTCTGAGCTGAATTCATTGGGATGTTTAATAAAATTCATCATCAGATCTGAAATTTAGTTCAAACAAGAATTTAAATTAATCTAAAGTAAATTAAGTATTTTAACTTGATGTGAGTAAAATAATAGAATAATGTGGCTCTTTAACCAGGTGAGGCCAGTTTTTAGGGATTAATGAAGATAAACAATGTTTAGACAACTTGTCTCTTGTTGTTAAATCAACTTCATGAACTTTAATTTCTGACTTAAAATCAAACCAATTTTCTCATCGACTTAAATTGCATTTTCAAGGCAGCAGGTGGACTTTCATTTTCAACTTGAATCACCTGTAAATGTTTTATGTTGCTCTAATAAGTACATCCATTTCTACTGCGCTTCTTAATGACATCAGCCACTTATAAAGGTGCGATTTGTATCAGTAAATTACACACAGTAACTGCATTTTATCATATTTTCAAATACATTGATACATATTGATCCTCTTATTGAACAAACAGTGGATAAAAATAACAATCCCAACTAAACAGAGTTTGAGGACTTTAAACATCATTAATTAGAATTTGGAAATCAAAATTCTCATTATTGAAATTCATCCTGATAAACGATAGAACGAATCCCCAGCCCTGTCAGATTTAACTAATTTACCCAAAAGTCTTCAATGTCTGCAAATTGTCTCACTGATGTTATCGGTTAAATTGTACCGTCGTGTTTTTATTTCTGTAAATAAAACACTATTTACTGTTCCAAAGTCAGTCCAGATCGGTTTGAGTCCCTAAGCAGAATTTAACTTTCAGGCCTTCAGAGCAACACAACTCGCAGGATAAAATCAGCTGTACAACAACAAAGTACTTTACTCAGATACAAGATCTTAACTGTGCAGTTACTCCTAGTTATGTTTGACTTTTTAGCTTTCACAGGTTAGGGTTTACACGATTACCGGTCACATGTGCAAAATGCTTGTGCCTTCAGAAATGTAAGTGGTGACCAGATGGGGGATATTTATATCCTCTGGATGAGGCAACGAGATCAGAACCTCAGGAGATTCATTTAGATGTGAAGGAAGTTGGGTTTTGTTTGAAAAAATAGTCTGTATGTTCAGGACTTGAAGGATTTGAATGTAACAAAACAAAACATCTGAATTAGCACATAGTTTTTCAAACTTGGGAAGAAGTTTGAATGATTTAAAAAATGCTACGACTCATAATGTCTGACCTGAATGTGTGATTCTGGTTTAATCTGTGGGAGGAGGCATTAAAAACATTTAATAACCTAGCAGGTAAATGTTATAGCTCATTTATCGTCTTTTATCCCAAATTTATGCATAAAAAATAACATGATTCCACAGTATGTCTATAAGTTTGGGGGTAAAGGTCAAGTAGTGGTTCCCTGGAGTAAAATTTACATTTTAAAACTCAATTTGTGTCACTTTCTAAATTTACGAACACCTTGTATCATCCTATACATCACATGTGTCAAACACGAGGCCCGTGGGCCAAATATGGCCCGCCACAAGATTTCATGTGGCCTTCTACACTGTAGAAATAAAATCTTTAAGATAACAGTTGTGCTTTTAAATACGATGTTATCAGTCAAATCAACAGTTTTATCTGTATTGTGCCAAATTAGACAATATGTTAAATATTATTATAATTTCAAGAAGTTCTCATTGACTGCAGAAACGGATATTTATTAATATTTTAACTCTTTTAATAAGTAGTTTTATCAACACATTCCACCACAAACGGCCCTTTAAAGACATTCTTGATCTTGATGTGATAAAAACTAGTTTGATAACTCTGCTCTTTGTGCTTCCTGAGATAAATTCAGACAAGTTGTCCATATTCAAAACTTTAATTTTGCAGATTAAAAGAAAGAGACTTTCTAATTTTGCAAAATTATTGACAGATAAGTAAGACATGTAGGTTTGACCCCTGCGTAACATAACGACCATATATTAGCTGTCTATAAATTAATATATTTATTTATTACAGCCATTTTTAACCCTTCAGACGTCAGTTTTTATTTTATTTGTAGCTTTTGTAATGATTTTCCTCCTTGGTGGGATTTTTAGTTTTTACTCCTCGATTAAAAGTCCTTTATTTTACTTTTATTCGTAGAAGCTGGTCAGGTGGTATAAACAGTGTAAACATTTATGGCGTTTTTATTGGAATGTAAATCAAAACAAATAATTTAAACTTTTTCATTGTTTCTTTCGTGTTTTGGGAGACGCTTGTGATAAATTTATTGGATGAATAAAAATAGTTTTAAACCCAAATTTGCCTGTTCTGAGTTTGAAACGTTGACCCTGCACTGTAAAACATTTCAGCTACATTTGGTTGTGTCTACTATCTTTTACTCTTTAAGTCAGATAAATGTATCCAGTTTTAGATTTTGAACCTAAATGTGAGTTTGTGAAAGATAAACTTGCAGCAGTAAGTTGTGTTAACTTGTTATTAATTTAGTCAAACCTCCAAGAGTTGAATAAACTGAGTTTTTAGGTTTGCACTTAAAAAACTGAAAGAAGAGAAAGACAGGAGTGGGAACTATTTCCCAGAATGCTTAGCGGCATGTTTCTGTCTCCTGAGATGGAAGTGCGTTACGTTGATCTGACTCTGGTGTTTTATTAAGGCAAATGTTCATTTTAATGCAATTCTCAGTCAGCAAAGCTTGAGGATAATGTCCTGATCTCACTAAATGTTTCTGAGCTGAATTCATTGGGATGTTTAATAAAATTCATCATCAGATCAGAAATTTTGTTCAAACAAGAATTTAAATTATTCTAAAGTAAAATAAGTATTTATTTTAACTTGATGTTGTGAGTAAAATAATAGAGACATGTGGCTCTTTAACTATTTTTCTTTCTTGCATATTATAAAATAATTATTTGGTTTAAATTGCAGCATTAAGTTAAAACTCACAATTCAAGATTAAAAAAGTTTAACAGTTTAGACATCTTGTCTCTTGTTAAATCAACTTCATGAACTTTAATTTCTGACTTAAAACAAAAACAATTTTCTTGTGACTTAAATTGCATTTCCAAGGCAGCAGGTGGACTTTCATTGTCAAGTTAAACCACATTTAAATGTTTTACAGTGCAGCGAGAAAACATTGTTTTGGTTTCTGCACCACGTATTTTTGCAGGCATAAATTTTCCCTCTCAAACGTTCGTTTATTACATATTCAAATTTATTCTGGTGCACAGAACCACATGGGCGAGACTCTGGGTGTCACCTCGCTGCTTTTGTTAACCACACAATGTGTTAGCCATCAGCACATGCATATCCTGTGACATCACCTCCACTAGCCTTTTTAAACATGGAGTCTGACTGCTATATTTTGACAAGATTCCTTTCTGAAGCACCGCCAGGGCTTTTCCAAGGTTGTGTTTTGGTTTTCGAATCTTTTACACATCACAGGATGCGCAGTGTCCCACGAAGGTTCGACTCCATGGTTGTGTTTCCTGAATGTAAATTTCCAAAGGACACATTCGAGGATCGCCAAGGTGCTGGAATATTCTCCGTAGAAGAAAAATTTTTCAAACTGCTGCAATTATTGGCAGCCGGGGCTTAAAAAAAGTAAAACCCAAGATTCAGCAGTGAGTTCACTTGCATGTAAACAGTCTCTGAAGCACAAAGTGAGGCTTTCCCAGAAACAATCTCATTTCTCCAGAGCCTCTCAAATCATTACCCAATCTCCATGTCCGTTTCTGACTCTCTGCTTATTTGTACAAAGTATTGTTGAGACAAGGTTATGTAAACCAGTCCCACTTTGTCATCTCGGGGACTCTGTAACTTTGGAGATCTGATGTTTTGGGGGAGTATGAATAATAACCGTAAGGAGTCAGTAATGCACATCTGCCTTACATTAATCCAGACCTCTCCTGCGGAGCTGACCTGCATTCCTGAGCTCTCCATCAGCTCCAGGGGCATTTATTTCATTCAGCCCTCCGCCAGCAGGTAAAGCGGCCCCGTCTCCGTCCACACATGGCTGGACGGATTATCGTCCTTTTAAAGGAGCCTCCCCCACCGACCTGCTCATCCAGAAACAGCTTGCAAAAATATCCATACACCATCATCTCTTTCCTTACTAGTCACATTACATCCACAAACGTGTATTTTATGTGATGGATTAGAAAAGTTGCACATGAAGATTTCTTTTGCAAGAAATTAATCTGCAACATGTAGTCAGCATGTCCACAGCATGATGCTGCCACCACCATGTTTCACAGTGGACATGAAGAAGTGGTCAAATTGATCTTATTTAGTGTGTTCACTAGGCTCTCTGCTAGGGATGCACAATATTATCGGCATTGTATCAGTATCGGACGATATTAGCTGTAAAGTTTAATATCACACTCTCTAAAAATAACCGATATGAAAGATGTTTTTATCTAAGAATGATGCCTGCAGCACAGCTCAACGTCGTGACAGTGGGAGAGCAGGACCAAGTGAAGACGATAGCGGTGTGGAAGTTTTTTTAAAGTGTCAGAAACTGATAGCAGAGCTGCTATTTGCAACGACTGCTCAGCATCCGTGATGCAAGGAGGAGCGACAATGAAGTCGCCATCTCAGGAACAGCCATTACGATGAGTTCAAACAGAAGAGAGCAGCTAACCACGGAGAAACCCCCCCACCAGCAGTCCATCCTACAAGCTTTGGATAAACATCGGTATCGGTTATCGGCCAGTTTTAGTGTATCGGCATAACAGATATCGACCAAAAATCCAATATTGTGAATCCCTACTCTCCATGTAACGTGTGAACAACAAATTAAGCTTTTAGTTTTCCTGACATGATTGACATTTGAACTGTTTGTTCCACCTGAGCTGAGGATCTCTGCAGCTCCTCCATAGTTACCATGCCCACTTCTCTAAATAACACTCTCCTAGGAAGACGACGCTTAAAACTAATTCTGTGATTTCTGAATGAAATTTGTTTCAAAGGAATTCATTTTAGGGCATCTGAGTAAAGGGGGGCCGAATACATTATTGACATGTTGCACTTTCTCTTTCATGCATCTTTTTCTGTCTACTTTCACTAAACTTTAACAGTATCAATACTTTAGCATTACCAACAATGTAATGCAAATATTCCTATAGTCGCTCACTTTAGCTCACATCTTTGTGGGGAAAAAAATCGGATTATAGCCAATACGCCCAATTAAAATCTTCATAGATTCTTTAAATGTTTGTGTTGTGTTTTCTCTTTTGGGGAGTTATTTTATGTGTTTTTAGCGCTTTTTAATGTGAAATCGCAGCCCGTCTGGATCACCATGCCAGCAGCATCAGCCGCCGCAGTAAACTCTCCTCAGCGCATCATGGGGTGACTTTTGTCACCACGTCGCAGATAAAGCACCAACCAGCGTTGAGTAATATATCTCCCGTCGAGGACCACACATAACAGCACAACCCTGTTGACGCCTGAGGCTTTGGCAGGCGCCCCGAAGCATCCTCCCCAGAGCCACGACGCCTTCATCTGGCTGCAACATTTTCAATAATAACATTGCACAGCTCGTCCTCGAGGGACGCGTGTTGGGTTTTAATGGCGGCGTTTAAACGAGCCTGTCAATGCACTTGCCAAATCTACTCGCTTTCAGCGCAGGCAGGGGTTCTCAGGCTGGAGAAGTGACAGATCAGGCCGAAACTGAGACGGGATCTGGTTGTTTCTAATGGGGAAGGAGAGAGGAGTAGATTGGACTTCATTCTGGCAAACTATGTTAAAAAGAAAGAAAGAAAAAGCAGGGCTGGCTGAGAGCGGCTGCAGACTACAGGGAGCCATCAGGTTTCTAAAACAAAAGTAGCAACAACAACAACAAAAAAATCAAGCTTAGGTGTTTATGTATTTCCCATGTTTTTTTTTTTTTTAAAGCTTTTATAGATGTAATTTAATAATGTCCCGCTGCAGCATCAGGATGAACATCTGGAGTTTAATTAAGATCTAAAGGCGCCATCCAGTCTATGGCTGGATGCTGAATGAATGACGAACTTTAGATGCTGTAAATATGAGCAGATCTCCTCTCATAATGTGGTTTTTAAAAATGTTTCTGTAAATAATAACACAGATCGATTTAAATTTGAAGTCACGCATAAAGGGGTTGTTTTTGCGCGGCTTTTGGAAGGAGAATCGGTAGTTTAAAGATTTATTTTTAAACTTAACTTTCTTAGAACAAAAAAGTCAGAAACTAATATTTTATAGTTGGCAGGAAGCCTGTTTAACTGATCATCTGGGACTTTTACGGCCCATAAATCGACCTCTCTTTTGGCTTGAAAGCTCCTTATAATAAATCCCCCCATATTTTTTTAAAATTTCATCTCAATTTCCAATTATAAAGGCTCTTCCTATTTAATATTTATATCATCTTACCAAGTTAATTCCATTTGGGGATTTTTATATAATAGAAAAATGCTGGGGTGGTGTCTGAATTAGTCCATATGTCTTATTTATCCATTTCTTTATTTATTAATTTTATTGGCTGTTTAACGATAAGCCACAAAATCTGTCAGTAAAATTTAAAGGCAATAAAACCAATCTGTAGTTCAGTTTTTTATCTGCTGTGGCGAAGCTGTTATTATGGTAATTATTACTGTTATAAACTTTTTATTCCATTTTGTTTTATGAACTGTTGCTGTTGCAAAAATGCTGCGGCTCCATAAAACACAAAAAAGAACCAAAAGCCGCTACAAAATCAGAGTCAGTGAACGCAACACGCATAGAAATAACAGACATGGCCTGAATAAAACAAACAAAATGTCCTTCAACGGTTAAGTTTCACTCTTTGTGCAAATCTTTTATGCAACAGCGCAATAAAATCAGAGAACAGTGCAATGTTTGAAATTATTTTCCTCCATAACCTAATTAGGAGTTTCCGACCCAAACAGACCAACTAAAGCTTCCCCAGGAAGAGGCCCCGGTGAGTTTCTCATCATGTTCACCTGCCGTCAGAGCTGCTGTGTTTTGTGCAAATCTGAAACCAACCCACCGTAGCAGGGGATGAGCGTCCCGTTGTGTCCGCTGTCCGGGTGCAGCTTGCCGCCTTCGGGTGGAGTCTTGCAGGTCGGCCGCTGCATGAAGAGCTGGTATTTGTTAAAGTTGCTCTCCTCGCCTCCGTCCAGTGACTGGCACTCTGTCTGGAAGGGGCTCCGGGAGCCTTTACCCGGAATGAACGTGGGGCTGTATTTGGTTTCGGTGGTCTGGAAAGTCCTGAAAGGATTCGCCTGGTGGTCTCTGCTCTGCGCAGTAGACGCGCTATAATAAGAGTCCATGGATGTCATGTCGCAGTATGAGACGCACGTATCTGCGTTCATACCGAAAAGATTACAGTCGGGGAAGAAACAAGTCCAGCTTCTTCTTCTTCTTTCTCTTCTTCTCTTGCCCTCCACTGCCGCACACTGCAGATCTTCTCTCCTAATTCTCATGCGCTGACAAAACTCACACTGACGCGCTCAGACGCGCTCACTCTCACGCTGCATGGCGCATCTGGGACTGGTTAGAAAAAAAGCGAATCAGATGTTTTCCAGAGACCTCAGACCGAACAAATGCTAAAAGCTCCCTGAAGGTTTGTCGGCTGGATGAGGAGGGGTGTGGGGGGGGGGGGTGTTAGAGAAAGAGAAACACTGAAGCTGAAGCGGATTCCGCCGCATGCGGTAGCCCGGACGCAGCGCAGCGCTCCGACCTGCAGGCGGGTCTGAATGAGGCCCGAACCGACCCGCAGCCAGCCTGATGCGTTATTATGCAGCCAGTAGGGATGGGAGGTCAGGCTCCGGAGGGGGGAGGCTTTTTTGGTAAACACGCGGGAGACACAACACATGACATTAATGTAATTAGAAAATGAATACAACAGCTTTGATTCCTACTGTGCCGCGGCGCAGGACCTCCATAACCTCTGACTTATATATATATATATATATATATATATATATATATATATATATATATATATATATATATATATATATATATATATATATATATATATATATATATATATATATATATATATATATATATATATGTGTGTGTGTGTGTGTGTGTGTGTGTGTGTGTGTGTGTGTGTGTGTGTGTGTGTCCATATATTTAAATACGTCACACATTTTGACTTTACTTCATTTAAGTCATAACAAATGTGAAAGATTTACCCATAATTGTTTTCATTTGCAAAATTGCGACAGTGAGGAATGAAATGGCTGCATTATGCGACTGGAACCTGCAGTGAGAAACGTGTCGGTTTGGATTTCAGAGGAGAATCGTCTCAGTTTTCACTCCTTCCACCTTTAAACAGGGAGCCCTCAACATGGAATCAATAATAAGTCATTAAAATCTATTTTGGTCTCCCATAAACCGCTTGCATTGTAAACCGTTTATTGTTAAAATAATTGTAACACACTGGAAACAAATAGCCATTTATATTTTTACACTAAACTAAATAAAGGCTGCTATTGTAAAAACCACCAGTTATTTGTGCAAACTTCTATTATTGCGCTACGATTCTGTGCACAAAAATTGATTTTAACCTAAAAAAAGAAGTAAACTTAAAAATATTCCACTTAATTAGGAGCCGATTTAATTTCGTAACGGTTGTTTTTTCCTGTTAACGTGATTGAAATGTCAATATAAGTGTAAATTTACAGTAACACGATAAACTGCTCAGAATACAGTATGTGGCTCACATTGTTTAAACAGTAAAAATAGAAAGCTGTTACTGTTAAAATAACACATATTTACAGTGCGCTCTGTCGCAAGTTGATCAAAAGACGCAGCGGGGGAAATTTGCGCCCTTTTATTTTTCTGACATTAAACAGCCGGAGAACAAGATGGGCCTCTAAGATGCTTCAAACAACTTCAGGCGGCAGCCATGAGAGGCGTTTCTGCGGTAGCATAGTTTAACAGCACGAATCTATAATAATAATAGTTGAGGTCGTTCATCCAAATAAACCCTCGTAAATAAATGTGCGTAAATTAAATAATTTGCCTTCTTTTATCTCTTATAGCTATATTATTAATTCTCTACGATCTCGCCATGATATTCTGAGTTCATATTTTCATCATGATTTTTTTAATTAATATAATCAGTACGCTTATAGATTCTATATAAATTATGCATCAATAATTTTTTAAAGTCGTCATTTACACTTTTGCTGTACTGTTGGTCCTTTTTCTGAATTTATGGACGTGATTCTAAAAAAAGAGGCTGAACTGAATTGAGTTTCCATGATTAGCGCGTTAATTAGGACGCGGGTTGTTGAGTCACAGCTTGTGAAGTTTCCCATATATTATTATTATTTCTCGTTTCTTTCTGACAGTTTTACGCACATAAACCTTCCTAACACGATTCCCTCTCCCCTTTTCTCTAAAAAGTGAAACACTGATGCGTAATTCAGACTCTCCTCCACTGGATTGATGAATGCCTCCTTTAATGGTTCACTAGTAGCTATTTTCTGGATTGCGCATCTCTAACAAGACGTTATTAAATTTACTTCAGCTTCTCAACGTTTACAGACCAACTCGTTTATTTTAATATATTGAAAAAAAAGTGTCATTTTTTCCCTGATTTTTATTCGTTGCTTTAATCATGTTATAATTTGCTTATATTTAAAAATCTTGAATGAAACTCTGATCTTTCAATAATGAACATTATTAATTTACTTGTAAGTTTACTTCATGTTTGTTCGTTTTCCCACCTAAATTAAATTTCTTTGATTTCTAAACATTTATTTGGTACTTATGTTTGAATGTATTTTAAGATGATTTAAATGTTCCATTGTAAAAAATAAAATAAAAGTTTAATTTACGTTAAAATCTCGGCAGCTCTGGTTGACAGAATATTATCGTATTTATACGATACATATACGATAAAATTCTGGAATTTCATTGTATAAATGCGATAAAATTCCAATAAAATTTACGGATTTTATCGTAAGATTCTAGCAAACACAGCTGCCGGTAGTAAATTAGAGAAGTTTTTTTTAAGTGTACAGTAAAGAAAGAAAACTTACTAATTTTTGTATAATTTTATTTTTTGTTGGTCTAGGGTAAAATACAAAATTAAAAAGTATATATTTTAGTTTTTTTCTTTCTCATTCTAAACCTGTGTAACAGTTTCAGCTGATGTAGCGTCCCAATTAGGAAGCCGGACAGAAAAAGCTTTTACGCAGCGAAGGTAAACACGAGCGAGCGGTTTCTCCCCATAAATAAAATGTCTGCCTCCCTTAATGTGAGCCACCGGCTGCCACAGGCCGAGGATCAGCTGTCAGACATCCACAGGCTGCAGCTCTGCCTCACTTCCAGCTGGAAACATGAGCAGGTATTCACCGCCGCGCCGCCGCCTCAGCAGCTGAGAGGCTTCATGTAAACACTGCAGGCTGAGCTGCTGAAACGCTCCATTCTGAGAACAACTCAGCAAAAACCTGGTTTTAGCGGAAATCTGGACGTGAATTGGAAGTGTGGAGTTGCTCTGCGCTAAGATAAGCACGGAAACGACAGTGGAGGATTCATAAAGCAGCTGAGATTATCCAGTTCCTGGCCTGAAATGTCACAGCTGAAGATTACATCTGCTCTTAGATTGAAGCCAGAGTCTAAATTAGGTCGGATTTCTCATTCTTATTTAATTGTTTCATAAAAAACAACACCTAACATGTCAAATGTTGAGTTGAATGGTGAAGGCTTTGCAGAATAGATAATGTGAAGTAAAAGTGGATTTATGTAGGTTTTAAACTGTAACATACAGCAGTCTCTTCTCTTCTCTTCTCACTTCATGATTGCAGTAATTTGTTCAATAATCTAACAAAGATGGAGTGAGTGTATCCTCCAGTCCCACAATAAAGGTTCAGTTGTTGAGCAAATAGCATCAATTTTAAGCTTCAAAATATCTTAAGAATATTGATTCTATGGAACAATGAAAGTGCAAAACAAGTCACTAACAACATTCATCTATAGTCAGACTAAAGATGAGTCGTTTCAGTTAGAATGGGATTATTTAGTTACAATTCACACAGATGTTGTTTATATTGTTCATGTCTACATTGTTAATTCCAGGAATAACAAGAATTACAGGAAATGGCACTTTGTAGCGGTGTGTTCAAGGCAAAATTACAGAAGAATATTAGGGCCACTGAAAAAAATAATTCAGACGTTTTTCTCAGAATTCTCACTTTGGATTAAAGTAAAAAAAAATTTTTAAAAAGTCAGAATTTTGAAATAAAAGTCAGAATTCTGGCTCTTTGTTTGCTCATAATTATAAAATCAGAATTCAGAATTTCTCAGAATTCTTAAGTCAAAATTCTGAGAAAAAAGCCTGATTTTTTTTCTTCCATACAGACAATTAGGCCTTATTTAATATATTTCTTCATCCATCTATAAGCTCCCAAGTTTTCAGCTGTCGTTTGAAAACATGACTGATGGGTGTTTTCTGTGTTTTTTTGAAACTGGATTTTTTTTTCTTTTTTTTTTTTTTACAAAATCTCAAATTTGTCTTCAGGAAAACGTTTAGCTAGTTTTTCATCAACAGGTGGAGGAGGGGCAGCAGAGCATTTTCTGGATTTTTTTCCCTCAAAACCTGAAAAATTCTCTTTGTTTTCTCATCAGAATAACCTTAAACCATAGGAACGGTTTGTCTGCTAATGATTCTGACACCGGATATGTTTAGGAAGGTTTCCAGGTCACATGTGGGTTGTTGATATTGCCACGTTCTTAACATGTTCTTAACATGTCGCCTTTTTTCCACCTTTTTGTAAAAAATGACTCAGTGAAGTTCACATGGTTCTACGCTAGTGGAGGAGGTCAGACTTGTGGCTGCAGCCTGAGTTGCTGAGTTTTCGGCAGGTATGTTGCTCCCACAGAGCAGCGCTGTGATGCACGTCGTCCTCTATGTGGCTTCGAGAGTGAAAGGGAGACCGGATTTATTTTCTGTCTTTTTATTGCGTAGGTTTAAATGACTTTCACATGAGTGGGGCACACACTGCATCAGCAGATTCTCTG
The DNA here is from genome assembly GCF_051168715.1 of Poecilia mexicana. NCBI lineage: Eukaryota > Metazoa > Chordata > Actinopteri > Cyprinodontiformes > Poeciliidae > Poecilia > Poecilia mexicana. Next base: position 9,174,804 of record NW_028263375.1, read on the forward strand.
ATCAAATTAAGCGGCGATGAGGGGAGAGGAGGAAAAAAAGGAAAGAGGCAGTGGTTGTACTGATGTTTAATCCAATAAACAGAACCAAGAGGAGCAGACAGAGGAGACGCTGTGCTGCCGTCTGCCCTCCACTCTTTATCTGGACGGTTAACCCAGGAGAGAGAAGCAAATGCTCAATCCATCACTGATGCAGCAGCATACAGACGCATGAAGCTGATGCTCCTTATCAGCATAAAGAAACTGTTTATGCTCCTAAAGCAACATGTTGATATCATTTTAAGCCATTTAAAATCAACATTTCTCCATTTCTCATACTCATTTCATCGGCTTTGTTTATTTTTATAAAGTAGAATTGGCTTATAAAAGCTCATTAATGCCATTCAAATATCTTTGGTTGCAGATTAAGCTAATTTAATGTCACATTTTAACCGTTTTTTCAAACATATAAAAGAAATTTGACTTTGTGATTTAACTCCTTAAAATTGGGCCTCTGTCTCTTTAAGAAACTCCTGCTCTTTCTGAAACTCCGCCTTCAGGAAGTCATCCCAACATGGCTCCTCTATTAACCCTTTAACAACATTTTTCTCAGAGTTTCATTGAGAAGTCGCTCCTATAATGAGATCTGCAGACGCTCAGTTCCACCAGGTGTTTGCTAATTGCTGCTGGCTAGTCTGGAGGAGCTGAATGGGGGAGTCCTGAGGACGGGGTTCTCTGTGAGGCGGGGCTAGGTCCAACCAGGCGTTTTGCACAGCTGAATGGTTGCCATGGAGATTAAAGGGCTTTGTGAAACAGACATGAAGGAATAAAAGCAACACTCCTTTTAGATGAATTCAAAATCATTTTTGAACAGAAGAGAAAGATGAACTGTTGTTGTAACTGAGGCTCTCAGCTGCAGCGTCAGCTGACTGAGCCACTCAGACATTTTACTGCTTCACCTTTACAACTTCTTCAGCTCTTTCTTTTTACACTGTTCACATTTTTTCACTTCATGATCAAGTCTGGTTTTTATCTTCTAGGTTTTCTATCGCGCTGTGATACATTTAGAAATGTATTTATTTTGTTTTTAATCGTTCGTGCTTCCAAATCTGTTTTTCACTGTAAGTCCATCTTTTCCTAAGTTTTAGTTTTGCATGAGCAACTTCATCCAGTTAGTTCTTGAGTAAGTCATGAACAATTTATTGTTGTTTTTTTAATAACATCCCCATTAGCATCTGCTGTTCCTCCTGGGGTTACTTTACATAAAAAGACAGATTACATTTACAAAAAATCAAATTAAGGATGAAGCATTAAAATAACACATTCTGTTAGACTTTATTTTCAAACAGGGAGATGTTTTAGATTTCCCTTACATTAAAAAACAAATAAATACCTTCATTTAATATGGCGTCTCTTTTGTCTTATACATAAAGCACATCTATGTACGACATGTCTACTTTCATAAATATACAAACACATTAAAATTATAAATTATTTTTATATTTCACTGAGTTTTTACATCTCACATACAACCAGAAACTTTCTACATTATTATGTGTTTTTTTAAATAAAATATGTGGGGAATCTTTGCTCTCTGACATTTCAGAGTCCAGCTGCTGTTCACTTCCTTTCACACAGGGACTCGAACTCAAGACCAATCTAATGCAAGTCAAATGCTTTGAGTTGAAAAATAGCACTTATTGCATTTCCATGTGGTTGTGTTAAGTGCTACCAGCAGCTGGAAAACATGCTCAGTTTTTACACTTTTAGCTGAGAAGCTAATTACACTTCTGTCCTTTTTACCTCATAAGAGAAACTGATATCACTTGATCTTTACTACATGTTGTCATTTTACAGTTTCAAACCTCAAAGTTTTTCATTGGGAGTTTGGCAGACAACTGTCTTGTGGAAAGGAACTGTTTTCTAGAAGCAAACGTCTGAAGATCTTCTAACAACCGTGAAACCTTTCCACACACAACGGCTTTGCACAAAACAAACCAAAACAAACAGTTTTGGTTTCCTCTGATCAAAGCATTTCGTTCACAAAAATACTTCATAACCTCATCAGTGTTGTTTGGGTTTTGCAAATTTTTTTCACTTCACAGAGAGTGAAATGTTTGTAATTTAGTTGCAAACAGCTGCACTACGGTTCACGTATGAAAGGAAATGGATTTTATTTGGGGTATCGGAGAAAAGGGGGCTGAACACAGATGCACGCCACACTTTTCAGACTTTTATTTGGTAGTAAAGCAGCAAAACTGTGAGTGTTTTTTTAACTGTGTTAAACTTGACACACATAAATCCATTTAACTCTCTTTAACTACAAGTGCACATTTATTAGCATGTGCTATTCATGGCACATTAATGTGCATTTCTAACACTAACAGAAGAAAGTTAAATTACAAACATCTGGATTACAGTTGATTTATGAAAGTATGAAATATTTAATAGACTTGGTGTTTTACATTCCATAAATGCATTTTAAACTCAAATTTATTATTCCTTTTTACAGTTAGCTTAAATGTCTTAAGCTACATTGTTATTTTATGGCACATTAAAAAAGGTTTTTTACTTTAAAATTATGTTAATTCCTTTCACCAATGTTTTCACTTTGCAGAAAAAACATAATTTATAAAGAAAATTAAATTACAAACAGCTGGATTACAGTTGATTTTCGAGAGGAAATTGGTTGCATTGGATTTTATTCTGTTATTTAGGGGCATCAGAGAAAAGGGGGCTGAACACAGATGCATTGTCTACACTTTTATTTTGTAAAAATAATTCAGTGGATTTTTTTTTCATTTAAAAATGTTGATCTTTCGCAGGAACATCCTGATAAATGTTTCTTTCATCATAAGTAAAATGGGTTATCTACAATACGATTACCAAATTACCCATAATGCAACGTTATAAAGCTAAGAAAATACTCAGGGTAGTAGTCTTGTTCTGAAGATGTCCTCTCGTCTCCTCACATCTAAGATATCAGCTAAAAATGCGACGGCGTTTTCTTTCCACGCTGCACTTCTGCAGCCTTCCTCTTTGATACGCTGATGGCGAATGTTTGGATTGTAACCGAATGCCATGTGTGGCTCGATCCGGCCTGATCTTCCCACAGGAGTGTCTGGTCCACGCAAAGTGGAGTGCACAGAGGCGCAGGGTCAAAGCAAAACAAACGCGTCTGAGAGAACAAGTCTGTCAATCCGGGGCTCATCGCCGCCACACAGGGCTCGGCCAGGACTCCTATCTAGATGAAGAAAGAGTCACATTCCCCTGAAATGAGCTTCTACGGGATGAAAGCCTTGTGTGAGCTCCCCACATGACCCACGACCTCGTCTGTATTTGTGCAGCAGGAGGAGGGCCCTGATCCTGGGCTCTCTGCCTCCCTGCCGGGATCCTGGGGATTCAGGTTGGGGTGGCCAGACGAGCCCCACATTCTGCCCTCGGGTGTTTTGCTTTTGGGGCAGAAGAGAGACCCTCAGATGAGCCGACACTGTCACAGCAGTAACCTTTCACCCCCGCGTAGTTTCAGAGGTGGACCACAGGGGGCAGCTCCTGGAGCGCTGTGGTGTCCTGTGTCTGAAACTTTGGTCAAATCTGGAGATCTGCTTTCGGCATTTCATTTCAAAGATCATCAGTTTAATATTGCAGAAAAATCATATGTGTCCGGTTTTAGATCATAATGTCTTTTCCACCTGCACAGGCACCAGCATGTCCATGTTTTACTGTCGGTGAGCTGGAAAGGTTTAAAAGCACGGTTACATTTTGTGTTCTCATATCGTCTCTGTGCATGAAAAGAGAAGAGAGAGAAATTATTTTCCATGTGAAAACCTGAGACTGAACACATGCACTGCAAAAACACAAAGTCTTACCAAGTATTTCTGATCTAGTTTCTAGTGCAAATATCTTAGTACACCTGAAATAAGACTTTTAAGTTAGTTTTGTAACTCTTTAGCAAGACACAGAGGCTTGATTTAAGTAAATAATCCATTAATTAATAATGATGAAAACATACTAGTTTCATTGGCAGATCATTTCACTTATAGCAATACATTTTTCTATGGTTACAGGTTACTTTATCTGCTAATAGAGCAAACACCTTAATCAACATTAAAGAAACTTTTGCTTAAAACAGGCGGCCGTATCTTGCTGAAAAATTACTTTTAAGTCTTATTTCAAGTGTGCTAAGATAATTTTTTTTTATCTTTTAGCAAGATAAGAGATGAAGATCAGAGCTTGTTTCAAGTAAATAATTCATTAATATTGATGAAAAAGTACTTATTCCACTGGCAGATTATTTCAGACGTTTTGCCATGTTATAAATCAGGGGCTTCAAACTCATTTTGGTTTTGGGCTAAATCAAAATCCTGAACGCTCTTAAAGGGCCGGTTGTGTCAGAATGTATTGATAAAACCTGTTCACAAACTGTTCAAATATCAATGACTTCTTAAACTTAAATAATATTATTGAACATCTTTTCAGTCCCTCCAGGATTTCATGATACTTTTTGTGACTTTTTTTGCAATAAAAATCAAAGTGTTTCTGGTACTAATTTGTAAATATTTGTGCTTAATTATGACGGTAAATGCGACTTATTACTCGCTAAATAGATCATGGACTTTAATCTGACTTCAATTGAGGCTGAGGCAGATGTTTAGTACAAGCAAGAATGTTTTTGACAAAAATGTGCAATAAACTTCCAATTCCATCCATTTTCTTTACACCCTTGTCCCTTAGTGGGGTCGGGAGGTGCCTCTCCAGCTAACGTTCTGGGCGAGAGGCAGGGTCACCTGGACAGGTTGCCAGTCTGTCGCAGGGCAACACAGAGACACACAGGACAACAACCACTCACACACTCACACCTAGGGAGAATTTAGAGAGACCAATTAACCTGACAGTCATGTTTTTGGACTGTGGGAGGAAACCAGAGAGATCCCACCATGCACAGGGAGAACATGCAGATGCCATGCAGAAAGACCCCGGGCCAGGAATCAAACCTAGAACCTTCTTGCTGCAAGGCAACAGCTCTACCAACTGCGCCACTGTGCTGTTGGTAGAGCTTCCAATTAATAGCGCAATAAAAGTGCAGGAATTTGTTGATTTTGTGGGAATTTCCACGATAATTCTCAAGAAACTGGAGGGACTGATTGATATAATTTGGCAGCAAACAGATAAAAACTGCATTGATTTTACTGAAAACATAATATTTAAGCACACTTAGTGTTTAATGTAGAATCTATTGGGCCAAATTAAAAGCTACGGTGGGCCAGATTTGGCCCACGCGCCTTTAGTTTGACACATGGGTTAAGTGAAATAATCTGCCAATGGAACAAGTACTTTTTAAAATAAATTTTAATGACTTATTGACTCTAAACAAGCCTCTATATCTCGCTGAAAAGTTACTTTTAAGTTAGTTTCCTCTTTTTTCAAGTGCACTAAGATCTTTGCACTAAAAACAGTTGGTAAGACTTTGTGTTTTTGCAGTTTATGACTGGATTTCACCTATAAAAGTCAGCGGGCCGTTTCTCTGGGTCTGCGATGACTAACCTCTGCCCTGCCCCTCAGGCTGTTCAGGATGTTGGACTCCGTCCCAAACATACCTACTTACAAACAAACACAGATGCCCCAAATTCCACTTTCACTTGAAACAGTTGGTTGACCCCGTTTTTACCCTCTGTCCAGGTTACCGCTGCCCGCGCTCCCCCCCTCAGGCCCAGTTTAATCCAGTAGAGAGCTGGTTTAAAGCAGGGTTGATCAAGAGGGCAAAGTGGGGGACCAACTGAAACGCCTCACTCATCATTAGTAACGTTCAAGAAGCAGCACAATCAGTTCACCTTGACCTGGTCTCATCACTACCAACAACTTTTACAAACAACTTTGCTCTGCTTCAAAACTTTGTGGTGCTGATAATCTGACAATATCAGATTATCGTTGGGTAGATTTAAAAAGCTTTGGTTCAAAAATAGTGACCGCGGTTTGTTGGTACAGGAAAAAAAATTAAAAAGGACTCAGGTTTTTCTTTAAAAAAGAAAATCACTATTTTACCTGCAGTTAAAACTAGATGTTTACATGCACTTCATCACATGACCTGTAATACTTTCCTTTCTTTAGGTTAGAATTACCAGATTATTTCTATTTGCTTCACATCAAAATAATGAGAGGAACATTTTTGAAATACTTTTTCAAATTCAGAAGTTTGTTATAAGGTTTTAAGAATCTGATTAAGTCCAAACATTGTAGTTTGTAAGCTCTTGAGGTTAAACTTGAATATTTATAATAAATGGAGCCAAACTGTGGATTTGCAGACTTCATGAAAAACCTCAAACACATTTTCTCCTGATTTGACATTATGAGAAATGACAAAGAAATTCAGAAATATGTCAAAAAGAGGATTGTAGACATCCACAAGTCTTGGCTATACTGATATTTAAACATTTCTGAAAGGTTACAAAAGCAAAGAAACCAGAGGAAAAGGTTTGAATCAATCCCAGACTAAAAAAACACCAGAAGAAGCTATTTTTTTATTGCATATTGTGAAATAATTATTTGGTTTAAATTGCAGCATTAAGTTAAAACTCACAAGATTAACAAAATTAAAAAACAATGTTTAGACAACTTGTCTCTTGTCGTTAAATCAACTTCATGAACTTTAATTTCTGAGTTAAAATCAAAAGTTTTCTTGTGACTTAAACTGCATTTTCCAGGCGGCAGGTGGACTTTGATTTTCAGGTTAAACCACCTGTAAATGTTTTACAGTGTAGTTTCCAGATTGCAATGCAGAAACAAAGACTTTATGTTTTTGAAGATATGTTCTGTGGTTTTCGTCAAAATGCCGTTCTTATATTTGAAAGACAAATTTAGAAGCGACGGCTTACAGAGAAAGCTATTAAATACATATTTGAGAATGTGGGAAACAAATATTTTTTGCCAAGACAATTTAATAACAACAGATTTGTAGCACGTCAGCAATAATAATCACGAGGTAGATGATCATTTTTGAAACGTATGAAGATGTAGAGTTGTGTTGATGCTGGTAGTGACTCAACCTGGCGGAAAAGAAGAGAAAATGGAAACAGACCCGGGAGAAAAGGGAAGGTACTGTCAGGAAACAAGAGGGAAAATAATAGGTTCCAAGAAGGTAAGTTGAGAATTTAGCTGTTTCAGTCCAAACCAGCGTGAAGGACAAATGCCTGGTTAATGACACAGGAATCATAAAACCTGCACGTCTCAGCGGGTGACTTGCCTTTTTGTGACAAAGTAGACATGCAAAGCTGGTCCTGTTTGGCTACTTAAAAGAGCTTCTCCACGAACGTTGATTTTTCCATTGTTTTCCAGTGTAAATTACCAGTAACGTCCTGCGGTGGAAATAAACCTTAAGGAAGACATTTCATTGTTCATATTCTCTGGTTTTCTTTCTGGTGTGTTTGGAAAGCTGAGCATCCTGGGAGGCTTTATCCGGAATTGGCTTTTGTGGTTGTACCATAAAAGAGATTACTGAAGTGATGTTCCTTTCTGCTCAGTTGGCGTCCCTGCTGAGCCAAAGGCTTCCCGCTCCTCTCATATTTTAAGCAGAATTTCCCCAGTAAACATTTATTCCATGGAAAATTTTTATTTCTTCCGTTACAAAACACTTTTATTTTTCCACTTGTCGTTTCTTGGCAACTGTAATGAAAAAAAGGTAACACTTTTAAAGCTCGTCTTAAAACCCATCTATTTTACTTGGCTTTCAACTCCAGCGGGATCTAGTTTTAAATTTTATATTTATTTGTTTTTAAACTGTAAAAGTTTTTATTTTTTTTTATTGTTATGTTGTGTTTTAATGTACAGCACTTTGTATCAGCTGTGGTTGTTTTAAAGTGGTTTATAAATAAAGTTAGTATGGTAACATTGGCATTATGGTGATCTACATGCATCGTACACTGCAGAAACACAGAAACTTACCAAATGTTTTTGGTTTGGTTTCTAGTGCAAATATCTTAGAAAATGTGAAATAAAACAAACTTAAACGTAACTTTTTAGCACGATACAGAGGATTGTTCCATTCCTTAATATTTTTGTGCTATTAAGTATTTATTTAAAACAAGCGTCCATATCTTGATGAAAAGTTACTATTAAGTTAGCTTGTGTTATTTCAAGTGTGCTAAGACATTTGCACTATATTAGACCAATAATACTTGATAAGATTTTGTTTTTTTGCAGTGCATGTACTGTAAAACATGTAAAGGTGGTTTAAGTTGAAAGTGAAAGTCCACCTGCTGCCTTGAAAATGTAATTTAAGTCACAAGAAAATAGTTTTGGTTCCAACTCAGAAATTAAAGTTCATGAAGTTGATTTAACAACAAGAGACAAGTTGTCTAAACATTGTTTTTAACTTCATTAATCTTGAATTGTGAGTTTTAACTTAATGTTGCAATTTAAACCAAATAATTATTTCACAATATGCAAGAAAGAAACATAGTTAAAGAGCCACATTTCTCTATTATTTTACTCACAACATCAAGTTAAAATAAATACTTATTTTACTTTAGATTAATTTAAATTCTTGTTTCAAACTGCAGGAACTAAATTTCAGATCTGATGATGAATTTTATTAAACATCCCAATGAATTCAGCTCAGAAACATTTAGTGAGATCAGGACATTATCTTAAGCTTTGCTGACTGAGAATTGCATTAAAATGAACATTTGCCTTAATAAAACACCAGAGTCAGATCAACGTAACGCACTTCCACCTCAGGAGACAGAAACATGCCGCTAAGCATTCTGGGAAATAGTTCCCACTCCTGTCTTTCTCTTCTTTCAGTTTTTTAAGTGCAAACCTAAAAACTCAGTTTATTCAACTCTTGGAGGTTTGACTAAATTAATAAAAAGTTAACACAACTTACTGCTGTAAGTTTATCTTCCACAAACTCACATCTAGGTTCAAAACCTAAAACTGGATAAATTTATTTGACTTAAAGAGTTGAAGATAATAGACACAACTAAATGTGGCTCATATGTTTTACAGTGTGGTTGTTGTTCATCTCAAACTCCCAGGTAGTCAGACAAGGTCGCCTGCAGGAGACAAACAGAGCGCTACACATCCTCTTAATTGTGGGGAATGTTCTTATTGAGACAAGAAAGAGTCCCTTTCACATGGCAGCTAATCAGAGTCATGCTCTACGCTCTTAATTCCAGAGGACACTTGCTGAACAGCTGCCTTGTCCTCTTTTTAAACAGCTGCAGAGACTTGGAGTCCCTGTAACCCTGCAGAACCACCACAGCTCAGTGTTAGTCCACAGCCCGGCCCGTGTCACCATCTCTGTAATGAAGCATCCGGTCGCTGCCACCTCACACAACGCCTGACTATTGTCTGTCATGCTGCTTTGATTATTTGCTCCTGGTTTAGAGGCTGTGAAGTTAAAGAGAAATGATAGATCTGCAGAAATAGTTAATCAGGTTTGTGTCAGAGTTGAATGTAAGGGCGCACGCTGAGAAAAGACGGGCTAAAGCTACAGCAGGAAACGATGCAAAAACAGCACAGGACCGATCTTTAAAGAACCAGATCATCATACGTACCAGGACTTTTCAAAAGTATTTTTTATTCAGTCATCTTTGGATTGTTTATGTTGCAGCACAAAGGAAATGCTGTTTGACCAACCGTCCATCTGGAAAAATAGAAGTTAGGTATTATATGTTTTATTTCAGTTCAGTTTTTCTTTATTATAACAGTTTAAAATAGATTTCTTATTAACAAAACATTTTTTAAGTGGACAGTGATATGTAAAATCAACTTTTTGAGTTTTATGTTATGCTATAATGTTATTCCTTCATGAAAAACATACCTGTTTGGTGAATGACTGAGAAATCCTTCCTCAGCTCCTACAGACTAGCCAGCAGCAATTAGCAAATAACGGGTGGAACATTTTTACATTCATCTTTGCCTCACATAAACCGTTTGGCCTTTTATCACCTGCTTTCAATACAAGACGAGCCTTTATTATCTCTTTCACGTTACCAGCACTCTGAAGCAACCAGCTGCGTACAGAACAATTTACTGTTGGAATATGTCTGAAGTTACAGTGATGGTTGATCATGTAAATAAAAAAATATCTGTACTGGAGAATGATTTGATATTGTTTACATTTATTTTTATTGTCTCTTATTGTTTCAGTATCTTTCAGTGTATTTTAAGTTCTGATACAGTTGAAAATAGTTTGTGTGATGAGGTTTTTTCTCATGTCTTGTAATGTTTGTAAGTTATTGAAGCAGTCAATTTAAAATTTGTTTAATTTTACTTTGTTTGGTCTTCAGGAATACCTTTGTCTTTTTACACTGCAAAAACACAAAATCCTACCAAGTATTTCTGGTCTAATTTCAGGTGGAAATAGCTAAGTAAACTTGAAATAAGACAAAATTGACTTACAAGTCACTTTTCAGTAAGATATAGATGCTTGTTTTAAGTAAATAATCAATTAAAAGTGATTATAAAGTACTAATTCCACCAGCAGATTTTTTCACTTATAACGACGTTTTTCCCATGTTATAAGTTAATTTATCTGCCAGTACGCTTGTACTTGTTCATCAGTATTAAGGAGTTACTGACTTAAGCCTCTGTATCTTGCTGAAAAGTTACTTTTAAGTTAGTTTAACTTATTTCAAGTGTACTTAGATATGCGCACTAGAAACTAGACCAAAGTTGGTAGGATTTTGTGTTTTTGCAGTGTAAACCCACCGGGTTGGTGCCAGCCCAGCCTCGTCAAAGAATGAGTCTGTTCCAATAACTAGAGAAAGATTAATCTTTGTCTTTATTTCTACTCAAAAGCAAAAGCATTCGAAGACCCAAAAGAGTCCGAACGACACAGATCACAGGATTATATAGTCACAGGAAAGAAGGACTCACCCCACGACTGAACTTATCTCCGTCACAAGGTGGACAGCAGAGCCACATCTTTATCCACTGGCATGCAACTGAACCTCACCTCATTGGAGGAAATGGATTTTAGTTAAGAGTCTTTGTTGGAGACCCACACCTAACATGTATGAGAGCTGACAAGGAACAGAAAGTTCTGGTTCTTCTTTATCAGGCACTCATAGCTGCAGGCTCTCTCACACTTACACCAGGATTAGAGGACTAATGTCTCAGCAAGTTCTAGAGAAACTCATCCATGCATTTACAGGTCTGTCCCACAAATCCACCAGAACGCTGCTGCTGGAGTTCTGACTAAAACCAGGAAGTTAGAGAACATCACCCAGTTCTACAGTCCTTCCTCTGGCTCCCTGGAGCTCAGAGAACAGACTTTAAAATCCTGCTGTTAGTTTATAAATCACTGAACTGCTCAGCACCACAACACATTAAAGATCTGCTGTTGAGGTATCAACCTTCCACACCTCTCAGGTCTTCTGGTTCTGGTTCTGCTTTGTATTCCCAGAACCAGAACCAAATGAGGAGAAGCAGCATTCAGCTTCTATGCACCACAAACCTGGAACAAACTTCCAGAAAACTGTAAAACAGCCAAAACATTGACTCCCTTTAAATCTAGACTTAAAAACCCACCCGGTTACAGTTGTTTTTTGAACGTAATCAATTACGAACTTAACGATGCCATTTGACTTAATGTAATGTTTTGATTGTTGATTCTATGTTGCATGACTTCTGTGTTTTTATGATGTAAAGCACTTTGAAATGCCTTGCTGCTGAAATGTGCTACACACAGGGACACACATTAAAGAAAAACATTCTACACAAAACACTATCAGTCCAAATTTAGATAAAATTAAAATTAAATAGTTAAAATGAAATTTTATTACTCGTGTTACGTCTCCAGGCTCGTTTGATGGGGTAACATTAAAGGAGACCACACAAGGATTTAATGACTTAGTGAAAATAGAATTTATTAAATTATATTAAAGAAATAAACCTGAAAAAAAGGAATGCCTGAAATGAGAAACCAAACTAGATTAATGCAGAACCTATAGTTGACCAGAAATAAGCAAATGCAAAAAAAACCCTAACAAACCTCAACCATAAGATACAAACCAAACCAAATGGGGGTCTGAGGGAGAGGAAAGCCCTCCTGACTGCTGCATTCATGGCAGTTTTAAAGCTGTAGAGCGACAATCAGGGCAACACATATCACCTGCAAAGAGTTGTCTTCAGAACCCTACAAGGAAAAAGGGGCAGAGACCCACTGAAGCCGTAACACTCGGGTTCTGGAGGGGTCTCCCCTACGTGGTGCTCCCGGGTTTCTGGCTTGGCCCGAACGGCTCTCTGCTGCCTCTGTCCAGGCCTTCGTCTGCTCTGAAGTGAGGATTTTAACGTCTCGTCAGCGCGCTGCGTGTTGCAGGCTTTGTACTTTTATCACTATTGTAACAACTTTACACCTCCAGGTGACAGATTTACACATCCACTCGACTCAAATACTCTCAGTTAAGTGATTCCTGACTCACATCAGGAGTCAGTTGGTTGTCTGGTTTGGTCCAAGCCAAAACAGACTGTTTTTGTTTGTTTGTTTAGTGCAGTTTGATTTTACAATGTTCTTTTTTGCAAGTGGACTAATTTATACACGGACCAAGAGAACCTCACAAAGTGTCTCGGTCTGAAACTGGATTCGCTGGAGTGTCGTTACATCTGCACAAAAAGTCTGACGGAAAGGAGAAAAAAACTTTGGTCTGTTTAAAACGGATCAAATGTGTCAGGTGTGAAGATATTTTTACACACACACACACACGCGCACGCACGCACGCACACACACACACACGCACGCACGCACGCACGCACGCACGCACGCACACACACACACACACACACACACCTGTGCATAACCCAAATGATGAAAGTTCATGCACACACAGATTGTTATTCTCTCACTACTTTTATTCCAGATGCAGTTTTGATTTAATAAAGTAAATTAGGTTTCAGTCTTGAGATGCTTTAGCTCAGATGGGACATGTAGGGAAACAGCTTCTCTATACGGTATGCCTGAAATGTCGAGAAAATAAATTAACAAAGAGCTCTTTTCCTAAATACCAAATCCGACAGCATTTAAAATAAAACAATTCACATTTGCAAAAGTCGATTCACCTTAAAGTGAATTAAAGTGCAGGTGTCCAACCTTTCAAATTGAACATTCATATTTTTTCTTCACCTTCTCAGCAAATTAAAGACGTATTTTTATTGAAATTCACTGTATATTTTAGGCAACAAGAAGAAAGAAAGGAGCCTCCCTTCAAATATGCTCTATCTAACCAAATCATTTTAACTATGACATTAAAAGAAAAACACTTTTTCTTGTGCACCTAACATTTTGTTTGAATTTTTTAAAACGGATGTTCAGATAGTATCAAAGAAAGCTGCAGAAGTTGTTAGTGTTTTACAAATACAATAACAAGTTTTACTGACCAGAAGGGACCAGTGTGTGCCACTTTGCAATGCAGCGGTTTCTTCTTGTAAATCTGTGGGCTTTTTTTTCCAAGAGCCAAAACTTTGCAGTCTGACTTTACAATAAGGAATCAGCATGTGGCCTGGTGAAGACACGTTTCAAACTCTTTTCTCCAAACACTGTCAGTTCTTTTAAAGCACATATAAATCTCAGATATTTCCACAAACCTTGATTTGAGATTAGCATTTTATCAAGTGTGTTAAAACAAACTCTTTGCATTCTTTTCTGTTTGTAAGCTTTTCTCTGAGGAATTTACTTGAGTTCCTCTGAAGACTTTGATTTGTTCAAAATTCTTCAATTTGTTCAGAAACATTTTGGAAGATGAGACTTTGTTCAGCTGTTTACAGACGTATTTTATTGAGCTCCGTGTCAATAAAAAGACATGTGAATGTGGGGATAACGTTCAAATGCAATGGCAATAATTTAATCTGGAAAAGGCTGAGCAGCGTTTAGAGCTGATTTACTGACATTATGGTAAGGATATCTGGAAATTCAAAGCTTCCTCTGTATTTGTGGAGAAACCACTGAGATTAGACGATAACTGTACACTGTAAAACATTTACAGGTGGTTAAACTTGAAAATAAAAGTCCACCTGCTGCCTTGAAAATGCAAATTAAGTCACAAGAAAATTGTTTTGGTTTAAACTCAGAAATTAAAGTTCATGAAGTTGATTTAACAACAAGACACAAGTTGTCTAAACTTTGTTTTTTTTAACTTCTTTAATCCTGAATTGTGAGTTTTAACTTAATGTTGCAACTTAAACCAAATAATTATTTCACAATACGCAATAAAAGAAATCTCCTCTCACCTGGTTAAAGAGCCACATTTCTCTATTATTTTACTCACAATATCAAGTTAAAATAAATACTGATTTTACTTTAAAATAATTTAAATTCTTGTTTGAACAAAATTTCTGATGATGAATTTTATTAAACATCCCAATGAATTCAGCTCAGAAACATGTAGTGAGATCAGGACATTATCCTCAAGCTTTGCTGACTGAGAATTGCATTAAAATGAACATTTGCCTTAATAAAACACCAGAGTCAGATCAACGTAACGCACTTCCACCTCAGGAGACAGAAACATGCCGCTAAGCATTCTGGGAAATAGCTCCCACTCCTGTCTTTCTCTTCTTCCAGTTTTTTCAACTCTTGGAGGTTTGACTAAATTAATAAAAAGTTAACACAACTTACTGCTGTAAGTTTATCTTTCACAAACTCACATTTAGGTTCAAAATCTGAAACTGGATAAATTTATTTGACTTAAAGAGTTGAAGAGAGTAGACACAACTAAATGTTTTACAGTGTGAAACATTTGAGCTTCTGCACTCAATTCTAGTTTTTAAACATGTTTAAAGAGTTTTATTTCCATTCAACACCAGGGAAAAGTGTCCTTTTTAAATTACAGTAATATTTGTGTTAAGTGGACGTAAAGCTCCATCAGAACCTGAACTTCACAGCACAATTATAAATATTTTTGTCTTGACTTGACAATGTGAGCTGATTGCAGATGCTCCTAAAACTCGCTGAGTTTCAACGGGATTGAAGTTGTTCGGCTCTCAGACGATAAACATCGGAATGTTTTGTGTGGTTGATTCCCATCTAAAGATAGCGACTCACATGGCAAACACAAGACATGGCAAGCCCAGGCCGTAAACCTGTAAAGTGCGTGGTTCTGGAAATTGGTGGCCAAGAAAATTAGAGCAGAGGGGTCCAGATAGAGGGGCTGGCTGGAGGCCGATCAGGCCGTGTGATTGAGGCTGAAAGGCAGCAGCAATGATGGCGGCTCAGAGACAAAAGGTCCACTCACCAGTGCTCTTTTGCTTTACGCCTCATACTCACGCGCACTGCCCTTCGATTGCTTATTGAATTACATCTAATCACTCAATTAAAGTCACATGGAGGAGGAACGCACATTGTCTGAACCGGCCCGCTGGACAACGGCTGGTGTGTTGTTCCTCGTGGGAAGTTTCAAAACAAGATGTCCGAAGCGTTTGCGCTGTGACAGACGCCGGAGTCGTCAGCCGCAGCTTGGGAAATCTGGACCAAATGCCACCATTTCTCCCTCCTATTCATGCAGGATAATGCTGAAGAGTGATGCATTTGGGGAACTGCCACCATTTTAACAAACCAAGGGTTTTCTCAAAAATCATAGGAAAACACAGGAAAAGGGGCAAAGGTCGGTAACACTGGGTAACACTTTATTTGAAGGGGTGTGGATCAGACTGACAGGATGCTGTCATAAACACAACACCTGTTATGAGCATGAAGGAGTTCATGACTGCTGTGATGAAGAGTCATTCCGTAAATAATGGACTTTTAATGCAACGTTGCACTAAAAGTTGCATTAAAAGTGTAATTATTTACCAAATGACACTTCATGAGAACAGAAACAACCATTCAAGAAGATCCTTCATGCTTACGACTGTTATGTCAGGATTATGCACTTCAAATATACTGTTACGAAAAACATCTTGAGATTTTCCGTAAAACATTTGAGCTGTATTTAGTTGTGTCTACTCTCTTCAACTCTTTAAGTCAGATAAATTTATCCAGTTTTAGATTTTGAACCTAAATGTGAGTTTGTGAAAGATAAACTTACAGCAGTAAGTTGTGTTAACTTTTTATTTTAGTCAAACCTCCAAGAGTTGAATAAACTGAGTTTTTAGGTTTGCACTTAAAAAACTGAGAGAAGAGAAAGACGGGAGTGGGAACTATTTCCCAGAATGCTTAGCGGCATGTTTCTGTCTCCTGAGGTGGAAGTGCGTTACGTTGATCTGACTCTGGTGTTTTATTAAGGCAAATGTTCATTTTAATGCAATTCTCAGTCAGCAAAGCTTGAGGATAATGTCCTGATCTCACTAAATGTTTCTGAGCTGAATTCATTGGGATGTTTAATAAAATTCATCATCAGATCAGAAATTTTGACCAAACAAGAATTTAAATTAATCTAAAGTAAAATAATTATTTATTTTAACTCGATGTTGTGAGTAAAGTAATAGAGAAATGTGGCTCTTTAACCAGGTGAGGGCAGATTTTAGTTAAAACTCACAATTCATGATTAATGAGGTTAAAAACAAAGTTTAGACAACTCGTCTCTTGTTGTTAAATCAACTTCACGAACTTTAATTTCTGAGTTTAAACCCAAACAATTTTCTTGTCGACTTAAATTGCATTTTCAAGGCAGCAGGTGGACTTTGATTTTCAACTTAAACCACCTGTAAATACAGTGTGTATATCTTCCCATCATGTGCCTTTTTTGGTTCAGTAACTTGGTTTGAAACGGACATTTACTGGCGCAGCTCCCCAAGTGTAGGTAGCACATTATGCAGGGTGACTTCCAGGGTTTTCTCAATCTACACAAGTTTCATCCAGTGTTTCTGCAGTTGCTATCGGGTGTTGAGAGGCAGCTGTGAGTGAGGAGGAAATGGGTTCTGGCATGTTGACTCAGGAGTAAATCCCGCTGGGCTTCTCAAAAAGGCAGCTATTACAGTTTAATAACCCTGTGATCCCAAACACATTCTGAGGCTGCGAAGGACGAGTGATGGGCAGGCAGCATGCAGACTGTCAGCTTCGGCTCATCCAGGAGCCGTGATCAACGTCCGTGATGGATGAGGGCAATGCTAAAACAAAGAAAGGACCACACAAATAAAAAACAACACCGTTTTAATGTTTACGTCTTCAAAATCAACAAAAGCAGCAATCCTCCTCTAAACCTGAATAACGAGTCCAAGTTATTTTGGTCGTAACTCAAACTTTTTCACTTTAAATTACCAAGGCGCTTCGCATCAGCTTCACAACAAATAAAGTTCCTGGTATTTGTTTTTTCCTCTCTTGCACAACATTTTAAACAAAGCCTCCATTGTGTTGTCTGCAAAAGCAAGAAAAGCAGAACACATGAATTGTTTCAAGGAGATTTGCATAATCATTAGTGACTGAGGCTCTATTTTAAGCAGGATATTTTCCAGACATGGTTGTTGGTGCAACCAAGGAGAAGAGAAAAAGAGTCAAATGGAATATAAAAGAAAAAAAAAAACAGGCTTTCAAGTTGAAGAATTTTGATTGTATTATAGTTTCGTACGGGGAATTCAACAAGGATGATGATGAGATAGAGCAGCAGGTGCAGCACAATGATCAATAGTTGGTAATTATCTGTTCAGTAAAGAAACAATCAAGTATTGATGTGAGTAAATATCCAGTTTAGACCTTAAAAAATGACCGAATAGTAGAATATTTGTAAATAAAGAAAAATACAGAACAGCTTACAAAGTCACAGAGTGCTGCTTCTTTTTACCGCTCCACCATTTTGCACATTTGTTGCTTTAGTTATTTCATACCAAAATGTCCAATGTTTTCATACCAAACATTTGATGTTCATTTAAAAAACTGTTTTTTTAAAATCCATCTTTAAAAACAGGATTTTTTAGGTCCAGTTTGGAGAACGGCCTCATTTTGGGTTCAGAGTGGTGCAGTATACTGCAGGACAATTTGTACCAGCTGTGTTTTCTATTTGTAGAATATGAGCCTGGGTTTTTTTCTTCTTTTTTTAACTTTGGAAGTTCTTCAATCCAGTAACATTTAAAAAGGTCAGAGATTTTATTTTATTTTTTTAAATCTAGTTTAAGAGAGTTTTTGAATAGATAGAACTGAAACAATGCATACCAGAGAAAGGAAAAGGTGTTAATTTGAGTACAGATGGGTAAGAGTAGCTTTAAAAAAATTCACTGTTTGTGATAACAAATATTTTACAAGGTTGACCCCAAATAGATTTATCGTCATTTTCTATTGCCTAACATCGCTGCTTGAAAATCAGCTGTTACTTTCCCTGAAGTTGAGATTTATTTGCAGTTTAATACTTCATTAAAAGTGATTCCACGTGTACACTTGAGAACTCCGTAGCTTTAAAGTCAACACATTGGCCTTCATCCGTTTTACATCCAATCAACAAACTCACGAATGACATTTCAGGTGCTACAGCATGTTTTTCTGTTTTCTGAACACATACATCTGGGTAATCATGCGCAGACAATACCGAGACACGTATCTTCTTGTTTCCCAAACGTTACACTGTTCACTGTTTGATCATCAGTTTTAATCTGTAATTTTCCTTAAACACACCCCAGAGTCTGGACACAATCTGCAGAGCAGGTCATGACCGAGACTGACAGGAAGTGAGTGTCAATGTAAAGGTTTAAAACCATAAACATGAATACGTATTCATGTCATAATTTATTTTTCCTGTTGTTTATTTTGTATATTTAAAATACCTTCCAGTTCCAGTGTTAAATGTTTGATGCTCATTAGAATTTAAAGTTTATTGATCTTTAATTTAATGAATACGTATTCATGTCTATCGTTAAAACGAAATAATAAGAGGAAACGCAGATTTGTTAGATCAACAATTGCGTACAGCTTAAAATATAGCTTTACATGCTTTGCATTGACCGTTTGCTCGTGACGTCACGCTCTGCAGAACTCCGCCATGACGGACGTCAAAACAACAAATGCGCTCCTGTAAAAACAGACATCTGTAGCCTAATATCGCTTTTATTTAGTTGATTTCGCTGTTAAAATTGTCACAGGGTGCTGCGCGGTCGGTTGCTGAAACACTCAAGGACAGAAATCAAACTTGTCATTTTATTTTATAACTTTTAATGAGGAGAGATACGGATATCAGCCGTCAATCATAAGGACTGTCAGCCCTCGGTGTAATCACGGATTTGCAGCGAACACCTTTTACAAGGTAAGAAGATTAATGTACATATACTTTATTAGTAAGTATTATTAAAAATGTATTATGGAGAAGATACGTGTCTAACCGTTGGTAACCATGGAAACAGTGCCGCACCGTCATGTAGCCTAGCATGTATAGAAAAAACTGTTTAGCATCTCGACTTTTGTACGTTTCTAATGTTGCTCCGGTTTAAAGGGAAACTCTATTTATGACATAGTGATTTAAATTATGTGGTGTGAATTCAGACAAAGTCGGTAATTTGATCAGCACGTCAGGAGGGAGGCGGTTCGGGTCGGTTTCTAAGCTAGCTGTTTATATCTCTTGTAAATCCCGCCGTCTGTGAGCCCCAGCCAGGTGAGTTACGGTCAGATAAATTAGCTCGACCGGAACAAGTAGAAGCCATGAATAAACTCCCAAAAACAACTTGGAAAAACATCCCCAATTTATTTGTCCAGGACTAATTCACATTAAAGGTCATCTCAAAGTACTTTACAACACAAATTAGTCCAATTCATGCATCCAATTATATAAAGTCAGTTCAGGCTAAATTCAAATCAGAATTAGATCTAGTTTCTAACAGTAAAAACCAACAAAGTAATCACATTCAGATCTAACATAATGCAGTTCAATAGGCCTGTCACAATAAACTAAATCAATTAGTTGCATGAGCTTGGTAATTTCTATTTGCATAGTTTATCTTTTTCTCTTTCTACCAAAAACTGGATGACAAAATTATTCAGTTTGGTGTTTTGGTCTCATCTAACCCTGTTTTTAAGGAGAATTTTGTTTACAGAGACTTCATAATTTATTTTTCCTGTTTATTTTGTATATTTAAAATGCCTTCCAGTTCCAGTGTTAAATGTTTGATGCTCATTAGAATTTAAAGTTTATTGACCTTTTAGAATATATTCTTGCATTATGTCATTTCCATTATATCACTTGAAAACGGTCTCAAAACAACAATATTATCGTTTATCGCAGTAATTTCTGGGACAATTTATTGTCCTGACAGACCAACAGTTGGATCAAGTACCTGACAAAAATAATTAAAGCATGACCAAATTGAGTTTTATTTTGTAACAGGCTTACTAATCATTGTACCTAAAAATCATCTTGGACAAAGTTAGCATAACTGTCAAATCTTGATTGGCTGCACAATAAAAACCTGAAAAATATAAGTAATTGCACACAGATACATTTTAAAATGCTGGCAATTCCTGCTTATTTGAGTAAACCACAAACTACAGATTCATGCTCAGTCAATTTTTCCATTAAGACCCAGAGTTTACACACCAACTGCACTCTGCCATTCTACCAGTGTGTTTCACTGTGCTGGCTCCTTGTAGTGATTGGAAGCAGGCACTGCGTGGGAAGTCAAATTAGAAATGGAAATTGCACTGAGGCAGTCATGGTGTAGCCAAGGTTTACCACATGGTCACTCACCTGCACATCTGCACTGATGTTTTTAAAGCAGTAGCTGCCTTTTTCCACCACCTTAATTGGAGTTTCTATTGCTCATTGCTTGAAAATATGAAAACACTGCCACGGTCTGCTTCCTGGTAATGGTCTGGCTTTTGTTTAGCTATTTCTCAGATGTGTCTGATGAGAAGGGGGCATGTGTCGGACTTAGATTCGTACCAGAAGGTCTTTTTTTGTTGCACTAATGTAAAAAATGCCGATCTGAACTTGACGTATGCAGCAAGAGGAGACCAAATGTGACATGAGTAAAGTGTTTATAACGCACATGTTATGTGTGCTGCTGCTATGTTTAATCAGAAAGTAGAAGCAGTTGACTGATTGAGAAGAGGTCACAGATATATCAGTCACTAAATGTTAATAACGGTGAGATTACTGAAGTAAAACTCAATAACTCAGATTTCTCAGTTATGAAAATCATTTTTCTGCTTTTTTTCAACAGCTTTTACGTTTTGTAACCATCGGCTCTCTAGACTTGCATCCCAGAAAAAAAGGTTAACCTTTGACCTGTAACACCATACCCTCTAAATCATGGTTGCACTGAACCCTTGAAGGTTTTTGGTGTGTCATTTGTTCATTTCCTTGACCATCCATCCATGTAAACACAAGTCCGTGGTTTTGGAGTTATAAAGGGAATAATTCCTGTGATTGCAGTTTCTAATCTGAAGTATGTGGTTTCATTGTGAAGCTGCATTTATTATTCTGCAGCGCTGCTCCCATCACAGAGCCGCTAGTGCACTGTGTGGTTGGTTCAGCATAAGCCAGGGACACTGTTATACATATGGGGATCATTTTAGAAGGAAAAAAAGAGTTATAACCAAAGAAACCATAAAAACACACAACTGATTGCCTGGAAACATTTACTGTCACAGCATCTTAGATCTAAAAAAATTTCCAGAGCTTACGCAACATAAACTTTAGTTTGACTCTGGAGGATGTCTTAATTAGTCAATAAAAATATGCTACCTTGAACCTTGAGGTTTAAAAAAAGGCAAAAGAAGAGGGAAAAAAAGTTGGACATCATTTTTGAATTACATGCCATACATGAGCATGAAGACACAAGATGTTGCAATAAAATCAGTAAGAAGTTGTATGGTAAGAGGTCTTCAGAGGCATCTGAACAATTAAGTGGTTGCAAAATTATGTGACACAAAAGGTTTTGAGCTCGTATAAAACTTCTGTAGAGAGGACTAAGTGGATCATTACTGCAGTTGCAACACAATCATGACTCGATGTACTGGCCTGGCATGGTTGTTGAGAACTTTAGCCTTTAGCTCGCCTATCGACACGGTGACCTCATGACATTGTCGATAACCTAGCTTGGTCGTCTACCTTCCCCGATAGCAGGGAAAAATGTACTGAGCAAGTTGTAAAGTTTGGTAAATTGCTTCATGCTGAAGAAAGTTTTTTAGATTTTCTACAATCCTGACATATTTAAATCGGTTGAGGGTAACTGCATGAGATTTTAAACCCTCGTGAAGGGACGAGAGATGAGATAAATTACCTATAACATTTATGCTTAAATGGTAAAATTATACAGTTTGACCCAAGAAGTTTTCAATTGCTTGATGTTTTGAATTTACCCAACAAATCTGGTCCAAACAAATTTTTTTTGTTAGATGTGATGACCAAACTGAAGTGTGTGTGTGTGTGTGTGTGTGTGTGTGTGTGTGTGTGCGTGTGTGTGTGTGTGTATGTATGTATGTATATATATACAAAAATACAAGATAACGTTGTGAAGCTAAATGAGTCATTAGGGAAAGCCATATTTTTAAACAAAACTGTTAAAATATTAAAGTTTAATGAAAAGTAATAAAAAAAACTCAAAGTGTTGGAAGGGAACAGTTGGCTAGACACACCTACTGTCAAGCTAATTTTATGTTTTTTAATGGTCAAAATCATCTTGAATTAGGATTAACTGTTAGCAGCTAGTTTTATAATAACATCTGATAGTTGACACTTTTGATTAACCCATTCAGTTTTACATCCAACAACTAATCCATCTGTTTATGCTAAGCGATATTTATGCTAAGCTAACGAAGTGGCAATAACTGCAGTGCTTAAAACTGAAGATAAAATCATTTTTAGACATTTACATCTCATCCACTAACGGTAACAGAAGAAAACAAAATGCAGTGTGTGTCCAGATGTCACGTTTTGACTTTTTTTTGTTTTGTTTTTCTTGCCACTCAACAGAAGTCTGGAAACTTCTTTTTTTACTTCATAAAAATGAAATAACTTGTGACTCTTATTTGCACACATTTTGAGGACAATGAAGAAGAGAAAATACATTTCCACACAGTCTCTATAAAAAAAAAGGCAGAAAATGTAAAGTGGCAAGAAGATCAAGAGGAAGGAAAGTCAGCGCTGAACTTTCTAAGCAGAATTGTTTTGCCAAATTGTTTCTTAATTCAGTAAATCCATCTGCTCAGCTGTAGTCACAGGATGCCGACTTGTTCACCAATCAAGACGTGAACATCCTGCCCGTTCCAAACACCAACACCCCCAAACTTTACTCCCCCATCCCGTCCTCCATCCAGACTCCAGGCGCTGTGGGCTATCAGGGAATCGGAGCAGGAATGTGACTCCTGACAGACACATCTCTCAGGGCCTCAGACTGAATATGTTCCCAATTAACTCCATCTGATAAAGTGTGGGTGCAAGTGAAACCCAAGGCGGTCATGATCAATAGCATTTGACTCATTTTTTTCTCAGATGGGCTTGACATTGACAGGCTGCTGGGTGATAAATCGCCATGGTGTTGCAGATAATTGTCTGACTACTTCTTCCTTCGGAGGTGTCACTGAAGTCCGTCGTGTCTGAAACGCTTTGAATTTAGCTCGTCACTTTCTGTTCACTTCTAATTAATCTTGTGAACTGGCACATGAAAACCGGTTTCCTTGCAGCTCGCCTGTCGCTTATTTCCCCACAAATACATTCACAGAGTTCCTCATGCATCAACTTTGGCAAGAACTGCCACCTACCGCTCACTCTGCACACTGCAGAGGGAGGATGCAGATGTGTGTGTCGGTCGTGTCAGACAGGCGAGCTGTTTGATAAAAACAAGCTGCAAGCCACTGCGGTTACATCCTCACAGAGTCTTCTTGGTTTCCATGCTCACACAGCTGGATGTTTTTAGGTTTACCCAAACGGGGTAGCTGTGACTCGGGCACTGGAGATGAAACAGGCCTCCTTTGGCGCACAAACACAGCACTACACTCCTGGCGTTGTGTACCGCTTGTGGGGATGACACAAGAGGCGCAGGGCTTTATTGAGTCCCGCTGAGGGTGGTGTTCAAATCAGCACAGGGATCTGGCAAAGCTCAGCCTGCAAGGCAGCAGAGAGGAGACCGGGCCGATGAAAGACAGGCCGCTCGACGACGCTGAGGGTCTGTCTAGTTCAGTGTGTTGTGTGTGTGACTGTTGTCAGACCGAAACTTCCCTCCTCTCAGATTTATTCGTACTAAACTCGGTGAACTCCCAGTAGAACGGAGCATAAACAGCACAACATCTTTATCTAAGCCTAATATTCACTTGTCAGGTCTGTAGTTTCTTTAAATCAAAACCTTAAGTAAAGTCAAGTTGAGTTTATTTCTGTAGCACATTTCAGCAACAGGGCAGTTCATAGTGCTTTACGTCATAAAAACATAGTTCATTCATCGATTATAAAACAAGCAACAAACATGACATTTTGTCAAATGCCATCATCAAAGTCATCATTGATCATCAACATTGATCAATATTTCAGTCACTACTAATGAAAGGCAACTCTAAGCAGGTGGGTTTGACTTAAAGAAAATGTTTCAGCTGTTTTGCAGTTTTCTGGAAGTTTGTTCCAGATTTGTGGTGCCTAGAAGCTGAATGCTGATTCTTCATGTTTGTTTCTGGGTAAGCAGAACCAGAAGACCTGAGAGGTTCTGGAAGGTTGCTATGACAACAACTGATCTTTAATCTAAAGCTGTTCAGTGATTTATAAACTAACAGCAGGATTTTAAAGTCTATTCTCTGAGCTGCAGGGAGCCAGAGGAAGGACTATAGAACTGGGTGATGTTCTCTAACTTCCCGGTTTTAGTCAGAACTCCAGCAGCAGCGTTCTGGTTCTGGATCTACTTGATGTTTTTAGTCAGACCTGTGAAGACGCTGTTGCAGTGATCAATGAGACTGAAGATAAACACATGGATGAGTTTCTTTACATCGAATTAGGACAGTAATCATTTAATCTTAGAAATGTTCTTCATGTGATAGAAGGCCAACTTTGTAACCATCTTTATGTGGCTCTGAAGGTTCAGGCCTGAATCCATCTCCACACCCAGATTTGGGCCTGGTCGCTGGTTTGTAGCTGTAATAACTGAAGCTACACGCTGACTGTGGATTGTTCCTCTCTCAACCAAAGTAATTTAATGAAAACGGCCACACCTGCACTATAACAAGAGAACCTCTAATCCTTGTAGTCTTTGCTACTCTTCAAAATGGGAAAGACAAGTGAAGATGCCATTCAGGTAAGGCAGCTTTATGTTGATCTTCACAAGTTAATGGCTACAGGAAAGCAGCTCCATCCTTAAACTTTCTACATGTAGTCAGAGCAATAATTAAAAGGGACAAAATACAAAATATGTGCATTGGAGGAGCTTTGGCACTGTTTGATGTTAAGTTGGTGCAAATAATGATATCAGCCTAATATCTTCACTGCAAAAACACCAAATCTTACCAGGTATTTTAGTCTCTTTTATAGTGCAAATGTGTTATTGCACTTTAAATAAGACAAAACTAACTTACAAGTGTCTCTTCAGCAAGATATATAAGCTTGTTTTAAGTAAATAATTTAATATTGATGCAAAAGTGCTTGTACCATTATAACGAGACAATTTCCCCATGTTATAAGTGAAATAATCTGCCAAAGGAACTAGTACTTTTTCACCAATATTAAGGAATTATTTATTTAAAACAAGCTGCTATATTTAGCTAAGTTATTTTTACATTAGTTTTGTCTTAATTAAAGTTTACTAAGATTTGCACTGGAAACTAGACAATAAAAACTTAGGAAGATTGTGTGTTTTTGCAGAGGCAGATATTAAATGAAACAACATAAATGTTTTACTTACTAATTTGAACATTTGAGCTGAAATACTTTAAAGCAGTTTAAATAGTCTTAAAATACATCTCTCCTTGCTCGGTACATTTATTTTTGTTGCCTGCTATCAGCTAATATCTAAATATTTCTCAAACGGTGCGTTCCTGAAGTGCATCTGTGTTGAAATGTATCTGCGTTTCAACACGTTGCCAAATTCTGTCGTCAAGTTTCAGCCAAATTTGAATTGTTTCTGCTGTTTGCCATAACTTTCCCCACATATTTTAAACATGTCGTTTAATGTTGAGCTGTTTTTTTTTTGTTTTTTTTTATGAGACCACCACATATTAGTCTGCTCTACTCCAGCATTCCTCACGCATTGCTTAACACCAAGATGACAGTTGTTCAGCCCTCCAAATGAGCGATGGCACATTATCCCTCTGCAAGGCTGCACAGTATATTCCCATCTCTAATGTGGGAAGGCTCATTAGTTTCACCACAAGTATCTTTTTTTCTCAAAAAACATCATCTCAGCCTGGGTGGGTTTCGTCCTCCTTTGTGTGTGAATAAACTCATGACTGAAGCAGCTAATGATCAGGGGCTTCTGTGCCTCTCCTCCTTTGTGTTTTCCTTCTTGGTCACAAATTATTTCTTTTTTAGAAACACTTTTTAATGTTTCTTGTGACCCTCCTGCCTTAAGGAGACATTAATCTGGGAATGTGCAATTTGGAGGTGTGTGTGTGTCACTTCACTTTTTGCACAGACAAGTGGAGGAAGGAGATTGTTTAATGGGTCTGACAGATTCTGATCCTGAAGAAAATAGCAAACACATAAAAATTATGTTATTTCTTTGTCTGTGATTCTTTAATTTTCTTGTTGATTGTATTTGATGTATAAACTGTAAGGTACTTTTTATTATGAAGAAAAATCTACAGAGGTCATCCCACCAGCAGCTTCTCTGCTTCTTTTAAATCACTTAGTGACCTCTTGTGGTGAAAACTGGTTTTAGCTCTTTCCAGTTTTGAAGCTGGAGTCTTTGCCCTTTCAGTGAGGGAGGTGAGCAGGTAGATTTTATTTGATTTTACTTCTAAAATAGAGAATAAAAAGTATGAGTAGACTTTTTAAACGCTGAAATAGTCAAACTAAACACTGTGAGCCAAAATCTAAGCTGAGACAACTGAAAGTTTTGATTTACAGTCACTTTTTACCTGAAATTTTAGTTTTATCACGTTTTCTAAAAGTTAATCTTTCAGCCCAGTAGAGATTCATAGTTAAAGTCTTATTTCTATGTCTGACTTGGTTCATTCAATCATTGTGCACAATAAATACAGTTTATTAAAAAAACTGCTATTTTTTTTCATTTAAAATTTCTTATATTAAATTTTGTCTGTTTATCCTGAACTCAATTAACCACTCCAATCATCTCACAAATTTACTGTAAAATGGTGCAAAAATATTCATTAAATGTTTTAAAAATTCCCTAAATACTCAACTTGACTTTAAGTTACTTAACTTTTTCTCTTCTTTTTAATTACATCCTATGGTAATTTTAAACTTATTCTTTTGTTTTGTTTAAACAATAATTCTGTTTTCACTAAATCTGCAGTTTGTTGAAGAGATACGTTCCCTGGTTTTGGGCTGTTTTGTTACTAAATCCTGTTTGTGTTGTTTTTATCATTTTTCATGTTAAACTCAGATGTTCCTGCATATAATACAAGTTCCCGTTAAAAATCTGGAAATCCTGCTTTTATAAAATAACGCTCATCTAGACCGCCAATAAATGTTTTTGTTTTATTAAAAATGTGACAATAGGATTACTATATGTTACTTTTGACTCTAAATAAGCAGTAATAATAATTTGTAGGAACAGTATGTATTTTTCCTGGGTTTGTTTTCAGAAAGGTGAAGATGTAGTTGCATTGTAAGGGACCTCCATATTTTTCAGTTTCTTTAAACCTCTCCAGACACACATTTAAATTAAAGAAATGTTTTTTTTACTTCAAATTGTCATTTATTAAACATACTGATCAGTTAATATCGAAAGTTCAGGATTTTAGCGAAATTACAAAAGTTTCTTAAAAGATTTTATATGAACAAGCTGTAAAACAAGTATTGCCACAAGAGGGCGCCACAGTTCAACCTTTAAACAAACATCCTTGATTGTTTTCCAGTTAGAAAATAAGAATTTCAGTGTCAACTTAAATAACATTTTAACTACGATTAATTATTGCAGTACATTTATAAGATTTTTTTTTTCCACAGGCAAAAGAATTAAGATCATATGATTAAGACTTAAAAATACAAAATCAGTAAAAGGAAGCTTACTCAGCAGGAAGTCTGATGTCTAAACATACCCAAGACATTTTGCTCCTTTGTTCATTTATATCATTAGAAATTCCAGTGTATAACAAATTTAAACATGTTCAGTCTTTAATTTTTTTTCTTTCAAGAAGGAAGCTTTGGATTATAAACCATTTGATCATAAGTGCAGGTTTGCATGCAGAAACACTGAGATGGCATTGTCTCAATGGACAATGGACATTCTCTCCTCCTTTGATTCCAGGCTTATTGCATGAACATGCCTTCCTTTCTTCAGGTCTGAAGACGTTTGTTCATCAAAACAGCCAGAAAAGTCCCTCAGAAATCGCCCTAGATCACGCTGCTGTTGTTGAGCTTGGTCCACTCAAAGATGTCCTGCTCACACACAATGTCTGAGTTGATGAGAAGGTAGCGATCCCCAACACAGAAGTGCTTCTGGCAGGCGGCGCACTTGAAGCACTCGAGGTGGTAAACCTTGTCCCGCACGCGCATCGTCATCTCAAACGCCCGGATCCTCTTTTCGCAGGAGGCGCAGAGTCCGTCCTGACCGAAGAGCCTGGGAGGAAGAGGCAGAATCAGCATGTTGGTGCAGAAAAAAGACAACTTTCATTCAGTCGGTGTTCGGATCAGTCACATCTTTCAATTCTCTCAGTGATTGTTTCTGGCTGTTCAAGAATTATACAAATTTGTATTGCAATAGAAAACATTAATTACAACACATATTATTCATCTTTATATGATCAAACTTTATAATAAGTAGAACCATGTCTATCCGTAGGCTGCACAGTGGCGCAGTTGGTAGAGCTGTTGCCTTGCAGCAAGAAGGTTCTGGGTTCAATTCCCAGCCTGGACACTTCTGCATGGAGTTTGCATGTTCTCCCTGTGCATGTGTGGGTTTTCTCTGGGTTCTCCGGTTTCCTCCCACAGTCCAAAAACATGTTAGGTTAATTGGCCTCTCCAAATTGCCCGTGAGTGTGTGTGCATGGTTGTTTGTCTCTGTGTTGCCCTGTGACATATTGGCGACCTGTCCAGGTTGTACCCTGGCTCTCGCCCGGAACGTTAGCTGGAGAGGCACCAGCACCTCCTGACCCCACTGAGGGACAAGGGTGTAAAGAAGATGGATGGATATTTATCTGTAAACTTTTACTGAAAAGCCTTCTGGACTTTACTGCACCCAAATAAACTTTAATTTAATTTATTAAACTTGGCTAAACATATCAAGCATTTTCAAAGTAAATGATCCAAATCCTGTTCTTATAACTGAGAATAAATTTGTTCAACCAATCCTAAAGGAATTTGAAAAATTGGTTCCTTTCATTTAATACAACAAAAGTGAAAAATCCTTGCTATGTTTTGTAATTATGATTAGTAATGTCTCTTTCCTATTTAAAAAAAATAATAATTTTAGCTTTTTTCTTGATTCGTTGATTGTGGCGTGTGACAAAAAGTTTGGACACCCCGGGTCTGGTGATTCGATTCAGAAATTATTTTCGATTCGGAAACCAATTCAGAGATTCTGTTTAAATGATGACTGACGAAAGGAAAACAATTTATTTAAAACAATTCTGTATAAAATCGCTTTAGTTTATGTTTAAACATAAGTAGGTTTGTGCATAAAATCTTATAACTGAAATTATTAGGTTAGCTAAGCTGCTAAACTTAAAAAAATATCAAAGATTTATTCAAAATAAATAAATCACGGTGGCAGTGTGGACGTAAAATGTGATTTTTGAATCGATTCAGACTTCTCAGGATAAAGAATTGTGATTCTGTGTATCAATGCTTTTCTGCAACACTATTTTGACACGTTTCCATAGAAACGAGCAAAACATCACGCCGTCGTCACCTGAGATAATCCCTCCGACATAATTTCCTTCCCAGCTTGTAGTAGAGCCTGCGGCCGACCTCTCCCAGCCGACAGCCGCACAGGTCGCAGCTCAGGCAGTCTTCGTGCCAGTACTGCTCGATGGCCTTCAGGAAGAACCGGTCGCCGATGCTCTGCTGGCAGCCGCCGCACGTCAGCAGCGACGGCGGCATCTGGAGGACCTCGTCCACCGGCTCCCTGAACCCGAAATTAATAACCAGTTAGAAAATGGTTGGGTTTTTTCTTCATACAGAGGTGAGCAGATCGATTCAAAATATCAATAATATCGGGGCCAAGTCAGTATCGGAGCAATACTAGTGTGATAAGATTGATTTTTTAATTTCAGGTTTTATTTTTGTGGTGTAGTTTCTCAACTCGAATTAAAAAGGTTTTGCTTTGATTTTCCTCTGAAGTGTTAATTTTTTTTATTACACAAATTAGTTTTGTTGTGTTTTTGTTTCTTTTTATCTTAACATGTTATTAAAGTATTTTATGGCTTAAATTGTTTTTGCTATATGAGAAAGATGGGTATTTCTTTTTGCTAAAATAATCACTTTTGGAAATAAATGACTTGCCATTATTTTAGGAAATAAATGACTTGCGATTATAAATGACTTGCCATTATTTATACTTTAATAACAAGTTTAATAACCTTTTTAATTCGAGTTGAGAAACTACAGCACAAAAATAAAACCTGAATATGCAAATTAAGCAGCTGCAAAGGACCACCCACACCACCAGAGGGCCCTCAAGAGCACCAAGCCAGCATGATAAAAATACATAGTTTTTCAAAGTAACATGTAATAATACTAACTAAATGCTATTACATATGAAAATTGATTTCTAACTCATTTTTATTAACTCCACTGCTGGGGAAATATAAAATATTGAATTTGTTAACCTGTTTACTGTAAAGTCAGTGTCTGTTACATTCAAATAGCTAAAATAATGTGGCACAACTCTGTTTTTCAAAATGCAAATGAATTACTTTTAGTTGCTACTCCTGTAAGGTTTTCATCAGTAGCTATAATAAAATCAGTATGATGTATGCTAATTACAAATTTCGCTAATGATAGCAGGGACATTACACACATAAAGCAGATTAAATGAGGAAGCCTCTGGTGGGAGCTAAATTAAAATCTTCATAGGGTCCCAAAAAGGCTTGCACTGGCCCTGACTGTAAATGTTTTCAGAGGAATACAAGATTATAAGATTTGTTGATCTGAATGTGCTTATTACATTGGTTTATGCCATTTTGAACTCGCAAAATAACATTCTTCTATATTCTTTATTTAAGATTGTAGCTGTTAGTACCGTAAGCTGCTACAGGTCATGTGTGACTACGTTAACTAAAAAAATATTGTGTTAAATTCCAGGAAAAAAGGAAATTCAGACTAAAAACCGACCTGTTTAGGGTTGCTTTTGAAACATAAATGAAACAATAATCAACATTCTGATGTGTAGCGATGGCACTTGACAAAATGTAATGCTTCAGTTGTTGATTTTTGTGTTTTTGTGATGGAACTTTAAACTGCCATGTTGCTGAAATGTACTAAACTTGATTGATTGAAAACTGGAGTCTTTGATTAAAATAATATTGATCCTTAAACTCCTTGACATCGACCTGATTATTACTGTGTAATAGAGAGCTGTCCTCTTGCTAAAGCCGTGTTTAGTTGTTCGGGTAGTTTTGATGTTATTTTTGAATTTCTACACAATGCGTCGCAGATAATGTGATTGTAAATCATAAAGCATGTACTCACTCATTGGCCTCCAGTGTTTTCCTCTCTATAGTAGATGCCATTCTTGCAGAAGCTTCAGATCTGAGTCCACAACCTGCAGGCGGGCGCACTGCACCTGCTCCTGCTCTCTAATATGTAGGTTTGTTTTTCTTTTCTTCGTCTGAAATAAGCAAAAATCAAAATCATCTGCGACACAAATCGGTCGCAGATGATGTTTTCCTTCAAGCAGCTAAGCCCTGATGGAGGACGCTGTCATCGTTTCCTGAGGCGATAACCCGCGGTGACACCTCCATGCCTTCCTGTCCTGCGGCGGCTTCACTGACGGCCAACACGCCGAGAATCCGATCCGATCAGCGGGCAACTCCTGCGGATCGACCGCAGATCTGCTCTCCACATGTAGCCCCTGGCATGCCTCCTTGCACGGCGTGTTTAAATAACGTCGGACCCGCTCCCCCGCCCCTCTCGCCTCTTCCTGTTCACGACCGCTTTGACAATAGGGGGAAATGGGTCTTAAAGCGACAGCTAAAAACGGCGCGCAGGGCAGGCGGCGGCCCCGGCAGCCGCGCAGCTGCGTCGTGACTGAAACTAATGAGTTCATTAGAAAGTTCGCCTCCAGAAGAGCTGATGGCTCACAAGATAAAGCCTGGGCTGGTATCATTAGCTCAACACCACTGTGTTACCCCCCTTGAGTCATCGAGCAGAGTCAAGATGAAACGAAAAGAGTAAATAGAGGAGCTTAGACTTAACCAAATTGTGACGTTTGCGATTTATTATGAAATTATTGGCTTACAATAAATTTCCTCTCAGACTTATTTTTTAAAAATTTAAAGTAATATGATTATTTTTCATCCATTTACCTTCCTTAATTATGAGGAATTTCTACATTTACAGAATCCAAAGTTATAAATACTTAATTTTAGGGATGCAATGATAATTTGGGCCAATATCAATATCTAATATCAGTATTGCTGTTAGGGCCGATAGCAGATATTTACCAATATATTTCACCATTTTGACACCCAACCAGAAATCGTGCATCCCTACTTAATTTTTTAAATACCAAATTTAATTACATATGTTTTCTGCTGAATGATTTTTATCCACATTGATTGATTGATATTAAAATATGTGTGACGGTCTGATCTCTTCTCAGTCACTGGGAACCTTGTTAGAGTTCATGGCATCAAAAACTACTTAAAATACCAGAACGTTTTACATTAAAAAAAACCAACCAGGCTAACAGAAATGGATTTTCATTAGGGGTTGTTCAACATGCTAATGATCCAAAACGCATTAAAGTATCAATTCACTATTATAGATTCAAAATCTCACCAAGTATTTTTGGTCTAGTTTCTAGTGCAAATATATTAGTTCACTTGAAATGAGACAAAACTAACTTACAAGTAACATTTCAGCAAGGAAATGAGGCTATTTTAAGTCCATAATTTAATATTGATGAAAAATTACTTGTTCCATTGACAGATTATTTCACTTATGGGAAAAATGTCTTGTTAAAAGCGGAGTAATCTGCCAATGGGGCAAGTACTTTCATCAATATAACAAGCTCCTATATCTTGCTTAAAAGTTACTTGTAAAATAATTTTGTGTTGTTTCAGAGAACTTGAACAGAAACTAGACCAAAAGTAAGATTTAGTGTTTTGGCAGTGCTGCCTTTCATGTTCATCAGAGAAACAGGATAACCAGGAGGGAACAGAGCGTTTTAATGAGTCTTTCCCTTTCCTGGGGTTTAAACTTGTAATATAAGGCAGCATTATGTTGTAACATATTCTGAAAAATGATCTCCTAGAATCTTTCCTAAACAAATCTATATTTTTGGCTGTGTCCTTCCACACTTTCCTTTTCAAACCGGAGCTCCAGTGGGCCTTCCTCTTATCTGCTGCCAGCGCTTCAGGGCTGCCTGCAGGAGGGACGGACGCAGACAGCAGTTGGGCTGGGAAGAGAGATAAAGCAACTCGGCTCCAGCGGCCAGAAGCAGAGCAGGGAGGGATCGAAGGTATAAACTCGAGATGTAGGCTGAAAGCTTCTCCAGGCTGCCCTGCTGCTGGATTGTGTAGGCTGACTGGACACACACCAAAACCCAGAAGCAAGGTGAGCGCGGCGCGGCCGGGTGCCAGCTGCAGAAAGCACAGCGGCTTGACGGGGATAAAACTCCAGACTACAAATCCCTCAAATAGAAAAACGGTTTTCGCAGATTCGTCCGCTGTTTGTATAACACGGCATCTCAGCGGACGGGTCATGGAGGAGTTTGTTGTTCAAACTTTGTTCCTTTAAGAGTCTTAAATATGACTGATAAATCATCTCAGCAAACTGCACAGCTGACTAAGTTACGTAAAAATGATGACATAAGCCAACAATTAAATGAAAGAAATATTATACATCCCTTTACCAATTTTATAAAAAACATTTTGAAAACTGTGACATGCCTTTTGAATCTAATACCCCTAAATAAAATCCAGTGACGACTTCTTTTCTTTTTTAATGTCTTGTCAGAAATTAATGTGAGGCCCAACAGATTTACATTACAGTGATGTTCCACCATTACATACATATAAGTTACAACTTTTCTTTTACTTTCATCATCTGGGTTTACATTTCTTCTGCTTTCTGTCTTGCTCAGTTTGCTTTTTGATTTTATCTGTTGGATTTAACACATCATAGCGTTTCGTTTTCATCCCACTTCCTGTGTCCTTCACCTTCCTGTGTGAAGTTTGACTTTGTTTTTGTTTTTTCACTCCTCTGACACATGTTTTTATGTTTTCTGTGAGACAATACACTTATATTCCAGACTAAATTATGTGGTTTTTCAACTGTGATTCACCATTGGAGAGCTGGAAGACAAAAAAAAGAAGAAACAGAGTGAAAGTGAGAGCAGGCAAGACACAAATCATCCAGCACTTCCTGTATAGTTGACTGTGAAAAGGATGTGCAACTGGCATGCAGAGAGGATGCTTTCCTGGGGGGTGGCGGCTCTATTGCAATCACTTCCTACCCCCCAACATGCACGATGGCACCTTGTCATCATTTCACAGTTGGACAGGCGAAGTCCAGATGCGCCTGCATGATAGAACAACCTTAAAGCTTCAACTGGATGTCACTGAGCGATAAAAGCCTTATCTTCAGCAAAAAGCTTCCAAAAGGTCACCAGAAAGAAACTTCATCTTACCGCAGGCTCGACATTCACATCGTAATTTGTTTGAAATGGAGATATATTTTTTAAAGTGCTACTTTAAAAAGAATGATCGTGTTGGAAGTGACGTCATCATGTCCTCCTTCCTGTTAACTAAACTTACATAAAAACAGAAGAATTTTTATAAGTTCCACAATTTGAAATCTAAAGTAAAACTCTTATATTTAACATTTTTGGAGAATTCACAGTGTATATCCATCTCCATCCAAATTTTCACTCAAAACGGAGTTGATTAGGACGTTGTTTTTATCCCTGTCTTTCACAGCATGAACTCTGTTACAGCATTAACAAAACCAACGGCTTCCTGTCTGGATTGAAGTGTGATAGTAACCGGCTGCTCTTTCAGTGCCCTTCCTGAACTGACAAAATTGTAAAAATGTTTTCTTGTTCATCAAAATGTGCAGTCTGGACAGCTTTGTTTTTTGTCCTGACAACGTTGGCTTTAAAGGTCAGGGGCCTGAGGAAGGAGCCACCCTGGGGTGTTTGACTGAGCTGTTGCTCGACTGAAATGCTGCAGCCTGGCAGGAAATGAGTCACTCGCTGAAAGGGAGCTTCTCTTGGCCTTGGGTGCCTCCCCTAATCAGTATTATCCCTGAAAGAAAACACTTTCCATGGAACAATGCAATCAAATAGCTG
The DNA here is from genome assembly GCF_051168715.1 of Poecilia mexicana. NCBI lineage: Eukaryota > Metazoa > Chordata > Actinopteri > Cyprinodontiformes > Poeciliidae > Poecilia > Poecilia mexicana. The sequence goes on from NW_028263375.1 coordinate 9,210,246, forward strand.
TGCAGCCATGTTAACTGCTTCCTGTATTTGGCAAAACAACATTCTTTCAAAAATGCCTCAGGCACATTTATTTCTCTTTGAAAATGGATGTAATAAAAGTGTAGTTTCATAAAAATGACACAAGAGGACCTCACAATAAACATTTAACATTAGTATTGGTTCTTTTCTTAACGTTGATGAGTATTTTTTAATCTGCTTTGTAAACTCAGTCCAATAAAATTTTAAATAAAACTAAAACAAGCAAAAACAATATTGGTGGATATTTGTACAAGCCAAGTTTCAATTTGAACCTCGCCTTCATGTTTCCTTTCTTATTGATGTGCTTCACTGCCATCTACTGTTATATCAAGGCTTTATGTGAAAGTAGATGTCAAAAGTTTAAAATGAAATGAAATGAAATTTTAAAATAATTTGTTGATATTTACATGAGAAATTATTATTTAATCTACTTGCTGAAATGAAAAGTTTTACCCAATAAGCAAATAACCAAAGCAAATGTTATTAATATTCACGTGAACTTTGACTGCAGTTTTTAAAACTATGCTCTATTTTTTGAAAAAAAATATATATACACAAGTTAAAAAGTGCACTTAATACTGTCATCAGTATTATATAGTTTTATACCAAAATAACAATGTCATATAACATAATTATATAGCATAATATAAACCTAATCAAATAAACACCTATAAAATATAACACATTAAAAAAAATCTACATTGTAAAACGTATGAAGTAAGAAATATTTAATAGGCATATGAAATGCCTATTCCTACAGGAAACTATACAGCCTAATCAAAGCTAATGATTGTGCAGATTTTTTGACGAGTATGTTGAAAGTTGTGCCTGTCCACAAATAAAAATGTACCTGTCCTTTAGATGGTAACTAATCAGTTACCATCTAAAACAATTTATTGTTTTAAACAATAAATTGATTATTTTCCATCATGAGTATGCGAACTATTATGATTCATTAATATTTTTTCGTACCTTGTTTTAATTTTGCCGTATTTATTCAGGCATATCTTGAAGAGCTAAAGAGGAACCTCGGTCTTTATAAAGAGTTTCTGCTCCTTTCTAACCGTCTCAGTTGTCGGTGAGGCCGGCCGGGCGGATCCCACATTAGAGTGAAACAGAAAAATAAAAAGCAACACAACAACAATAACAACTTGGCCTTTTACCTAAATTAAGCTATCAAGCTTCCCCGAGGATATATAACAACAAGGTGGGTGAATCGGGAGTCGGGCTGTCGAGGAAAAGAGGTTCCCGACCAGCTGGTGGTCAACACGCGTTGGTGTTAACATCAGCCAGGCGAGCTAATGCTAAGTCTTCGCTGTGTGCTAACGGTGGTGCGGCCAGGGCCATTTTTACCGAAACGAGGCAAAAGCAGGCGGCTTGACCGCACTGTTGAGATAATTACGGCGCGTTTTGACGGAATTATACGTTTATACCATGTTATTATGTAATTTCCAGACGTCTGTTCATACTAAACCGTTGAATCGAAAGTTACCAGGTTGCTACAGATATCGTCTGATTAGCAGGAGCAGTTCCTGTGTTACGAAACTATATATTCCATACATCTAAGCTAATACTTAACATATATCAACTTGAGTATGGTCGTTTTTCCTTGATTGAATCGTCAAGTCCTATAACAGTTACTTTCGGAAGCAGTGTTCCTCTTAAGGTGCTGCTTTAAATGCGTAGTTTAGCACCATCTTCATAAATGTTCAATCTGGACAAATCAATTTCCTTTAAAATGTTCAAACAGAATCGTGTTATCGGAGTACAATACAAATAGAGAAGCGACAGAGATGGTTAGTAAATAGTGTGTTATGTTGATTAGAATTTTTTCCCACATTATTGACACTTCAAATCAACTGGAAAACGTCCATTATGTTCTCATTGTTAAGTATCTGCTTGATCTCTTGTTTATGTAAGAAGAACGTTCAGGCTAACGTTTGAAATGTGTTGACAGAAAGAACATCGAGTCATGAAACTGTTCTGGTATTTAAACCCGAGTCACCAACCTGCCTGATCTGTACAGTGCTGATGTCACAACGAAAAATCACCTGCACCCACAATAACCTAAAGTTTCTTTTTGTCCCCCAAAAGAAAATGCAGTTAGTTTCTTTGTCAATGTATTGGCAAACTGGAGGTTACAATAAAAGCTTAGCAGCCAAATCCCTCAGTTTGTGCTGTATTTATGTGCCTGTTTCTGGTATTTAAAATGTAAGATTTTAAATATTACATTCACAAAACCACACTATTATACAGCTTCTGTAGTTTAATGCAATTTTAATTTTCTCTGCCTTTATAAAATTAGTCTGAGAAATATTAGGAGTAATAACGTAGAAGGTAAAGCACATTTTAAAATGATGCTGCGTTCATGGAAGAGGTTAACAATGAGGCCTTTTCTAGCTGTCAAAGTTGACTTATAGAGCACATTAAAAACATCTGAAGCTAACCACAGAAGCTAATCAAGAGTAATCGCAAACAAAACACCAAGGGTGGTGATTTTGCTTTTGTTTTGTAAGTCTGACTTGATGGATTTTTTTTATACAATTATTCCCCCAGAGGACTATAATATAAAAGATAATATTCTTGCTGCAACATTTTTAGCAGAAACGGTATACAATTTATCAGAAAATGATGGAATTTCGAGATTGTTCTAATTAATGCCTCAAAACCTTTTTCTCCAACATTGATCTGATCTTTCTTTTTACCCCTGAAAGTGAACAAAATTATTTGTTACTATGAGAATTAAAGACAATGGTTGGAAACTCACAAGCTCTGTGGGCTGCTACCTGAGCAGATAGCTCCACTAACTGGCTAATATTAGCTTGTTCTACTTGTAGCTCTATAAAATAGTAAACGATTATACAATTCTCCACAATAAGAACATTTATTTTCATTTATTCTATATTTAGTTTACTATTACAGTCACAGTAAAACCAATCAGTATTATCTTGTATTTTAGTAGTGGTAGAAAACATTGTTTTACTTTTATTAAAGCAACAGACAATACCTGTTTTATGTAAATTCAGTGAATATTTATATTGTACTTATTATTCTCACAGCAGCTCCAGTTGATTTTGTCTCCCCAGACATTTGCTGAAACAGATGAGACACATTTTGTGAGTGAAATGTTTTGTTATCATCGTCACATGTTGTATTTTCTCGTCGTATGTCTAGATGCCCTCAGCTATGAATGCAAACAGGACCGTGCAATCCGCCAGTCCAGAGGTGGGATCCGCTCCAGGGTCGATGGGCGGCTGTGGCCAGTCCGAGGTCTTGAAGCAAGTGCTGGGCGTCATCGACAAGAAGGTCCGCAACATGGAGAAGAAGAAGGTAAGAAGAAGAAGAAGTTTTATTTATTCAGCAGCAAGGCAGTTCAGATATGAATTAGAAGAAAAACAACAATAATAAAAGAAAAACTACACTTTAAAATGCTCCATTTGTCATGAAGTAGAAAACTAAATGTTGGATCTGGGCTGCTGAATAGAGTTGAAACAGGAGGCCTGAGTGGTTGGAAGGTTGACGCAACAGTAAAATTAAGTCTTTATTGTGTTTTGATGCTAAAAATCCTCCACAATTTATAAACTAATAGGAGTTTCTCTAGATCTTGCTCTGAAGTTTTCACCTTGATTTAGAAGTATAAAACTAAATGTTGGTAAAGGCTTTAAACAGTTGAGAATCCTTTTTAAATTCTGAATGATCCAGAACAAAAAGCATCATTTGCGTTAAGTTTATAACTACTTCATCTGCTGTGTTGTTGGTTCGTCATCGCAGAGCAAACTGGATGATTACAAAGTCAGGAAGAACAAGGGAGAAGGTCTCAACCAGGACCAGCTGGTATGTACACAGAAGGGCAACATTCTCTAATTGTTTTAGTATTTGTACAATCGTTTCTCATTTTTAACCTTTTGTTTCTCTTTGACGTTCTTAGGAGGCTCTCTCCAAGTACCAAGAAGTCATGAACAACTTGGAATTTGCCCGAGAGTTGCACAAGACATTTATTACGTTGGGACAAGATGTAAGAGTGTTTTTTTTTCCTTTTCTTCTTTCAGAGTTGTGTCCGTTCCAGTTTTTGCTAACTGATCCTCCTCGTCCTCAGCTCCAGAAGGTGGTGAAGAAGTCTGCACGGCGGGAGCAGCTGCAGCGAGAGGAGGCAGAGCAGCGGCGGCTCAAGAACGTCCTTGAGCTGCAGTTTGTCCTTGACCGGCTGGGAGACGAAGCGGTGCGGCAGGACCTGAAGCAGGGCGTGGGAGGCTCGCCGCTCCTCACCGACGGAGACCTTTCCACGTTTGATGAGTTCTACAAGTTGGTGGGACCAGAACGGGATCAGACCGTGAGGTTGGTGGAAGACGCCGAGATGCAAAACTAATTTTATTTTTTACGTTTAGCATAGAGATTCTGACTGTTAGCCCTGATGCTCGCAGGTTGATTGACCAGTACGAAGAAGCATCTGTGCACCTTTGGGACCTGCTTGAAGGGAAGGACAAGGCTGTGGTTGGAACTACATGTAAGTGTGGATCAGCTCCAGATTTGCTTTTCCTGGCAAAATAACAAATTACTGTGATAACAATAACATTGTTTTGAGACTATTTTCAATTAATATATTGATAATGGCATAATAATGTAAGTTTGCTCTCTCAAAATCTTGTAAAGGAACTGGGAGACATTTTAAATATCCAAAATAAAAGAGTAAATCAAAAAGAAACAAAAACCTCACAAATTAAATGATCAAGCTCATTTTAATTTATTTGGCAATAATTGCTTATTGTGACAGACTTGGTTTCATTATCTTTATATAAATTGGGCTTAAAAAGAGTTTCTGTTATCTCCTGACTAAATATATAAAATATTTTCACAGTACAAAATGTCCCTTTGTGCGTCTGGGTCGATGCTGATGGAGTATTAACATGTTCTAGATTTACCTTTTTATTGTCTTTGAATAATACAAATTTAAAAATGATGGTACATTACAGGAACATATTTACAGATAAGCTTTGTGTTGGAAATGCAACTGAAAAATCTCAACTACTTTCAACTTTATGCATTTATTATAATAAGGTAAAGCTGACCAAATGCCGTGTTTTTTATTAGTACAATTTTTTGGCATTTATCTTGGAAAACATGGACAAAACTGCTTTTGTTAATGATTACTGATGCAACTCGATGTCCAGCTGGTGCTAATAGTTGGCAGGACATTTTATTTCATCAGATGGCTGCTGGTGCAGCCGTCGTCATGACGCTTTTCACCATGTTGTAGCCGACTGCAAGTGATCAGTTTCAGGCTTCTGAGCGTAGCTGGTTTAAAAGTTTGTGCATCCATGAGTGAGTTTTTGGTTAAAACACTCTGTGTGCAGCGACTGGACTGAAGTGATCCGGTTTAGCGGATGTGAGCGTCCTGCGCTCTCAGCGGTTTGGTCCCGGGTTTGGTGCTGCTGCATTCTGCTCCGGGCGCAGGCTGATCCTGACTCAGCAGCAGGGCATGGTGCCAGGGGCCCCGTCGCCTGCGGTTCCCCTGGTCCGGTCTCTGCTGGGACGACGGTGACCCAGTTCCCTGCTGTAACTCCAGGCAGTCCCTTTCGCCTCATTGAGGGGTCATTTGGAGAAGTAGGGGTCAAATTACAGAGGCCGCTGCTTTGCATGAAGAGCCGCAAAGGAAATAACTGGGTAAAGTGTAAAAATGTTACATGTATGCAGAAGTCTTTGGTCAAGGTTTCATATTTGAAATTATTCTGGTTTTTGATTTTAAGGTTGTGATTTGCTTAATTTTCCTTTATGGTGTTAAGTAATAAAGACTTTCTTTAAAGGGGCAGTAGCATGTAAAATATACTTTTTGAGCTGTACATCATGTTACAATGTTATTCGCCGTGACTCCCCCACTCAGCTCCTTCAGACTAGCCAGCATCAATTCGCAAACATCTGGTGGAACTGTGCATCTCTGGGCTCATTATAGGAGCTACTTCTCAGTGCAAAGCTGGTAAAAATGTTGATCTGAGTCACACGATCTGAATGTTTAACAGTAGTAAAATATAAACGGCTTAAACTTAAAAATTCAGTCCAAATTCAGATTTACTAGTAAAGGTTTACAGCTTATGAAATAATTTCTGCAACTTTGTTTACTACGAATCTTAATTCTAATTCTGACCCTGTTAATCCTGTTCTAGACAAGGCACTGAAAGACATATTGGACCAGGTTCTGCTGAGCGGATACTTTGACCGGACTGCCTCTCTCCAAAACGGAGTGTGTGAGGAAGAGGAGGAGGAAGAGCCGGCAGCTGTAGTGGCAGCAGTGGCACCAGTCGCCGAGTCGTCAGAGGCAGAAGAGCAGACAGCTGATCCAGGTAGCGACTTCCTAAAAATAATTTTTCAGGATTAAGTCGTCCAGTAGTGAAATCTGCTCACCGTTCTGCGTTGACTTGACAGAAACTGAAGTCACTGAGGAATTCACAGAGTCTCTCACAGTGGAAACCACAGAAGTGAGATTAGTTTTTAAAAAAAAGTATTTTATTTATGCTTTCCAAACATGTTTACTGATGTTTTGTTTTGTTTCAGTTCATAAACAGACAGTTCATTCCAGACAGTTCTTACAGCGGCAGTGAAAAGGAGCAGGCGGATGAGTGGACCAGGGAACCCGAGGTGTGTAGCAGAGCCGCTTTATTTTTTACAGTAGGGAGTTTTGCTTAGTAAAAATAATTTGAGGAAAATTGATTTAAATGACGGATTTGAAGCAACAAGAGTTTTGTAGCTCAGCATTAACGAGTTATATTTAGGTCTGTCACAATAACAAATCTTGCTGGACGACAAATTGTCCCTGGATAAACGATAATATTGTTTTCAAGTAATATAATCGTAATAATGGCAGCGTCAAGGGTCAATTATCTTTACATTTTAATGAACATTTAAACACTGGAGCTGGAGGACATTTTAAATATCCAACATAAATAAAGAAAACGACAGAAACGACAAATAAAATGAATTGTTTGTAAAAATTATCTTTCAAAAAAAGGTCCAGCTGAGACCAAAGCAGCAGAATGACGACTTTTATCCGTTTTTATAAATCATGCAAATGAAAATTATTGAGTTTCTTTTAATTTATCTCACAATTAATTGATCTACTGTTCATTGTGACAGGCCTAGTTATATTATGCTAATACTGGATGCAGGTGTCTTTTAAATACAACCTCACTGCACTTTATATAAAGATTTGCCCCATTAGAAGTTTTGTTGTTTGTTTTTAAAAACACTGAAGTATTTCCAGGTGTTTATTTTCTCCCACATCTTCTTCCCTCTGTGACGACGAGGCTAGAAGACATTTTTTAGATGTTTTATCGCCGTTGGTGGTGGCAGGAAGCTGCTCTGGTAGAAATATCTGCTGCTGCATGTTTTCAGGCGAACACAGCAGGAAGAGGCGACTTTATTTATTATAACGTTCCTTTTATTGTCTGTAGCCCAAACTTGAATCATTTGGACATGAAAAACACTTTTCAGTAACTAGATGCTACTTAACTAATTAAAATAGAGATTTTTTTTTAGTAAGTCCATTAAAAAAGTGAATCTGATGCAAGACTATCTGTGGTTTTAGAGTTGTGCTTCTAATGAAAACAGGAAATTCAGTTAATCAGAAAATGAATTAAACAAGAGCAACTAAAAGATCAGTTTTAATACAAAAGTATGTTATAAACTGGTTATGGTCTACAAAGATTGATGAAGAAAAATGTATGAATTTGAGTTCAGGCTGGGCGAAAATAAATAAAATCTAATTTTTTCAGACCAAAGTCAGTTTCTAATTTTAATCACTTCTTGCTTTCTTTTTTTAAAAAGAATTTACAAATATCCTAAAATACTTTCAAAAACGTTTTTTTTTTTCAACCATCCTTTTTGTGAGCTGACCTGAATTTTAAAGCCCAGATAATTAAAAGTTTTAAAATCCCTGCAAACAAGACGGCGGACCTTTAGCAGGTTGACGAATCGATAAAATCGATATTTCCCAGCCCTAATTTGGCTTTTTCAACAGCCGTCAGCCATAAACTGTTGAAATACATTTCTCTGTTTAAATTATTTTAATGCATTAAACTCAGTAAAGTTTATTTACTGAGAAGAAGAAGCCCAGAACTCGTGTGTTACAGTTTGAGAATCAAACAACCTGGAGCAAAAGTAACACATTATTGTGTTGTGCAGCACATATTTAGGAATGTTTGTTTATAATCTTACAGGCTAATGAGAACAGAATATTTTTTTTAATCACTGCTGTTTCCTTTTACACCAACTAAGCTGTGAGTCTGGAGTAAAATCCCTCTGCTCTGAAACACTCAGAGGAAGTGAATTCAGAACAGCTTTCGCTAATGAAACATTTCATCACTCTTTCAGGCCGTCAGTGCCTTGCAGCAGCAGCAGCCCGTACAGCCAACAGCGCCACCTGTTGCTCTGGAGACCCACCCCATGAACCTCGCGTCTCCCGTTCCCCCGACTGACCCCATGGTCCGCAAGCAGGTGGTGCAGGACCTGATGGCACAGATGCAGGGAACGTACAACTTCATGCAGGTGAGCAACAGGAGCTGCGTTTCCTTTAAACATACGCAAAATGTTGTTAATATTCCACTAATGTCAAAGAAACACAATTTATTCTAGAACCGCTCAGGGCGGCAGGACGTTGGGGTAGCTCTGTACGTTCATTGAGATATTTTTCTATTTGCCTTTGTAGGGAAATACTTTTTCCTTGATTATTTTCATGAGACTGTTTTGTCTTCAGTCAGAGGCTTCTCCAGATTCGCTGAAACACTGTCCACTACAACAGCCATCACTACCTCTAATAACACTTTGAATTAATGAGTAAAGTTGCGTTCACACCAAACGCGTTACACACCTGGTTTACATTTAGAGTCTATGTGGAGGCGCGCCCAGGGTTTGTTGTTTTACGTGTCTAGCGCGGCGCCATTTGGAGCGTTTGACGAGTCCAACAAATAGTCCGGCGATGGAAAACAACGGCTCGAGTAATTCTGATGCACCTTCGACAATTTATCACCCAGCAAAATTTTAAGTGTCGGAAACTTTCATGATGAGCATAACGCAAGAAAACGCACCATTACAACAACATTTAATGTCCCTTTGGGATCAAAGTATTTTTGAATTTGATCCATTAAGTAATTAGTCACATGTGAATAAATGTGTTCACTTATAGAAAGCATCCTGTGATGTCATCCTCTAACTACTTCCTGTCGTTCTTCATGGTTTGCGTCAGTAGAAACATCCAGTTGTTGATCGTGTGACTCGTGTTTCCATTGCAGTTTTGAGAAATAAACCAATTTCAATCCGGCCAGAAAAATCCACCTCATGCTATTTTTTACTTTAAATAGCCGTTTCTCCATTAATAGCATTTATTTTCAAAATGTGAAATTGCGCAGTGAAGTGGTCAATGGAAACGCAGCTGCTGTGTGACGTCGTTGTCGTACGTTATCGCTGAGTTTTTCTGCGCCCAGGACTCCATGTTGGAGTTTGACGGACAGCCCATCGATCCCGCCATCGTGTCGGCACAGCCCATGAAACCTGCTCAGCCTCTGGACGTACCGCAGATGGTTTGTCCTCCAGGTACGTTTGCCCCGATTAAAAGCCGCGTTGTGGTTTAACGGGGGAAATCCGGTTGCGTCTGATTAACGTGCGATCGTTGCAGGTCACCCCGAGTCCCGGCCAACGCAACCCACTTCTGTTCCTGTCCAGCCTGAGCCCACACAAGTGAGTAGCTACCCATGAGCACCATGCGGGTTGCCATAGTGACGGCGATATGAAACGGCTGTGTTGTCTTCAGGTCCCCATCGTCTCACCGACACCGCCGCCGTTGTACCAGACCTCTCACACACCGGATTCTCGACCCTCAACAGAACCAATCGACCCAATCCAGGTGAAGCAGCTTTTCTCTGGCGTCTGTCAGTCCCACGGAAATTATCAAGTTATTTATTCATTTTTAAGATTGGTAAAGGATTCAGACCCTTTGAACTGCTTCACATTTTGTAAAGTTACGGTAATAAATATGGGGGTATTTTATTTTAATAGAGTAAAAAAAAAAAAACTCAAACTAGTGCATGTGGTACAGCAGTGAAGTGACAACAATGCTTGGCTTCTAGAGTGTGCATGAACATTTAACCCCATTCTACTCTGATACCCTTAAAAAAATCCACTGCAATCTAACAAGATTGCATCGTTTGTTGGATGCAAACATTAGATTGCATCTGACAGGAAGCTAACGTTTGATTAAAAGCCTATACTTTGGAAAAAATCACTTACTTTTCTCGCTGTCTGAAGTTAAAGCAGATCAAATTTGTCTTGTTTTAGGACAGTTAGAATTATCAAAATAATTTTTGTTGAATGGCAGAAAACTTAATGAGATTTTTTGTACCTTTTTCAGACCAGTTGGTTGCATAGGTGGTGTGTAAGAGAAACATTTCGAAACATAAAACTTTTATTATATTTTAAGTTACCATGTCCCTGCTGTAGTAATAGAATACTATCAAAAGATGCTATTAACAATAGTAATAAATGATTTAATAAAATAGTGAATTGAAGCTCTTCTTTAGTTTGTATTGCTTTATCTTCAGACTCTGGTGCTGGAAAAGTTTGAAAACTTACCTGGAAAATGCTTGAAAAAAAGTTATTGAATTTTACTGTGGGGGAAAAAATGAACTAACTTTGTAACCATTTCTAGCAAACCATTGTCAGGAAAGTGTCTTAAGATGCAGATAATGGACTAATTTATCAATAAATGGTCATGGCGGAGCTCGTGGTTGGAATAGCTTTGTCCTTATCTGATGACCTGGACGAGCAGAAAGTGTTGAAACAAATTTTCTGCCTTCAAGAGAGCGGCGTCTGACCACTCTGGTGTCCATTTTCACTTGTTGCTTTTTAGCAGAAACATTTTACAGAAGGAAAAGACTTGTGTCTTACTAATACTTTATGAAGTGAAAATCTCATTTGCAGCAACAACAACAAATAAAACCTCTAATCTGTCCTAAAACTGCAGCCTCAGCCTTTCAGCAGCATACATATCCATCCCAACCCTAAATGTAATGTGTGTTGTGTCTCCCTCTGCAACAGACCTCCATGTCATTGTCGTCAGAACAGCCTCCCCCCTCCACTGCCCTCCCTCCTGCCTCTCAGACGCAGGTCTTTCAGCCTGTTTCCAAAGCTCCTCACAGCAGTGGCATCAATGTCAATGCAGCTCCATTCCAGTCAATGCAAACAGTAAGGCCGTGATGATACTTCCTGTTTCTCTGTCTCAACGCCAAACCAGTCTCATACTGCAAAGAATGCAAACTCATGCTTCTCTTGTGTGTCTGTCTGCATTGTTCTGCATGACATAATGTCAGTAGCTGCTGGGGCTCATATTGGCTTTTCACCAGAGGCCTGAGTGCAGCCAAAGATTCGACTTTAAGACTTAGCAAAAAGCCAGAGTGCACATTTGATGAGAAAACATGGATGCCTGGTTTTTTTTCTTTCTTTCTTTTTGCAGCGTTATCTTTATTTTCCCATCATGTTTAAAGCAGATTTGTTTTAAATATCCAGGTGATGCAAGGAGCAGTATTCCTCATCAGTTTTGAAGGCGTTCATGCCTGCAGCTCAGGATAATTTCTGGTCATTCTCTTAAAAATGGTTGAGAGAAAAATAAAAGTGAGCAAACGGCAGCTTGGAGTTGAGTGGAAAGTCTCCAAAAGTGACGACTGTATGTTTCCAACCACATTTCATCTTAGTCAAAAGTAGTGATGGTAAGATTTGATTCATAAAGAACGATTTTTAGAAGACGACATCGGAAATACACTGCAGTTTGGAAACCTAAAAAACCAGCACTGTGCTGAGGGATTTAAAAGCTAATCTTCTCAAGCCCGGTTGTTTGATTCACTCAAACTCGTACCGTTCAGACAGAGGTCATTGTTTCTGCTCTAGTTCGGTCCTCCATTGGAGGCATTTTCCTCCCATCAATTGTTTGCAGTACAGAACCATGCGGTAATTACATAAGTCCTTTCTCTACAACATAGAAAAAAGACTTGTAGGTCTGTAGCCAGTGGCTCTTTGGACCTTCCATAAAGGCTCTGAAAAATTTATTTAAAAAAGTGCAGAATTAAAAAAGAAATTTAGATATAACAAATGGAGAATTTAAATGTTTGTTAAACATCTAATTTCCGTGCAAAAAAAAAAGAAAGCTTTTTTGCATGCATGGAATAAATTCTGCATTTTATTTCTGCTATAGAACGGCATAGATCAGCAGTATTTTTATTTTTTCCCTCATCATTTTTTTTGGAAACGAAGTGCTCTTTTCGTTTACATCGTTTTCCACAAACATCAACATCCCATGGAAGAAAATGTATCAATCTTCTTTTGTAAATGTTTGATGTTTTTCTTTGCTTTTAAACCTAAAAACAGAAATAAAATAAAAAAACAACCACAAATTTCCAATAGCAAATATTCAACTAAACGTTTTCAGGGTGTAACTGCACTACATTAATGTAAATGTCAAAATGTAAAGTCGGGTAACTTAAATGCTTTAACACCACAAACATCAACCGCATAAAACGTGAAAACCACTGAGAAATAAATAATTTTCTTTCCTGAAGAACTTTATGCTCACAAACAGCTCTTGTTGCCTTGGCAACAGACATAAGATTACTGGTGTGTGGATTATCTTCACTTCTTACTTTGACAGTAGTTCATCTTTTTTCTGTTGCCAATAAGTTTAGCACGTTAGCTTAATATCAGAGCAAAACTTGGAGAAACTTCTGTTAGTTTATTACTTAACCCAGAACAAGAGTCAAACATGGAGCTTTATACAAACCTAGAAGTCAACCCAGAATGACAGGAACCAACATCTAGTTTTATACTTCACCAATATTTAGTTTTATACCTTAATAGTCCAGAACAAACTGAAGATCCAGAGAAACCATTATTAGTTTATAAGTAGACTATTTATTAAATATGGGGAGCTAATATTTAGCTTTATACTTTTACGTTTTTGTCTTTCTTTTAGTTGCTTCATTTGTATTTCCTTCTAATTCATGTAAAACCCTTTGAACTGCCTTGTTGCTGAAAATGTGGTATATAAATAAAATTACCTTCCACATCAGTTTGACATGTTCATGTTAAGAAAAAGGTTCATGTTGCAGCAATCGTTCATCAGATGCTGCGTATTGAAACTGTTTCCTGTAGCTATGAAGTCATTTTGTTGTCACAAAATGCTTTTGAAATATTTTGCTTCCAGAAGTCGAGTCTGGATTAAGATTTATGGAGGTTTTAAATTTTAAGTGTTAGTTTTATTCTAAAATATGTCTGCTAGCTTGTTTGCATTAACTGTTCTCATGCCATGTTGTTTTCCATCCAGGAATGTGATCAGAGATTACATGTAATCTGGATTAATTGTTTTACAGCTCTTCTGCTTGCTCTGTGAAGCTCTCTGCTGTATTTGTGGGTTTCTTTTACATCCAGTGAATGAAGAGCGTGTTTTACATCACAGCTAGTGAACCCGTGAGCTTTCCTCTGGTTTTGGCTTCGCCTCAATGTGGCCTTTGTTTGTCCCGTTAGGTGTTCAACCTTAATGCCCCAGTCCCGCCAGCTAATGAGCCCGAGGCCCTGAACCAGGCCAACCAGTACCAGAACAGCTACAACCCGGCTTTCAGCAGCCAGTCGCAGCATTCTGTGGAGCAGACGGAGATTCAGTCTGAGCAGCTACAGTCTGGTGCGTAACTACTTCAGTAGTTTGGTTTTACATTCCTGACGTCATCGACGGCTGTGTGACTCGTGTTTTCGTTGATGCCCGGCTCCAGTGGTCGGTGCCTTCCACGCCCAGGACCAGACCGGGGGCCTCCAGCCGCCTCCTCAGCAGGGCCCGGGCTTCGGCAGGCAGGCTCAGTCCTTCTACAACAGCAGAGGCATGAGCCGCGGTGGGCCCAGAAACGCCCGCGGCATGATCAACGGCTACAGAGGCGCCTCCAACGGGTTCAGAGGTCAGCGCCCGTCTGAAACAATTAATCCTGATTAATCGACTGCTGAAATAATCGTCAACTAATTTAGTAATCAGTTGATTAACTGAACCCGTGGGAGGAAAAAAAATACAGTACTAGTATATTTTAAAGAAATTTGGGGGGGTGGTAAAAGTCAGTCTGGGAGTTGCAGGTTTTAGTAATCAGTTGGTTCCCAGTTCTCCTCAGCCCGGCCATGAATGTACCTCCGGGATGACCTCACACCACAAAAACATTTGCTGAAAGATCAGCACACTCATTTAAGATACAAAGAACCTTTGTCTATAAATATGTTCTACTCAGAACTCCACAGGTGGCATTTTAGTTTCACCTGCTTCAAATTCTAACCCTAACCCTACCTACCCTGCCCTAACGGGAAAAATGTCTCGCTATAAGTTGATCTGCCAATGGAAGAAGCACTTTTTCATCAATGTTAAGGAATTAATTACTGAAAACAAGCTCCTATTTCTTGTTACAAAAAGTTAATCATAAGTTAGTTTTGTCTTATTTCAAGTTTACTAAGATATTTGCACTAGAAACTAGACCAAAAATACTTGGTAAGATTTAGTTTTTTCTGCAAATGGACATTTTTTGAGTCTGTAAACTCCAGTTAACGATTAATCAATGACCACATTAGTAGATTGTTTGAATAATGAATCACTATTAATTCAATTCATTGTTTCAATCCTACTAAAAACATAGTTTTTTTCCTCAACAGATTCATAGGAATTAATAGAATTGAGACATGAGATATTGAGGATATTTTTAATCAAATCATTCGAGGGATTATTGCAGCCCTGCATTCAGCTTGTCCAATGATGGGCAGGTTGAAAACTTAAAGATGAAAAATGCAGTTCCTCCTTTAGCTGCTGAAATCTCTCTTGCAACCTAAATATCTTGACAGATAGTGAGAAATACTTCCCAGAGTGGAGAAATGTTCCAAACAGATTCACATCTTATGTTTTTCCATCAGTGTTCTGGAGCTAAATGGAAATCTTTGGGGGTTTTTCCAGGTGGTTATGACTGTTATCGCCCTCCCTTCGCCAGCACTCCCAACTCCGGATATGGACAGCCCCAGTTCAACACACCTCGCGATTATCCAAATGGGAATTATCAGAGGGTATGAAAGAAGCTTTGAGTCTCCGCTGGCTTTGTGAAAACAAAATGTGCTGTCAGAAAAGTTTCTAAAATGTCTCTATTCTTTGCCGCCGATCAAGGATGGTTACCAACAGAACTACAAGCGAGGAGCTGGCCAAGGACCCAGAGGAGTTTCACGAAGCAGCACTCAAGCAATTCGATCCTGAAATGGCCTTTTAAAATGACTGTGACTGAAAAATTTGCACCACACTGAAAAATTTAAAATTCATGAATGCATTTCCCCATCTCATGTTTGCTCTGATTTCTTTGTTCCTTATCAGTGGTATTTTTACTTTCTGTCTCTTCAATCAAAGTGATGCGAGCTTTGATATCTGGAAATAATAAATCATTTAAAGCTCAAAACACAAGGTAAGCTGTGAACCCAATCACTGGTTCACACCAGCCGTGTGTACCAACAGTCCTGTAAACTTGAAAGATTCCATAAGTTATATATAAATATATATTTTTTATTAACAAATGCACCTGCCACTGCTGGTCCAAATTATGGGAGTTTCTTTCCCTTCGGTTCTTTTCTGTCATTTTGGTTCAAAGAAAGAAGACTTTTTGTTTAACAAGCTCCCGTATTCTTGTTTGTAAATTCATGTTGCTTCAAGAGTTTCAATAAAGTTGTGTTGCATAATCATGTTTCAGCTTTGAGTTTTTACATAAAAAATATCTTAGTTGTGTATAAAACCAGAAACAATTGCAAAAAGTATTTTAATATCCAGAAATGGGTCAAACTGGTGTGGGCTTTGTTAGCTTCTTAGAGGAGCTGAAAATATTTACATAGTATCAAAATTAAAAGTTGAATATATTTTAATTTATTTGAACTGTAATCAAGAAAATTGGTTAATCATTCAACTCGATTAGGAATAATGAAAGTTTTGCGCATTGATAAAACTGAAGGATTCTTGGGTTTAAAATCTTGTTGAAGATGGTTTGTAAGAGGAAATATGTTACATTTTTATTCTGTAATGCTAAAATAACCGAATTTCTCATAAACTGCCTTACACTCAAAACATGAATGAAAATAGTTGACTATGATGTTTGGGTTAATTTGTAAATTTACTTAGTTTTACTTAGAAAAAAAATAATGTTTCTAGCATTTTATCCAAATTAACGGAAAAGGGCATTTTGCTTTAGTCTTTAGTGTGATAAAGACCTTGATTAAATAAGTTAGAATATAAACAACTAAATAATCCTTGTTTTAAAAAGCCAAATATCACATTCACATAATACCTCTGTTTCCCTTCCCAATATGGCGGCTCGCTGACGTATCCCAGCAACAGGCTGCGGCTTGAGGTTTGTGGTAGCTTTTCATTTCTTGAAGCGTCAGGATAATGTGTCCGTAATAATTACTATGACCAAAAATGAAAACATTTTATAATGTACCCAGCGTGGTGAAAACAAAAATGAAACTTTAGAATATGTCGCACTATTTTGACGTCACACAGGGGTCCTTCATGAACGACTGTCTCCACGTGAGTTTATCAACATGGTCGGCATGTAGCTCCATGCAGCCGTAAACCTTAAGATTACTAAGTGAAAAGAAATATCCAAGAGCTTTATTTAAGGTAATTTAAAATGTGCTGGTTTAATTTTATAATAGTTTATGTTCATCTGCTGACAGAGTGAATGCGGCCATTGATTTTTTATCATTGTTGTGCTGATGATTATAGAAGTACGATGGCGACTATCCGCAAGAAAGTAGACAACCGGATTCGGGTCCAGATCGAGAATGGAGTCGCGCTCCAACACCGAACCCTGTTTGTGGTGGTGGGAGACCGAGGGAGAGATCAGGTATAAACCCGACACACCCGTAGAAACGACAGAGTTTATTTTCACAGCGTTAACACAAACCAACCTGCCTCTGATCCAGGTGGTGATCCTTCATCACATGCTGTCCAAAGCCGCCGTCAGAGCCCGACCGTCGGTCCTCTGGTGCTACAAAAAGGACCTTGGATTCAGCAGGTGTGTGTAAACAACACACACATCCAGCTGCCATCGGTGACGAGCAGGTAGAGATTTGATTTGTCTTTCTGAAACAGCAACCGGAAGAAACGGATGAGACAGCTGCAGAAGAAGATCAAAACTGGAACATTGAATCTGAACCAGGACGATCCGTTTGAGCTCTTCGTCGCTGCAACCAACATCCGCTACTGTTACTACAACGAGACGCACAAGATCCTGGGAAACACGTACGGCATGTGTGTCCTACAGGTGAGTCTGCTTCTGCTCACAGGAGGACCGTTTCTGGCTACTCTACCCATCCACGCACCGAAAAACAAGCATGTCTTCAATCAATCAAGTTTATTTGTACTGAACGTTTCAGCAACATGGCGGGTCAAAGTTCTTTAAAAACATTTAAAAAAAGCAAACAAACAAAGACATCATACAGTCAATAGTTCTGAAAACCAATAACACACTATTGTTAAAATTATCAATACACATCAGATTGTTGATTAATTTTTCATTGATTGTCAGGGTTTCCCCCAATGTCTTATAAGCCTGGCAGGCCTCCAGGCTTTACTTGTGTCCCCACCAGGCTAAGCATTGCTTATTTACTTAAGTCTGTGAGGAGTGTTTCATCAAATTTAAGCTGAAGTAAAACTGTGAGAGTGAACTTACCGTAATAACCTGATATTGGCTGGAAAGCGAAATGTCTCCCCTTTCAGAGGAGAGCGCAAAGTGTTGGGAAATTACGGTACCTCAAATTTGGCTTCCCAAAATGTATCGTCACCGACACCTTCCTGCCCATAAGAGCTAAAGTACTTTATTGATCCCAATGAGGAAATTAATTACAGATGTAGTTGAATGTGTTTTAACTTTCCATGTTTAGTTTTTGTGTTTTTACTCGTCCTCCAGGATTTTGAAGCGCTCACTCCCAACCTGCTGGCGCGAACCATTGAGACGGTGGAAGGAGGTGGCATAGTGGTGATTCTCCTCAGGACGATGAACTCTCTGAAGCAGCTCTACACGATGACCATGGTAAGCCTTCAGCTTCTCCTGCTGTCAGTTCATCAGTTCAGTTCGGAGGAGAACAGTTCCCCTCTCCCTGCAGGACGTCCACTCCCGATACAGAACCGAGGCTCATCAGGATGTCGTTGGCAGATTTAACGAGAGGTCGGTGTTGCTTTTTTTAATTAAATTTATTCAATCAGTGGAACAAAATTGGAATATAAGTCCCTCTGTTTTCCTTTTAGATTCATTTTGTCGCTTTCTTCTTGTAAAAACTGCGTCGTTATCGACGACCAGCTCAACATCCTGCCGATCTCCAGCCACATGGCGAACATCAAGCCAGTTCCTCCCAAGACTCAGGTACCAAAACTGTTTGAAATCAACTTTGTTTTTGTTTTTTTCTTTTAGCAAAACTAAGATAAGTTGGGAATGAGTGGAATAAACCTAAACTGATAATTAAAGTAAATCAGATAAATATCCTGATGCAGACATATTTAGATTTCAAATTATCCCAGCAGTTATCGTGATAAATGATATTATTGTTGTTGTGAGACCATAATGCAAGAAAACATTTTCAAAAATCAATGAACTTTAAATTTTGATGAACATTTTAACACTGGAACTGGAAAACATTTTTAATGTGCAAAATAAATAAACAAAACGACAAATAAAATGAATTATGAAGCTTCTGTACACAAAATTATCCTTCATAAAAAGGTCTAGTTGAGACCAAAAGCACCAAACTGAAGACCAGCAGAAAAAGAGAGAGAGAAAAGAAAAAAAAGATCATTATTGAGATTGTTTTAATTTGTTATGCGATTATTTGATTTATTTTTTTATTTTGGCAGGTCAACACATATTTATTTGCTGCCCTGGTAAATGTGTAAAAAGCTTTGAAATAAATTAATTTACACTGAAAAAAAGGTAGAAATCCAACTTAAATTTCCTTTAGAAAAGAAAAAGTCCCACAGCATCACAGATTCTCCACCGTACATAACAGTGAGTTGGGATTGTTCCTGCTCCCAACAGTCTCATTTAACCAAAGCTCACATTTCAGGCAAAGTTTGAAACCTAAAACATTTACAAACTGGGATGTTTTTGTGAGGCAAACGTGCAAAACCCTTAAATTTCTGCACGATAATTTAAACATTTGAGTAAGAAAAATCTATATTCTTGCCCTTTTTTCTTTCATTTGTTCCATTTTTTTCCTTGTTTTTTTTTTCCCTTATTCCTTTATTATTTTCCTTTTTTGTTAATTGTGACCCAAGTTACAAAACGTTTGGACACCCATTCTCCGGACGGGCGTCTTTCTGTTGGATCAGTCAGAAGTGGCTGGTCTTTTGTTGTTGAAATCTGACCTCTAGATTCCTTTATCAAAGTATTTGAAACGCTATAAATTTCACACACACTAAAGCAAAACAAAGGTCCAGTTTTCTGGTTAAGTCTGTCCTCACTGTCCAGGAGGACGGTTTGTCTCCTGGAGAGCAGGAGCTGAAGGAGCTGAAGGAGTCTCTGCAGGACACGCAGCCTGTTGGCGTGTTGGTGGACTGCTGCAGGACCATGGACCAGGTCGGCATCGATCACACGCTGCTTCACATTCACTGTTGTTAAACCCACTGGAAAATTCAGAGATGACGAATGCTGACGGGAGATTTGACGTCTTAGGGAAAGCGAAGAAGCTTAGAAAGTAGAAAAAAGTAGAAACTGATCAATTATTGTTGGAGCCGCTGATGGCTTTACCCAGGCGACACGACTTAAAAATAAAACTGTAGAAATGCAAAATATTACCAAGTATTTTTGATTTAGTTTCTAGTGCAAATATCTTAGCACACTTGAAATAAGAGAAACCAACTAAAAAGTAACTTTTCAGTGCGATATAAAGGTTCGGTTTAAGTAAATAATTCCTTAATATTGATGGAAAAGTGCCTGTTCAATTGGCAGATTGTTTAACTTATGACATGACATTTTTCCCGTGTTACAAGTTAATTTATCTGCTAATAATAAGAACCTTTTCATCAGTATTAAGGAATTATTGACTTAAAACAAGCCTGGATGTCTTGTCAAAAAGTTACTTTTAAGTTGGTTTCTCTTATTTCAAGTGTGCTAAGATATTTGTACTAGAAACTAGCCCAAAAATATTTGGTAATATTTTGTGTTTTTGCAGTGAAATTATCAGATTTCTTTCATCTTTCATGACAGAGTTGATTTCTGATTTTAATCCATTTTTAAAATATATTTTGTCCTTTTTTTGCTTTGTTTTCTAAAACAAAAAGAGGACAGAAAATATTAGGGCCAGCCTGAGAACTTTTGTTTTATTATGAGAAAACAAAAAAGATGCAATTTTAACTGAAAAAAGGTCTTAAAGTTACAAGAAAAACTTTGTTTCAATCAGAAGAAAACTTAGTTATCAGAATTTAATATGATCAGCCCAGTTTGTGTGGTTCTTTTCAGTGTAGTCAGTTGTTTGCTTGATGGCTTCAAAGTCCTGCTAATGTTAATAATTTGATAATTATCTGGAAAACTTATGCTAAAGTATTACTTCACAAGATGCTCAGCATTCCTCATTTTCATTGTTTGCATTGGAGTCTCATGAAATGTGACTTTATTCTAGTATTACGACTTCATTCTGGTATTTTTATTACTTTTTTTGTCTTGCAATCAAAATATATAAATCCCAGGCTGGACCTCGTATTCCATCGTAGAGTTCATCTAAATTATAAGTCTAAAAATTGAAACTAAATATGTGGTTAATTGATAAAATCTCGTCTATTGGACCTTCCAGCCCTGAGGTAACACACGTTCTGGTTCCTGCAGGCTAAGGCTGTGCTGAAGTTTATCGAGGCCGTTTCAGAGAAGACCCTGCGGAGCACCGTGGCTCTGACCGCCGCCCGAGGCCGAGGAAAGTCCGCCGCCATGGGGCTGGCGGTCGCAGGCGCCGTGGCGTTTGGGTACAGATCAAATTCCCCCCAAATATCCAACATTTTGCTGTTCACCATCTCTGACGCCTGCTTCTTTTAATTCAGCTACTCCAACATCTTCGTAACGTCGCCGAGTCCCGACAACCTTCACACCATGTTCGAGTTCATCTTCAAAGGCTTCGATGCGCTGCAGTATCAGGTAGGCGCCGCCCGCATCTTCCTGCCTGTGATTAATCAGAGAAGGTTAAAATGCTCAGCTTGAATCTGCAGGAGCATCTGGACTACGAAATCATCCAGTCGCTAAATCCTGAATTCAACAAAGCAGTGGTGCGAGTGAACGTCTTCAAAGAGCACCGACAGACCATCCAGGTAACGTTAAACCACTTTAAACGGCTTAACGACCCGATATGATGATAAAAACTAAAGTATCCTCACTGTGACGTCCGTCAGTACATCCATCCCGGAGACGCGGTGAAACTGGGCCAAGCTGAGCTGCTGGTCATCGACGAGGCTGCGGCCATCCCGCTTCCTCTGGTTAAAAACCTCCTGGGGCCTTACCTGGTCTTCATGGCCTCCACCATCAACGGGTCAGACAGAACGCCGCCGCCGCTCGCATAAAAATGATGCTAACGCATCAAAAGACAGACAGACTAAAAAATGTTGCAACAATAAATTCCCCTGGAACTTTAACACATTTTTTAACTTTACAGCCTCAAACTGAGATTTATTTTCTTTTATGGTTAAAAGTTGTTTTGTCTGGTTTTCAAACGGCTTTCACTGCAAAAACACAAAATCTTACCAAGTATTTCTGCTCTAGTTTTTAGTGCAAATATCTCAGTTTAAGACAAAACTAACTTATAGGTAACCTTTCAGTAAGATATGCGAATCTGTTTCAGTTCTTATAATAATAACTTAATATTGATGAAAAACTTCTGCTTCCACTGAAAGATTATTTCACTAATAACATGAGAAAAATGTCTTGTTAGAAGTTAATTTATCTGCCAGTGGAAAAATAACTTTTTCAACAGTACTAAGAAATGATTTACTTAAACAAGCTCCTATATCCTGCTGTAAAGTTACTTATAAGTTAGTTTTGTTTTATTTTAAGTGAACTAAAATATTTGTTGTCTCTTTGTTGTCTACCAGCATCAACATTATAAATTTAAATTTTTGCTCGTTGTTTTTTTGTGAAATATCTCAAGTTTAGTCAGTTTGGGTGGGAAGGATTTTCAGGTCTTGTCACAGGTTCTCAACTGGACTTGGGTCTGGACTTTGACTAGGCCACATGGATTTCATTTTTATTTGAACCATTTCATGAAAGCTGCAGCTGTGTGTTTAGCGTTTCCTCCAGGTCTTCAGTCTTTTGCCACAGTTTTATAGATCATGTTGTTGTTATTGGGTCCACCGACTGATCGGCCTCCATGTCTTTGATTTTGGCCGATAGTTGCATGTGAAACATCTGTCAGTCTGCAGATGTCTAACAGCCTCATAACAGAAAGTCCTGCCTTTATAAAACACATGACGATGGACTGAATTCATAAGAATTACGTATTTTATATTTACTACATAAGTTCCATAAAATTTCTCATGATGGGATTATAAAACGTATCGATCTTTTTTAAAGATTGGTAAGAAAACTGCTATCGGTGCAGCTGTAGGTTTTATTCTTCATCCCTTTTCTCATCGTCTTCCTGCATTTTGTTGGTTCTCCCACTTCGCAGCAGTTTGTGTTGAGCTAACATGGAGTCTTAATGAAAAGCACAGAAGCTTCTGGCTGTTATCAACGTGCCACTGAGATCTGAAGTGTTTGTGCTTCCTCTGCAGCTATGAAGGCACCGGCCGCTCTCTTTCTCTCAAACTGATCCAGCAGCTGAGGCAGCAGAGCGCCGACAGTCAGCAGAACCGTTCTGCAGAGAACAGGAACACAAACACAGCGAGGCTGGCAGCAGGTTCTCCTTTATCCTCTCACTGCTCTCCTCCCTCCTCAAGCAGAGTTTAGTTTGACCGTCTCTTGTCGTCGTCTCTTGTCGTCGTCTCTTGTCGTCGTCTCTTGTCGTCGTGTCTTGCTGTGCGCAGCTCGGACTCTACACGAGGTTTCTCTGCATGAGTCCATTCGGTACGGCGCAGGTGACGCCGTGGAGAAGTGGCTGAATGAGCTGCTGTGTCTGGACTGCCTCAACATTCCCAGACTCATTTCTGGCTGCCCGCTGCCACAGGTCTGCGACCTGTATCCTTCATTTTCAACCAATTCGTTTTAAATTTTAAAATATAATTTAAGCACCTTTTACATTTACTAACACTCCTCGGAAATAAAACGTATCGCAGTAACGATTTTCCACCGCAAAACGTTGAACATCTGCTAAAGAATTGCAAATATCAGAAATAATAGAAAGTCCTGCCTGATTTATCAGATGCATGGGCAGAACTTTATGATGCACTAAACTACCTCATCAGAATATTTATTTATATTGATCAGGCATTGATCAGAGGTGCATTGCTGTTTGCTGCTGCAGAAGCCACTTATGTCGGGTTCTGGGTCACAATAACTTTGGGTTTTTCATTACAGTTTAGTTTATTTCGTCGTGACTTTTTGTCTGATTCGGTTAGTTTTAGTTTTTGTTAGTTTTTAAGATCACATCAATTCAAAAGGCTGAAATAGTTTCATAAACACAAAAATGAAGGCTATTATATCTATAATTTTAGTGTTTTAGTTTCAGTAATGCCCATGTAGTTTCAATTAGTTATAGTTTTTCACCAAAAGTGATAAAACAAAAGTGTTTTATCACTTTTAGTTGTTGTTATTTTGTTAGTTTTAGTAAATAATAACATCGTTGGTCGGGTTTGTAGCAGCAGCAGGGAAACACCTAAAACATGCAGGACAGTAGATCCAGAAGATCAGAGTAGAAAAACAAATAAAAAGTCATAATTTAAACCTTTAATGTTCTACGGATTATTTTACTTTGTGAATTTAGTGAAATGTTCCCCAGATGTTCCAGCATTTCTCCTCAGCGAACGCCGTTCAGGTATTACGTAAACAGAGACACGCTGTTCTGCTACCACAAGGCATCCGAGGCGTTTCTGCAGAGGCTGATGGCTCTCTACGTGGCGTCGCACTATAAGGTGACATTTCGCTCTGAAAATCAACACGTCGTCTTTTGTGTCCTTTTCTTTTTGCTGACCTGGTTTTTTCTGCCGCTGCAGAATTCCCCCAACGACCTGCAGCTGCTGTCGGACGCTCCGGCCCATCACCTCTTCTGCCTGCTGCCACCCGTCCCGCCCACCCAGAACTCTCTGCCCGAAGTCCTCGCCGTCGTTCAGGTGGGACAGAGCAGCAGAATCCTTCACATGCCGATACAAAAACCCAAATTGGCACAGATGCACCCAGGAACTTGCTAGGGGGGAAAAAAAAATTAAAGATGGCTGCCGTGGTCATCAAAAAAATGTTTATTTCTGCACTAAATTTGGCTGTATTCATCACAGATAATACTTTTGGTGTCAAATCACACATGAAATCATATTTACTGACTTTTTTTCAAGATGGCTGACATGGAAGTTAATCTTTGCACTAAAATTGGCAATTAAATTAATGTTTTTGGTGTCAAATCGTAGCCTAAATATGTTGAACCACAGAAATGAGATACAGCTTCCTTTTTCTGGTGGACATATTGCAAAAATAAAATAAAAATACAGCAGATGCTAATGCTAAACCACTGAACATGTTAAAAATACAGCAGATGCTAATGCTAAACCACTAAACATGTTAAAAATACAGCAGATGCTAATGCTAAACCACTAAACATGTTAAAAATACAGCAGATGCTAATGCTAAACCACTAAACATGTTAAAAATACAGCAGATGCTAATGCTAAACCACTAAACATGTTAAAAATACAGCAGATGCTAATGCTAAACAACTAAACATGTTAAAAATACAGCAGATGCTAATGCTAAACTACTAAACACAAAGAATCAGCAGAAGATGACTAAACCGCATTAAAAAAATCAACGCTAACCATGAAGATGACTTCAGGACACAAAATCCGCGTCACATCTTCATCTCCTTCCGGTTGGCAGCTGGTGACTCACAAACAGCAAAGACCTCAGTTTTAGTTTCAGCGTCTGATTTTGCTGCACATTATTACTTTAAAGTCGTATGAATGTGATGGACCTAAAATTCATCTAAGTCATTATGAAATGGGTAACTTTGGAGAGAAAACAGATTCTTGTTTGTCTGGTTCTTAAGGTTTGTCTTGAAGGAGAAATTTCCAGGCAGTCCATCCTCAATAGTCTGTCCAGAGGGAAGAAGGCCTCAGGAGATCTGATCCCCTGGACTGTATCAGAACAGGTACACACACACACACACACACACACACACACAGTTGTGTTTTCATCACTTGTAGGGACTTCACGTTGACTTCCATTCATTTCTACAGCCTAACCCTAAACTTAACCATCACAGGCCGAACCACTAACCCTAAACAACAATTTCCCTCATGGGAACCAAGAAAATGTCCCCACAAGGAGCAATGGTCCCCATAACCCCACATTGTAGACAGAAATAGGTTCCCATAAGGATATAAAAACCTGGTACATACACACACACACACACACACAGTGAGTGTGTTTCTCTTGTCAGCTGATGACTTGTTCCTTTGTCCCAACACAGTTTCAGGACGCAGACTTTGGCAGCCTGTCTGGAGGCAGAGTGGTGCGCATCGCGGTCAATCCAGACTACCAAGGGGTGAGAGCCGCTGCAGACCTGCTCTGAGCTCTGAGTGTGTGCTCATAATTCATGGTGGTGAAAAGCTGCAGCTGACTTTTTTATAGTTGTGTTTTTTTGTTGTTGCCATAAATCAAAGTGAAGAGCAACCATCTACCTTCACACAGCAGGCAAATGCAACACAAATATGCTTCTGTTTTTTCCCACTGCAAAATCATCAAATCTTACCAATTGTCTGTGGTCTAGTTTTAGTGCAAATATCTTGGCACACTTGAAACAAGACAAAAATAACTTACAAGTAGCTTTTCAGCAAGAAATTGAGCTTATTTTAAGTTAATAATTCCTTAATATTGATGAAAAAGATCTAAACACACAGATTGTTTCACTTATAACATGGGAAAGTCTTTGTGAAACCTTTATATTTCCATTATCTAAATGCTGAGTCCTTCCTTTTTTAAACCAACTGACTGAAAGCCCTGGAACTCTGAGTGGGTTGCTAGGCAACGGGCTGGGCTGGGCTGCAGTTGCTAGGCAACCGTTTTAAGTAATTCTGACTTAACAATCTAAAGGTTTTTGAAACGGCTCGTTTACCAGACACCAAAAAACATGAACTTATTGCCAAAAAGTAACTGGATGTTTTTTTTGTTGTTTTTTTTCCAAGCGCTGCTTTTAGAAGCAAATGCAGGTTTAAAAAAAACGTCCAAAATTTTTTCCTTTTTATAATAATTACTAAGCTGCGTCTGTCCGACAGATGGGCTACGGCTCCAGAGCTCTGCAGCAGCTGCAGATGTACTACGAGGGGAAGTTTCCCACCATGGACGAGAGCGTCCAACCAGCTCACACACAGATCGCCTCCGTCAGCAGCGAAGTCAGTAAATCGATTCCAGTCACAGTCTGATGGTTTCCCTTCATGTTCTGGTTAAAGGTGAATAAATGTTTTTTGTTTTTCAGGCGGTCAGCCTGCTGGAGGAGGTGGTGACTCCTCGGAAGGAGCTTCCTCCTCTGCTGCTGAAGCTCAGCGAGAGAAGAGCTGAGAGGCTGGACTATTTAGGAGTTTCCTACGGACTGACGGCGCAGCTGCTCAAGTGAGGGGAAAAACAACACAGTATCAGCGTCATAGGTTAAAAAAACTAAAAAAAAGTAGTAAATTTATGAGTAATTCTCAAAAATGTTGAGATAAATCTCAGTAATATTATAGAAAAACAAGGAAATTTCTGAGTTTGAAATGTTGAACATTTCCTAGGAAAAAAAAATCTGAAATTTTGAGCTCAATCTCAAATTTCCTAGAAAATACTTGGAAATTTCTGAGTTTAAAAATATTCGTCTTTCGGAAATTTCAAAAATTGAAAGTTTTCAGACTCACATTAATTAGAAAAATTAAAAAGTTTTTTTCTAGATTATTTTTGAGAATCTAAACATTTTGGGCAGACGTTTAGTCCTGTTTTTTCCTACCTGCAGTGGCTTCATCTACGAAAAACAAACAAACCCTGAAACATATTTTCAGACTTAAACGTGTTAAACTGTTTGGTGTCTTGCAGGTTCTGGAAGAAAGCCGGTTACACTCCAGTCTATTTAAGGCAAACACCTGTAAGTGCTGATATCAGACGACTGTTTAGTGTTTGTGTTTTATTTCTGACATGTCCTGTTTGGCTCAGAACGAGCTGACAGGGGAGCATTCCTGCGTGATGCTGAAGGAGCTGAACACGGACGAGGCTTTGCAGCAGAGCTTGTGGCTCGCCGCCTTCTGGAAAGGTGAAAGTGGATTTGTTTGGTTTTCATGCATAGTTTTTTTTTTTTATGTTTATACGACTAATTAAGGCCAATCAAATCTGTGTGCAGAGGATTGTTTACAGAAATAATAATGGACGCCTCCATCTATGGATCCATTTTAAAGTTTGTTCAGCCATAGAAGTTGAAGGAAGCGAATAAAAAGAAAGCATGAAAAATAGAGACTTCTTTTTGTGGAGCACTGATTGCAACTTCTTTAGGGAAGAGAGGTGGGCTTGTGATGCACTTTAGTGATTCCTTTCATAAGTTCATAATCATAATTTCCAGCCATTGTTTACATCCTGATTTATCACATCTGGCTTTTTTCTGGTGCAGAATTATGACGCGTTTCACATAAAAGAGCCGGATAAAATGAAACATGTCCGTTCAGACAGAAGACACTTTGAAAATAATCTGATATTCATCTGCATTAGTTTCACATATGCAAAAACACAAAAAAAGTATTTTTGGTCTAGTTTTTTGTGCAAATATCTTATTACAAGCTTATTTCTTTTTGTAAATAATTCCTTAATATTAATGAAAAAGTTCTAGTTTATCTAGGCAGATAAGTTTACTGACAACATGGGGAAATGTCTTGTGAGCTAAATAATTTTTCATTAATATTAAGGATTTATTAACTTGAAACAAGCTCATGTCTTCCTGAAAAGTTACTTGTCAGTTAGTTTGTCTTACTTCAAGTTTACTAAGATATTTGTAAAAGAAACTAGAACATAGATCCTTGGTGAGATTTTGTGTTTTGGCAGTTTGGCACAAATCAGATTTTTTCTTTTGGGTGAACAGACGGCAACAGTGCCGTTCAGATCGCCGTGAAAAAAGTCGACAGAGTCGCATTTGGGTATTTTCCTGCTGAGAGATCGCAGCCCTAAGCGGTGCGACCCGAAGAGCTGGTCTGATTCCCTCTGCGCTCCACCTGATCGTTCCCTCCTCCTGATCGTTCCCTCCTCCTGATCGTTCCCTCCTTGTTCCCTCCTCCTGATCGTTCCCTCCTTGTTCCCTCCTCCTGGTCGTTCCCTCCTTGTTCCCTCCTCCTGATCGTTCCCTCCTCCTGATCGTTCCCTCCTCCTGATCGTTCCCTCCTCCTGATCGTTCCCTCCTTGTTCCCTCCTTGTTCCCTCCTCCTGATCGTTCCCTCCTTGTTCCCTCCTCCTGGTCATTCCCTCCTTGTTCCCTCCTCCTGATCGTTCCCTCCTTGTTCCCTCCTCCTGATCGTTCCCTCCTCCTGATCGTTCCCTCCTCGTTCCCTCCTCCTGATCGTTCCCTCCTTGTTCCCTCCTCCTGATCGTTCCCTCCTTGTTCCCTCCTCCTGGTCATTCCCTCCTTGTTCCCTCCTCCTGATCGTTCCCTCCTTGTTCCCTCCTCCTGATCATTCCCTCCTCCTGATCGTTCCCTCCTCCTGATCGTTCCCTTCTCCTGATCGTTCCCTCCTCGTTCCCTCCTCCTGATCGTTCCCTCCTTGTTCCCTCCTCCTGATCGTTCCCTCCTCCTGATCGTTCCCTCCTTGTTCCCTCCTCCTGATCGTTCCCTCCTCGTTCCCTCCTCCTGATCGTTCCCTCCTCCTGATCGTTCCCTCCTTGTTCCCTCCTCCTGATCGTTCCCTCCTCCTGATCATTCCCTCCTCCTGATCGTTCCCTCCTTGTTCCCTCCTGTTCCCTCCTCCTGATCATTCCCTCCTCCTGATCGTTCCCTCTTTGTTCCCTCCTGTTCCCTCCTCCTGATCGTTCCCTCCGCCTGATCGTTCCCTCTTTGTTCCCTCCTGTTCCCTCCTCCTGGTAGTTCCCTCCTTGTTCCCTCCTCCTGATCGTTCCCTCCTCCTGATCGTTCCCTCCTCCTGATCGTTCCCTCCTTGTTCCCTCCTGTTCCCTCCTCAGATTTCCGCCGGCGCTTCCTGTCGCTGCTCTCCTACCAGTTCAGCAGCTTCCACCCCAGCCTGGCGCTCAGCATCCTGCAGAATAAGAAGCTGAAAGAGGAGGCCGCCTGTAAGACGTTTTTAAAAATAAAAAGTTAAATCTCGGGTTTCGGCTCTGGGTCGCCTGATTTGTGTAAATCTCCACCAGCTCTCAGCAGCGCCGAGCTGGCGGCCCACTTCACGCCGTACGACCTGAAGCGCCTGGAGCTGTACTCCAGGAGCATGGTGGACTACCACCTGGTCATGGACCTGGTCCCCACTGTGGCGCGCGTCTTCTTCCTCAAGCAGCTGGGTGACGTCTCCCTCTCGGCAGCGCAGTGTGTAGGTTCATCCTGACTTCAGCGCGTCTCGTTTGCGATGAACCGGATGCTGATTGGCTGACTCTTCCTGTCCAGGCGCTGCTGCTGGGAATCGGTCTGCAGCACAAACCCGTGGATCAGCTGGAGAAAGAAATCGAGCTGCCGAGCTCGCAGCTCATGGGGCTCTTTAACCGTCTCATCCGGAAATTCGTGCAGGTGAGTTTCTCCTGATTATTTTGTCAGATTTAAATAAAGATGTTGCACTAAAGCAACATGTTAACCTTTGACCCCGCTGCAGGTTTTCACCAGCATCCAGGAAAAGGCAATCGAAGCTGAAATGGTGGAAACTAAAGACGTCAGCATGGAGCCGACTGTCAGAAGCCTCAATGAAGATCTGGTATGAGAACTGAGTGATGCAAATGTTCGGGTTTTAAATTCACCAATTAGCGTTTATACAACAAACACTGCAGACCAACAAAGAGCTAAAAGGGGTTGTTTATTTTACCTACAAAATAAACAACCGGATAATAGAACGAATAACAGCAACAAGGATAAAATAACCAAACAAACGAGGTTTATACTAATCTGGATACAACAAAAACAGTGAACACGTGGTTTAGGATAAACTTTTACCTTTTTTCTCTGCAGTTGTTTTCTAATTTGAATTATTATTAAGTGAAAAAGAGAGAAAGAAAGTAAATAAATAAATGTAAATGCGACAACAAAAACCGTGATCTTTTTATAAGGTTTTCCCATTTCCAATATTTAGAAATGAAATTAATGTTATTAATTGCCTATTTTTATAGTATATTACTTATAATATTGCCTACGTTCATTCAATATGCTTATTCCTGTCATGTTTGCTGAATGATTAATTGTCCTGGTAATTACTGCGATAAACAATATTAATGTATTGATACTATTGGCATATTAATACAGATTTGCTCTGACAGACCAGTGAACTTTCTTTTTGTAAAAAACACTAAAACTGGGAGACATTTTAAATGTCCAAGATAAAACACAACCAAATACAATAAATAAAACAGGTTTTGATGTTTCTGTGAACAAAATTGTTCATCAAAAAATATTAAGATTGGAAATGATCTGGTTTATGTTAATTATGTGGATAATTGATTATTGTGACAGGCTTAATATGCTTATTTATTATTGTCTTTTTTATAACATTTTTAATTTACTTTTATGTGTCTTACTTTTTAAAGATGTTATAATTGGTGTTTAGATATTTTCAATATCTCCTGATTACAGATTTTTTCACATTTCTTGTGAATTTGTAACATTTTTTCACACAAAGCCAGTTGGATTATCAAGTTTTCTGGAGATATTAAGATGCTCCTTTATCATAAAACATTTAGTTTTTTAAGTAAATTCCTCATTTTAAACAGGAGATCATATCACACTGTTAGTTTGTGTCTGAAGCAGAAACTGACTGTCGTGTCTCCGGATTCATAGAGTGAAGCTGCCAAAGAGTTTGAGGAGCGGCACAAGAAGGATCTGGAGAAAGTGAAGGAAATGGAGCTAGAAGAGTGAGTGTTTGGGTCGACGCGCCACTGGAACGAAAACTCGGTTTGCTGCGTTGCCAAAGACTTCCTTTGTGTTTCCAGGTACAAGATCCGTGGAGACGATGAGGAGTGGGACCAGGTGCTGAAGAAAGCGGGGAGCACGGCGGTCGTCAGCATCAAAAGGTGCAGCATCGCCAGGAAAACGCCGCCGTCTGCTTGTTTTAGGGGCTCAGTGGTAATCGTGCTGCTTTTTCCCACAGCGACAAGAAGAGGAAATGGGAAGGAGAAAACGTCGTAACGAGCAACGGCGACGGGAAGCAGAGGAAGGAAATGAAACACGGAAAATTTAAGAAAAGCAAAGACAAACATGGAAAATTTGGAAAGAAGGCATAAAAACCTGCAGAGTTGGCCTGCACACGATTCGTCTTTGGACTCATAGATGCATAAAAATTCATTTTTTATTTTATTTCTGCTCCTTATTGACTTCATTTCCACACTTTGCATGAGGAACCCGTACAACGCTGTAAAACAGCAAAAATAACACTTTGCCTCAATGTGTTAAACATTTTATATTTTACAGTTTTGTTTTGGATTTCAGCACACTGCAAAAAACTAAATCTTACCAAGTATTTTTGTTCGGGTTTCCAGTGCAAACAGCTTAGTTCACCTGAAATAAGACAAAACTTACAAGCAACTTTACAGCAGATTTAGGAGCTTGTTTTAAGTTAATAATTTTTTAAACAGTTGGAGTATTTTCTGGCCACATAGTATCATTTTGTAACATAATCAAGTAATTAACTAATATGACTTTAAAAAATGTATTTAGTAATTTAACGCCTCCATCTCTTTAAAAACTCCTGCTCTTTCTGAAGCTCCGCCTTCATTAAGTCATCACATCATGGCTCCTCTATTAACCTTTTAAGTACCTGCTATCAGCTCAGCAGTTCTACCAGGTGTTTGCTAATTGCTGCTGGCTAGTCTGAAGGAGCCGAGTTGATTTTACATAATCCTGCCTCTTTAGTATCTGGTGCCACTGGCAGATTATGTCACTTATGGGAAAAATGTTTTGTTGTAAGTGAAATAATCTGCCAGTAGAACTAGCACTTTATCTTGTTGAAAAGTTACTTGTAAGTTTTGTCTTATTTCAAGTTAACTAAGACGTTTGCACTTTAAACTAAACTAAAAATACTTGGTAAAATTTAGTTTTTGCAGTGTAAAACCTCTAAGCCTGCAGCTCGGCTCCCTGCAGCAACCCAGGCTTTAATTCAGTCCACTTCTGTCTGAGCTGCTGCTTCACTTCATCTCCTGCGAAGATGCAGTCCACCGCGCGCTCTGACAGCGTCCACACCGCGTCGGGACGCAGACCGAAGGTGGACGCAGCCAGCTGATACTCCTGAGACAAGTCCGTACAGAAGACTCCCTTATCATCCGTCTGGAACGCAACAAAACCATCACTTTCTTAGCTGCGTCACAATTTAAAGCCATAGGAATGAATTTACTCAGATGGTTGAAATTAGGACTAAAGGCACATTTCACACTTTTAATAGTCACTTTTTTCCCCACCAACAAGTTTTTCTTTTATTCCAACAAGTAGGATAACAGTGGACCTTTCATTTAAAAAGGTGAGACCCTTTTTATGTTTTGGATCTACAACGGTCTATAAATTCATTTCAACATAAACCTGACTACAATACTGTTATAAAACATGGTTTTTTCTTTTTAACTCAGAATTCTTTTATGCATTTTAAACTAATTTTTGAGGCCAAACGTGTTTTTAACTGAGACATTTTGGCTCACACAGCAAAACATTTGGACACTACTGCTCTAAAATTTCAAAACAAGAAGGAAGTGGATATAAAAGGCATCTATCTATGAATAGTGCCACTAAATTAAAAATATATACTGTATTTTCCGGACTATAGAACGCTCCTTACTGTAAGCCGCACCTACAAAAAAAAACTGGAAAGTGTGTATGTGTATATATATATATATATATGTGTATATATATATATATATATGTGTATATATATATATATATATATATATATATATATATATATATATATATATATATATAAAAAAGCCGCTGATCTATCCGCTGCTCTCAAGGACGCAGCTCTGCGTCATCAACGTTGAACCATGGATTCGTTCACACCAAACTTACGTTCAACAGCCATCGATCTGGCAGTACAGATTGGTAGCCTTTAACGTAGAAGCTGGATCATATGAGTTTGAAAACATTTCTCCGTTGTACATGCAGCTAGCATGTGCTTCTTCTAAATGAAAATTAGCGCTTTCTTCTTTGATTTCCAATTTTGACTTCCAATGATTCAATTCCTGTTAAAGTGCCCCCTGGTGGTTGAAGAAAAATACACAGAAAAGCCGCACTGGGCTATTAGCCACATGGTTCAATGGTTCAAAGTGTGGGGAAAAAAGTAGCGGCTTGTAGTCCGAAAAATACTGTAGTTTTATTGTAATTAGTTACTCCAAGAGGGGAAACTTACGCAAATGACACAGGGGTGACCCAGCTGGTACCAGTATCTTAAGTGGTGTTGGGAGTAACTCGGCACCGTTTGTCCTTTGACGTTTGACGTCAAGCAAATCTCTACAAGCAAACGAGGAAGAATGAAATCAGAATATTATTGGCTGAGAGTCGTTCTCTTGATCTCGGTTAAGTCTTACCCAGAGGAATCCTGCCTTTTACCGCTCGGTCTACGAGGGACTGAGAACCGCCCATCTCCGGATGCAGGAAGGTTCCGTGACCGATCCGGTCAGGAGGAAGGTTCAGCAGCAACTCGGACTCCTCCAGCTGGGAGGGAACCTGCAACCAGTTTGGTTCCAGTAACGGCTCTGTTGCACAACTAGTCCGAATAAATTAAATGATGAGACCTACTTCCGACATGTGCAGCGACAGCTTCAGCCCGGAGTTCCTGGCTCTCTGCAGAGCGGGAAGAAGACAGCGGCCGTCTCCCACCTTTAGACGAAAGCTTCATTAGCATGTGGATGCTAACAGAATCCAAAACACACACATGATGAAAACAAAGTAAATACGAAGGTTTATTATCTGACTAGGGATTACGGTGCACTTAACCTTTTCTTTTTTTTTTTTTTTTTTTTTTTTACAAAATATCCAATTTAGGATTTTATTTTTATCTATTAAATACTGACGTATTTCAATCAATCAATCACTTTATTTTGGTACATTGTCCACATTAAACACAGGAAAGAACAAAAAAAAAAAAACAATAAAGAAACCCTTAATTTACCAAGAGGATAGGCTGAAGCCAAGCTTATTCCTGCCTTCCCTTAGCCAAGGTTAGATGTAACATTTTTAATAACCAAAAGTTACATCTTCTTCTTAACAACAAATTGTTATTTCCAAACAGTAAACATGGCTGTTGTTTCTGAAGCTTAGCACAAAAATAATACATCAATTATCTCATTGAACATTTGTCCTCACTCTGCAAGCACACAAAATCTTACCAAGTGTTTTTATCTAGTTTCTGGTGCAAATATCACATGAATTAAGATAAAAGTAACTTACAAGTAACTTTTCTGTACTTTTTAGCTCGTTTTAAGTAAATAATTCCTTAAAACTATTTATAAAATACTACTTCTATTAGCAGATTATTTAACTTATAATAATACATCTTCTTATAACTTAGTTTTGTCTCATTTCATTTTTACTAGAAACTTGAACAATAATACTTGGAGAGATTTTGTGTTTTTGCAAAGTTAACATTACACTGCAAAAACGCAAAGTCTAGTGCTTCACAAACCGTTGGGTCTCCACTGAGGTCGATTCCCACCACCAAACCTCCAGACGACAACATGAACTCTTCAGCCAGCTTCACCGTCTCCATAGCAACCTCTGCGCCATTTCTGCGATCGATGGCCACCAAAAACCTGACAGATAAATGATGTTTAGTGTCGAAGCAGATCTGTTATTAACAATTAGGGCTGTAACTAACAATTATTTTAGTAACTGATTATTCTGGTGATTAATCAGATTCAAACAATTGCCACATTCTGCATTAACAACTTAAGCCTTTTTATACACTTTGAATTGCATTGTTGCTGAAAATGTGCTATATAAATAAAATGACTTTACCTTATATAATATTATTCATAAATTAAGAGACTCAAATAAATATTTTAAAATAAATAAAAAATAAACATTTTATTGGCTAAAAAGCCACAACATAGCACTCATTTAGTGAACACTTAATTATTTGTACAATTATTTGTGGAACATATTTACAGACAAAGTGTTTTATCTTAAATACAAAATGTTTATTTTTTGTATAGATTTGGTTTAACTTCTGCTCTGACTGTTGATCTTTCCACAAATTAAATTTTTTGAGTCTGTGCTCAGATTAATTGCATATATTGGAGAATTGATTATATTATATTATATTGGAGAATTACACTTACTAGATTAATTCACAATTACTTCAATAATCGATTTATTACAATTAATTGTTTCAGTCCTATTAATAATAACATGAAAGCGGTGAACATCTACCTGACGTCTATGTCCACTCCGTCGTTTTTACACTGCTGAATGGCTTCAATGACTGTCTCAATGTAACTCTTTTTTGTTAGTCCTGCAATAAAAAAATGCATCATAAACCAAAGTTAGATTCTAAGCAGTGAAACATTATGCCAAAGTTTCTGAATCCGTCTTTAAGATTTCTACCAGTGTGATTCTCTTCCCTCGGTGTGCTTCTGAGCTCAAGATATTTGACATTATCAGCTGCAAACTCTTTGATAACATCTGTTGCCACCTTGATTAGAAATAAAAAAAAATCTGTGAGTGGAAATCTGGAAAATGTATTTAAATAAAAGTTGTTTTACTGAAGATCCGTGCTCACCATCAGGATGTCCTCCTCCGTGTCCACCAGTTTGTGGATTACTTTGAAGACCTCAAAACATCTGCAAACATGGAAGTAAAAGGTAGAAAACTGATGTTGTAGAATGAGATAATGAATAACAATTTAACACGACTTTAGATTCTCAACGTCACAAAAAACAGGTATTATAGCATATAATCCATGATCAAACCAAACTAACCTTGATCATAATGATTATAATCAGCACATATTTACCCCAGCAAGCAGTGCAGCCTCTTTTATCAGAGATAAAATATTTTTTTAATCAATCAAGTGTGAGATCTGTTATATTAACCTCCTGTTGTGGTTAGTGTGTATGCAGTATAAGGGCCAGTGTAGAGAAGAACAAAAGGAGGAGCAAATTTTCACCAAAAAACTGTGAATGTTTTTAATTAATCTCAGAGATTTTCTAGAAAAAAACATGAAAATTCATGAGCTCCAAACGTAAAAAATGTCAAGTAAAAAAAATAGAAATGTTGAGATTAATCTCAGAAATTTTCCAGAAAAAAAGCTTGAAAATATTTAATCTCAAATCTTATTAATTTTGAGATTAAAATTACAAATTTTCTAGAAAAGAGCCTGGACGTTTCCTGGGCTTGTAAAGTCGAATATTTTCGACTTTTGGAAATTTTCTGTGTTTCAAAAGTTAAAAATGTGAGACTTTCGGATTTCAGAAATGTCCAAGTTTTTCTACAAGCTTTCCTTTCTGAGAATAATTTCGAGATTTCTGATTCCTTTTTTCACGCAAATGTTTGACTTTTCGAGTCCGAGTTTTTCTCGCAAATTTTCGACTTTCTGAGCCCGGAGAATTCCCAAATTTTTCTAGAAAATTCCTTACTCGTCCAGCGTCCTCCGCTGGCCTTTTCCGATGGCCGTCATGCTGTGTTCAATGTTGAGGTGCGGTTTCCGCCGGATGAGCTTCTCCATGGTCTGGACGCTCACCGATCCGTTCAGGTGAGCATGAAGCTCCTGTTCACACATCAAAACGCTGACGTTAGTGTTTTAAAAGCAAATAACACACTCCTGCTGTTTTTCCTCATCAGCTCCTCCCAAAACATTTTTCTTCTTCTTCTCGTAAAACACAACAACATTACAGAGTTTCCTTACCACCTTCGGTAGATCCTTATAAAACTCAGCGTTATCGTCCATCCTCACAGTAAAATCACAGCCGGTGTCTCAGTCTCCAACTATCCCTGTCGATATTTTCAGTGCACGTTTTCCCGATGCACCTCGTGCAACAAAGAAATCCTTCCCTCATTCCGCAGCTCAGTTCCGGGTCCCTCAGCGAATCCCCTCCTTTTTTTTATTCGTCCTTTCGGAAATCATTAACTCTGTTTAAGAAAACTATATTAAATAAAACGTAATGTAATAATATTCTGCATAGTTGCAGAAAATAAAGTCTCACGAGTAAATCCTTCTAGCTTAACAGAAGTAGAGAAAATGTAGTTCATGTTTCTGTTTTATCTCCTTACTGTAATACTTTGCTTCATTTTTTAAGACTTCATTTCATTCACATTGTTTTGCCCTCAAACTGAAGATTATAACCTGTGGTTCCTCCATTAGTATGTCAGCTTTAGGTGATAAGGTTTCTCCTTTGCTTTCATGATATTTTAGGGAGATAAATACTTTGTACTCTGAAAAACTCAGCGGAAGCTTTTATTTTAATATTTTAACATAAACAATATTGATATTTACTGCAGTAGCACTACATGTCTTTTTCTTCCTACTTCCCTTTTTATTTTTGATGTTTGTGTTCACCATTATCGTGTGTAAATTTTGTTTCCTCTTTATTTTTGGTAGGTGTTCACTGCCAACATCATCAGTGTTTGTGTCTGTTTCCTGCCCTGTCGATTCCTGGTGGGTTGAGGCAGATGGCTGCTCATATTAACCCTCTTTCTGGATGTTTCTTACTGTTAAATATGAATTGTTCCTCTTCACTGTCGCCCTGTGCTTGCTCAGAATCAGGGAGATTGCGCTGAAGTGAAAATAAAATGTAATCTGTTAGATTTCTTATGACGTATACAACTTTTTGCTTATTGTCTTTGTCTTATCTGCTGACTTTGACTGTGTGGTACTATAACAGTTTTGAATAAGATTTACATGTAACTGTTTTGGACTGAACAGTATTACAATTAGTTGGATTAAAGTGAATGAATTCAGGTCAGTTTTTGAAGGAAAAATAAAAGAAAAATGAAAACAGATAAGTAAATGAATAACTATGCTGTTTATATAAATACACTGACTTTCTCTAAGTTGGAACAAGTTTGTCCTTTTTTTTGTATCAAAGTTTTTGCATCATAATCAATTATTTTACCGCAGCTGACTTTCCCAGAGGAGGCTTCATTGTTGGTGCTAAATGTCTGTCGAAAAACAGAACAGCCAGAGTTGGGTAGTAATTAGTTACATTTACTTGAGTACCTTGTTTTGAAAACAGTGAACCTTTAGAAGTATTTTTACTTTTACTTGATTAATTTTATTATAGAGCATCTCTACTCTTACTTGAGTAAAATTTCTACCGACTGAATGAAAAACAAACATATTTTAACCAAAAATTCACCAGAAACAGATGCACACCTGCAGTTTTTGTTAAAGTTTCATCAGATTTTTTATTGAGAGAAACTGATTTAAAAAATAATTAATTTAGCTTGATTTAGTTATTTTTTGTTACTTATAAAAATTAATGTCATTTTGGTTTTTAAAATACAATTTCCACTTAACTGTATATTTTGGTCCGTCTGACGATGTCATTTTAAAATATTAAACAATTCATAATTTGATCAGTGACTCACTACTTTTTACCAAATACTTTTTACTTTTACTTGAGTAAAAATATGCTGACTAGTGCTACTCTTTCCACTGCGAAAACACAAATTCTTACCAAATAATGTTTGGTCTAGTTCTAGAGCAACATCTTAGTACATTTGAAATAAGACAAATGAACTTAAAAGTTACTTTTTAGTAAGATATAGAGGCTTGTTTTAAGTAAATAATTCCTTAATATTGATGAAAAAATACTAGTTGGCAGATTTCTCACATAAAAATTTATAAATACTTTCCCCTGGTTATAAATTAATTTATCTGCCAATGTAAGCAGTACTTTTTCATCAATATTAAGGAATTATTTACTTAAAAAAGCCATTATATCTTGATAAAAATTACTTTATACCTTATTTGATGTGTACTAAGATATTTGCACTAGAATCTAGACCAACATGAGAGTGACACCAACAGGAACACCTGTATCGTTGTTTCCTCTCTGACTTCTGATGGGTGTGAAATTAATACTTCCCTTAAACTCAAAAGTCACATTAATTCAGTAGAAAATTGTGTTCTCTCACAGTGAAGGCGCTCGTCAAACATGAAGCCTTTTCTCTGTAAATGAAACCTTGTAGCAGTAATCCATAACCTCTTGCTTTGGTTGCTTTTCTTTTTTCAATCAGTTGGTCCTCGGTTTCTTTTTTACAACTGTTAGAAAAATACCACAACTTGATGAATGTCAGATAAACGCAAAGCGACATTTCTCTGAATTCATTTAAAGATTCTTTAGTGTTTAAATCTCCATTTTATTTATCCAATTCCTCACTATTTCCATCTTTTTTATAAACTTTTATAACTCTCGCATACCTTTTATACTGTCGTCTTTCATCTTAAGCTTTATTGTCCAGTAAGTTATTAAGTCTCCTTGATTTGAAAATGATTCAGTTAATTTCAAAGTGGCATGTTTTCTTAAAACAGTTTTTTTTATTGTGGAAAATGGCAGCATAGTACATTTATTACCATTCAAAATCCAAACAGTTTGAGTCCCCCAAATATTCACACAGCAACATGTTTTTCTGTCAGATTTAGATTTCTGAAGTGAACTTTTTACACCGGCACAGAAACGTCTTTTTAGAGCTGCTTTTTTTGTTGACTCACAAATAAACCAAGAAGCATTAAACATTTTCAGACAAATGAAGCTGTCATTTCATTTCAGCTCTTTAAACAAAATAATTCAACATTCAAACAATAAGCTGTACCTGGAGACATAAAAAATAATAATATTAATACATCAAGTAATGAAAAGCAAAATCCTACTCAAGAGTGTATTTCCTCTTCGTCTCTGTTGACAAATTAAAGGTTGGCACCAATATGATGAGGGATATAAAATGGAAAATAATGTGAAAACAGGTTAAGGCAATTGCTCAAAAGAAGGACTTGATGCTATTAAAGTTATTTATTGACTCCAGATAAAGGGTGGAAGGAGCTCAGCTGCTGAGAGCTGCTGACTTTGAAACAATCTGATATGAGGCATAAGAAGCAAATGTTTGCACTGCAAAAAGATCAAAGTCTCACCGCGGTCTAGTTTCTAGTGCAAATATCTTAGCACACTTGAAATAAGACAAACGTAAAAGTAACTTTTCAGCAAGATGTAAAGGCTTGTTTTAATTCCTTAATACTGATGAAAATGTGTTCCATTGGCAGATAAATTAACTTATAACATGGGAAAATGTCTGGTTATAAGTTAAATAATCTGCCAGTGGAACTGGTACTTTTTCATCAGTATTAAGGAATTATTTACTTAGAAGAAGACTCTATATGACATGTGTCAAACTCAAGGCCCGGGGGCCAAATCTGGCCCGCCACAGCTTCTTATCTGGCCCTCTAACATTGTGCTTAAATATTATTTTATCAATCAGATAAATTCAGTTTTATCTGTTTACTGTCAAATTATGTCAAGCACTTTTCTGAGGATTATTGTGGAAATTCATGCAAAAATCAACAAATCGCTGCACTTTTTGCACTAATGCATAATTGCACAATAATGCTAATGCATAATTGTAAGTTTATCGCAGATTTTTGGCCAAAATTATAAAAAAATATTGGATTCAAGTGACATTTTACTCCCACTTGCAGGTGGGTTTCTACGAAACAGCTGCTTCACCCTAACATGATGTCAAGTTGTAATCCTAGTAATAAAGTCACATAAGGACAAATATTTCTAGATTAGTACCACAAACACTTTGATTTTTATTGCAAAAAATCCTCAAAACAATCACAAAACCCTGGATGTTCAATGTTTTTAATTTAAATTTTATTTATATACTTTAACAGTTTGTTAATGGGTTTTAGCAATAAATTCTGGCACAACCGGCCCTTTTAAAAGCATTCATCTTGATTTGGACCAAAACTAAATTGAGTTCGACACCCTTGCTCTATATGTTGCTAAATAAGTTACCTTTAAATTAGCTTGTCTTATTTCACCTGTGCGAAGGTATTTGCACTAGAAACTAGACTGAAAATGCTTGGTAAGATTTTGCGTTTTTGCAGTGTGGACAGTTGTACTTTACAGTAAAATGAAAAGAAAACGCTTTGACATTTTAACAGAGTGGCAGTCCTTGCTTTGAGGAGTCAAAACGGACAGTGGGCGATCATTTTTTCTGAATAATATGTTGTAGCCACTCCTTGAGCATCTGGAAGCTCGGCCGCGCTGCAGGATCCAGGTTCCAGCACTGCTTCATGATGTTATACACGACTTCGGGACAGCCGTCAGGACAGTCCATTTTGTAGCCCTTCTCCACTCGCGGCACAACGTCTTTTAATGGCTGGAGAAAAAGAATAAAAAGCAGCAAAGTTGATACCAGAGGAAATTTATTTTTTTAAAATTATTTGTCCTACATTGAGATTAATACTTACAATTCTTGGATAGGGGACTCGGCCAAAAGAGTAAATCTCCCAAAGTAAAATACCGTAGCTCCATACGTCTGACTTAGTGGAAAATTTCTGTTAATACAAGAAAAAGCAGAAGGTTTTTTTTAAACCTGACTCATTTATATCCAATGTTTTTGCTTTTTTGTGTAATTCTAAATGTTTCAGATCATCAAAAAATGGTAATATTAGGAAGAGATAACTGGAGTAAATAAAAAAAAATGTTTTCAAATCAAATTTTTCACCTTATATAGGAAAAAAACTATCCAACCACACATGCCCCTGTGTGAAAATTTCCACAAGCTACAGCTTTAGCTGATTGCTGCCTGACATGAAGAACTAAAAAAAAATCGGGTAAGTAGAATCTGTCTGACAACATGAAGGAGGCTAAAAGACCTGAAAAAACAAAGTTACTGACATTAATCTGCTTCACTTGTCCTGTCTGTTTAAATTTGTGTTTTTATCTGTGGTTTTACCACTTAAGTACAATTAATGTCTTTTTAAATAAATTGAAACTGACACTGACATATAAAGCATTAAAAATGACCACATCAAACCACATTGACACAATGACAGTCAAACACAGTGATGGCTGTTAAAGCTGCATCGATCTTTAACCATCCTGACCTTCCTGTTCTGATTTCTGCTGATATTTCTGATAACTGATCATTTCAGGTGTTAAACAGTCACAATACATCTTCAGTGTTCTAATCTTATTTGACTGAAATACACGAAACAATACCCGTAAAAATAATACAGACTTGTTTCAGTTGCACATGAGATAGTTCTCTCAAATAAAATAAATCATGCAAATAGAAATTATTAAGCTCGCTTTAATTTATCGTGCGATTAATTGATT
Organism: Poecilia mexicana; assembly: GCF_051168715.1. NCBI lineage: Eukaryota > Metazoa > Chordata > Actinopteri > Cyprinodontiformes > Poeciliidae > Poecilia > Poecilia mexicana. The sequence continues at coordinate 9,252,938 of NW_028263375.1, forward strand.
TATTGTTTATTGTGACAGATCTAACAGAGACACGGCTATTCATGCTCAGAATCTCTGTGATCAATGGCAACATAGAGATGCCACTGCAGGTAGAAAAAAAGGAAGAGGAAATGATTGACAAAAAACAAGGAAATTTCTGAATGTGAAAAGTTGACAGTCGGCTTGAAAAAATATAAATTTTGAGATTATTTAAGAAATCTTTTTGGAAAAAATATGAAAAGTCTAAAATTTTTGACTTTTGAGACTCATAAATTTCCATTTTTCTCCTAAACATTTTATGAAATTAATTCCAAAATTTCTGAGTTTATTTCTCGCAAAGTTTCAACTTGTGGAGCTCAGAAATTTCCTTGTATTTTTCGAGAAAATTTCTAAGTTTTTTGGCAGAAATTCCTCTTATTTTTCTACCTACACTGGCCCTAAGACACTAGCAGAGGTTTGGATAGCTTTTTTCCTGGTTCTTGCGCATTTACGGTGTTTAGTATACAAAATAATAATAAAAAAAAAAATGTTAGTTTTACAAACTAAAGTATTTGTCCGACAGAAAAACACAGTGGGACTAATCCAGTTTCTAGCAGCTGGCAGCTCAGCTGCATCTGTACCTTTTCTCTGAGGGCTTCTGGTGCCGTCCATTTAACAGGCAACTTGGCCGTATCCTGAGTGGACGACGCCTCTTTGGTCAAACCAAAGTCGCTGACTTTGGCGATGTTGTCCTCCGACACGAGAACGTTTCTGGCTGCTAGATCTCGGTGCACAAAGTTGTTGGCCTCCAGGTAAGCCATGGCTTCACAGACGTCTCTGCAGACGTGAAACACAGGTGATAAAAACGAGTCTCAGGAAGCGCTGACCAAATGTTTAACGCTACGACACACAGGTGTCTTCATATTCAGATGCCCATCTTTAGTTTAACAAAGCTTCAAAATCAGAAACATTTTATTCCATATGTGGGAGAAAAAAAAGAAACATGCACATCACTCTGAACATACCACACCATGGTGACACATGGTGGTGGCAGCATCATACTATAGGAACGTGTTTCATCAGCAGGGACCAAAATATAACTTTTTAATCTACATTCAAACCATTAATGCAGCTTAAAAAATCTAATACTGCACCCTAGTGGCAGCATCATGATGCTTTTCTATATGTTACTTTATGATCCGTCACACTAATGTGTCACAAAATATATTCAAGTTCGTGATTTTACATTAATAACATTTTACAAAGTGCCATATGTCTGAGTATGCTGTATATGTTAACACTGTAAAACTGTATTTTTACCCCTGGTTATCATATTTGCATATTTTATTTTAAACTAACAATTGTGTTAATGTTTTAGTAAACTTAAACCAGCATTGCAAATGATGAAAATGAGCAGCACAAACTGTTTTCTACATGTCTGTTGACTAAAATCGTTTTATCTGATCAAAAGGGAGCATTTACATGTTCAGGTGAAATTTAAGACACTGTGGTCTGTTATACTGGTTTCATTAACGCCTCCTATATGTGAACTGGGGGAAGGTGGGGAGCGAACAGGCACAGGATGTCTAATCTGAAACTCCCACCACATCGCTTTTCCTGACGTTTGACTCAAAGGTCATGAGCAATAACAGTAATAAATCTACTGTACTAGAAGTACATACACTGTATTCACAGACAATTCTCACTGACATTACATCAGACTAAACCTTTTTCTGCTTTAGATCACTCAGGATTACATTATGTCTATTTGCTAAATGCCAGATATATGAGAGACTTTTAGAGGATTTCTGTTACTTTCTAACAGAAATTAGCAGTATGCTTAGACTGAAGCTTTAACTTCCTAGCTAATTGAGTTGTTGTTTCATATTTCCACATAATGTGCTTTTCTCTTGATGCCTTCTAGTCAATTGCACCAGTTCCTCCTACAGATAAACAGACCCACAACATGATGCTGCCACCCCTGTACTGACTTCACAGTTGGAGTTATGTTATCTTTCTGTACTAGGAATGTTATTAAAGTCAGTTTTCAGTTTCATTAGACAACGGGAAAGGCTTCCAAAAATGAAGGTTTTTGAGTGCATTTGCGAAATGCAAATCTGGGTTTCCATGTTGCCTTTGGTGAAATGGCTTCTTCCTCACTGAGTGGTTTTTGTCTGTTTTTATTTACTTTTTAGGGCTAAGATGGGTAGAGTTCCCAAAAACTCTACTCAAGTAAGAGTAGCAATACTTCATAATGTAATTACTCAAGTAAAAGTAAAAAGTATGGTCTAGTAAAAAATTATTCCTACATTAACGTTTTTTCCCAAATAACTCAAGTAGATGTAACTTACTATTCAACTCCGTACAAGTTTGTTTGAGCTTTTACCTTAAAATAAAACCACGAGCTAATGCTAATTAAATCAAATGTTATGAATTAACCTATGACCATTTGCAACTACCGTACTAATCATTCGAGACGCCATGATACCGGAAGTCTTGAACAGAGCGACTGAAATTATTTTCCAAAGTTGTTTTTACCAGTTTATTCGTGGCTTCTACTTGTTAGCGTCGAGCTAATTTGTCTGAACGTAACACACCTGGTTGGGGCTCAAAGACGACGGGATTTACAAAAGTTAAAAACAGCTAGCTTAGAAACCGACCCATAACGCCTCCCTCCTGACGTGTTGATCAAATTTAAAACTTTTCCTGAATTCACACCATATAATTTAAATCACTGTGTCATAAACAGCGTTTCCCCTTAAACCGGAGCGGCCTTAAAAACGTACAAAAGACTAGATACTAACCAGTTTTTTTGTTTTTTTTTTCATACATGCTAGGCTACATGACGGTGGGGTACTGTTTCCATGGTTACGGTTAGACGCGTACCTTCTCCATAATGCCATATTTGACATAACCTTTCTAATCATACTTACTTATAAAGTTTATGAACGTTAATCTTCTTACCTTGTAAATAGCGTTCGCTGTAAACCCTTGATTACACCGAGGGCTGACTGTCAATATGATTAACGGCTGCTGCCGTGTCTTTCCTCAATAAAGGTCATAAAATAAAATGACAAGTTTGGTTTCTATCATTCTCTGTTTGTGCAGCCGACCTCGCAGCACCCTGTGACCACTTTAAAGTGAAATCAACTAAATCTAAGCGATATTAGGTTATAGATGTCTGTTTTTAGACTGGCTTTAAATGAGCGCATGGGCTGTTTTGACGTCTGTCATGGCGGAGTGGGCGGAGTTCTGGAGAGCGTGACGTCACGTGAAATTTGTCAATAAGAAACTTAACAAGCCAAGTGGGATTTCTCAAATTGTGAATTGCTTTCACAATTTCACAAATTGTGAAATCCCAGATGGCTAAGTAATTTGAGCGTATTAAACATCTGAATTTGATTAATACAATAAAATCTGTAAGATTTGCTCTGTTATTATCCTGGCATTTAGCTAAAGAACTGCTTTGTGTAATCCTAACGGACCTAAAACTGGAAAAGTAGAGTCTGATTTCATGTCAGACAGTGTTAAAAATGATTTTTTTAAACAGCATATGTAGATATCTGATTTCAAATACTCACAAAGCAAAATTAAGGAGAGCTTCTCCACCAAGTACTGTTCGACCTCTGGACCGTAAGTAGTCTACTAAACAGCCCTGAAAAATGAAAACAAACATAATTTTTTTTTAATGTTTTAAGTTAAAAACTCTCCCAGCTGCAACAAATAATCCAGTATGCGTCCACCTACCTTGGCCATATACTCAGTAACTATAAAAAGACTCCCATTCTCTTCTACAATCACACCAAGCAGCTGTACCAGATTATTGTGCCGTAGTTGCCTAAGGAAAAGGAAGAGCATGAGGATGTCACAATGGGCATTTTTGTTTCTGAATCACAGTATTTCTGTATTTTAAGGCCTTACGTCATGACAGAGGCTTCTGCAATAAAAGCCTGAGCCGTAGCATCGTTTTTTATGCACTTCACAGCTACTTTCGTCCCTCTGTAGTCTCCCACCATGACATCTGGAGAAGAAAAACAAACAGTTGATCATAAAATGGGAAAATATACAACAGTAACAGCAATCTTTTGTAATGGATATGCTACCATTTCTTGGTCCCAAATAAGTTTTTAATAGTCCCAATCTTTAATGCCTTCTATTGGGTTTTAGTTGATAAACCACCAGGAAGCAGCAACAACTGAGAAGCAGGAAGAAATAGATTCATGGCTCCCCTTTTTTAGGGCAAATGAAGATATGAAGAGTGGCTTCTATATGTTTGCTACCCCTTTTTATTTTACTCTCAAATAAAATCACTAAATCTGACCAAGTATTTTTTGTCAAGTTTCCAGTGCAAATATCCGTACATTTGAATTAAGACAAAACTAACTTTGAAGTATTTACTTTTCAGCAGGATGTAGGACATTTTAGCAAGCATTGAAAACTCGACTGAGGAATTTTATAAGAATAGAAATAAATAAATATTTCTAATGATTTGAAGTGAATAAAAATGCACACCACACTTTTCAGTTTGTTATTTGAAGAAAACATTTAAAACAGTCCCTCATTTTCCTTCCACGTTACAGTTTGGCAATCTTTTGTTTTTGTTTTGGTTAACCAGATAAAATCTTAAAGAAATACCTTAAATTGTGTCTATAGACATATATTTGTGTGTGTGTAAATGAATATGAATACTTTCTAAATGCAGCGTAGATTTTTAGACTCACTTATACTGAATTCTGCTATAAACATTAAAACAGGAACTGTTCATCCTCACCACGGAGGAGTGAAGCTACTTGCCTCCAAATTCTCCTTTTCCAATAACCTGATGAAGCTTCAAGTCTTTTCTGTTCATCGACCATCCACCTGTTGGAAAAGACATATTGGTGACAACATGTTGAGATGCAGAAAAGGTTCATGCATCATTAATAAACTTTGTCTTACTCCTGGAGAACTCATCCTGCGCGGCCACAGTTCCCTCCTCCAGCTTTGGTTTTATGAGCTTGGTGCACAAACCGTCTGCATCTTTGGTGTAGTGCTGGACACAGAAAAAGAACCAAAACATGCTCAAATGAAGACAATTTAAAGTCACAATGATACACTGAAACAAAGAAAAACTTAATTATTTAAATAAGGAACTAAAACTTTCTTTATACACTGCAGAAACCCAAAACCTTATCAAGTCTTTTTGGTTTAGTTTCTGGTTCAAATATCTCCGTACACTTGAAATAAGACCAAACTAACTTCCAAGTAAGTTTTCAGCAATATAAAGGAGCATTTGTTAAATAAAAAATTCCTTAATATTGATGAAAAGTCCAGCCTCTCCCCTCAGGCAGGAGGCTGAGGAGCGTCTGGAGCAAAACAACAGGATGAGAAACGGCTTCTTCATTCAGCTGTCGGACTCCTGAACTCAAGCTGCACCTAACAGCTTCATCTCATATATATACCACACTAATTACTTTATTACTTTATTTATTTATTTATTTATTTTTGTGTAGTAAATTTCTTAATCTGGGACCTGAGTCCTAATTTTGTACCTCAAACAAGCGAAGCAGGTATGACAATAAAAAAAATCCTTGAATCCAGATTATCTCAGTTATAACACAGGGAAAATGTTTGGTTATGAGGAAATTAATCTGCTAGTCGAACCAGAACATTTTCATCCATATTTAGAAATTATTGACTTAAAACAAGCTCCTAAATGTCGCTGAAAAATTACTTGCAAGTTAATTTAGTTTTATTTCAGTTGTAGTAGAAAATACTTGGTAAGATTTTGTTTTCAAAGTGTAGATCATTTTGTTTCTCTTAATATGTTGCTGTGCAGATTAATACAAATAAAAGGTCGTGTTTTTGCTCTAAATAAAAAGCTGAGTGCCTCATTTGCATCAGCCCTAAAAAACTCTCATTCGCAGACGGCTAATGAGTCAGAAGCAGGAAGAGAGACGGAAAACATGCCATGCAGAAACTACAAAACAAGACTAATCAAGACAGATTTAGCCTGAAAGATGCTTATCTCTTCCTGGCAATCTCAACGACGTGTGATATAACTTACGCTAAGTGTTGCACAGAAGTTCATTTCAAAGTGTTTTAACTATCTTTAACTATGAAATAAATTCGTGGAACAAACAGAGACCGCCCCTTATGTACCTGCATTACATAGCAGACAATTTATGATTCATTTGGGATTTTTTTTTTTTTACATTTTTATGTTTACTATCAAACTAAAAAACAGGTCAACTCAGAAAGCTCCTCAACTTTTACAACATTTATTTTGCCTTTCTCCAAAAACTTACATTTGTCTTAAGCCAGAAAACTACTGAAATCTTTGAATTTTTACTTTGTATTTATAAAAAAAACCTTCAGTTTGTTTTGCAAAAAAATTCAATATTTTGACCAGAACATGATTTATAAGGGTTAATGTTTTTAGGGGTGTAGTTTTTTGGGATCAATGTCCGGGTTCCTGTCAGGGTCTCAGCTGCCAGACAGACTGCAATGACTGCAAAAAAGCTTAGAAAATGGAAATCTAAGATAACTGTTTCTTTTTTTGCAGGTCTTCTTGGGTAAAGTTTCTGCCAGTTTTGCACATCTACCAACGAAAGTTTCAGATTTTAAGGTCATCAGCCAGATTTATAGTGAGATTAAAATACACACAGGTGGCTCTATTTACTAAATAACAGGCAGTTGTTTGCACTAGAATTTTATTTTAGAGTATCAGAGTACAAGGGTCTACACATAAATTCAAACCACATGTTTTTTTCTCTCTTTTTTTTTTTTTTTTTTTTCAGAAATTTCCCCTGCAACTGGAGCTACATATGACTTTATATTGATTTATTGCAGAAAATTCCCCCAACAACACATGTCTGTGGTTATACCATGATAAGTTGTGGAAAAAGTTCAAGTAAAAATGTGGTTGTGTGTAAATCTGTGAACATTTTTAGTGAAAAGGACCTGGACATGCATGACTGAGGCTAAAACTGACTGCTTGTGCTTTAAGAATGTATCTGTGACATAATCAGTACCGCGTTTAGTGTTTTCTGTGTTTTTTCCTGGTGGTTTTATTGTTATCTATGCATTTTTTGATCCCTGTGTTGTTTGGTTTTGCAGAAAATGTAAATAAAAAACTTAAGCGCACACTAACAGAGCTGCTGCAACAAGAGAGTTCACAGCTCTCTGTGCAGGGTGACCTACTGGCCTGCAGAGGACTCTCTAAGCAAATCTGAATGCTTCATTTATAGAGAATATTCAGGAACTCTACTTTTACTCAGTAATAGTTTAAAAAAATTGCAGTTCAAAATAAGACCTTTACACAGGAAAAGCAGCCAGTTTGACAGTAAGAGCATCTTGCCTTTTTGAGGTTATAACTCTGAGCCTCAGCATAGTGTTCACTTCCTCTTTGACACTTCCTGTTCACCACATGTTCCAGGAACTACATGGTGTCTGTGAAGTTGTACAGTTATGTCTGCACATTTAATCCCCACCCACCTTCACTCCCAAACCATGTGTAAAAAATAATGCATATAACTTTATTTGTGGCATCTAAACTGGGAGTCTCACCTCAACCAGCTGCATGAGGTTCTCAAAATAGGCTTCCTCGTCAATAGTGAGCTTTCCGTTTTTGTAGATGATGCGGTAGTGCTCCACCTTCCCGTCGCAGCTCACACACAGAGTGTAGTCGCCGGGGAAGTTGGTGCTCTCGCGCACCAAGAACAGGCCCGTCTCAGGGGGGTCAAGCAGCCGCTCGGCCTGGTCTCGAGTTATCTTCCCGTGGAACCATCTGGAAGAACCAGGGAGGGATTATCGCACTCAAGAAAAACAAAAACAGTCCGCATCAATGTAGGTTCATTCACAAGAGAAACAATACAAAACATGTAATTACATCAGTGTTTGTTGCAGTAGACTTTAGATGTAAACTTTGAAAGTTTAGCTTAATTTTATCTTGAATTTTATTTCAACACCTTCCTTCTCTGTTTTCATCGTGTCATGGACTCTTCTTCTAATTTACATGTTTAGCGTTAATGTTCAACTTTGCATAGTATTTTACATGGGATCTCGTCCTTCTGCATGAAATATGTATAAAATGGCTCCATTGCTCTCTTTTTGCTCACAGATACAGTTGCTGCACGACATCAGGAAAACATGCAGTTTTATAAATATAGCTAAATACTGCGATGACTGCAATTAACATATTTTCCTCAGTTTTCAACTGACTTTTCCACTGTTATTATTTCAATACTACTTTATATAAAAGTTAAGGTTTGGGTAACTGATTTTCTGTTACTTTATATGCATAAATTCATCCAACCATCAAATATATTACTGACGTGCAGCGTGCAAATGCGCTGCATTTGAAAAAACGTCCTGGAAATATTCCATCCCAACAGTCCTTTGTGATTTTGATGTTGCACAGTGATTCAGCCTTTAGCATTGATATATGCTGTGCAGCTCAACCGTTTATTAAATGGAAGAATTTATGACAGGAAAAAAGAGAAAGTTGGCATTTCTTTGTCAGGGAAGCAGGAAGAACATTAGAATGGCATAAATAACCCAGAATAAAAAGTCCAAACCAAACTGAAATTACAATAATGATAACTGCAGTTATTCTTTTTTATGATGTTGCTGTTTCTGTGAAAAATACTTGTGCTGATTAGCTAAAACATTCTTACTTTTCAAGGAACAGACAAACACTGCTGTTCATAGTTAATGCTGCAAACATGCTAAATATGCTGATCATGCTAAATGCTAATAACAGATGCTAAAGTGTAAACTAAATCATTATAACAAATAATAACTGTGAAAAAAGGGAAATTGTGTTTAATACGACTTCACCAATATAAATATTGGTTCTTGTTCACAACAGAAGAAGATTCATCTGTAGTTGCAATGAAACAATATAATAATGAAAAAAATCTGATATTTATGTATTTTAATAATAAGTTAAACAGAGCTGTTTTTTTAATTATCGTGTCAAAGAAAGTTTAATTTTTTTTCAGGGTCTGTAATCTGGATATATTCTTATCTCTATAACTTTAAATAAATATGAACAAAAAAAAGACCAAATTTGTGACTGAAAACATTTATAAACCTTCAGCTCCTATAAACTAAACATCACTGATATTTTCATGCAGTGATAAAAACAAGAACAATTCATGAAAGAAGATAAAATCAAACTAGAACAGCCAGCAGTTATCAACGGTTCCGAGCCCGACCCGGCAGACCCGACCCGGCAGACCCGACCCAACAGACCTGACCCAGCGGACCCGACCCAACAGAATCGACCCAGCAGACCCAACCCAACAGACCCGACCCAACAGACCTGACCCAGCGGACCCGACCCAACAGAATCGACCCAGCAGACCCGACCCAACAGACCCGACCCAACAGACCTGACCCAGCGGACCCGACCCAACAGAATCGACCCAACAGACCCGACACAACAGAATCGACCCAACAGACCCGACCCGGCGGACCCAACCCAACAGACCCGACCCAACAGACCCAACCCAGCGGACCCGACCCAACAGAATCGACCCAGCAGACCCAACCCAACAGACCCGACCCAACAGACCTGACCCAGCGGACCCGACCCAACAGAATCGACCCAGCAGACCCGACCCAACAGACCCGACCCAACAGAATCGACCCGGCAGACCTGATCCAACAGACCCGACCCAACAGAATCGACCCAACAGACCCGACCCGGCAGACCCGACCCAGCGAGCCCGGCCCAGCAGACCTGACCCAACAGACCCGACCCAACAGACCCGACCCGGCAGACCCGACCCAGCGAGCCCGACCCAACAGACCCGACCCGGCAGACCCGACCCAGCGAGCCCGACCCAGCAGACCCGACCCAACAGACCCGACCCAGCGAGCCCGACCCAGCAGACCCGACCCAACAGACCCGACCCGGCAGACCCGACCCGGCAGACCCGACCCAGCAGACCCGACCCAGCAGGATCAACCCAGCAGACCCGACCCAGCAGACCTCACCCAGCAGACCCGACCCAGCAGACCCGACCCAGCAGAATCAACCCAGCAGACCCGACCCGGCAGACCTGACCCAGCAGACCCGACCCGGCAGACCCGACCCAGCAGACCCGACCCAGCAGCCCTCACCCAGCGGACCCGACCCAGCAGACCCGACCCAGCAGACCCGACCCAGCAGCCCTCACCCAGCAGACCCGACCCAGCAGACCCGACCCAGCAGACCCGACCCAGCAGCCCTCACCCAGCGGACCCGACCCAGCAGACCCGACCCAGCAGACCCGACCCAGCAGCCCTCACCCAGCAGACCCGACCCAGCAGACCCGACCCAGCAGACTGTCCCCTCATCCCCTCTGCACTCTGTTAGGTCCTTTGGAAACTCTGAACTGCTTCTTATAAAACTTAACGTCATAAAAATCAAATTATTGCTCAAAGCCTTTGAAAGATCATCCGCTCTGCCTCTGCTATGCATTTATTCCTGTTAGTCTCAGAACCGTTCGTCTCCTCCTCCAGAACCGTTCGTCTCCTCCTCCAGAACCTGTGTGATCTGTCAGTGACCCTTAATGAACCTTTGATGCAAATAATTGAAATGATGTTTGCAGCCGTCAGATGTATAGATTATGGTACTTTGCATCGTCCCTCTGACCAGTTATATTACAGAGGCAGTCAAATATTCAAATGCAGCTTTCTGAGGGTACAGCTACTGCATTTGCATGTGGCTCCATAGGAAATGTAAATATCACACAGAGCTTGTTGGAAAGCTCAGGACAAAAGCAGAAATAGAATCCTCCTCCGGCTCAGCCACTGACAAAGGTGTTTTCCTGCAGCTGTTTTTGTTTTAGAGGATAAGTATAAACTTTCTAAACATGTAAATAGCTTTATCTCACCTAGACTCTATAATAAGAACAGCTTTCATGACTTCCTATTAGAGATTTGGTATCAAATCATTGTTTCATATCGTTACTATTTGCGTGTTGGTGCATGTGCAGCTTTATCTCCATGAAAATATTCAAGACAATTCTGTGATCAGGAGACCTAAAAATAACCCTGTTCTCCATGCAAAGATGCACACACATGGAAACCCGTCACATGAGCAAAACAGGGGAAGATTTTCGAGATTACTTCCGTCTAAAATAGAAGAGGAGACAACAGGAAACTGTGTCGAGTTCATGCAAAGCTGAGGTGGAGGCAGACACAAGAGCTCTGCAATTACAACACAGGCCGAACAAACTGAGGCCTCCATTCACACAACCACAGCAGCCCTGCTACGGCTAAACGGGCCACTGGCTGCTGCAACCGCGCAGCCATAGGAAGAGGCTTGTTGGGGCCATTTCAGTAAACACCAGGCTATGAGATGCTGTGGTTGCAAGAGCAGCAGAAGCCTTAACCTAATCCTGGTCATTGTAAAAGCTAAAGATTAGATTGCGGTCAGGGAGCTAGTAAAAGTTAAAATTATGCTAGCATGAACAAAAAAAGTCACATTTGGCGTTTCTATTGTTAGTGAGAAAGACTCAAAGTGGATTAGTAACTTCCAAAATAGTTTTTTACTCTAAAAGGGCCTTCTGGGTCGCACCCTCAAACCAGATATGTGCTTCCAGCTATAAATGTAGCATCTGCGAGTGTTAATGATAAACTGCTGGTGCTTTGGGGAAAGGATAATTCCTCGTTGCAATATTTACATCCATCACGATGTTTCTTAAAGCGCAGCGGTTTGTCTCTCTTCGTCCATCTTTTCTCTGTGCGTTGTTGACCGCAGTGCCAGGCTGTGAAATGTGCTGATCTGAACTAAGTAACCCTCCATGAGAGTCAGGCTTTCAGGTCGAAATAGGTCGTGCAGTTTGTGGATGGTATGTGAAATTAACGTGTTGAGCTTTTGAGATGAATCATATCCGTTAACTTTGACAGCTCAGAGCTCTGCTTTTCCTCACCTGCCCAAAAGAGTCTCGCCATTCAAACTGTTTCTACTCCAGGACTAAAACAATTTTAATATTTTATTAAAGGAACAGATCAAAACTAAAAGAACAAATCACCGACTAGCAGGAAGCCAGCAGCCAGACCTCTGAGGCGACCGCAGCTGTTGTTTGGTTGCATGAAATTCTCCAACCAAATGCTGATGATGCTAACTTTCACTGTTTTATGTGTCCTCTGACAGTTTGCCAATGTCCACAGGTTGCTTTAAATCTGTAACGGCAACTTCAAAATGTCAATCTGGTACGTTTTCCCATGTTGATTTTGATCGGAACCGCATCATGCTCTGAGGTCATGAAAATGTCATTTCATGATCTGAAAATATAATAAAATAATGAAAACATCTCCACAGCAATGAAATCCTTTGAATTGTTGGCCAGCTTTTTGCGTGTTTTGATTTATCTTTGGATTGCTGCAAAACATGTTTGTAAAATTAAAACATTACCTTCCAGAGTTTGGACAGGAGCTTCGAATATGATCTGAGTCTGACATTAACACTACATATCAGTGTTTTAATGTCCTGTCCATCAGCTTGAAAACAAACTGCAGAAGGATTTGGAGCAGAAGATCTGCAACTCAAAGTCAACTAAAAGTAAACTATTCCAGTGACCAACTCCTGTGCAAATACTATTAACAATGCTGGTCAGAACTGGAGCAGAAATGACTATTGCTACAATTTATATTCATTTAATTAGTTAAGTAGGAAATCATCACTGTGGGAAGTTATAAGTGGTACTTTTAAATTTCTGAGTAGTGTTTCAGTTTAAGTGTCCCCGTTATTGTTCTCATCGTCTGGATAAATCACAACCTGCTCTTTATTTAATCACTAATTCCTGCTTGGTTGGACTTCGTGCTAATCTGTGTTTCCATTAACAATAAACTGTGCAAATTGAAATTGTTTTCATGTCTTTTTGCTTGATTTATTTACATTAAATGAAAATAAATTTAGGGGCTGCACAGTGGCGCAGTTGGTAGAGCTGTTGCCTTGCAGGAAGAAGGTTCTGGGTTTGATTCCCGGTCTTTCTCCATGGAGTTTGCATGTTCTCCCTGTGCATGCGCGGGTTTTCTCTGGTTTCCTCCCACAGTCCAAAAACATGTCAGGTTAAATGGCCTCTCCAAATTCTCCCTAGGTGTGAGTGTGTGTATGCATGGTTGTGTGTCCTGCGACCAGCATCTCCTTACCCCACTAAGGGATAAGGGTGTTAGAAAATGGATGGATGAAAATAAGTACGCTACAAAACTTTTTACGCTAGAACGAGCCGGTTTGTTGGCCATATCAAATTAGACGTATTTCACCAAACTGTTACTGTTACTACTGTCAAAAGCAACAAAGAAGACAACAGGAATTGGCAGGAGGATGATGGTTTGTTTTTGTTTTTATCGGACAGTTCATAGAAATGTATGAGTCATTTAAACATGTTCTGTAAAATCACTAACAATTTCCCCAAAACGCCGCACACGTAGCTGCTGCAGACTATCAGGGGCTTTTTACTCCGATGCCTGAATAAAACTCTGACTTCTTTTCTGATTGGCTGATAGATGATGATCGATGGCTGAATTATGAATATATCTCATGTAACTATTTACATCCGTCGCCACCAGGATTTTTCATGATGTATCACAACCTTATTTACATGTGATTTTAATTTAATTTCTCATTTAATGAAAACACAGCAATTGCGAAACTGTGTTTTTTCAACACTAGCAGAACTGCGACAAACATTTGAGCACATTTGACATTTAGGTGCAGATTTTGATATCCAAGTCACTTTCGACTTCACTCTTGGTTCCTCTGCTTTGTGTAATTTTCCTTTTGTGTCAAACATGGACATGACGAAAATGAACCCGGTGCGCTACAAGCCCAAACACAAAGTGAAAGTTGTAAAAATGATGACGTAAGCCCTTCCAGAAGCCTGACTAATCTGTTCACTTACGGCATTAGACTCAGCTTGCCTCCGGATTTCACTCCTTCTCTTTTCTGGACGTAGTTCGCTGGAATCGTCCCCTCTTGGCCCGCAGCGTTTTTAGCATGGTACCAGTTTGGATCCTGGAAACACACAAATGTCAGCAGTGGAAAATGTCATCTGAAGGAGGAATGTTTTGCCCTGACAGTTAGGAGTAAAGTCTTACTTTTGTGACCACGATGATGGTCAACACGTCTCCTTTGTTGAACGGCAGGTCCTGCTCTGATGTGCCTTTGAAGTTGTACCTCGCCACGCACTCTGTGCCCTGCGGCCACGGACTCTGAAACATCAGGCCGGAGACGGCGGATCAGAACCTCAGGGTGAAATCATAACCTGACATAATGGCTGTCATGAAGGAGTCTTAATGGATGTTTATGGCTGTTCTCGTTAAGTGTCATTCTGTAAATAATAAAATTTATTTTTATAACACATTTCGGCAACAAGACAGTTCAAAGTGCTTTACATCATAAAAACACAAATTCAACAATTGAAGCATTATATTTTGCCATCGTTATACAGCAGATTGTTGATTAATGACTAACTTATTATGTTTCAAATACAACGGTAACCGGCAGGTTTTTAGTCTGCATTTAAAGGAACTCAGTGTTTCGGCTGTTTTGCAGTTTACTGGAAGCTTGTTCCAGATTTGTTGTGCATAGAAGCTGAATGCTGCTTCTCCATGTTTGGTTCTGGTTCTGGATGCAGAGCAGAACCAGAAGACCAAAGAGGTCTGGAAGGTTGCTATGACAACAGTAGATCTTTAATGTGTTGTGGTGCTGAGCCGTTCAGTGATTTATAAACTAACAGTATTTTAAAGTCTATTCTCTGAGCTACAGGGAGACAGTGGACTGTAGGACTGGGTGATGTTCTCTAACTTCCTGGGTTTAGTCAGAACTACAGCAGCAGCGTCTGGATCAGCTGCACTGTAAAACATTAGAGCTGCATTTAGTTGTGTCTACTATCTTTTACTCTTTAAGTCAAATAAATTTATCCAGTTTCAGATTTTGAACCTAAATGTGAGTTTGTGAAAGATAAACTTACAGCAGTAAGTTGTGTTAACTTTTTATTAATTTAGTCAAACCTCCAAGAGTTGAATAAACTGAGTTTTTAGGTTTGCACTTAAAAACTGAAAGAAGAGAAAGACAGGAGTGGGAACTATTTCCCAGAATGCTTAGCGGCATGTTTCTGTCTCCTTAGGTGGAAGTGCGTTACGTTGATCTGACTCTGGTGTTTTATTAAGGCAAATGTTCATTTTAATGCAATTCTCAGTCAGCAAAGCTTGAGGATAATGTCCTGATCTCACTAAATGTTTCTGAGCTGAATTCATCGGGATGTTTAATAAAATTCATCATCAGATCAGAAATTTTGTTCAAACAAGAATTTAAATTATTCTAAAGTAAAATCAGTATTTATTTTAACTTGATATTGTGGGTAAAATAGAGAAATGTGGCTCTTTAACTATGTGAGGGCAGATTTGTGAAATAATTATTTGATTTAAATTGCAGCATTAAGTTAAAACTCACAATTCAAGTTTAATGAAGTTAAAAACAATGTTTGGACAACTTGTCTCTTGTTGTTAAATCAACTTCATGAACTTTAATTTCTGAGTTAAAACCAAAACAGTTTTCTTGTGACTTAATTTGCATTTTCAAGGCAGCAGGTGGACTTTCATTTTCAACTTAAATCACCTTCAAATGTTTTACAGTGTGCATCTTTCTGATTGTTTTATTCAGGTCTGTGAAGACGTTGCCTGAATAAAAATAGTCATCAATACGGCTAAAGATAAATGCATGGATGAGTTTCTCTAGTCGTGGAAATTTTCTTCAGGTGATGGAAGGCCAACTTTGTAACTGTCTTTATGTGTTTTTAAATGAAAAGCCGAATTAAAACTTGCATTAAATTGCATTAAAAGTGTCATTATTTACCAAATGACACAAGATCACGGCAATCATAAACATTCATGAAGACTCCTTCATGTTTATGGCAGCTGTTCTGTCAGTCTTATGCACATAAAGTTTTCCAATAAGTTTTAATTTTGACAAACGCCAGTGTTTGAGGTCAAAGTTTCTAAATTACCTGGACCTCTGTCATGGTGAGGTTCTTGGATCCTCTCACAGGTGAGGTGTTCTCCCTGCTACCATCAGAGCTGGTACCTGCGGAGAAGAAGAAAAAAATGAGCAAAACAGGCTTTGCTTGAAAAACCTACAAACCACAAGCATATTTCAGGAAGACATTGAATTTGTCCATTATAGTTTTTTCTTTTTAGTCAGCTCAGAGACGCGTGACAATTACAGTTATTCACCGAGTTATCATTTGAATGCACTGTAAAGACAGATCTGACAATGCTGGTAAAAATAACCTGCTCGTATGAAAAGCAGAACCAACAGGCCTTTTTTTTTTTACAATCACACTTTCACAACTAGTGTGCAAGTTTCCATGACGTAAGCCATGTAAATATAGAGCAGCTTCCATGATTCCAGAGAGACTACAAACACACAGAAATTGATTTTCAGGATTTTAAAAAATGGGAGAAAAGTCCATTTTTGATCGTGTTTAGAGAGATAAAACCCAGGCTCAGGTCTCCACCAGCGCTGGACTCCAGACATGTGATGACCAGACGTTAGGGACTCCATTCCCTGCAGGCTCTGCGCTCCTATCATTCACATACCACCAATCAGACCAGAGGCGTCGTAGTTAAATGTCATGCAAAACACTCCCCTTTCCCCTCTCTCAGAGCCCCACTTCCTCTCTTCCTCTTTCAGTTCCCACGAGGAGGTGAAGTAGCTCAACGATCCGTGCTAAAGGGAAAATTCAGCTCCTAATAATCCACCACTTTACATGAGGTCACATCCCTCAGCATGTCAGCTTCCTGCATGATATCCCAGAGTCACAGTCCCGGCTGCTTAGAAACCAGACAGAAAACATCACAAATTCCCCTCCTCGCAGCCTGCACTCCCTTCGCTGAAACATGAATAATACTGAGAATTTACTAGTTTTTACTGGTGCAGAACGTAATTCTCACGAGTCGCAAAGACGGCTGTCTCTCACCATAGTTTCTCTGTAACGGATGTTGACCTCTTGATGCAAAACTGCAGCTGTCTTCTGAGGATCTGGATGCATTTCCTGCCCTCAACACCCCCTCCCTCCTTAATCTGACTCATCTATAAACCGCTACGGCATTTCAGTGACACTAGCTGCTTTAAAAACTACAGCATTTAAATTTTACACTATAACAATAATAAGACTTTTTCAGCCAATAATAGTGTTTTTGGTCACACTCTATTTGAAGGGGTGACATAACACCTGTCATGAAGATGGAGGAGTCTTCATGAATGTTTACGGCTGTTGTCATTAAGTGACATTTGGTAAAAAAAAATGTAACTTTTAATGTAATGTTTCCTTAAAACTTGCATTGAAAGTCCTTTAAAAGCTTAAACTTTGCATTATTTGGTAAATAATAACCATAAACTCGCCCTGAGAGTGTGTGAAAATTTCAACTAAAGTGGGCGGAGCCATGATACGCTGATGGGCGTGGCCAATGGAGAGGGTAAAGCTGCGACGAGGGAAATGCTGTTGCTAACTTACCGACTTGGTCGTTATATTTAATCTAGAGACAAATCTAGAGACAAATCTATTGATGTTTTTGTGCGTTATTGCTGACAACACGAGGCGGGGAGAAAATTCAACTGCAATAACCACGTTCAACCCAGAGAGGGTAGCACTGAGACGGTTTCAGGCCAAATATCCACTTTTAAATGTTACAATTTGTAAATTAACATAAAGATAACACCCTTAAGGACCAATTTATACCGTTTTTCAGCAAAAGAAAAAGGTAATTTGGGGTTTTGTTACTCTTTAAGTAGCGCTACATACCACTTATTATGAAAGCAGAGCTGAAAGTTTGCTAAGACGCTAACTGTAAGCGCTACCCTAGCGGCTAATTAACCAGGAAGTATTAGCTTCATATATTCTTGTGTTACCCTATAACGATCAGAGTACCGATAACAATCACTACTATCAAAATAGCAACATATTACTAAATGTAGTTCTGCAGGAATTCTTGAGAAAAATGTACATCATGTTTTTCCTTTAGCTCTGCACATCTGTTGTATTTTTACTCAGTCATTTATCTTTAATCACAAAGTCACATAAAACTTTAATGACTAATTTAAAACGGATTATAATACTTTACTTAACTGGAAATGAATCATCTTCTTTGGTGCTTAAATCGCCCTGGAATGACTCCTGCAGTCAGTTGCACAATATAAACTAAAGTTAATTGAACACAGATGTAACTGCAGCACACCGTCATGACCAGAAAGTGTAAAACCTTCAAGGTTCACATGTTCAACAGACACAGCAGCACGGTTTCAAACCTTCAGGTTGTTATCGCTGATGAGACGGAAATCACAAGATGATTATCTGGAGAGTTGCAGAATAATTAGTGTTTGGGCTTTTTCTGCTTCAGTACATTTAGACTGAAACAGTTGGATAATGGAGGCAGCAGCCACATGCCAAGTTCAAACGCCAACGTGAGTCAGTTTTACACACTTTATAGTCTGGCATGTTTAAGGGCCCTCTGTAGGGTTTTATGACATACGAGTTCAAAAAGATCATTTTATACACACTCTGTCAAATTTCACATCATGATCATCAGCCGAACAACCGAATCAGGGCTTGAAAGCCTTGAAAAAGCTTGAATATGTGTTTTAAAGGTTTGGAAAGTGCTTGATTTCTGTTTAAAGTCCTTGATATTGAAACTACACCGTTTTATCATAAAGTGCAATCTAACACTTGACTATAAGTCTAAATTTGGAAAACGCTATTTACAGCTGAAACCACATATTTATTATACACCTTTTAAAAAGACATACACAGGTTTGTTTTTTGTCAGTGCCTGAAGTTAGATCAGATTAAACGTCTCTTGTTTCTGGTCAGTTGGCATAAATATTTTTATTTGTTAAATGTCACAAAACTTAGAATATTTTTTAGATAATTTTTGTAACTTTTTTTGCATATTGTGTTTAATGTTATCATGTAATTTACTTTATCGCGATTTAGTGGGATTTTTCAATGTAATGAATATTTACTATTCCTAATGGCTCAATGACTTATAGATCATCTTTATATTTTATCAACATTGCAGATTTGAGACGCCACTCTAAAACATTTCTGTAAATGTCACAGACAATGCATTTACATGCATTTTTAAAAATTAAATGTGTTTTCTATTTTTGGAAGAGATTACATCCAAACAGAAGGAGGAGCAGTTCAAGCTGACGACTTTTCCTCAGTAATGTCACTTATTCTGATGCTGCTCTGCTCAGATCCTCTCTAAAGCGATGATGATTCACTCACCTCAGAATGCCGAACACTTCAAGTGGCTACAACGGCAGGGCAGCCCAACCTACTTGTTAATAAATTCAGCTAATACTTGTTTTTTACCAATTGGAGGCAGTTCATGAACTTTCAGCTAAAGATAGTTGGGTAGTAAAAATAATTTGAAACACGCCTTTGCCGCTTTGCTCCAATTATTATGCAACCCTCAAACAGGTTCACAGCATTAGCAGCACACACTGCAGGAGAGGGTGACAGACTTTATAGTACACAAAATGCACATCGTTTGTATTTAGACCCACGTGAAACTTGCTGACGCTGAAACACGTAACATAAGTGTTTAAAGTTAACAGAAATGTTGCTACTAACATTTAGGAAAGAATCAAAGGAGTCAATACTCAAGAAAACTACAAAAAACTATTTTTTGTCTAATGCTGAGTCCAAATTTCTTAAACAATACACCTGAAATAAGACAAAATTAACAATTTTCAGCTTATTTTAAACCAATAATTCCTGAATATTGAGTTAAAAAGTTTTAGTTTTGATGGAAACATTTTCACTCATAAGATGGGAAAAATGTCTTATGACTTATGAGTAAAATAATCTGTTGACTTTTTTGTCAGTATTAAAGAATTATTGATTTAAAACAAGCTCCTATGTCTTGCTGTAAATTTAGTCTTATTTCAAGTGTTTTAAGATGTTTACACAAGAAACTAGACAGAAATACTTTGTAAGGTTTTGTGTTTTTGGCAAATCATTAAATTATTATAGATGGATAGACAGAGATTATTTTGGCAACAAATCCAGATAAATTTAACATTTATTTAAAAATGTAATAGAAAAATAATGTTGAGTTCTGTCGCTCTGGTCTTTTCTCCAGAGAAAAGTTTACATTTTGGAACATGAGTGGATCTGAACTGGAATCACAGCAAGGACGAAATAAATCATGTCCCACATTGTCTTCGATTTAATTTTCAGGAAACTGAATAGATTATTCCAGCAAAAGCTTTTGGCAGCTGAGTGAATCTCCCTTCAGGGAAGCTCACAAGGCGATCATTGTGAGTCGGTCCAGTTTCCACAGGCTCGTGTCTCACTGAGCGTCCATCACCATCAGTCTGGACAGCGAGAAGCTTCAAAATGTGAAAATGGGACATATTCTTCTCAAGATAGAGTCCAACTGTGTGGAAACGCTGCCATATTTAATGCTTTAATGCCAGAGGTGCCAAACTCATTTTCATTTTGGGCCGTATTGAAAATCCAAATGTTCTTAAAAAGTCGCTTGTCCCAGAATGTATTGAATTAAAACCATTTAATCTGTTAAAATATCAATAAATCATTTGGGAAAATATATGTTCCCAAATGATTCTGCAATTTCTTTAATCAAAAATGCAGATTTTGTGGTTCCAGTTTAGACGTGTTTGTAAGGAATTTTTACAATATTTATGCTAATGGATTATGTAAGACATGTGTCAAACTTGAGGTCCAGGGGCCAAATCTGGCCCGCCAAAGCTTTTTATGTGGCCCTATAGACTCCAGATTATATCAATAAGTCCCTCCAGTTTCTCACAAATCTGCAAAATTCACACAAAATCAACAGATTCACGCATTTTCTTTGGATTTTAGAAACTTAAAACATTGCAGTCACTTAATCGCTGAGTTTAATCGACACATTTAACATCACACATTAGCGTAGATATCGTAAAAATTCCTTACAAATATTTCTAAATTAGCACCACAAAATCTGCAATTTTGATTGCAAAAATGATAAAATCCTGGAGGAGCAGCTATTTATTGACATTTTAACAGTTTTATCAACACATTTGGGCGCAACTGGCCCTTTAAGAACATTCAGTGTTTTTGATTTGGCCCAAAATGAAAATGAGTTTGACTCCCCTGATGTTAAATGTGTCTTTTTATCACTCGCTGTATTAATTACGGACTATGACTTGATATCAAGTAAGGCTGAGGCAGCAGTCACTTATTTGATTAGTGAGGAACTGGAGGGACTTGTTGATGTAATTCAGAGCCTACAGGGCCACATGAAACGCTGATTTGGCCCCTGGGCCTCGAATTCGACACGATAAATTAAACTTCACAATAATACTGTAGGATTACAAACATCTTTACACTCCACAATATAGAGGTAGTAATGCAGTGAAATGCTGCATTATGGTTTGTGTTATGCAAGTCAGTGGATGTCTGATCTGCTCAGATCAGAGAAACTGACTGCATGAAGCAAGACGGGACAGGAATGCAGAACCGACTTCTCTGGACTTTTTTTGTTTTTGGGATCTGCCACTCCCTCAACTATCCGCAGACAAAACCTGAGCTGAAGAATCATGACTCTGCTTTGGCCAGAAAGGGATATTTTAAGATGTTTTAATACTAAACGAGGCAAAGCAACATTAGAAATTACAAAGTGCTGAGAAGTTCAGGCGTTGCACTTGCAAACCAAAGTCAAAGTTCATTCAAACAATTTATTGTATAAGATAAAATCAATGACAGAAGATTGTGTTTTTAAAAATAATGAGTGCTTTTTAAAGTATCCTCTCATCAATTAATGGCAACTTTGGGATTTTCATAAAATTTTATTTTACTTTTTTTGAAAAATTCAACCTGTAATTTGAGCACATTTATTCAGCAGCAGAAAGTGAAGAATTGCTTACAACCAAATGTTTTTCTCACAATCATGAAACAAACATTTTACCCTTTCTGCTGCAACAAATGTCACTAAAACATTCTTATAATTTCATTTTAAAATTGAATTTAATGTGTAAGCCCCTACAATATTTAATGTTTTTAAAGAAAGCACATTTCTGTCAGCCACTGTAAATAGGAAAGACGTGAGAAAATTCAAATTGAATTAAATTCAAAAATACTTGAATTTTTAAATTCAAATATTTAAAAATACTTGAATTTAAAAATTCAAGTTGTTTAACATTTAAATGTTTAAGTTTAACTCGTCAAATTAAAGAGTTATTGTAGACGCTGAAGGCTGTGGACAGTAAAGATCTCCTGTAGCAGTCTGTGTTACAGTGAATTTGAAGAAGCCTCTGACTGAAGAAACTGTCAACATGGGATTAAAGCAGGGACCATTTTTACTGATGTTGCTACTTTCCTAACATCATCCATATTTACATTGAAGGCAATAAATAAAAAGCTTAAAACTGTGAAAAAGCAAACTGGACGAAGGCCGATGTTTGTCTTACAGGGAGGTTAAAATGTCTCCAGAGTCACCAAGCCTCCATCACAACCACTTATTTTAAGGTTTTCTGGTGCCACCATTTCTTGTGAAAGTCACTTAATACACCAAACAATTAAATTACTTAATTATCCTTTGAAAGACGATTAAAAACAAACAGAAAATCATGAACCATAAACTGGTAAAATAAGTAAATATAACAATATAGAGCAATTTATTCATCAAGACAATAATATTAAACGTCTGCAGCCGTTTTCTTTTCGACCGATTGCCAAAATCACCTCTTATGGTTTCATCAAACCAAAAGTAAGCAAATGGGTTTTTTTTTGTTTTATTATTTTGGAGGCGGATAGAAAGATTCAACTCTTTCTAAATCTTAGATAAAACTTATCTCTGTCTCTGTTAACTGACATTAATGACACTTGAATTATTTCAGATGCAGTTTGTGGTTTTTTGCAGTTCTCTTCATGGTGTTTAATAACAAGATAAAGTTATTGAATCATTAAAACTGTTTCAGACTTTAACTGTGGCAACATTTCTCATAGCCGTTCCTTTACTGCGCTGGTTAAAAACTGCGTACTCTTGTCTTTCCCATTTTGAAGAATTACTAATACAGAAAATTACATTATTATTAGCCAACATTGAAAGGGTTTGATTTCTGTAATCCCAATAATAAAAGGTAAAATTAAAATTAAAGTTGGAGTTTTATCATTTCCTTGATGTGAATTTATGCTGCAACAATAAAACAATAATTTAATTTAAAGTTTTGCTTGTTTTTTGTTTACTGGAGTGTCAACAAAAATCCTGTCCAGATAACACATTTTGCTGGACGATAAATCGTCCCAGAAGTTATTGAGATGAACGATAATATTGTTGCTTTGAGACCATTTTTAAGCAACATAATTGCATAATAATGCATTCTCAATACATTTTACACTCTAAGAAACATTTAACACTGGAACCAGGAAACATTTTAAATATCCAAAATGCATAAACAAAACAACAGATAAAACAAATAAAATGAATAATAAAGTCTTAAGTGGTCTTAAATGATTAACATTCAAACGAATTACCTAACAGCTTAATAACGCACAAGAACGCAAAAGAATATCCTCAGTTTGATTTACACCAAAAACCATTTTGAGGAGCAGCAATGGGAGAAAATGTGGGTGAAAGTTTCAGTTTGAACAAAAAAATAAAATGAATGAATGTAGAAATGTACAAATTTAAGATTTTACATGAAAATTCCTGAAGTGTTTAAGACTTTTTAAGGCCCATATTGAGACATTATGCTAATATAAACTCCAATGGAGCTTCAGAAATTAGCTAAAATAAAGAGTTCATGTGGTTTTTAAATGGTGTTTTCACTCCACAGCTTTTGTGCTTTTGCCTGATTTTGTCACATTTACAGCTCTGGAAAAAATGGAGAGGCCACTTAAAATAATCAGTTTCTCTGATTTTACTTTTTATAGGTTTGACTAAAATGAACTTTGTTCTTTTATTCTATGAACTGACATGTCTCTGAAAATACAAGCCAAAAAAATCAGTATTTATTAGCAGAAAATGAGAAATGGACAAAATAACAAAAACGATGCAGAGCTTTCAGACTTTAAATAGTGCAGAAAAACAAGTTCATGTTCATTTAGAAACAGCAATACTGTTCAGAAATCAGTATTTGGTGGAATAACCAGGAGGTTTTCATGGGGTTCAGTGCAGATGGATCTTTTCCAGAGTTGAATGAAAAGGACAGTGCAGCAGCTCCCAGATGTTTTCCTCAGAGAAGGAATCATCTCTGCATTCACACCAGCAGCAAACTGTCCATCAGATCACAGAGAGGAAGTATATTTTCTATAGCAACACAATCTTTCATTATATTATCATTAATAGCCCACACTAATTTATTTTTCTATGATGCTCAAATTTAGATCAGAATGTGTATAAACTTAAAACATTTCCCTTTTTAAACATAAATGGAGCCAAACTCCGAGTAGCAGGAAAAGAAAAATCAATGACTGTCATTAACTTTGCATTTTACAGCTGTGCCACAGCTTAACCGGCACATTTGGTCATGAAGATTCACCAAGCTGCCAACGCGTCACAAAAACGCCGTATAAGTCAAGGATGCACGCCTGAGCAGCAGACGGACTCTTCCTTGCTCTGCAGCGCTGCATGTGCAGATCTTGCACTGCTGCTGCTTTGCTGTGGTTTCATCTAGTTTCACCTGCTTGATCTGCCTCTGCAGCTCTAAACAGTGTAAAACAAAAGGGCCTAGTTATAAAAGCCCAGTGGCAGCATCAGCAGACCTCTGACTTCATTAAAAAAAAAAGGTTTATTTCAGAGACTCACCAGTTTCCTACTGTGTTTTTGCTTTCTATAAATGCTTTTGCTGTGGTTGTTTTACTATTTAAAGCTACTGGCCAGATTTGATTTTCTTTAACATCAACTTAACTCACTTTAAATGAAGCCAAACATGTCAGCTTGTCTATTTTGTTGTAAATTTGTATTTAATCCAGATAAGAAAACACCTTTCCACAAACAAACTTCCACACTTGCATGCATCTGATGAGTATTTTTCTTATTTTTAGCCCTTTTATTTGCACATTTTTAATTAAATGTATGCGTCTGTCTTATGCAGCTGCAGCAAAATATGGATCCGATTTGTTTGCACGACCTGCAGAAATTGTTTTGAAATAATTTTTGAGCCGTGACACACATGGATCTGCAATACAGCAACCAGTGAACACCAGAAGACATAAAAAATAGGTAAAAACTAAAAAGAAAAATGCTATAGCTCATTCATTACAAAGACAGAAGATGGTTGGTTTAGCTGAACTAGTTCGAGTTCAACTATTTAAGGTGATACAAGCAGATTACAGCTTTTATCTATTTTTAAAATTACTTAAGCACAAAAAGAGAAGGGAAAAAACTCATAAAAGAATATTAAAGGTTAAAATTCTGGACTGATTGGAGTCAAACTGACTGTTGCAACTCAAATTCTTCTGAATCTGTGTTGAAATGTTTTAGGTCACTCATCCCTCACAATATTCACCAAATCTAGTAAACCAGCTCGATTCTTGCGCCTCTTGTGACGTCATCCACTCAAATGAAGGCGAAGCAGACCTGTAGGGTTTTTTTTACCATCCCTTAAATAAAATTTTAAAAAGCAGCGCTTCGTATTTTGAGAAACGCTGCACAGCTCATCATTTCCCAGCTGCTTGCATCGCCACTAAAATAAAATAAAAAGTTAAAAAAATTGCCGGGATGGATTATCTTGAAGACCAGCATCACTCTGTGGATCTCAAACCTCCAGCCTGGAGCTGATCCATGGATGAACGCTGATAAATGCTGACCAAGCAGACGATCAGTTAGTAACAACACCTACAGCAACATGTTGTGACACAGTAAAAAAGGAAAAAGAAAAAAGAGTTGGGCTGCGAGAAGCGGCCTCTTAACGGCAGGAAGTCAGAGAAAGTGGCAGAAGTTTGAAGGAGGATGTTAACAAAAGCCACGTCAGATCAGAAAAAAGCACAAAAACGTCTGATTTCTACTTACTTTGGGGGCAAATTAATCGCAACTGCAGCGTGAAAACAACTTTAACGAAAGTTTAAATCATGTATTTCCACCGCACAATGATTAATACGGTCATGTTAGAGGAACTGATGCGCACGTATTAGTACATTTGTAGCCTTTTAAGGACTTACCTCACCTGTTTGCAGGTAAAACCAAGTGTTTTGAGGTCGTGTCAGCTATTTTTCGGCGTCCTTGTTCATTGGAGAAGATCCTATAAAATCCTTCTCACACCCGGTTGAAGCTTCCCACAAACAACACCTCAGCTGTCTGATAAGGAAGGAGTGAAATGCTGAAGGTGATCGGAAAGTTCAGCAGCCCGGAGTAAAAGCAAACGGGAGGGTCGATGCTGTGACTCCTGTCAACATTATTTTCCCCAAATAAAAGGTTTTCTGCAGCCCTACGATGTTCCGGTTCTCCTGCTTTAAAATTAAAAAGCAATAAATAAATAAAAAGTAAAATTGCGCAGGCAGAAGTAACTAAGCAGGCAGTGGTTAGGTACAAGAGAAGCAGACTAAATTTAGTGCACTTTCAGGCGGTCCTGCTCATTTTCCCCGTCACAAACATTCAAGTTTTTTGCCCCACCTTGGTTTTACTGCGCACATGCGCATTGTGGCAGTCCTGCTAAAAATAAGACCCAAACCGAGCGAAGTAGTTGGAGGAACTTGATCATCAATGAGGCAATGTTTACAAAAAGTTTTTAAAAAAGTACAGACATGCAAACGGTGAGTGGTTGTCGGTTTTTATTGGTTCAATCAGCAGACATGACACATGAAAAATGCAAAGTTTCTGCACAAGACGATCAGTGACAATGAAGTTTTCATTTCACAACAGCCTCCTGTGCAGACCCAACGCAAACCAGCCACCGCTGCCATTTTTTAACGCGGTTCTTCTGAACAGGCGAAAATAAAACTCAGTTCCCATTTCTCAGTGGAAAAAACAAAGAAAGCCTATCAATGATAATCACCCAAAGCTGCGGGGTTTCAAAAGAGGAAGCGTGGAAATGTTTGCTTTTATCGCCTCCTGCTGGTCAATAAACGAACGTCACATTCAGCAGCGCTGGCTTCTCTTTCCAAGCCAGGCTTGTCTCAACAGATGTGAAATAATTACACATCAGGCAAGAGGAATGTTGGAGAAAAAGAGAACTATTGTGCATGGCTGCAGCCATCATCGAATATGCACATGAATCCAGTGGAAGCTGCTAGCTAGATGTTGGAAATTTGACCTTTAAACAAGAACAAAAAAAAAGTATCAAGATTTAGTAATCTCAACTTTACCCAGATGTTAAAGAACCTGATAGTGAGAGTGTTAAATGATGCTAACAACAAGGTAGTAACTTTATTTCTGGACTCATTACAAATGAAATGATACATAAATAAAAAAAAAATCAGTTTTCATTGTCAAGCGTACATGGAAAGATGTGTCGCCCTCAGAAGATGGCACAACAGCAGCAGCTCTTGTTCACAGTTTCATGGTGTTTTTTCTAATATTTTCTGGTATATATCATTTTTCTTTTTTTTTTTTGGGACTTGCCGTTATTGGTTCACAAAAGCTACTCTGTGCAGGTCGTCACAGCTCAGAGCAGAAATAATCGAATCGTAACCAAATAAAAATGCTAAATCTTACAGGTGTCAGACATTTTCTTCTATGGATCAGAAACATTAACTCTGTTGTGTTTTAAGCCAGCTCTTTCTGGACCTTATTTTCTGCAGAAACTTCCAAACACGCCGTTATAATCTCCTTTCAAAACATGGGCTGACAAATATTTCTCCCCACATGATCAGCAGGTTTTTTTGTGCTGCTCCACTTTACCAGAACCCAAATCCAGCAACTGTTTATCAACCGGCCAATTCACAGGAATGAGTACAAAAATACAAAATCACCTCGGCTCGTATTTCAGCTACGAATATGACAAATTAGATTTTTATAAACCGAGAACCCGATTCTAATACTGGTGCATGCAGAGTGGGGTATAAAACAGTAACTTTAACTGAATTCTGCTAATCTGCTCAAAACGCTACTGAAGTTACGTCTACAAACTCCCTGCTTTCATGGCTCAAAAGCATTCAGTGCGTTTTCTGTCTGTGCCGTCAAAAGGTATGAAAAGGAAAGAATAGAAAGCAGCACATCGACAGACAAACGAGGCTTCCTGCAGATTAACGTCATGTAAACCTGGAAACACAAACCGAGCACCGAAAGTCAAAGCTTTGGAGCCAGCTGGGTTTCCGCAGTGAAAATTAAGTGTATTATACGGTGGATTTACACCAAACTGTTCAACTTTAAGAGACTGTCCTTTTTTAAACTGTGTTACAATCCCATAGCTTAATCACCAAGATGACCAATAAAGACTTGAAAGTTCCACGTCTGAAAAAAACAAACAAAACAAAGTATGCAACAGTGGTCCTTCAGCGTGAGGAAACAGTTCAGACGACGACTTGGAGATGAAACTCATGGAATATAAGGCGCCAAAACCTAAATGGTCAAGGAAGGTGAACGGTTTAATCAATCAGTCTCGTTAAGCGGAGTGCAGAGGGATGACGAATTTACAGCCGAACGGAGAGTGGTACTTGATTCCCACTTCCTGGAACACCTGCCGAGGAACACCGATGTCGCACAGGTAAACTCTGCCGGCGCCTTCGGCCAGAGGAAGGGGCAGGCAGAGCGACAGCGACCACTTGGCCTCGACTGCGTGGCCCTGCCCGCTTACAGGGGGGTCCAGGCTGAGCACCGGCGCTCTGTTCTGGTTGGCCCAGTCCGCAGCCGCCCGGTACCAAGGCTGGTCCATCAGGAATGTGTTCTCGTGGCAGTCCAGACAGTTTATGATTAGATCCACGGGGGTGTCTGGGAGATCTAAAGGGAGAAAAACAACAAGCATGACCCACTGATGATTATTTCATTAAAAAAATTATAAAATTCACACAGCAGGAAAATGAGACACACATTTTTGACCACATGCGAGTCTGTATGGAGGATAAATTTTAATTAAAATTGTCCCAGAAGTTATCGCGATAAACGATAATATTGTAATTCTGAAGTCATTTTTAAGTAAAATAACAGAAATGGCATAATAATGCAAGAACTCATTCTTAACGATCAATGAACTTTAAATTTGGAACTGGAAGACATTTTTAAATATCCAAAATAAATAAAACAGAAACAACAAATAAAATGAATCATAAATTCTCTGTAAACAAAACATGGTGCTAAATCAGATTGTTTTCAAATCGTCTCCACTATGGACGGTCATGTCATGCAAAAAACTAAAAATCTCACCAAGTATTTCTTTCTAGTTTCTACTCCAAATATCTTAAACTTGAAATAAGATAAAACTAACTTAGAAGTAACTTATCAGCAAGTAGTAGGATGTTTTTAAGTCAGTAATTCCTGAATATTGATGAAAAAGTGCCAGTTCCACTGGCAGATTATTTAACTTATACCAAAACATTTTCCCATGTGAGCCAGATTATAAGTCAATAATCGCTTCAGGGTTGTAAATCACTTACACAGGAGTTTGATGGCTCATTTAATTATTGATATGAACAATCATGCCAGTCGCATTTCATAATAAAACATTAAAATTGTAACTGAGCACCACTCTGCTGTGTGAACGCAGCCTGCACCACCAGCCAGGCTCACCTTTGATGCTGGACACCTGTTTGCCGCCGGTCTTGTTGAAAAGCGTCAGCTCGCTTGTCACGGCGTCGAGCATCTTGACGAAGTTGGGCAGAAACAGTATGACCTCCACTTCGTGGTTGGCCAGGTGGCGGCCGCAGCTGATGCCCTGCGCTCCCTGAACATGAGGCCCACACAGCAGCGCCACCGTGGGCCGCTGATGGAGGTTTTTGGGTGTAAATCTGAAACACGTAAACAATTTATAAAAGGCAATTAATCAGATTTTTTAACTTCCTATAATTACTAAAGTCCAAAGTTACAGATTCCAAAGATTTTCCAGACATTTGAGTGAAAAACAATTTAACTAGTTGAGTTTTATCCATTAATCATGACAGCAGTATTGATATCTGATTCAGCAGACAGATAAAGGCCACTAGATTACATATTTATTGGCAAATAATTCCACCAACTCAGCTGTGAAATTTATAACAGATTTCTCAAATCTAGACTGAATTATTCTACACTAAACATTCTGTTTATACATTTTACACGTATATTTTGTTTGGAAAAGTTAAAGAGTTTTGGTGCTTTGTTTGATGCCTATACCAGAGCAAGTTTTTACAACCACAAACAGTCAAAGACTTGGAAGATTTAAATCAAAAGAAAGCACTGAAACTCCTCTTTTTATTTATTTTTTGATACATTCATCTTTATCATTTCTCTCAAGTATTAAATCAAAGTTTTACGAAAGAATCAACTTGAGATGTGAGAGATTAACTGCTTTGTTGTTTAGAAATCCATATTTTAGATATTGTGCATGTGAGAATAAAGAATGAAATTTCAAAACCTAAACTTTTTTGTGATAAACATTTTTTTTAAATTTTATACAGAACTAAAAAATGCTAGAAGCAAAGTTCAGATTTTCCCCAAGACTGTAAGAACATGAAAAGGGAAAAAATGTGGATGTTCAACAAAACAACAACAAAAAAAACTGACTAACTCAAAACATGTTTTTTCCCCACATACCTTCAGTTTAATTCTTTGTAACTCAGAATTGAGGTTGAACTTGTAACTATCTGCTTCGTCTAATTCAATATTCGTACCTGTT
Organism: Poecilia mexicana; assembly: GCF_051168715.1. Taxonomy (NCBI): domain Eukaryota; kingdom Metazoa; phylum Chordata; class Actinopteri; order Cyprinodontiformes; family Poeciliidae; genus Poecilia; species Poecilia mexicana. The sequence goes on from NW_028263375.1 coordinate 9,283,632, forward strand.
GGGCCCTCCTAACAACGTGAGTGTCATCTGGCTGGCACACACTCCAGTCATCTCCAGTCTCCGCTCCAGCGTCAGGCCGTAGCGCTCGGCAGCAGACAACAGACGCTTGTGGAGCTCATAGGAAATACTCGGAACAACGAGTCCAGAGTCTGTATGACGTAAAGAAAAGAAGCAGGTTTAAACGACTCTACTGGACACTGTAATTCAGTCGCTGCAATGTGAAACACGTACCAGTGCAGTACTCTTTGTGCCCAGACTGTGGTACAGTAATCTGTCTATAAACAATCGGTTTGCCCTCCAGGATGTTCTCGTCGTGGCGGTACCGTGTGGGCGTCTGATCCTGAGGCGTGCCACGTGACCTCGCGCCGTTACGTCGCTCCGTCGTGTCAATCTCTGAGAAAACTGCAGCTTTGTCGAACAGTGCCAGGTTTCCTTCAAAGTCAAAATCCGTATCCAGCCCGTCATCCATGCCGTCGCCGAAGCACTCGTCGTCTCTGTTTTTCATCTGCCCGTTTTTCACTCCGTTCTTTTTCGGCGTCGCTTGGTTTGCCCCTCGACTGGTGGACGACCCTGACGGTATCGGGGGCGGGGGGGGAAAGCAGCTATTAGCATCTCAATATTCATAGGAAAGTTTTACCTGCAGCCAATTGAATCACACCTACAGGAGTTATGTCTTCGACGGAAGCCTTTAGGTTGACCCATTGCGTCCAGGTGACGTTCTCCATAACTTTTAGAGCACTGCTGTGGAGAGTTCAGCTTCTCCACAGATCTGGGATCCCCCTTTGGAACGGCAACTGGGACAGTGCTTCCCTTTGCAGCTGCACTGGAAGCTGGCCTGGCATTAAAGCTTCTGATGTCCAAAATCTTTAGTTCCTGTATATCAATGGCACTGGAAGAAAAAACAAACAAAAAAAAAAACAAGAGAGATCTTCAGTAACAACCAAAATGGATCAGATTTTACCACTTATAGAAACCCAATAGGGTTGTTTTTCCACTTCTAAGATTGTCGCAATTAATTGCATGATAAATTAAAGTGAACTTGATAATTTCCATTCTGATGATTAATATCTTTGAAGGCTAATTTTGTTTAGAGACTTTATAATCCATTTCATTTATGGTTTCAGTTGTTTGTGGTTTTTATTTCCTTATCATTTGTTGTTTTTGATTGTTGTGTTTTCTTTTGTACATTTAAAATGTCTTCCAGTTCCAATGTAGAGTTCATAACAAAATAAAACTTTAACTTGAGGGGGCAATTATCAATTTATTATTGGAAATGTCTCAAAACAGAGTTATCGTTTATCGCAATAATACCCGAGGTAATTTACCGTCCAGCGAAGTTTATTGTCGTGAGAGGCCTGCTCACTTCTGGAATCCACATTTTTGAGTTTGTAGCACATCATTTAAAATAAAAATGCCAGACCACGAGAGGAAGTGCTTAAATTTAAAAACAGGTTAGCAGCAAAACAACAATTTGGTTCAAAACACCACTTCTATTTAAATAGCGTGTCCCAGTATTAGTTTTTAATGAAGCAAGACCCATAAAACAGACCCAAGCTGTGGGAAAAGGACATTTAAGTCGAGATTTACCTGAATGTGACCTCAGGAACGGGACATTTGACCCCATTGTGGAAAGGTTGTCGTAAGGAGATGGTCTGGCTGGACTGGTCCACAGATGACACTTCTCCTTGATAAACTCCCAGCGTTGGTCCACAGTTAAGAGACACCAAACTACCCAACCAGTCCGAGGCCATTATCTGCAATAAATATTCTATTTTAAATTAACACGAACCGCTAAAAAAGTTACACCAATGATCACCGACTCATAAGTCCGAACAAGTTAACATTCAGGCAGTACAGCGAAATATTCACAGTTTGGAGCTAACCTTTCAAAATGTACTTAGCAATAGCTTCGGCCTTGTATCAAGCTAAGTTGCTATCTCAAACACATTTCAATTGTAATACGCTTTAAATAAAGACAAAGTTTTATACTTTTTCAAAGTTAAATCGACGCGGACTCCTTTGGACAGCTCAAGGAAATGCAATTTTCAAACAACGGCTAAGAAGATAGCTCTTTGATATTAGCCTCTTAGCTTTTAAACGGCTACTGACACTAGCTTCCTGTTTCCGGGAAACCTCACTTTTCAAAATAAAACACATGAGAACTCTTTTTCCCATGACAACAAAATCACTTAAAGCAGGTTATTTTGTCTATTCATTTCTTTATTCTATAATATGTACGTTGATCTATGGATGCATTCGAGCAATGATTAACTAAACTGATTATACATAGATTATCAAGGCCGGTTTATTTACATTTCGATTTGGTTTCCTGATTACAGTAAAATAGATTAAGCTCTGTTGACGAATTATATTTAACGCTTTTGACCTTAAACTGAACATTCAATTATCAAAGAATGCTGCATTAAAGGAGAATGTTAATTGTTTGGAGGAGTTTTCTAAATTTTGCCAAATTACAGTCAGTCAGATAGAATAGGAATATTCTGAGAATATAAATTTTCAAATATTATAAGAAACTTCCCACTGGATATACGTTCAGATTTCGACTGAAATTCGGTTTATTAAGGGGAAACACATTACATAGACGAATTACGACCAATAAGAACAGACCAATAAAAACTTTTTTATACATAATTGTGGGTTTAAATAAAATAATGTTTAATATTTGTGTAAAGATAATTGTTATTTTCCCCATAAAAATACTTTCAATCTGACTCAAGCCTCAAATGCATTCCCTAATTTACTGATTATGACCTTATGTCGGAGAGAATGGTCTGCTTGTTTGCTTGTTGTTGTTGTTTTTTTTTTCTTGGCTTGTTTGTGGGTTTTTTATATGTTATTTTATAAAGTATTTGTCAAATACAAATTGGCTCAATGTATCATATGTTCTAATAAAAGAGCAGTACTTCTGTATTCTGGCCTCACTTACGTATCCAAGAAACAACTTTAGATTTAGTCACCAGGATGCAACATTTCACACTAAGCTGAAGAAAATCTCCATCCTTAGAAACAATTTATCACAAACCTTAACATTAAAGAATAAAGCCTTAAAAAAACAAAAGAGCAAGAGACAGTTTTCCTTCTTGTTGTGCCAAATTTACTGTAGAGAATATTTAATAATAAGAAAGCTGAGGTTGGTGTTTTAGAAATGTCAGTAAACATCTGACTGAGGTTAAATGAGATCATGAGGAGAATATCTAGGGAGTGGGGAGCATCACTCTGTCATCCAGCTGCTTTTTATGAACTGAGGTCATCATGGATACTCCCTGCTTTACAGACAATCTCAGAGCTATGCAAGGAAAACAAATGAAGCAGGTTGGCTCTGATAGAGAACAGGAGAGGATTTCTGAAGTAAGATTCCATTAGAGCAGGGTGTCCAAACATTTTGTGTCCACAAAAAGGGCCAAAAAGAAAAAAAATAAAATAAAGCAAATAAAGTAATCCAATTTTATTTTATCCAAAATGGATGATATTCATTGTAGATCCAAACCTTAGAAGAGATGTTGCACGTTTGCTATATTAGAAGAAAAGCATCTAGTTTTCAGTTTCTTTTGCACTCGATTAAACAAATTTATTTTCAGCAATAAGAGTAAGATTTGGGTCTCTTTCTTTCAAAAAAGATTGCCATATATTGGCTAAGTTTAATAAAAAATAAAAATAATAAAAAAATAGTTGATTTGTGTGGAGCGAAATGAAAGTCAGAATAAACATGATTCTACTTATTGTAAAAGCTTGGTCACAAAAAGACACATTTATGTTCTAATTAACAGTTTCCATTGTAAGAAAATTATATCAGTAATAATTTTACTCTGATTATAAATAAAAACTCTATCTGCATCAACCACTTGTGCTTGATGGTGCAAATTTGTGTTACTTTTGAATTGCAGTTGGGGCCTCAAAAAATTAGCCCAAGGCCACAAATGGCCCCAGAGCCGCACTTTAGACAACCCTACATTAGAGAAATTGTTCTTTTAGCTAGGACTGTTAAATTTTTCAGAAATCAGCTTTTTGGATGACATATGTAATAATATGTATGATTAAAAACGTGTCATGACAGAAGGGTTTGTGGATGAGTCCAGTAGCTGTGACGATGTGTTTCCTGTCACGTAAACAGTGGAAATATCAGCAGACATGGTCCAGTAATAGATGCCCACCTCCAGATAACAGCTTTGTGTGAAAGTTTGTCCTCTAGGCAGACCGCTGAGCCATTTCGGACTGACAACTTAAACCTCGGAGGACGCTGCAGGACGTTTTGTCCATATTTCAACACTAGTTTACTTTTTACTCATGGACATGTGGAACTCCAGATCTGACTTTACAGCCCAGGTAAGACCTAAATGTAAATGTTCTTCATTTCACAAAGAAAAGAAAAGAAATATAAAAAACAAAAAGTGTTCTTTTTTCTTTTTAGTCTTCCTCGTGGTGTGGGTCAGGGTTTACGTCAAGAGCCAGCTCCAGGTAACTGGGCCGTTCTTATGGTCTTAAAGTGATAACTGCAGCCTCCTCATGCACACCTGGTTATTTTTTTACAGTCTAACAATGAAACCTTTACGAAAAGATTATTTCACTTGTATCATGTCATTTTTCTCATAAGAGAAATAATTTACCAATGGAACTAGTGTTTTTTCATCAATATTAAGGCATTACTGACTTAAAAGAAGCTCCTACATCTTGCTAAAAGTCTCATGTAAGTTAGTTTAGTCTCATTTCATTTGTAGTAAGATATTTGCACTAGAAACTAGACCAAAATACTTGGTAAGATTTTGTGTTTTTGCAGTACAGCGGTGATTCTTAAGTAAGTTGGGTAACTTTGGATGAGTTTTGTGTTTCTGCTCATGTTGCAGTGCTGGTGCCTTCAGACGTTGCGATCCGGGTCTAAGGAGGTGGCGGTCGATGTACCATCTGGAGCCTGAGAGTCCTACAAGGTCCCTCTCATCATTTGGAGCAGAAATGTGGACTGGTCGAGGTGAAAGGAGCTTCAGACAAGCAGAAGTTTTGCCGTGGCTCCATGACGCTCATGAGCAGCTGAACACTAAGCTGGACCGGCTTGGGACCAGAGAAGTTACTCTGGGCCACAACAAAACGATGGCTCAGATGCTCAACCTGGAACAGAAGGTCAAATACAAGTTAATAAATTTTAATTATTTCTTTTTACTTGCATGATTTAGTAAATATTAACATGTACTCCTGTGTCACACAGCTGCTGTCTAAAACGATGGATGCTTTCAGTCAGGATGAATTGTTTGAGCGAAGTCAACAGTGCCGAGATCTCCAAGAAAAGTAAATAAAAATTAAACTTCTACAAAAATCTGTTTTTTACATATTCTGTAAAAAATTCTGACAATCTGTAAAAAATAAATGTCCTCCCTGAGCTACTATTAATGTTTGCACTGCTTCTGGTCCAGAACAACCAATCAGAGCCAGGAGGCGGGTCTTAGCGCTGTCAATCAACCCTGAAAGAATGTAATGGTGGAAAAACAAGTTACCATTCCAGGAAAACTCTTTATTAGGTGGGCATGCTAACTAACCTGAACATTCATGACAGACTCCATTATCTGGATGGCGATGCAGCATAGCAGAGAGGGTCTGAGCAGCGTTTACATGAGGATGATTGACAGAACTAAAGCCCTCCTGCTGGCTCTGATTGGTTGTTTTCGTTTATTTGTGTAGAAATGCAAAGAGTAGGAACATATCAGAACACAGTGAGAGTTTTAACAAAATGTAAAAAAAACTTTTTTTTAAAATAAAAGTTATATACTGCAGCTTTGATGAGAATTAATAAAAAAAATCTTTTTAAGAGTCCGGAAACTGGAAAATGAGCTGCTGCACCTGAGGTCTTCTCTGGTGAATGTAAGCGAGGATCAGCTGACGTCTCGTCTGGCAGCTTCACACAGCAAACCAAAGACTCCAGGGGACATAAAGAAACAGGTGTTTGACCTTCATATGTTGAAAATGTCTGTTTCTGCTTTTTACTGCATGTAAATTCTGGTTTGAATACAGGAGAAGAAGGATCTGACAGAGGTGGACAAGCTGAGGGAGGCTCTGAGAGAAGCTGAGGCGAGAGTAGCAACTCTCCAAGAAGAACGAAACAAAGCACTCCAGGATCTCCAGACTTCTGTTGAGGTATCAAACAAATACAGCCTGAAAACAATCATATAGAGCACTTGTGTCAAACTAAAGGCGCGTGGGCCAAATCCGGCCCGCCATAGCTTTTTATGTGGCCCTCATGTTCTAGACTAAACACTAAGTGTGCTTAAATATTATGTTTTCAATCAAATCAATGCAGTTTTTATCTGTTTACTGCTGAATTATATCAATCAGTCCCTCCAGTTTCTTGAGAATTATTGCGGAAATTCACACAAAATCAACAAATCCCCGCACTTTTTTGTGCTAATAATTGGGAGTTTATTGCAGGTTTCTCTCGAAAAATGTCAAAAACTGTGTTTCTTGTGCTAAACAGCTGCCTCAGTCTTTAGTGATGTCAGAATATAGTCCATGATCTATACAGCAAATAATAAAAAGTCACATTTGCAGTCATAAATAAGCTCAAATATTTCCAAATTAGTGCCAGAAACACTTTGATTTTTATTGCAAAGATCACAAAAAGTACCACAAAATCCTGGAGGGACTGAAAAGTTGTTCAGTAATATTACTTAATTTTAAGAATTCATTGACATTTTAACAGTTTGTGAACAGGTTTTATCAATATTTTCTGGCATAACCGGCCCTTCAAGAGCATTGATGATCTTGATTTGGCCCAGAAAGAAATTGAATTTGTTGCCTCTGCTATAGAATATTGTTGTTACTATCAGTTTTTATCTGATTCCAGATTTTTTTATTTGTCATTTATTTTTGTTGACAATGCAGACGCAGAAGATGCTGATTAATCAAATGGAGGAGATGGAAAAGAGAGTCAGTGACGTCAAACCGGGTCGTTCTGAGGTGCAAAACCATCTCGGAGAAGAAAACAGCAAAATCTCTTTTCAGGTTAAGTTGCTATTTTATACAATTTCTCTGTGAGAATGAACAGCCTGAATCTGAAATGTACATGCTCAAGCCTCACATTTATTTAAAATATATGTTTTTTACATAAAAGCATACAAGACAGATAATCAATGAAAAAAATAGATCACCTCTTGTTTACTACAACATAGTCAGCCTCAAATGCTAACGCTAGTTAGCATAGCCACCAATGACAGGGGATAAACAGTTTTCCTGTTTCTCCACCATTAGCACATTTAGCTGTGCATACTAGAGCATGATTGACAGCATAGAGAACACTTATTTTTTTTCCTGGAGCTGAATATCTTTTCTCCACAACTAGAAATCTTAAAGGTGTGTTGTTCATTTGTATTTAAATGCCTTGTGCATCATTTCTAACCATCATCTTTAACTTTTGTTCTTATATAGGATAAAGAAAACCCAGAGCAGCAGCTTAACAGAACCACAAAAGAACCACACGGCTCTGAGATGCACAACATCGTCACTAATCCAAAGAAGGAGAACTTAGAGGTTCTCAGAGAGATTTTAGTTGTTTTGTTAATTTATTTGAGTTCTTAACTAAACTATGTGTGTTGTGTCTTTGGAGCAGGTAAATGAACAATTGAGACAAGAACTGGAAGTGATGAAGAAACATCTGGCTGAGTCACAACGTCAGCTGCAGGAGCTAAACGAGGAGAGAAACATAAACTTAAGACAGATCACAGATCAGATCAGAGAAAAGGAGAATCTCCTGACTGAAAGAAACAGTCAGGATGCATTAAACGGACATGATGCATTAAACGGATCGACGGGAAACATCAACCAGCGCAGGTGAGATGGTAAACAGGTGAACTCAACGGTATCTGAAGGTTCAATATTAACTCTGCAAGTTAACACAGTTATAACCAAAATATATATTTCACAGGACATCTACAGATGATTTGGACCTGGAAAATCAGAAACTGCGGAATGAGTGTGTCTGTTTGGAAGGAAAGCTCAAAGAGAAGGAAAAAATGCTGCAAATGCATGAGAAAACGTATCAAAAAAAGGACGAAATGAGACTCCTGTGCATCAAAGAACTAGAAGATCTGGCCTCACACTGGACAGAAAAATGGCAAAATGTTGCTTTGAGCCTTCAGTCCACACAAGACGAGTTAGAAGAACTCAAGAGAAACTGCACCATTGATACAGTAAGGAAGCAACACATTTACAACTCTTTCATGTGCTTTGATATGTTTATGGTTTCAAGACATTTACTATTTCAAGTTGCTCAGATGTGAACACAAACTTCAGGTTTCCTAACTAAATGTCGTATGTCTTCACATTCTGCATTAGAAATATTTTGATTGGAGAACTTGAGCTTAATTATCAGGTCACAAAACTAAAAATATATTACATGCAGTATCCAGTCAATAGTGAGAAAACAGCTGCAAACAGATGCAGAATTATGGAACCGTATATTATTGAAAAGCATTAGTCGAGCCTCCAGCACAACCAACAATAATGCAACAATTGGTTTCTGGATGGTAATTCAACAACAAAACAGCACACACTGCAAAAACATAAAATCTTATCAAGTATTTTTGGTCCAGTGTCTAGTCCAAATATCTTAACTTAAAAGTAACTTTTCAGCTAGACATAGAATCTTGTTTTAAGTAAATAATTCCTTAATATTGACAAACAAGTGCTTGTTCCATCAGCAGATTATTTCACTTGTAACAAGACATTTTTCCCTTGTTACAAGTAAATTTATCTGCCAATGGAACTCGTACTTTTTCATCAATATTAAGAAATTATTTACTTAAAACAAGTTTTCTAAGATTTGCAATAGAAACAATCCAAAATACTTAGTAAGATTTTGTGTTCTTGTAGTGCAAACAGCAGTAAAACCCGCTGACCAAATGTACTGGAGCACTGCTCTGGTTGCTAGGTGACGGGCTGGACTGGGGTTGCTAGGTAACGATGCAGCGTAATTCAATAATCCGGTATTCTTTTTTTTTTTCTTCTTTTTTTTTATCTGCTAGCTAATTTTCCAGACACGCCAAAAAACACCTGGGTAGATTTTCTTAAAACACTTGGGCTGTTTTCAGAAGCAAGTGAGATCCAAATGGAAGTGTAAAAATGGGGAAAAGTGAATTTTGCATCATAATCCCCTTTTAAAAAATCAATAAAAAAGTGTTTAACTGTGTAACTTGTGTTACTGCAGCAGGAATAGTAACAGGATTTCTGTGAAAGTCTTACTGAAATGGGAACAGAACAGAGTTGGTTCCCCAATTTCTTTTTGAAAATTTTCACTGATCAGACCAGAACAAAAAGTTTAGAAGTAAGCCTACGATTGTTAAAAATAATGAGGTCATCTCCTTTTAATCTTCCAGAGAGAATCTGAGTCTTTGCTGAGGTCTGAACAGGAAACAGGTAAAGATGCATTTTGTTGTTTTATAATAAGAGTAAATATTCTCAATGAGGCTGCAATTAACCGTCTTCATTAACTTTAACAAACCCAAGACAAAAAAGGTTAAGATAAAAAAGTTTTGTATTCTTTGAACACAAGGGGGCAGTAAAGCGCACTGAGCTTCTGTTTGCAGGTAGTGATTTGGTGCAGACTCTTCACAAAGACACACAGACAGAGTGAGTGGATTTTAATCAGATTTCCACAGAAAGCAGGGTTGGAAAAATACTCAGAATATAACCTCTGTGATTTGACCTTTCATTGTTTTTCAGCCTTTCAGAATCCTCTTTAACACTAGACTCCACATGCAGCATAAATAAATCTCCCCAGGTAACACAAACACACATTTAATGTTAAAGTGTTAAGAAATTTACCGTAAATGTTAACCTGAGCATACATGATCCTCAGCTGTGGGCGAAAAGTGGCGAGGTTCAGAGGCTGAAGCAAAAAGTTTCAGAAACAGAAAGGGAAGTGAGTGAGAGGTGAGGACTAGTGTCAGAAAAACAATCAAAAAATGTTCCTAAAATGATGTTTTCTTTTTTTTTTCTGTGTTAGAGAGCATGATTTGAGGACTATGGAACGGCTGAGAGAGATGGAACGAGCTGAGGCTCAAATTAGGATTTCTGCTCTTGAACTCAAGGTACAAAAACCTTCTCCCGGTTTAAACCACAGGGAATTGACTTCAGGCTAAAAGGTTGGACTGTCTCTTTTCTTTCTCCGCTTTGTTGTGAAAGCTCATGAAAAAGGCGCCTGAAGTTTGTCAAAACTGTGGAGGAGTTCAGGTGGATGTGTCAAACCCTGCCTCAATGCACGAGCAGCAAGACGGTAGGAGCTTTTGCTTTTAAAGGAAGGTGCAAGTAAAGAATAATAATAATAGTAATAATCGAGGGATTTCCCCAGCAGGGATTTAAAGCTAAAACCTTGTGTGTGATTTCAGAGTGGAGGGAAAAGTCGGATGAGACGCAGCAGCTGAATCCTCCAGCCCTCCACAAACATACCAACCAGAGGCAGAAGGTTTCCCACAGTGGGGTGAATATTTTACTGATTATTACGGTTTTTTCTTTGACAAACAAAATAACACTCTGCTCTGCAGATTTTTATAAAGGCCTGTCACAATAAGAAATTTTACTGGATGATAAATTGTCCCAGAAACCAAAACATTGTCATTTTGATACTATTTTCAACTAACATAATAAGTATGGCATAATAATAAGACTAATAAACTTTAATTTTGTACAGAACACTCCACACACTGCCACAACCCAACCAGAATCCTGGATCCATAGATTAGGGATTTGTTGCTCAAACCAGTTTATCATGTACAGGTATCCCTAATCTTAACAAGGCTGGAATGTCTACAAGAACATACTCTTCTCTTCCAGTGCGCAAAATATTTTATATACTAAAATATATGTCAATGACAAGTATCTTTTCTGCAGGGTAAAAATGAGACTTCATGGATTGAAGACAAGAAGAATAAAACCATCTGCATTGTTGACCAAGAGGTGGAGCAGCAGAGAAGAAAGGTCACTGAGCAGGTAGACCGAGACGATTTTAATTTCTGTTTGTCCAATTTGGACATAAGAAACATTTTCCTAGTGATGGATTTAAAATAAGGGTGACCTAATATGCTTCACTGAACAGATTAGAATAGTTCAATGGGCGATACAAAACATGTTCATCACATCTTTTGAACAAAATCATTCTTAGACATTGACATTTTAGTCTGGTCAGTTCTGCCCACTTTGAGGTGTTTTAGGGCCTGCTGTCACTTTAAATCTAAATAAGCTGCTGCTGGCCACGCCCCCTAACTCAACGTTTACACTTTGGGTTGCTAGGTAACAGGCGGCATTCCACTGGGTTGCTAGGTAACGGGTGGGGCAAGTAGCAACACTTTTAATTCACAATCTAGTCAAAAACTTTTCTGGATTTTTTTATGCAATACAAAGGTACCACCACTGGATCAACTTAATGCTAATATTTCCTGTAAACAAAATTTGGTTTTCATGGTTCACGCAACCTGGATCTGGTCACCTAAAAGTAAATGAGCTGCCAATTTTTAATTGATCAATCATATATTTAGATTTTTAGGGAATGCCACCAGATCAAGATGTTTATATGTCAAATAAGTCATACATTTATGAATAAATAATGAATTTAAACTCCTACATCTCGTTGATTGTAGTTAAAGAGGTTGTTTAAGGAGCGAGAAGGAAAGGAGGCAGGAAGATTAGCTGATACACAATCAGTCGCTCAAAGTGGATCCTCCTCAACTCAGGACTGGACTCCCACATCTCTGGTTGTTAGGGTGAGAAGAAAACAGGAAATCCAACTTATCAGGGCTGAGATATGCAAACAAATCCAGTTTTTTGTTTGTTGGTGTTTTCAGGCTGCAGCAGACAGGAGAAGTTGGCAGCCTGGCTCGGCTTTGATGCCGGTGTTGGAGGAGGATGAGGAGAACGGTGACTGGTCAGGAGTGGATGAAGGGGATGTAAAACAGGAAGCCCACACTGAGGTAAAACCTTCACACTGCAGATTTAAACATAGATTTAAGTCCAACTTTCCCTCAACCATAAAAATACGCAATAGTTTTCTGTCTGCTGAAATGTGTGAGTAATCATGGTCCACACATAATCTCATCCAATAAAGAGAGTGTCTCATTTCATTACCTATATGTCCACATATGTGCAGACACAGCTAATCCCAGCTTCTACTTTAATTAAACTGCATCCAGTACGAGGGGAGGGGATGAAGGTTTGTATGTCCAACTCCTTAAACTCCATGTTTTAGCAACAATCTGAAAAATAAAAAGACTCTTTCTCCTCTGGTTTTGCTAAATAACCGCTTAGCTGGTGCAAATCTGATTCAAAACGTAAGAGGAATCAGCCTCAGCATGAATCCTGCCTGCATATTGTAGTAATAGATAATTAGATGTATTACTAGATTATTATTATTATTACTATTATTAGACTGATTGAGAAGAGTGCAGAATGAAGAAAAGTTTATTTTAACTAAAAGTCCAGATTTTAACATTTTCACGTAGACATAATCAAAACATCAATGTAGAGAATTTATGGTGAAATTTAGCCTGTCTATATATTATAACCTCCCCCTTTTCGCCAATTTATTTTAGACCTTGAGCCAAAATACGTATCAAAAGTGGCATTTCTGTGTTGTCACAATACTGAATTTCCTTTAAGTGTAAAATTATCCAGGTCAGGTTTCACCAATCTAAGTAACAAACATTAAAATATTACAGATTCCTTTGAAAACTATTAAAAAGCCTTTTAGTTTATCACTAAACTTGATGTGCAGCCATCTTTTTTCAGTGTTTATAATCTCAATTGACTGGACATTAAAATATGTCAATGTTTCTCTTATTTAAATTCCCAAATGCTTGTTAAGCCCCAAAAAGAAAGGCACCCCTGGGTGAGCAGCCTTATGAAAACCTGTTACAGTTTGTTTATAAAGCTAAAAACCTTAAAGTGGTTTTAAAAATACTTCCAAATAACTTTGGTTATGCTAGGGAAGGAAAGGCAGAAACAACTGAGTAGATATTTAAGTTTAGCTTAAATACGGCTGAGAGTCTTTAACATCCAGACACAGAAAAGCTGCATTTGTGTGAATCACCACATCTGTTAAATCCTGAGAACACATCAGTAATTTGCAACTAATTAGAAATAAAACATGACAAAATATTATCCACTCAGTTACAACCTAACTCCTGCTTTGGCTGCAACTGATCCTGTAGCAATAAGCAATCAGTTAATCTCATGATAAATTAAAATAAGATAAATAATTTCCATTCTTATGCTTAATATTTTTGAAGGACAAAATTAGTTTAGAGACATTATCATCCATTTTATTTAAAGTTATGGTTGTGTTTCTTTTTGTTTTTTATTTATTATTTTGGTCTGTTGTGTTTTATTTTTTATATTTCAAATATCTTCCAGCTTCAGTGTGAAGTGATCTCTACTGGCTTATTGATTTTTGAGAGGAAGAATTTGCATTATTATGCCGTTATCAATATATTACTTGAAAATAGCCTCAATATTATTGTTTATCGCGATAATTATTATCCAGCAAAATTTGCAAATCGTTTGGGAACTGGAGCTTTTGTTTAAGATTCCCATCTTAATTTCTAATGTTTGATATTTTTCTCATTTTGTTAATTTTGTTCACTCATTTTATTGTCCTTTTCTATTACATTGATCACATTTGAATATTAACTGTTTTATTTTTTCCTCTTTTTTTCTGTTTAAAAAGTGTTAAAGTCTCACCGCTCTGACTGCAAACTGCAGAAATTGATGGTCTGTAGGGGGAAAGGTGACCTGCGGTGGAGGAACACCATCAACCTGATGGAGCATTTCTGGATCAGACTGCAGATGTTTGCAATCCAGATGAAGATGAAGAAGAGGAAAAACTGTAGCTTAGATAATTTTCAGTATCTGGAAAAAACAAGCAGCATTGAACTCTATAATCAAACTGAATGTATATTTTTTATTTATATTTTCGAAAGCACCACCCAGCTTTGTGCTCGTCACTTCCCCAAATACTTACATACACTTACATACATTTTAAAGACTGTTATGTAAATGTTCAGTCAGTTTAATTTTACAGGCTTATCTACAGATCAGACTGTAGATGTTTGTGCCTTGCAAAAATATTCACACTTTATGGCGTTGAAACTCCAAACTTTCAAAGGGTCGAATAAATATGCAGTGGAAGAAAAACATTTTCACAAAATCTAAAAAGTCTGGTGTTCATTTGCATTAAACCGTCATGAATAAATTATATGTGGAGCCAATTACAGCTGTGAGTCTTTATGGGTATTTTACTTCCTGCACAGCAACACATTTTCTGTCTGCTCCTCTGTGCAAAAAGCTCAAACTGAGTCGGGTTCGATGGGGAACATCTGTGAACATTTTCAAGTCGTGCCACAAATTCCCAAATTGATTTAGGTCTGAACTTTGACTGGGTCATTCCTACAACATGCTTTGATCCAAACTATTATGTTGTAGCGCTGCCTGCAAATTTTAGTCACGCTTCCAGGTGTCAGGCTTGGAGTTTTTTCTTGGTTGGAAAGCTTCCAATTCATGTTGATGGTAAACTGGCTTGGCCATCAAAAGATATGAGTTTGTCTTTTTTCTATTTAAGATACTTCATTTTATATATCCGGTAGCCCATAAAACATCAACATGCATGTTAGAGTAGTTTGAGCTAAGAGGCTTATAAGAACATCAACACATGACCTACACACATTCAATGTTAAAGTAGTAAAATGAAGAAAAAAAGATATCAACAAGAAACAAGATAATTCTTGAACTTTTTAACCATTTTCCCTTCATGGCTAATGGAAAATGGCTCAGATGGTTGAAACCTGGACAATCATCCCAAATGTTCACCATAAATGGTTTTGGAAAACCATCACTGAGGTTCTGAAATGGAAATTTAAATACCATGCGGCAGAAAACCAACCAATTTAAATTAAGTCCAATATTTCTAATAAGAAAATTGGTCAAACAGACCCGTAGCAGAACCTTATTGAAGACTTATTGATGATGTTTTGTGCATATTTTGAGTCTATGTAATTTTCTCCATGTAAAGAAAATATCAAAGTAACGTAAACCTGTATACTCAACTTTTGTGTTTCTTTCATGCACAGGATGAATGTATGTAAACGTCACCATATTATACAACACAAGTGTCTATAAAATCCAATTGTTTTGTATGCAGGCTGGATTTCTCTGCAGTAAAGATGTTGCTTATGCAGTCTCACAAAGATTATCTCGATCAGATTTTGTTCTAGACTGGAGCGTTTTCCTAAGGATTGAAAATGGTGAAGGATTAAACCACAATGGCATTACAGAAAGGGATGATCTGTTGCATTTAGCTTCTGCAAGACTTTACCTAATCCCCTGAACATGAAACACAAACATTGGGAATTACTTTACTTCTGCCCATAAAAATCAAAAGTTATTCCCACATGCAGTTAGAGGATTTATGTTTCTAAGTGCACTTTGTTCTGTCCAAATAAAGGAACGCCAAGCTGGTTTACCTGCTGGTGCTGATGTCTGATCATGTCCAGGTTGTCAGCACTGGGGAACGTGGTTCTAATAGAGCGGGTCCGGGAGAGGAGGGAGGGTAAGTGGGATTTTCTTATCTTGGCTTCAGTTAGGTTTTTGCCTGTTCTCCCCTTGTTATGTGTTTGTGGGCCGGTCAGCCAGTATTTAAGTTTCCCCTTTGTCTCATTTATGTAGGTTTGTTTGTTTGAGTTAGTGTTCTTGTCAGTTTGAGTAGAGTTCGGTGACTTGACCTCTTTTATGGGCTCAATTTTGTCATTTTCTATATTTACCCAAGTTTGTGGTTTGGGTTAAATAAAAAAACACTTTTTCAGACTTCAATCTGTACCTGACTGTCCGTCTACTCATAGATCCCAGCTGAATTTACTAGAAACTAGTTCAAGCAGTTGAGGCAACTCCAAGCATTCTGCATGCTGAAGTGAGTGAGTCTTCATTGGTCTCTGTACATGTACAGTCTTTTGAAGGAGATTTACATCTATTGTTCATAGGACGGTACAATGGTGGTACTTGCTAACTGTTCAAACTGTTCTTACCAATATACATTTGTAGCAATTTGTATTGTTATCACACTGTTTATCAGTACAACACTATTCCATGTAACACTGCAAAAACACAAAATCTTAAGTGTTTTGGTCTGGATATAGTACAAATATCTTGATATATTGGAAATAAAACAAAAAATAATTTACAAGTAACTTTTGAGAAACATTTAATAGCTTGTTTTAAGTCTATTTCTTTAAGCAGCAATGTAGCTTTTATAATTTTTTTTACACATTTGTTAAAAGTACCCTTATGTTCCCTTATGTTATGATATGAAAAAATAACCTTTGAAAAGAATTGAGCTCTCTGCTTTCTCCTTATGGACTTGCTGTAATCTAGAAATACACTGTTCCATCAGAAACAGCCAATCAGAGCCAGGAGGAGGGTTTTAGTGCTGTCAATCACCCTCGTCTACTAACAATGTTAAGACTAGTTAGCATAGCCACCAATGGCACCGGATAGATAGTGTACCTGGAAAGTTAAGTTGCTTCTCCAAAATTAGCACAAGCTGATTGCCAGCGCTAAGACCCTCCTCCTGTCTCTGATTGGTTATTTTTGACAGGGAGCTGTGCATCTCTTCAGATGGCAAAAGTAGCTCTGGGAGAAGGTGTATGAACTTGATTTTTTTCACAGATGATCTATTTGATACTGTTAGGACAGTCATATATATTTTGTAAAAAATGAAAATAAAAATAAAGTTGCACTCTGTAGGTTTAATATTTATTAAAAAGGAATTGGCTATAAGTGAAATAATCTGCAAATGGAACAAGACATTTTAAGTGATAATGAGAACCTTTTTAAACGTATAAGTTAGTTTGCTCTTATTTCAAGTACGGTATTTGCACTAGAAACTAAACCAAAAATACCTGGTAAGATGTTGTGTTTTTGCAGTGCGTAGAAGTTAAAGCACGCTCACAGGTACATTTTCAACATTGATGAGTTCTTTCACAAAGTGCAGCGGATTCTCTGATCTCCAGTCTCTTTCTCCACATCTCACCACCACGCCTCCTAAAGCGACGGCTTCAGTGGCAAACAGATTTAGTCTCAGTTCACAGGTTTTGAGCTCGTCCAGAGAGCTCACCTTCAGAATCAGCACCAGGCTGTTGGACTCGGGGCTGAAGCTGCTCCGAGTCGGACAGGCGTGCAAAGGTGGGAGACTGCCGAGGACAGTCACGTCCTCCAGGCTCTGAGGTCTCCCAGTTAGGTTTAACACGGTGACTGTCAGTGTTTGTTGGTCCGGAGAAAAGGCCGCAGTGAAATGGAGGAAAGGTTTGTTGCGGGAAGCGCTGGAGCCGTAGCTCAGCGGAGCCAGGGGAATTAAATGTGAGTTATTACCGATCCTGATTAGTTTGCTGCGTTCACTGGACGCTCTGTAATCTCCAGCCACCGTGCAGCGCCTCTGCATGGCCTTGCATGTTCTGGTCAGCGTTCCCAGTTTGGGTAGCGATGGCAGGGAAGCTCGGCTCGGGTGAATGGGTTTGTACAGCGGAGCTGTTTGCAGTGGGGAGCTGAAGCGACGCAGGGAAAAACGAGATGCAGTCTGCTCATCTTCATCGCTGTCGGGTTGGGTTCGGTCAGAAAATACACGAGGTGAACGTTCACTCTCGGAAAGAGCCGGGCTGGTAAACGTGGACGGATATTCCGGCGTTTCTCCGCCCAACACCAGCCGGGGTCCAGAAGCCTCTCTTGGGAGACGTATTTCGTGCGCTGAGGTGGAAGTTTCAGCAGAAGTCTGAGTTGAGGTAAATGATTTAGGGATTGTTGTCCAGATGTCACTGTTTTTCCAGCACATAAAACATCCCAGCAGCAGAGACAGACAAAACACGATCAGCCCAACCAGAAGAAGAACCTGAAGATGAACTGCAGGAATAAGAAAGACGAGCTTTGTTAGAAGGTTTGGTCTTCCAGCTTTCAGGTCAAAGTGAAATCAAAGTAAATCCTCTTTTAGTTCTACACTGGAAAAAACACAAAATATAAGAAGTATTTTTGGTCTAGTTTCTAGTGCCAATTTCTTAGTACACTTGAAATGAGACAAAACAAACTTAAAAGTAACTTTAGCAAGATAGACAGTTGATTTAAGTACACAACATTGATGAAAAACTACTTGTTCCACTGGTAGATTATTTCACTTTTAACAAGACATTTTTCCATGTTTGAAGTGAAGTAATCTGTCAGTGGAACTAGCACTTTTTCACCGATATTAAGGAATTTTATACTTAAAACAAGCTCTTATCTTGTGCTGAAAAGGTACTTATAATTTAGTTTTTGTCTTCTTTTAAGTGTACTAATATATTTGCACTACAAAAGAAACCAAAAATACTTGGCAAGATTTAGTGTTTTTGCAGCGTTGGCTTTCAGGATGTCTGACCAAAAATACACCTCTATCACTTTGATGAACATTAGGATTCCAAAGGACAGCAGGGATATTTAAATAAACATTGAAATTGTTTTCCAACACATACACATATTGAGGCTGAATTATTTTCACATCCAGCCAATAATTTGTTGATTCCCTGACTTTGGTCACAAGCAAACAGTTAGAGCTGAATCTGTGAATCTGTGACTGGTCCAGATTAAAACCAGGATAACCAGATTTTGTGTATAATCCTTTGCTGAACAGGTGCCTAATGCACTCCCAGAACGGATAATGTTTCTGCAAAAGTGTCCGACCCAGATGAAAAAAAACAACAACAACCGTGAACCACAACCGTCACTTCTGGGAGAAAATAAAGCAGAAGTAATTCTGACAAACTGCAAAAAATTTATCTCAAAGCGAGATTCAGGTGTTTTTTTGTTTTTTTTAGCCTTATCGTGTAATTTAGATAAATATTTGCACCCTAAAACTTTAAAAGCATACCTTCTAGTTGTTTGGTGAAGAGGACTTGCACCAGGAGCCAGAAGAAGAGGACCACCATGATCCCTTCGATCATGCCCTTGCAGCAGAAAAGCAGCACAGACTGCCACAGGGGCTGACCCGGGTACTCTTCATCATGGTACGGCATGGCACCGAAACGTTTAGGTCAGAGCCTTTTTTAAAAACATCCACAGGTAAAAGTCCAAAGATCATGTTAAAAAAAATTAAGTATTTAAAATGACTCTTAAAGCTGTCAGTTTTAGAAAATGAGTTAAATCCATTGTTTGACACAACAAAGGCACAACAATAGAAAACTAAAATAAAGAAAAAGAAATTCTGGTTATTTCAACTCCTCAGTCATTTTCCTGAAATGCTTCCATAAAACCCTCCACATGTTCCCCGTCCCCATCACAGGACAGTGCTGCTCTCATCTGTGAAGCGACTTGAAGAGAATCACTTGTCTGCGGTGGGTGGGGATTTCCCAGCTCATAATACCTCCGCTACATCTCTCTCTGTTCTGCTCCAGATGTCAGTGAATCGTCACTACAGGACAACCATAAACCTCCATCCCCCACCCACGTCCCCGCACCCTACGGCTCCAACTTCCTGCAGCACCGCCTGCAGAGCACAGGAGGACTAAAGCATCACTAATACTTCCTTTATACTCCCTCTTTCTGCTGCCATGACAACCAGACGAATGGGAATCAACCATCCATCAAAATTAAGTTTGTGACTAGAGTTGGGTAGTAACTAGTTATGTTTACTTTTAGGAATATTTTTACTATGCTGTACTTTTTACTTGAGTAGTTTTATTATGAAGTATCGCTACGCTTCAGTAAAATTTCTGGATTTTCTGCCCACTGGATGAAAAACATGTTTTATCCAAAAATTCACCAGACACAAACACACACCTGCAGTTTTTGTTCAAGTTTCGTACGTTTTACATCGACAGAAACTGCTTTGGAAACATTTCTTTGGCCTGATTTTGTTACTAACATAAATTATTGTCATTTTCATTTTTAAAATGCCTAAATTTCCACTTAGCTTCATATTTTGGTCCATCTAATTATGTTTTTTTTTATATTAAATGATTGATAATTTGATCAGTTACTCAGTGCTTGAGTAGACTTTTTTATCAAATACTTTTTTACTCTTGAGTAATTTCTTGGATGGCTACTTTTTACTTCTACTTGAATAAAAGTGAAATAGTACTACTACTTTCTTGTTGAGTACAATTTTTGGCTGAGGAGTTTTGACTACAAGATATTCACAAACAAAGGCGTTTTTATCTTAAATATAAAATGTATTTATAGGATTTTGCTTAATTTTTTTTTTTTTTTAGCAAATTGCCCTTTTTTGAGTCTGTATACTTTGGCTAACGATTAATCACTAACTTAGTTGACTACGTCAATGATTGATTAATCACGATTAATCATTTAAACCCCAACGAAGTGTAAGAGTGCTCTGAATGATGAGAAAAGCTTGAATTTAACCATATTGCATTATAACTACACTACTGCCTGAAGTGAGCCAATTCTGAATTTATGTCAAGTCGGATTTTTTGGCGTGGTCGTTCACATTTTCATATATACATGGCTTGTATGCGATCTCGTGTGAGCTGCAACCTACCAGAAAGTGTGACGCATGCGCAGTAGAGAGCACAAAACGTCATAGAGCATGCGCGGTGTTTGCGGAAGTAAGCACTGATGCTAACGGTGGAGCATAGCTTACTTTTAAGTTGTTGTCCGACCGGAGCCAGCACATTAACAACTTAATCCTTATTATCGTCCGCCATTGTTGTTTTTCTTCCCGCTTGCGTGTATCATGGCGCAGAATAGTGACGTTTGTCGAGTACAAATGAGTTTCAGGTCGGATGAACGCGACCTGATAAGACACAGATCGCAGGACCCAGAATTGGGTCACTTCAGGTTGCAATGTGAACGTAGCTAAGATTGAATTTAACAGAATAAATACACCAGCTCTAGCTGCTTTCCAGAGTTTTTCCAACACCATGAATCACTGTTTTATTTCTCATGGCTGCCCATCAAACAAAGAATGAAACTCAGGACCAGCACAGAGGTAAATGCCAAAGCCACAGCGGCAACAAAGATATGTTTACTTGATTGTCCACATCCAGATTATTTTTAGCTCGCGGCTAAAGGAACATGTTGCATATTTCGGGTAGAATGAGGTAGCAATGTGTCGGTGTTCGCCTGTCCAAAACAGGAGGTCATCAACCTTACATTCTCTGCTTTTGTACAAACACAGCAATACATTAGCAGAAGTCTGAGAAACTTAACATGGGAAGAGGTAAACGTTGCACCACTTCAGCATTACAAGTAGTTCCCTGCTTAAACACGTCTCACTTTCACAGCCAACAGGAAATAAATGTTTAAAACTAAACCTAAGTGATTAAATAAAAAACAGTAAATAGATCCATCCACTCTGCACACTTTCTTCTTCTGACAGTTTCTGAGAAAACATTTTCTTGTATATTCCCTGAAATTCTTGATGAAAAGCATATAGCATCAGTCAAGTTAACCTGAATAATTACAAAATGCATCAGCAAAAACAGTTAAAGACAGATGCTACGACACCAAGCTAAGGCTTTATGGTCTCTGCTGGCTGCACTTTAGCAACTACATTCAGATCATTATGCAAATAAATGCAAGAAGCAGAAATTATTAGTGTCACTGAAACCCAAGCAAAGTCCATTAAAGATAATCACTGTGTGTTCTGCAATCCCTGTGAAGTTAATAAAAGAGAAAATACTCCTAACAGGTACAATAAACTGAGATGAAACTATATTTATGTGTAGGTTTCAAATGATATCAGAGTAAATTAAAAGTGATTAAGTGAAAAAAAAAGAGTTTTGTGTGCGACATTATTTTTCCCTGAAGGTCCCACTTTTTAGGTTCGAGAGGCATATTAGATGCATCAGAGACAGATTTTAAAAGCTTTAATTTGGTCCCTTAGAGGAGGTGGAAGACGAAAAGGATGGACTGTGAGAGGAGGAGAGGGCGCTGAAGCCGCTGGTTCCTGCTGGAGTTACGGTCTGCGACGACACGGGAGCGGAGGTCTTCTGGGCTAACAGGGTCCCTGCAGCACAGAGATAAGACAACACAATCAAGTCTCATCAATCTGTGCAAATACTACTGTAAAATTAGCCCTAAACAGCAGCTTGCACTGCCCAGCAGAAGCATTCCCAACCCTTAAATTACATTTTTTTACATTACAACCACAAACATCAATGTATTTAATTAGGATTTTATGCAATAGACCAACAAAAGTGATAATTTTACAGGGTTTCCCCCAGAAAACCTGGTAAGCTCAGTGGTAGGGACACTATTGTGGTCTACCGTGTTTTTGAAATATTGAATGTTTCAAAAATTTGGAGATGCAAAATTAGGAAATAATAGCTTGTGAGGCCAACAGGTCGGTGCCCAGTTCAATGTGTCAACCATAAATGCAGCTTAAACTGACTTTTATGTCACTCTTACTGGTGTATAAAAAAGAAAAACTATATAAAAAATAACGCTTAGCCTGGCAGGAGGCAAGCATAGCCTGGTGGCCCACCAGGCTTATAATACACTGGGGGAAACCCTGAACATGGTGTTCAACTTTTCAACTGAAAACCATGTGTCCAAACTTGAGGCATGTGACACAATGTGTTGATGCAACACATTAAAATTATGTGGTTGTAACCAGGGATGCACCGATCCACTTTTTTTCCACTTCTGATACCGATATCTGAGGTTTATTATCGATCAATACGGATCCGATACAGAAAAACAGATCTGGTTGATTTAAACACAGACATAAATGCACTGAATTACAAACGTATTTGATATCTATGCACCAGTTCAGCACACTTAAATACAGCATAAGCTTCACAATCTTAAACATGTAAGAACAAAACAACTTTAAGTTGTTCAGTGAATGCAATTAGGAGTATAAAAGTCAATCTAAAATAAATAATAATAAACATAAAACTGACAAACAGGTTAATCAAACATGTAAAAAACTGCAACAAACCTCTCAAATGGTTCACAAATTCTAGAAATACTGTAAAATAAATAATAAAGCATGACGTCAGTCAGAGCACAAAGCACAGAATTAGACTGAATAGCTCTGACTTTACGGATCGGTCACATCGTCACCGATACACATAGAACTTTTTCAATATCAGGGCCGACACAGAAATTAATACCGGATCGGTTCATCTCTAGTTGTAACAGAACTGTAAGAATTAAAAACTCACGATGGATGAACAGTTTTCCAGGCACTGCGTGTTTCATAACTGACCTGAGTAAACTGTCCCGTTGACCTCCACAGATACACTGATGCTAGCCGGTCCGTTGGTGGAGATGCTGAGAGACAAATCCTTTTTCTTTTCTGCAACCCAACGAAGCCAGTTAATAGCAGTCCTTCCACATTGTTATCCAAAACAATATATTAATCAATTGACATCATGAACTAATTTGGTAATTGATTCATCGTCAACTGCTGTTTACAGACTTAAATAAAGCTCATTAGCTGGAAGAACAACATATTAGGGTCAGTAATTAAGCCTAAACTGTACAAAATATATAAACATTTTGTATTTAACATAACAAAAAAAACTTATTTTCCTGCAAATATGTTCTACCCAGAACTTCTTAAGTGGCATTTTAGTTTCATCTGGTTCAAATTCTGTTATCAATAAGAAAAATCACTTTAAGCACCTCTCACTGTCCAGTTTTTAATTGGCTAAGCAAACAATCTAAATATGAAAAAATAAATTCAACAACACTAGACTGTGTTGATGTGAAGTCAAGCAGGAAGGCCTGAGCTTTTCACATGTTGATGGTAGAAGTATATTTTTTTAGCTGCAGATGCATCTGTGATACAATGATCAAGTGTTCCCTAAAGAAATACAGTTATTGCATTTTAGGCAATAAAATGTTTATTTTCATATTTAAAAATGAAATTAATACTTATTTGCATTGTCTTATGTATCTCTAATAAAGGATAAAACTTAAAAATCTGCAGAAAATGCCAATTTTTAAAATACATCTGATTAATCAACTGTTACTAAAATAATCGCCATCTGCAGCCCTAATCGGTTGTGGTGAGGAACCAGCAGCAGACGTGACGCACCATTCCCGTTGTTGAGCTTCAGGCTCACGGGGTTGAGGTGGGACGCCATCGCCAGCAGGTTCTGCTGCAGCGCCTGCTGCATGAGACGCTGCTGCTCCTCTGCAAGACGCATCATTTTCTTCTCCGGACCGTCGACTGGAGCGCCCCCTGCTGCTCGATCCAGCCTCTCCCTGAGATGCTCTAACGTGGCCGGCTGCGCGAGCTGATGATGTGGATGACTGTGCTGCTGCTGCTGGTGGTGGTGGCCCAGAGCCATCGGCAGCCTGGATATGGCTGGCGTTGAGTTCTCATCTGGTTATAAAGGAAATAAAGAAAAAAGCTGGAATTACTCAGGCTAAATCACTCTTTTAGTTTTTCTTTTAAATATACATCCAGAATTTACACACTGGTTTATAAGTCTGGCGGGCCACCAGGCTTAACTTGGCCCCCACCAGGCTAAGCAACCTCCATTTTTAGCAACACAACTCAAAAACAAAATCTTACCAATTTTGGTCAAGTTTTAATGTAAATATCTCACTACACTTGAAATAAGACAAACTAACTTAAAAGTAACTTTTCAGCAAGATGTAGAGCTTTTTTTTAAGAAAATAATTTATAAATATTGATGAAAAAATGCTGGTTCTATTGGCAGATAAAATAACTTACATCATGGGTAAATATTTTGTTGTAAGTGAAATAATCTACTAATGGACAAAGCACTTTTTCTTCAATATTAACAAATTATCTACTTAAAGTCTCAATATCTTGCTGAAGTTACTTTTAAGTTAGTACACTTGAAATAAAACAAAGATATGTGCACAAAAATTAGACCAAAATTACTTGATAGGATTTTGTTTTTGCAGTGTTAATTAACATAAATAAGGTTCCAAAACACAAAAACATATCACAACCTCCTTGTTTTGCATCAAACCTAATCATTTAACCAGTATACTGTTCCGTACCTCCTCCTGCCCTACCTGTAGTCCGTTTTAAATTTGACCCGGCAGACAGGCTCATGTTGATGCCGTTGTGAGCGGTCGGGGGAGTGTGCACGATCGGGGAGGCCAGGAGGGAATGCGGGGCAGAAGTCTGGGAAGGAGAGTAGCGGTAGAGGCTGCTGGTGTAGCTGGGACGGCGTCCCTCTCTGCGGTTGCTGTCGATCGCCACCTGCAGCTCGCCTGGAGAGCTCAGACCTTTCTTATCGCACTCAAACGGATACAGGTATTTCATATACCTGCAGGGAGACATTCCACAAGAAAGTTATCACAATAAAAATAATTTACAAAAGCATTTAATGTGTAAAATGTTAGGGGTAATTTACTCTCATTTACAATTTCAGCTGGAACAGTTTTGTAATTTAATCAGGGGTGAAATGATTAATCGGATTAACTTAATTTACTTGATTAGGACAGTGCACATTAATCAACATTAACTGCAATTCATGGCCGTGTAAATATGCAGGAATTAGCACAATGGCTAAATTTTATCTTGTTTTAAGACAACTGACTATACAATTCAGAGGAAAGAACACAGAACACATAGATCTATTTAAAAAGAAAAAAAAACATCAATACAGGAAACATTATCAATCATGATTAACTGATTTTGAAATAATCATCACCTAATTTAGTAATTGATTAATTGTTGACTGGAGACAACACATTTAAAATAGGCCAATTTCTGAATGAGCAAAATTTTCAGATGAGTAAAATGAGCCAAAAATTTACAAAATATATACAATATGTAGGGCTGCACAGTGGTTCAGTTGGTAGAGCTGTTGCCTTGCAGCAAGAAGGTTCTGGGTTCGATTCCCGGCCCCAGGCATTTCTGCATGGAGTCTGCATGTTCTCCCTGTGCATGGTGGGATCTCTCCGGGTACTCCGACTTCCTCCCACAGTCCAAAAACATGACTGTCAAGTTAATTGGTTTCTCTAAATTCTCCCTAGGTGTTTGCCCTGTCTGTCTCTGTGTTGCCCTGAGACAGACTGGCGACCTGTCCAGGGTGTACCCCGTCTCTCGCCCGGAACTGGAGATAGGCACCAGCACCTCCCGACCCAACTAAGGGACAAGGGTGTATAGAAAATGGATGGATATACAATATATATGCATTAAACATAAAAATAACACCCATTGTTTATAAATATGTTCAACTCAAATCTCCTTAAGTACCACAGATTAAGTTTCATCCAGTTCAAAAAAAGTCTTATTTTGCAATCAGTTAATCCAAAAATAATCAAAACAGCCTTACCAGCCATCTAAGGGAGACAAAGACTGTTGTCATTAAACAATAAAAAATGTGATTCAGATCAAGAATAATTCTTAATCTTTAACAAAAGTCTGAAGATTTAGGAGTTTGCTCTGAGACTTAATACGCTCAGTCTTCCACTTCACAACAAAGTATTTCTGTATGTTGCAAAGGAAAAAAAGAAATATATAATCTGTGGTTGTAATCGAGCCGTTGCAAAAAGGATTTAATTGCATAATAAATTAAAATGAGCTCAATAAATTCTGATGATTAATATTTATTTAATTAATATTTATTTATTCTGTTTACAGAGACTTCATTATACACTGCTCAAAAAAATAAAGGGAACACTCAAATAACACATCCTAGATCTGAATGAATGAAATATTCTCATTGAATACTTTGTGCTGACAACAAAATCACACAAAATTCATCAATGGAAATTAAATTTATTAACCAATGGAGGCCTGGATTTGGAGCCACACACAAAATTAAAGTGAAATGTTCCCTTTATTTTTTTTGAGCAGTATATATATATATATATATATATATATATATATATATATATATATATATATATATATGGTTTTTATATAAATTATTTAATATTTTTGGTTGTTGTGGGGTTTTTTGTGGATATTTAAAATATCCTCCAGTTCCAATGTTCAATGTTCTTTACAAAATGATAGTTTATTGATCTTTAGGAGCAATTGCCATTATTGATATATTGCTTGAAAATGTTCTCAAAAACAACAATGTTATCACAATAATTACCGGGACAATTTATCGTCCAACAAACTTTGTAGGGTATTTGTGGGATATTTTACAGGTTATGAATATTTTTGTAAGGTGCTGCTTATAGCTGGTAGATTTTTATACCAAATAATCAATTAATTACCCAACTTCCTTTAAGAATATTTAGAAATTAGCAGTTTCTTCATAGCGCTTCTGTTTCTCCTCATTATGAATATAATTATCTTTTCATGTTGCGTTTCAGCAACACAGCCTCGGGTATTTGCGTTAAAAATGAAGACGTACTGCGTGCGCAGGGTGAAGGCTGCGCTGGTGATGGAGGTGGGCAGATTGAGGCCTTTGGTGATCTCTCTCCAGATCTTCTTGTTAATGACCTCCACCAGTCCTCCCTTCTCCGTCACCAGCTTGTAAAGCCTGTACAGGTCCAGCACCTGTTTCGCCATGATGGGAATGCGGTTCACAGGAGTTCCTGCACACGCAAAGGAGCGGATGTAAGGAAAAACCATTGACCATATTAGTAGAAATTAACCACGAAGGTTCTGTTAGGCTACCACTGCAGCCGGAAGTGACCAAAATCCGATTTTCTGTGAAATCCCTTTTATTCTGTGAGGTCGTTGGAATATGTGACTTGTATATGATCGCTCGTATTAACTGCAAACTGCCTGAAAGTGTCCCGCATGCGCAGTAGAGGGCGCAATAGCGTCACAGAGAGCGTGCTCGGTGTTAGCGGAAGTAAACGTGGATGCTAACGGTAGAGCATAGTTTACGATTTTGAAGTTGTTGTCCGACCGGAGCCAGCACATTAACAACTTAATCCTCATTATAGTCCGCCATGCTTGTTGTTTTTCTTCCCGCTTGCGCGTATCAGGGCGCAGAATAGTGACGTTTTGTCGAGTATCAATGACGTTCAGTTCGAATTATCTTTTTTTTTTCGTACGACTTTACTAAATCAAAATAAGCATTCAGGTAATCAGGTATTCATAGTTTTGAGTACATTTAAGATATTTCAACTATAACTGGAATTCAGATAAAAAATAAATAAACTGGGGATGATCTTAGCACTTTTTGTTTATGAATAAAGCATTTTGCCAGACAGAATATGAGATTACAACAAAGTTCTATTTTTTTTAAGTTTGTTTTTCAATAACTCTCCAAAAGTTACCACATCTCTAGAAACAGATTCAGGAAGCTTCCCGGTCGGCTGAAAGCAACATGGCAGGTCGCATTCGAAAAAATCCGATCTGTTCAGACGGTCATGAAAAGATCAGGTGCAGGTCATGTTCAGGTAAAAAAAAAGAAAAAAAATTGTATTTGCGTGACTTCAGGCTGCAGTGTGACCGTAGCCTTCATAGACTGTTGACAGGGGCGGCTCAAGCGGCAGGATGAGAACATTTTCTGACTTCCACACCTGAGGACGTTAGGTTAGTGTTAGGTAATGAGGTTTAACTGGTATAATTCATGTGGATTGACTCGACAGTGAAGCTCATTTCAGGCTGATGGGGGTGGGGAACAGCGGCTTTTGTTGCCGCTTTCATTTGATTACAGAGGGAGGGGGGCTGGTGGGACCAACCGGGTCTGCAAGTCACACTGGTTGATGGCCAACTCCTCCACTTCAGATTTGGAGCAAAGCCAATTAAAGGAGGCGACGAAAACACAGCTGCAGAAATACGACTAGTTTGTGCTTAAACTGAACACCTGCAACAAACTCACACCACAGCTCCAATTTCTACATTAACTAATAATAATTTTGCAGAAATATTCGCAGTTTTAACTTTTTCTCATTTTAATTGATCACAAGCTTAAATGCATTTTACTTTATATTTAGAGACAAAAAGTGAAGTGGGGTGATAATGATTGAACTTTTACACAACTTAAATTTGAAAAGTATGGCATGCATTTGCTAAATCAACATTCAAAATGTTTTAAATCAAAGCATATTAATGTGTCAGAATGGCCCAGTCAAAGCCCGAACTAAATACAACCTAGAATCTGTGGTAAGACTTAAAAGTTTATATTTGCAGATGCTCTTTTGCAAAGATTAACAAACAGAAAATTTGGTTTCTAGATCTGAAAAGCAGGAAGTGAGGAACAACAAGGGGTTATTTAAGTAAATACAGATACAATTCACACTTTTAAAATATTCATATTAAAAAAATTTTCCACGTGTTGATCTCTTAAAACTCCAATACAACAGATAGAAGTTTATGGTTGCAATGTAAGAAAATGCTTGAAAGGGTTTGAGTAGTTTTGCATAACAAGATATAACAATTTTTTGAATCTGATATTAAAATAAAAGAAACAAAAATCTTCCTAGTATAGACTCGACGTTGTCAAGAAAAAAAAACTGCATCAAACAGAAAAAAGTAAAAGATTTACCCCGTTTCTGCATGAAGACGAAGAGCTCATCAAGAAACTCCTTCCTTTGTGGATCACTATCCAGTTCATAGAGCTGCAACAGAAAAAAGCTATTTAACACAGAGGGGTTCTTTTTCATAAATATACATATTTATATTATTTTATTTCCTACGCCGTCCAACCTTGGCAAAGTCTCTGGACGGCTCTCCTCTCGCTTTTGCTCCGTCAGATTCCTCCGTCCAGACGCCGCTTCCTCTCTGCAGACACACAGACTTCATTTTTATCACCTGCAGGTTTGGAAGTTTACTTCCAGCAAATTTTAGAGAAGCAGGCAGGATAAACTAAAACTCATCACACTGGAAATCGGGATAATATATTATGTTTTTTGATATGCACAAACTGTCCAGATTTGTAGGAAACCTGATTTACTTTCACAGTTAAACATTTTCCTACACTGAAAATCTTACAAAGTATTTTTTGTCTAGTTTCTACTGCACTTATCTTAGTACACATGAAGTAAAACAAAACTAACTTACAAGTGACTTATCAGTAAGATATAGGAGCTGGTTTTAAGTAAATAATTCCTTAACATTGATGAAAAAAATTCTAGTTTCATTGGCAGATGATTTCACTTAAAGCATGAGGAAATTGTCTTATTAGTAAATTCATCTTGTCTGTTTGCTTCACTGCAAAATCTTACCAAATATTTTTCATCTAGTTTGTAGTGTAGATATATTAGTACTCTTGAAATAAGACAAAACTAATTTACAAGTAACTTTTCAGCAGATATAGCAGCTGGTTTTAAGTCCATAATTCCTTAATACTGAAGAAAAAGTTCTAGTATTTCACCTATAACTTGGGAAAAATATGTTACAAGTGAAATAATCTGCCAGTGGAACTAAAACTGAATTATTTACTTAAAACAAGCTCCTATATCTTTTAAGTTAGTTTTGTCTTATACATACTTGGTAAGACTTTGTGTTTTTGCAGTGTAATGCTTTTCTTGTGACACATTAAATTCTGACAATTCAAACTTAAACTATCTCCATCTAACCGCAGCTTCCTTTTCCACCTCTTTTTGGGCGGCACATCGTCCTTCCGGTGCGTTTTTCCGGGGACGCCCGCTCCTGGGCAGAGTGGAAACTGTTCTGAACTTCCTCCACTTGTAGATAATTTTTCTGATGGTGGACCGATGAACAGACAGCTCTTTAGAGATCCTCTTGTAACCGTTCCCTGAGCTGTGCAGATCTATGATCCTTCTCCTGACGGTTTCTGAAAGCTGATTTGATCTAGGCATTTTCACCTCTGCAGTTCGGAGTCGATGAACTGGTGTGCCTTTAT
Source organism: Poecilia mexicana (assembly GCF_051168715.1). NCBI lineage: Eukaryota > Metazoa > Chordata > Actinopteri > Cyprinodontiformes > Poeciliidae > Poecilia > Poecilia mexicana. The sequence goes on from NW_028263375.1 coordinate 9,314,369, forward strand.
TTACAGGGAGGGGCCCCAATCCTGTCTGCTTAATTGAAACACCTGACTGCAAGTGGAGATCGTTAGCAATCAGGATCACAAACAACCAGCAACTAGAGTTTTATGTGTCAAATAAGAGCTTTCTAAGTGGAAGTAGAGAGAATTAAGCTGCTGCAGAATGAAGTATTGAAATAAATTAACAAATCAAAAATATTCCTGTAGGCATAATTATGCTAAATTAAAATGAGCTTTATAATTTCCATTCTGCTTATTAATACTTTTTGAAGAGCAAATTTGTTTACAGATATTAATAATCTATTTTATTTATAGTTTTGGTTTTGTGTGGTTCTGATTTTTATTTATTGTGTTTTATTTTGGATGTTTAAAATGTCTCCCAGTTCCAGTGTGGAGAGCTCATTATAAAATTATACTTTATTTCATACGGCGAGTACGTGCGTCACCTTCCTGAAATAATGCCCCAACTCAGTTTTTTGCCAAAAGTGATTATTGCAAAAGAATAAAATAAAATATCACCACATTTTTATCGCCAAAAGATAATTTAGGCCAAAAAAAAATAAACACTTTTGGATAAAAATAACTTGGGTTATTTTTTAGGAAGATGATGATATATTACCATCAATAATTTCTGGAGCAATTGCTTAATAATTACACTTTTTTCCACATGAAAAAAGCTTGTGCAATTCTTTCATTGCACAATCAGCTTTAGACTCTGCAGTTGGGCCTCCAGCTCAAAGCATCTTTTAATAGATCATGCTAGTATTTTCCAGTCCAGCTAAAACCTGCTGCAAACTATAAATGATTAAGCTTCCTCAGTTTATAACTGTATGAAAACAGAGTGCTGCCGTTTCATGCTGAATGCCACCACTTCACATCCGGCCATTTTTACCCCTAAAACTTCAACATGAGTTAAATGCTAAGTCAGAGCAACGCAGCAGGTCTAGTTTCCTGTTCATCACTTTTTCAGCTGCAGTCGGAGCGTTTCAGCACGAAGCTGGAAGTCTGAGGTGCAAATGAAGAGGTCCGGTTAGAGACACAATCTCCCAGTCATGCAAAGTTATGTTTGCTTATTAACCACCACAGTCAAACTCGTGTTAAATAGTAAGTCAGTTCTCCCCCACCGTCATGTAAAGTAGCTCTGAATAATCCCAAATAAAGTTCTGATGTCTTGGTTGACATCTTAAAATTAAAGGTGTTGTCTGTACAGAGCTTGCAAACCTAAAAAAATATCCGATTGTAGAATGATATCAAACAGGCGAAGAGTACCAAGGAATTTCCAAACCATTCACTGCAAAAAACAACAAAATCTTCCCTTTTGTTCTACTTTCTAATGCAAATATCTTAGCACACTTGAAATAAGACAAAACTAACTTAAAAGTAACTTCTTAGCAAGATACGGTCGCTTGTTTTAAGTAAATAATTCTTTAAAATTGACGAAAAAGTATTTGTTCCACCAGCAGATACATTAACCTAAAACATACCTGGTAAGATTTTACGTTTTTGCAGTGTTAGATCTAGGAGCGAGTGATATGGACTTCAATCAATCAATCAAATTTTATTTGTACAGCACATTTCAGCAGCAAGGCAAAAACACAGTCATGCAGCATAGAATCAACAATCAAAACTTTACATTTAATCAAGTGCCATCGATAAATTCGTAATTGATTACATTTCATATACAACTCTAAGCAGGTGGGTTTTTAGTCCGGATTTAAAGGAACTCAGTGTTTCAGCTGTTTTCCAGTTTTCCGGAAGTTTGTTCCAGATTTGTGGTGCATAGAATGCTGCTCCCATATGTGGTAATAATTCGGATACGTATCTGATTTCTTTCAAAGCGTCTGCAGTCTGAACGACCTTACTGCAGTTATCTGACATTTATGTCACTGATGTGAGACGTGCGTCAATTCTGCACCAGAAAAAGCCAGCAACTGTAAATCCAGGCGAAAACGACACCAGAAAGTTATGATTATGAAATAAGTCTGTCACTGAAACGCATCACATCACGGTCCACCGTGGCTTCGACTCCGCATCTACAGATTCCCATACAGAAATTGCAGTCAGTGCCCCACAAAAGCCATTTCTATTGGTTGTGTCTTATTTTAATTAGCTGAATAAACTATAAAACTGATCCATAAACGGTTACGCCCATTATCATTTCCATAAACAGAAAAAAATATAAATGTAAGCATCATGTGTCAAATTTTAATTAATCCAGTTTGATGGATTAAAAAGACCCACCCAAAAAAAAGTCGATCGTTATCGCATCGGCCATCTGTTGTAATAACGTCATATGAAGCCTTATTATATCAAACATCTGTTTTAATTGTATAGTTTGACCCTTATCATTGTATCAAATCCTTATCGTTAATTTCCAGATGGAATTGGGCCCCTTTAATAATTTAAAGTCTTATCTTAATAAAACATGCATGATTTATACCCTCCCCCATGGAGCTTTCTGGAAGTTTTCAGAAATATGCAACTTGTAACTCCTCCACTCATTACATGAGTTTTGACCCAGTGACTTCCTCACACGGATGGACGCCTCTCCCGCTTCTTGGATTTAAAAAAACCCTCTTTTCCGTTTCACTTAGCCAAGTGCAGATTGACTTGTTTTTCAGTAAGCAACAGCTGTTGGAGACAGGCTGCTGAGTTATCTGATACAAACTGAGAGCAAGACAGCGAAAGAGACAGAAAACATTTGTTCATAAGATTAAGCTGTTGTAACGACGCTCTCATGGTGGGATTCTGATGTTTGGGAGCTTCAAGCAGTTGAGTCGGATCTTAGCGGACTAGCTTCTCCACCTCACTTCACAACCTGCTGCCTTTTGTCTTCAGGTTTTCTCTTGCACAGATTTCTGGGAAGTAACCAGTTCATGGACTGGAAGCTGACAGACCGAGCTTGGAGTCTGACAGAGAAACGAGATCCCACTGGGTAACACCGGGTGGTGTTTTTTTCTCCAGGCTGGATGAAACAGCTTCAACAGACGCAGAGCTTGAGCCGTTGGAGTCAGGCATAGCATGTTCGGAGTCCTGGAACGTGGGAATCTCGGGCTGAATCAAGGATTCAAACGCTGATGGAGGTAAGACCAGATTTTTATCCAGGAGTGTGGAGGATGAAGCATCAGTCATGGAGCAGGGTCTCACGATGGTTTGTCCATCTGTAGTCTCTGAGGTTGGAGCAGATGAGCTACATGCTAGTTGATTAGCTTCCTGCTGTTTTCTCTTTTAACGCAAACCATTTTTCAGAGCAAGTGGTTCTTCCTCTTCAAATGCGACAAGTAGAAAAAGACGATCTCAGAAAATATTTAAAGCATAAAAACGGAAATCCCGCCCCTTTCAAACAAACTAAAAAAGTGGGATGGCATCTGCTGGAGGAAAACGGGAAGATAAGACCAGTCAGGTTCTCCAGAGTCCTGCTAACGACCTCATCATTTGACTCAGGTGTGTAGAAGTAGAGACGCATCTAAATGTTGCAGGAGACCGGCCCTCCAGGCCTGGAGTTGCCCACCCCTGGTCTAGAGGTTCCCCCCCACCCCTTGTTTATCCAGGAGGGAAATAAATCATGCATGTCTTATTTTTTGTTTAAAATCTGAGCTCTGCAAGCACAGATAGAGACAAAGACGGGGTCACACGCACGGAAAAGCGGGTTTTTTTAAATCCAAGAAGCGGGAGAGGGCTCCATCCGTGTGAGGACGTCACTGGGTCAAAACTCATGTAATTCAGAGGAGGAGTTACATCAGCAAGTTGCATATTTCTGAAAACTTCCAGAAAGCTCCATGGGGGAGGGGATAAATCATGCATGTTTTATTAAGATAAGACTTTAATATAAATGATTAAAGGGGCCCAATTCCATCTGGAAATTAACGATAAGGATTTAATACAACGATAAGGGTCAAATTATACAATTAAAACAGATGTTTGATATAATAAGGCTTCATACGACGTTATTGCAACAGATGGCCGATGCGATAACGATCGATTTTTTATTTGGGTGGGTCTTTTTAATCCATCGAGCTCGATTAATTAAAATTTGACATACTTCTAACAGAGCGCCGCTGAGTGACGTCAGCGCTCTTCTTCAGTGCATCAGTGTCGTTTTTAGGTTGTAAATCTACAGAAATCTGATTACTGTTAGTATGAACGACCATGCAAATTAAAACAAGAGAGAGAGAGCATCAAGACCTGCTGAGTGAATTAAAAACAGTTTTTATCTGATGTAATGGAGAGTGAAAGGAAGTCGGTACCCGAGGCTTGAGGACAAACAGTTTAGATTTGGATTCCTAACCTGCAGCGACTCCAGGTCAAAGGTGAACCAGATGTTGTGGATTTGAGGAGAAAATGTTTATTTCAGATGTAAAGAGACTTGAGACTGAACTTTGACTTGTATCTTAAGTAAAGACTGAGACTTGTGAACATCTCTGCAGTCAGCATACACTTATGCAAACACTTACCTTTAATTTTCTCTCAAAAAGATTGTTTTTCTAATGAGTTTTACAGGTTACAGATCCTATTAAAAGATGGAAAACCTGAAAGGATTTATGTTTAAACCTAATATCTACTACGATGTTTCACAGAGATCAGACCAGATTCCACTTTGTGTTGGTAGTTTAGTCAATTTCTGTTTGTCTACAAGTAATAATTACACCTCATTCAAACTGTGATCAAAGCAAATAACTGCAGTAGTTAGATGCATTTTTTGTTGACACTAATTATTCAGACTCTTACCAGATGCCACCAGCTTCTCACCAGTTTGAAAGAGTCTTTACATTTACTGAAGTGGCCTGTGAAACGTTCGGGTGGGTGGGTGTGGCTGCTGTAAGACGTATCACATGACAACGAACCTCAAAACAAAAAATAAAAAACAAAGCCGGAGTGGGGAGAGCTGAAGAGAAGGCATGTTAAAACCAGTTTTACATTCTGGTTTCACAGCCTTGGAAGTCCATTAAATCCTTTCCTGCAGCTTACAGATGCGTCTGAACCCAGAGACCTTTAACATTACATTTAAATAATGTGAAGAGAAGCCAAGGCACTGCTAACAGGACGGACTGTCTCTGCTGTTGTGTTTTCACTATTAGCCTCTACTGTATTACAGACTATTACTTCTTGGATATAAACAAAACATTGCAATAAAAAATCCTTTAATTCATAATGGTATTCCTTAAAACACAAACAAAATTAAACACAAAATTCAAATCAGCCGCTTCAACATCTTAAAAACATGAAAAGACATAAATTATCCAAACATAAACTATTCCAGCTTCTCCGTTTACGTTTTCTCTCCCCACTGAATGAAAAACAAACATTTTAACCAAAAAATTCACCAGACACAGAGAGACACCTGCATTTTTCGTTAAAGTTTCATAAGTTTTATATTGAAAAAAAACTGATTTGGAAAAGTTTTCTTTTTCTCATTAAAATACCAAAATTTCCACTTAACTTTTTATTTTGGTCCATCTGAATATGTAATTTTTAAGTATTAATTCAGGGGTGTGAAACTCATCTTCATTTTGGGTCATATCAAAACTCAGAATGTTCTTAAAGGTCCGGTTGCACCAGCATTTATTGATAAAACCCATTAAACTGTTACGATAGCTGTTCCTCCAGGATTTTGTGATTCTTTTTGTGATTTTTGTAATCAAAATCAGAGACTTTCTGGTGCTAATTTAGAAATATTTGCAAGGACTTTTTATGATGTTTGAACTTTATAGGATACAGACGATAACTTGACATCAGGTAAGGCTGAGGCAGCAGTCACTTAACCCCCAATTTTTTACCAATTTTGAGAAAATGTTGCAGTAAAATCTGAAAAAATGTGGGGATTTGTTGATTTTGTGACAATTTTGCAGAGTGGTCAAAAACTGTAAGGAGTTATTGACGTAATTTGGAAACTAGATGGCCACATAAAAAGCTACGGCGGGCCAGATTTGGCCCCTGGGCCTCGAGTTTGATGTGTATTAAATGATTGATAATTTGATCAGTACTAGACTTTCTACCAAATACCTTTTTACTCTTACTTGAGTAATTTCTTGGATGTTTTAATTTACTTGAATAAAACTTTCTTGAAGTAGTGCTAATCTTGATTAAATATTTTAGGTATTCTGCCCACTTCTCGCTTTGACTGCAAAAAAATCTTTTAAAAAGCAAAACCTTGAAAGTATCCGAATTGGGCCTTTAGCGAACAAAGCGGAGGGAGATTAAACGAGTCAGGCTCTTTGGGAAGTTTAAAGTGACGTGTGTTATTCCTCAATCACCATCCCCCCCTTCAAGCAACCAGCAAGACATTAAAGGTTAAATATGTGAGGGCAGTGAGAGTGCAACTGCGCAGAAAAGCCTGCTGAGAGCCCATTTTCTAGCTGAAGTGCTCTGAAAGCTTTATTATGATGCAGGCATTAAAACTGAAAGCCGACGCAGAATGTGCGTTTTTTCCACAGTATTCATTTGATTACATTGCATTTGACATTACAAATCCTGAATTTCTCTGCCTTAGTGGAGAATTGTCATGTAGGACTAAAGCATGTCAATGGCACACAGGTGATCCCTGTGTTTAGATGATCATGTTGTAGATTAAAACAAACATGTGTTAAGGCAACAAACCATGTTTTTATATTAGACATAATTAAATCCCCTAAAGATTGCCTTTGTGGTCATTCATAACATCAGACTTTTCTCAAAGGCGCTTTGTTTAGCAATTATGCCTTATATACAAATCTTCCTGCTCACTTAATGTTTAATGTGGCAACAAGATGTCATTTGAGGCTAATAACCAGATTTTTTTTAGCCTGGGAACCATTAATCAGTTAGTTCATGTGTTTATAGTAAAAACAATTCAAACTGGAAACACTGGCACACAATTAGCAGCTGCATCGCTGTGATAAACCCAGACGTGTCGCTTGTTTCCCAGATTTACAGCCACATTCCTCTCAGAGTTAATTTCCTCTCATGCCAACAGGCCACTCTGTGTCTGGGCTAGTCCCCACACAGTTGGCAAACATTTGGTCAAAAACTACCGTCTGTCCAGTTAGGAAGTCTTTCTATGCTTTAAAATGTTTGGTTCCACTAACCTCAAAGCCTTGACCCACACTAAACTGGGAAACTAGCAGGAGATTGTAACCGTTTTGCTAGGCAACCAAGCTAACCACAGCTAGCAAAACAAACCAATACCAATGCATGTTTAACACTTGAGAAATATTTTTATTTGTAGAGGTTATACAGTTGTAAAGGTGACATCCTTCAGCTGTAAAGCACCTGATTAAGCCACCAGAAGACATACAGAGAGCGTCGGTTTAATAGTAATAATAATGGATTTTATTTGACAGTACCAAGGACACTACAACATTAAAAACACAAATTAAACAGCAAAGAAATGGCTACAGGACACAAAACCACACAATAACTACACAATTAAAGTGAGAAGGCTTACTTGAACAGATGAGTTTTGAGTTGTGCGTTGAAGGTCAAAAGATAGTCGATATTATACATTTTACAGTATTATTTTTGGCAGCGTCATTATAAGACACACCAGCAAAGCATCTATAACAAAAATCCCCAACTTATTGCCACAGAAATGCTGATTTCTTACTGCATGGTAACCAGATTCTGTTGTTATGGTTTGATTTTTCTGACTGAAATGCAGCAAAACTCCACCGATCTACCTTTACACTGCAAAAACACAAAGTCTTACCAAGTATTTTTATCCAGTTTCTAGTGCAAAAATCTGTGTACACTTGAAATAAGACAAAACTAACCTAAAGTAGATTTTCAGCTTGTTTTGAGTAAAAATACTCACTTAAAAAAGTACTCGTTCCACTGGTAGATTTTTTTTTTTTTTTTACTTATAACAAGACATTTTTTCTATTTTACAAATGAAATAATCTGCCAGTGGAGCCAGTACTTTTACACTTTAAAACAAGCTCATGTATCTCGCTAAAAAGTTACCTGCAAGTTAGTACATTTAAAATAAGACAAAACTAAGAAATTTGTACTAGAAAATAGACCAAAATACTTGGTAGGATTTTGTGTTTTTGAAGTGTAACTTGAAGATGCTGATTTCTTTTATTGTTTTAAGGTTTTTTGATTCAATTTTTTTTCTAAGTTTATCCTACATCTGGATCTATCCTGCTAGACTGATTGAGTCAGCTACTTCCTGAATATGGCAGCAAAGCTATTTGTGTTGATTAATTAAATAAAATGAGCTCCATTAAAAAAAGGTACAGTATGTAACTTTTATAAAAACATATCTGTTTAAACTGTCATTATGTCGTGACAGTTTGTTATGAGACGGATACTATGTGAAACGACAGAGCTATTATTGCCGTCTGAAGAAAAAGAAAATATAAAATAAAAAAAACTGACAAAAACAATTGTAGGTTGACTAAATTATTCAAACGTAAAAAATAAACTACAACAAAAAAAGTGCAATTAGGAATTATAAATACAATGTAAAATAAATAATAAACATGATGTCGCTCAGAGCGCAAAGTATAGAATGAGATGGAATAGATCTGCGTTTATGGATCAGGCACATTGTCATCAATAACTGATTTTTATTTTTCAATATTTTCTCAAAACTAGATATTAATAGTCCAATCACATTTTTTTCACTATCGTCTTCAGTCAGAGGCTTCTTCAAATTCACTGTAACACAGACTGTTACAAGAGATATTTCCTGCCAACAGCCATCACTATCTACAAAAACTCTTTGAAAATTTTGAATTAATACAAGTTACAACATTTAATTTTCTTTTGGGATCAATAAAATGTTTTGAATTTAAAACTCAACTGATTAAAATCTATAATTTCAACCATTTAATTTGAAGTGTGCAAAAAAAGCTTTAAATGGCTTAAAAACCTTTTTTTAAAACATAGTTGAATGCATTTGAAAAACTACTAGATGAAGAGGTAAAGGTCGGACATCTTCCTTATTTAATCATTACTTCCACTTGAGTGCGTCAAAGCTTTTTCCTATCACAACAGCCATTTGAACTCCATCAACCATTTAATCCAGGTAATCATTTAGCCAACCATTTTATTAATATGTTACCTATACCAATCAACATTAAGGTCTTACTTTAGTACAGCTATGTTTTTATTAATAATCAACTGCTTGGTAAAATACACGTCGCCTCTTGACTGTTGGTGCTTTAATTGTGCACATCCTGAAGAAGGTGATGTGTTTAATAGACCCTCATAAAGATAATTTCTTTCTCAGTTTTCAGGAGTTAAACCACCAAAAACAGCATTTCCCCTTGTGGGGACCAGGCCCAGTTCCCGGAACAGCGAGTCCCCACAACGCAGTATGTCAGGAAGATGGTCCCCACAAGGTATTATAAACAAACACACACACACACACACACACGCACACACACACACACACACAGCGTTCCTATGGTAGCACTGCCGTCGACTCTGCTAATAGTCTCAACTTGGAATTTCTAATAAAAGACGCTGAGCGTTCCAGCAAAAACCCATTGAAGGTAGATAAACATCCCGTTCCTTTCCGAAATAACCAACCCCCAACTTATTGATGAGCCAGTGAGACCAACTGCAGCTCTATTAACAAAGAGCCTGTGGTTAATTGCTCAGAGCTTTCCCACATGCTGGCCTGGGAGCCCTGATAGCACCCAGCAGCATGTAGATCAGAAAACGGTTTCGTTTGCTCTTTCAGAGACATATCATTTAGCAACGTCACGTTAAGTATTTTACTTTAAGTTTTAATGAATGGTGCTGAAAGTAGGAATTGGAGCTGACAAACGTATCACAATGTAAGTGTCTCATCAGTCGATGTTGATAATTACTGACTAGTTTTTTGTTTTAAATATACAGTCAAATGATGAAACCGTTCCTGTTTTAACTGCTTGTTGTTTCTTATTTTTAACTTTAAACTGCAGTTGTTGGCAGGTTGTTGCTAGGTAACCAAAGAGTGAGCGAGTTGCTAGGTAACCAAAGAGCGAGTGAGTCAGTTGACCCTAGCTGGCCGTGAGAAGTTAAGCAGCTAAAGTATTTCCTCTGCCTAAATCTCCCAGAATGCAGTGCGGTTCTGCATCGCAGTTCAGTGAATTATTGAACATTTTATCGGATGTATTTTTATCGATATTATGTGTGTAATGTAATATATATTATTATTGAATTTATCTTCATTCATGGATGATACGAATTAATACAAACAGTAAAAATCTAACGTCACTCTCCTAATAAGCCTGATTAAAATGATTCACCAGTCCAGATGGACGTAAACGAAAAGCTAGCCAATGAACTGACAGAGGGGAAATTAATGGGTGGGATTTTTCTCTAATCCAAATTAATTCGTAGTTTAACCTTTAATCTGCTCCAGTAAGTCAAGATCATCCAACTATTTAACGAACCATGTGGTTACACTGCAGGTTTCTCAGAAACTATCAGCAATTATTACTACAATACGGCTCCTTTTTATACTACAGACTTGATATCGATCTCTGGTTTTCTTTGACCTGCTCATTTTGATTTTGATCGTTTTAGACTTGTTTTCCCAATGTTTTTAAAACACAGAAAATGTTCCCTTAATTCTCTCACAAAAATAAAGATTATTTAATTATTCAAGATCATCTCCAACTATGCACCAAAAGCATGAGTTATGGGGTCGGAGGCAGCACACAACCTGGATAGTTCACTTCTTAATCACCTTTATCTCAATATAGTCAAACTAAAATGCAACAAAGTGAATTAAAAGCAGATTTAAAATAAGGGAAAGAAACAAGATTATTTGATGATTAATATAGAAACAAATAGTACCAATCAGAGCCAATTTGTCTGATACAAACATCTGGAGATTAGGTTCTGCATCGAAATGTGTTTCTTTGTAGTTTGGGCCCTTTTATGCACACATTTATAAATATCTAACATATATGAATGTACATCCGGTTATGTTTACTGATAACCGATGATCTGAAATGTGGTTATGCAACTCATAATATTTACCGGTAGGTGGTGGCTTAGAGTTATTTTGGGGGTTTAGTCAATTATATTCCATAAAAGAACAAAAAAAATAAATAAATGAATGGAAATCAGGAACAACACAAAGCTTTCAGAAAGAAATACAATTAAAAATATTTTTCTGATTTGAGGTTTGTTTTTAAACAATTCATCTCAATAATTCATGAAGATCTCCAATAAATATATAAAACTGTTTAAGCCAAAAGTTGTTTACATGCATGAAATTGAAGAAGAAATAAACTGGATGCAAAGCTGCAAACTGAGTAGGAAGTTTGCTTATTCCACATGATGGTTTTTGAAAATCTTCACAGCTGGCACTAAAAAGTGTGTAATTAATCTGTTTTCATATCTGAAAATTATTATTTCTGAACTTATTTTAACAAACAGAGTCTGGAATCGGCCATTTTTATCCTAATCAGCAACGAGGAAGCTGGTTAAATACTGAACTGTTCAGTAAAAGGATCAAACTAAAATCTCCCACCATGTTTCAGTCTATAAAACACATCAACATCTATTTAAATATACAATACTTTGGGGCTTAAAGAGCATCGCAGGTTATGGATTTATGTCTCGTCTTATTTCTCGCAATTAAAAACAATTATGAGCTCAAACGTGAAAGAAAACCAGAAATCGGAATAAACCGAAAGAAACCTGATTGGTGCATTTCTAATAATTAAATGCCGAAGCATTAATATGATTCCACTGTTATTAGAAATGTGAAAACTGAAGGAAAACAAGGTCAAAAGAGAACAATTTGTGAATAAATCCTTGGAAGCAGAAGAAAGGAAAACAGAAGTGGCTGTTTTCACGCTGAGAGTCACCAGCCCAGCTGTCCCTCCACCCACTGGCCTCATTAATCATAATGTGTTATAGTGACATGACGCTGTTCAAGGGGAATCCACAGAGAACAACCAACCAGGAACGACTCGCAGCAAGGAAACCTTCTCCTTAAAAAACATCTGGGAACCATCATCAGCTTTGGATTCATGATTTCCATAAACGCATCAATACAGCAGCGAAAATCACCTCTGCTCTCATTTTTCACTGCAAAAACATTAAATATCACCAAGTATTTTTGGTCTAGTTTCTAGTGCAAATATCCTAGTCTTAGAAATAAAACAAAACAAACTCATAAGTAACTTTATCCAGATGTAGGAGCTCGTTTTAATAGCTTCTTAATTTTAATGAAAAGGTCCTAGATCCAATGGCAGATTACTTCACCTGTAACATGGGAAAATATATTTTCATGAAGTGAAATAATCTGCTGAAAGATTGTTGTTCTTTCAGCAACTGATCTTTTTTTAAATCTGTTTGCATCCAACTCAGTTAATCATTTCAGCTGCAGATGTTTGTTTTGACTGTGAAGACGAGAAAACATCCAAGAAACCTTTTTTGAGGAGAAACAGACATCTGCACCAATAAAATATATGATCAGCGTTGTTAACCCTGGAATCGAGTGCAGCCTACCAGTTTGAAGAGCTCGTCGTATCCCCAGTCAGCGAGGCCGCTGGGCGACGTGAAGCTGCTCTGACCCGCAGGAGGCAGCAGGTTCTTCTCCTCCTGCTCCTCCTTCACTGCTGAAGGCGAAGGCTCAGACTTTAGCTCCGCGGAATACGGCTGGAAGTGGGAAACATGTTGGAAACTCATTTTCCTCTCGTCTCCCTCTTCCTCCAACTCATCCCCTTCTCCAGGCTCCAGCATCTCCCGCTGTTCTCCGTCCGAATCTTCGCTCTCCTGCTTCGGCTCCCTCTGGTTCGGGACGGTTTGGTGGATCGGTCCATCCGGTTCCCCACACAGCAGGGGGTCCGGCCTGGAGCCGCCGGCTCCTCGGGCCGCCGCGGCCTGATGGGCCAAGAGGAACTGAGCTTGAAGGAAATGTTTCTCCTGCAGGTTCATCTCCAGTTTGGCTCCTGGGTGCCTCTGCAGCTGCTCCATCACCGCCCCCAGCTTCACGCCTGCAGGAGCGGACTGCTGCAGACTCCCCTCCTCAGAGAGGTTCGACTGTGGACGAAAACAAACAAAAGCACTAAATTATCAGAAGCTTAAGACACCTGATGCACCAATCAGATGACTAAATATCACAAGGTTTCCCCCAGAAAACGCCCAGAGGCAGTCCGTCGTGTTTTTGAGTTACAAAATGTTTAAAGTTGGCAGGAAATTTGGAAATATCACTTGATAATTATGTGTTATTGAAAGATTGGAAGATTAATACCTTAACACCAACTATAAAGTCTTAAAAAACGCAGACATTTAAAAAAAAATTAAATAAAAAAGCAATGCTTAGTCTGGTGGCCCGCCAGGCTTACAATACACTGGGGGAAACCCTGTTTCAGAATCGGAAAGTTTTTTCCTTATTGGCTCCGACTGGTGATTGGAACAGGGCTTATTTGTGTGTTTGTTTTTTTAAGAATAATTAATACGGGCGCATTGATTGTCGATCTTTAAAAAGCCTGACCTTCCGATTCCAATTTTGACTGATTTTATCATCTGAAATGTTGCTGAACATAGCAAGGAAGCTGCTGAGTTGGTAACAGTGGGGTGACTATTGTAAACTGAAAACGTGCAGCCGGTCAGTCAAACGTCTCTAAACGCAGAAGGACGGCGGCTGATTTTTAGACCTTTGATGAGGTAAATGAGATCGCCGGATAAGATCACATATAAGGAGATCTTATACTATCCCAAAATAATTCACCCATAATAATTAATGAATTACATTGAGCTCATCATTTAATCCTTTCTGTTGATCTACCCCAAAAACTGTTATACAAAAACTCTTTTTGGTTACTTTGAACATAAACGCTGGAAAAAAAAAAAAAAAAAAAACTACCAGCCCTCTGCACTGAACCCCATTAAAAACCTGCTGGTTATTCCACCAAATACTAATTCCAGAGTTAAAACATTAGTTTTGTTGTTTCTAAATGAATATGAAACCGTTTTCTTTGCATTATTTGAGCTCTGGAAGCTCTGCATATTTTTGTTATTTTGACCATTTCTCATTTTCTGCAAATAAATACTAAATTTTTGCTTGGAAATTCAGACATGTTGTCAGTAGCTCATAGAATAAAAGAACAATGTTCATTTTACTCAAACATATACAAAGTAGACACTGATCATTTAAAGTGGTCTCAATTTGTTCCAGTACTGCATATTATTCATATACAATTTCATTTTATTTAAAACATAACTTATTTGTACGTTACCAATCTTCCACTTTATTTAGCATTCTGACTGAATTTTGTCTTGTTTTTTTTATTGCTGTATGTTTTATTTTGCATGTTTTGCCTCAAACTTCTACACAATAACTCAAATATGCTACAATGAAAGTATTATATAAAATAAACTGAGATTTGTAATCCAGAGGAAAATCTTATTCTTCTCAAAACAGCAACACTTTGAGCTGGTTTTGATTTTACTTTGCAGGTTTTCAGCAACATTTACCATCCAATATGACGCCCAGAAATTAGATTTCATGAATTGAAACAAAAGTTTCAGCAAATGAGCTTGTGCTTGTTTTAGTTTTTATAATAAAATACAAATAAAAATGGACTAAATCCAACAAATCGATGCAATCTTTAGGGTTTCCTTATGTAGAAACTTTTCTTAATAAAAATTAATAGCACATACTGTAGTGTTTGATACCTAGAACCAAGTTGCATATCAGTGATTCTTGAGAATAGGGACAAAACAGGTCCTATGGATAAAGCATGAAATTTGAATAAAATATACACAAAATATATTTTTTTCAAATATCTAACTAAACTAACCTGGGTCATGTGAGCACAACAATGTATATTTTTCTTTTTTTTGCTGAATATTTTTTTATTTTAAATATTGTAGTCGGTGGATGATGCCTGTAAAAGCCCTTGTCCAGGAGCAGAACTCAATACATTCTTATAGTTTAAAACAATTAAAGAAATACTAAAATTATATATTATGACAATTAAGTATAAGTAGTCATATAAATAATTATAAAAGTATCAATAAATTGAATTAAAAATAATTTTTAGATATTTTCCAACTCCGTTGAAATTTGTCCTTAGTTTTTGTCAACACCATCAGAAATGAAAAGAATGTAAAAAAATCAGGCATTATTGGGGGGAACCAGAACTTCTGAGGACCCCATGACGTTGTCTTTTCTCTTCCTTTGCTAGGAGGGCTAGTTAGCTCCGGTTAGCTTAAGTTATTCTTTAGTTTTTTCTTCTGTTTTATTCCTAAGTTGTTTGTCACAACCATGATGTGTCAACTCCATAACTGACAATTTACAAAACTTTGATGAAATTTTGCGAAATAAAAGCTTAATTTTGGTATAATGTAAGGATGTCATGGACCTGACGAGCTACAATATGGCCTCCTTCAGAATAACATCATATAAATTGAGTTAGTTTGGCATTTCGTCAACTCCGTCAGATGTCAACTCCGTCAGAGTTTTTCTGACTCTTTCAGGGAAATTGTTGTCAAATCTCACTTAATTGTGCAACTAATTCATTTTAATGTATTTTACATGAATTGCATTACTTCACATGTACCAAGTTTTTCATTTCATTCACTAGTTTGTCACCACCTTCAGTTCTGTGTCAACTCCGTCATGCACTGTCAACTCCATCAGATGGACTTTTTCTTGTTTTTTGTTTTAAATCATATTTATTTTATTTCTTGAGAAGCATTTGTCTGTAAATTGAGTAAAAATATCACTAATGGGGTATTTTAAAAATCATTTTAGATTTATTTTTGTCAGATGGTGATGACAAAGTTTTGGGTCAGGTCGATTAAAAATGTAATTTTTTTTAAAAAATTTGCAACTGGGAGCCTGTACCTTAGCATCTTCATATTTTCTAAACATTATTTGTCATATTTGCATACATAAGGTTGAGAAATAATTAAAAAAAAATATGGGAAAATTAAAACCCATTTTGTCCCTATTCTCAAGAATCACTGATATGCATGATTAAATTTTAAAAAATTTTTTCTATAAAAAGCCTTGAGAAGTAAAAAAGTGAACCTTAAAATAAAATACAATCGGTATCGGTCCGGAAAATAATGATCGGTTCATTTCTAGAGGGTGAATGAACAGATAAAACTTTAAAACAACTATCAAAGTCATCGGGTGAGGGGAGGTTAACTGCAAATTTAAAGTGGATTTGAAGTTTTATACGCTTACAAATAAAAACAGGCAGTCATTAATTTACATGAACTCATGAATTCATTCAGTCATCGGCATGACAAACGTCTCGCATTGCTAAAAAGCGGCTAAATCATGAACCATCCTGCCCGGCGCCGTGTTTCTGTTACAAACAGCGCGGCTAATTTTCCCCCGCAAATTATCCCACATTTCAGAGACAACCTCATGGTAAACCTGCGCTCTGTAACGTCTTCATCAACCCACAGTGGCTTTGTTACTGTAACAAACACGAGTGGGAGCGTCGACACTCACCATTTGCGCCCTGGAGTAATTCATCGTCGCCAACAGGTTTGTTTTGTTTTCCTCGGTTCCTCCCGGCAGAATTAAGTCACATCTCCTCAGCAGCGCTGTCCTTTAGGAACGCGTTTTCTTGGTTTTTGTTTTGCTCTTTTGGACCGGGGTGACTTTAAAAGCCTGGGTTGGTGTGGGAGGCCGGAGCGGTCGGAGCTGGAGGAGGGGTAAATAACGCGCAGTGTTACCTCCCTGGTCACTGCGCATGGAAACTCAAACATCTTTGATTGTCTCTGACTAGGTGACCCCCTCACCCACAGCCCGGGTGAATGAAAGGCCCGCCCCGTGCGTAAAAAATACTCAAGTGTTTTTTTTTTCCTCTTCCTTTCCTCTCCTTGGAGGAGCGATGAGAAACTTCCCACCCTCTCCACGGGAAAACTCCCACTCGATGCACAACCCTCTGATTATCATTCAGTCAGATTTTAACTGCAGAGACCTGCAGTTAAAGAAAACAGAACTGATTTTCTAAAACAAAAAGGTGAAAATACGTTAAATTTAAATCTAAACTAATCTGTTTTCTCCTGTTGCAACTAAACACCCCGCGGTTTCAGCCAATCAAGCACCGCATTGTTTACGTAACGTTTGCGGGCATTTCGGTTTGATTTGGGGGGATAAACCAAATATATATTCAATTTTAAAAAAAATATAATAAATATTTTTTTAAATGCAGAGCCACCTTTTGGTCTATTCATCTAGAAAGTCTGATACTAATAATGGCTGAAATCAGAGTTGAGTAATTAATTACATTTACTCGATGTAATTTAGTGGAGTAACCTTTTGGAAAAATTTACTTTAAGGAGTATTTTTATCACGCCTGTACTTTTTACTTTTACATGAGTATAATTTCTGTATGTTTTGGATGAAAAACAAACATGTTTTAACCAAAAATTCAGACAAAGACACACCTGCAGTTTTAAAGTTTCATAAGTTTTATATTGAGAGAAAATGTTTTATTTTGCCTGATTGTTATATGAATTATTATTTTCATCCTTAAAATACCAGAAATTTCACTTAACTTTATATTTTAACCCGTTTGATGACGTAATTTTTTAAATATTCAATGATTGATGAATTGATCAGTTACTCAGTACTTGATATTTTTTGGAAAACACTTTTTTTACTTTAGTCATTTTTTGCACAGCTACTTTTCACTTTTACTTGAGTAAAAATAGGCTGAAGTGATAACCTTGAGTACAATTTTTGAGTACTCTGGGTAAAATGTTAAATTGAAAGCAGAGAATCTGTGAATTTAACAAAAAGGGCATGCATCACCACAGCATAATGCTGCCACCACCATATTTCACATTTGCCATCTCCGAATATGACAAACAGAACTTTTTTTCTGATTTTATTCTTGCCAGATTTTATCAGGTTCTCCTACCTGAGTTGTTGACCCCTCCAGCTCCTCCAGAGTCGCCAACAGAGCCTTGGGAGCGACTCTGCTCAGCTCAGGCCTTCTCTGGGCCGCAACTTTAGGACAGCTGTCTTGGTAGGCTCTTCGATGTGCCAAACCTTTTCCATTTCCTCACGGCGGACTGGACGGTGCCCCGGGAGATCATCAGATCTGGATATTATTTTACAACCAAACCCGGCTTTAAACTTTTCCACGATTTCATCTCTGACCTGCCTGCTTTGTTCCTCTGTCTTCATGATGTTTGTTCTCACAGAAAAACCAACTATTACACACAGGTGGGCCTAATTTACCAATAAACCGACTTTTAAGGGGAGCTGAATACTTACAACACTTTTCTAATTTGCATTTGGAGACTTTTAGAAATGATACACTTCACAATTTGGCACCACTTTAAGTTAATCTGAGATGATATTTGAGAAAAAGCTCAGCAGGTATGAATATTTTCCACAGGGCACTGAAAGAATGAACCAGAACTTTACTTGAAGTGCTTCTATTCTTACTCAAAGTGATAACCCTGCGGGTGGTAATTCGTGGCTATAGTTGCCCCGCCCCGTCCTAAATAAAGCCCATGGCAGAGGCAGTTGACGTGACCTGATTGATTACAGGATATGAACATAACTCTGCAGCCGTCCAGCAAGCCTTTCATGGATGTGAAGGAAACTACAAGCAATAAATGCAAAAGCAAACAAAAAGAGGGAAAAATTAACAAAAATCAAATTTCGTTGGTTTTCAAGAATAATTTCTACACCAATCTGCACATTTGAGTTTAAAATATTTACATTTCTACAAATCTTGTTGGTTTAATATTCGACTCAGGCATCCTGAACAACTGTAATCAGATCTAATGGAACCACTGAAAATGGTCACATCTATTCATTTATCATACACCAATAAATATATACATATTTAAGTTATTTTTTGTAAAAAAAATAAAAAATCTTAAAGGCTAGATTTCAGAAAACTAGAAAAACTGTCAATGTCTGTACTTTTTAAAAACTTTTATAGGACTATTATATTTGAAGTTTATATGGGTTCTAATTACATTTTTGTACATGAATATTAATGATTATGGTTTGTTATGCGGCAGAATTGTCAGCAACTTAAAAACTAAAATGCTTAATGAGTTTTCACAAAATTTGCTACAAGGTAAATCAGTCAATCAGGGTAAGAATATAAAATATCCTCGTATATGAAAATATATAAAATTTTCATTTTTATATACATCTACTATATACATATATTTAGTTCAGTATGTTTATATAATGTTTATAAATGTAAATATATTTGGCAAATAAATATCCTCCAAATATTTAATAATGAATAAAATCTGGAAGCCATATTTCACTCTTATAAATAAAAAAATCCATACTTTAACTGATATAATAATAAAATTCCAAATAGTAACCACATTACACCAATGCCATCGCTGATTAATTTTATTCAACCCGCAAATAAATTTTCCCTGAAATGAACAGATGTAACTGAATCTTTACATTCGTGTGACTCTGCTGCCCCCTGGTGGTTCACAAGCATTCAGGTGGTGTGAATCATTTGGTAATGCTTTCATCTAGAGCAACTTGTACTTAAGTATTGCTAAACAGATTGTTGAACTTTCACAAAACAAAAAAATAAAATTCCAGTATGTTTACGACACGCGAAGACAGTATATTTATCCATATTTTACAAGCAAAAGAAACCAGTAAAGGCAAAATTTAATTCAGACATGTTTTGATGAGGTCAACATTTAAATGCAAGAGCTCGATCTTCTTGTATATCATCTGTGGAAAAAAAAAAAAGAAAGGTTATTTAGAAGAGGTGAAATGCTTGATTTAATTTAAAATGAATAAACTTACATTTTATCAAGTCCAAGCTCTTCAGGTGTAGAAATGCCGAGTTCACTTAATACGGGCTTGAGCTCCTGGATCACGTACGGGTAGATGTCTTTGTGAGGCCCGGCCTTGTCCTGGGTCAAAGTTAAACTCCGTTAGTTTATCACTGAAATCTTCATTTATTTTTGGCTGACATTATTCCCAGACGTTCTGAATGTCTGACCTTCACCGCCTCCAGGATGCGGATGGCGCTGGCCAGGTCGTTTAGTCTGCGGCAGGCTCTCAGCACCGCCTCAAGGATCTTTGGTTCTGGTACCAGGTCGTACCCGATCAACGTGTTCATCCCTGAAACACAGTTTACACTTTACGAGCTGCAGGAAACACAGAACCACCTGTTATATTCTCAGACCCATGCCAATTTTCCACTTCTTTTGACTTCCTGTAAACTAAACTTTTGATCTCATGGATCTGAAACCTGCAGCTCTGATTCGTGGTTCTAAATATAAATATAATAACTGGAGCTTTAGCAATTTTACAGTTTTTCTCTGAATAATTTAATTGAATTTCCACAACAGAATGACACCGACAACATTTTTATATCTAATGTTGTCATTAGGTTGAAAAATATTTGCTTTTCTTTTTCCAATATCAATTACATCCATCACTTTTTTCTAAAACAAAAAAAAAAAAGTTTTTTTTTCTTCTGTATTTTAAAACCTAAAAATAGAAAGAAAAATAGTGGTCCTTTCAAAATAAATCTTCCATAGTAGGTACATGTCAAAAGTATATTTTCAGAAAGTCTGTGGATAAAAGCGATGAAAAGCTTTAAAGCTGCAGTACGTAACTTTTATCATTTTTTTTGTTTAAATATTTATTGAAATTAAATTGTCACTATTTTGTCACACTATGCTACAAAGGTAAAGGTAAATGTAATTTTATTTATACAGCACATTTTCAGCAACAGGGCAATGCAAAATGCTTTACAGGAATTAAATGGAAAAAAACAAAAGGAAAGAAAAAAGAAAAATAATCTAATGTTGATCTAAAGTATAAACTAGATGCTCCTGTTCAGGGTTGCTACGTATCTAACAATGTTGATCCAAAAGTGTCTTCTGGTCTCTGATGCAATACAAGACAGATAATCTGCGAAAGAAATTAGCTCCTCTGCCTTAGCCCACTAGAAACAACCAATCAGAACCAGGAGGCGGGTCTATTGCCTCTCAAAAAACATGCTAGGCTAGCTTATAAATAAGATGAAGTAAATATAAAGTAAAGATAAAGTAACTATGTGAAGCTGGTAGAGACAAACTTACCCACAAAATAAGCCAAAACTGGAAAACATACAAAATGACTAACATCAAACATTTATTTAATTCATTTTAAACATATTTTCATTAAAGGAACATTGTTAGAAATATATATTTTTGTCTATTAGCTGACCCAGAGCTCTGGCTACAAAAACAAACCATTAAAAATACAACAATTCACAGATTAATCCCAATAACTGATCTACACGAGTCAATAATGCTAACATAAAACTTTAACACTGATTTGTTTGCTCTAAGAAAAAAAATCATGTAGTTTAAAGCAAGTAGAAATGTTTTGACAAAATGGTAGCAGAACCATATTTGGAAACATTTTAAACAGACTAAACAAAACTGATTATCTAATGTAGCATTTCCTGACTTCTCACTTCTCACCGGATGACAAGCATTGTCGTCTAACTACTTCTCCTTCTTCCTGGTAATAAAAACCTGCGTTTCAACATGTATTGGATCAGTTGCAAACAAAACAAGGAGGATTATATTTCAGAGCATTCACTATTATCTAGAGCAGTTTCTGTTGCGATAACAGCAGCCAAAAGAATAAAGCTAAAATGCAGAGAAAGGTGCCATTTTTTCTAAAAATGTATCAAAAACAGCCAGTAAACTAACAGTTAACTTTCACTTCTGTCTCCAACTTGGAGTAAAAACCTTAAATCACATCTTTACGGCAACGGGTTAAAAAAATCTCCAGATGCGGAAAAGCTCCTTTTATGGAAACACAAACTTGTATTTTATACCTCAGCCCCGTTACTGGAGGCACCAGAGAGGACAGTTTCCTGCCAAGTGGAGCCTAAGAGAATCTAACCAAATTGTGAAACACCTGTTGTTAGAAACAGAGACCTGTCAGTCTGGTTGGCTAAAAGGAAACTGTAAAAACAAAAAAAACAAATACAAAAGCAAAATAGTTTGTTTTAACAACATTGTGTAAAGCTGTACATTAAAGCAGATGGAAACAGTTAAAGAAAATTGCATCTCGCTGTGCAATAAAAATTCCTCAACTCGCAAGTTTTGACTCCAACTACAGCAAACTTAAACACTGATCTTTATGTTTCCAGGAATCAGTAAAGTTCCTTAAAAAAACTTTTTCCAGTTACTTTTTGGTGTTTCTTCATATTCACCAAAGATGCCATTCTTCACTGAATTACAGCTGGGAGCAACAGAACCTGACTGATAGCAGGACACCGAGTTTTATTCAGTTCAGACCAGATAGTAAGAAAGGGTTATACATTTATAGATTTTGTGCTGCTTTTATCTGCTTCACATTTACTTTGTTGGTGAATAAATCCCAAAATTCATTACATTTATTCTACTTCTAGTCAGTGAGCGATAGAAAGTAAGGTAAGATCTTTAAAGGAAGTTAAAAAAAAAAATTAATGCAAACGAGAGAAGATCTGAAAAGCTTTATTTAACTGATTATATACATTAACAGAAAGATTACCACTGCATGTTTATTAGATCAGTTGGACATTTATTATATTTATTTGTGCAATTTTCCTGGAATTACACATGCAGATTATAAATAGGCTATATGAAAAGACCTACTGCAGATCTACAATCATAAGAAACAAACATCTGATCTAAAATCATTTTGAGTACAAAATGACTTAAAACGCAGAACAACAACATACTGAGCACTCCTCAACAGTACCATCTCAAAACTAAGAGTTAGGAAAGCAAAGCACCATCCAGCTATCTAAAATAACATAAGTTCCTATTCTAAAAGCGTGTCTGCGCTCCACAGCACTGCTGATGAAAAAACTTTTAACTGAGGTTAATTCTAAAAACGGTTCTGCGAGACAATCCAAACTAATCTTTACTAACCTAAGTAATGCAGTCTGAAAATTAAAGATGATCCGTATGGCCTGGATGTTGTGATGAGGAATTAATCCAGACTGATTGACTTTGAGTCTATTTAGATGCAGAGACCAGAGGCCCAGAAGACACTTTTGGATCAACATTGTTAGACTCTTTTTCAGAATCCTGTTCTCCCAACCCAGAAGTGGAATTAGACCTGAGGGAACATAGCAACCCTGAACAGGAGAACCTAGTTAACATACTTTAGATCTTTTTCTTCTTTTGCTCTGTCATTTTGTTGGCATTTCCTTTTAATTCCTGTAAAGCGCTTTGTATTGCCTTGTTGCTGAAGATGTGCTATATAAATAAAATTATCTTTACCTTTTGATATTAGTCTGAGAAAACCCCTGTTGACCTGCAGTTAATATTAACCGACCTTGCAGAAACAACTTCCTCATACCAAAGTTTAATATTTTTATGCACAATTATTTGTGTCGTCTTGCACAGATTTAATGTGATTAAAAACCCACCTTTCCTCAACTCCCATGCATCGATGTCAGGCTTGTTGAAGTATGTAATCCAGCGGGCGTCAAACTCTTCATCCGTCTCCTGTTTCCCGTGGGAGTAACACCTCGATGCCAGAGGAGCTGTGGGATAAAAACAAGCAACAATCAGTGCCTTAAAGTCATTTTCAGTGGTGTTCAGTGTTGCACAACGTTGTCACACGGAGGGTCATAAGAGGGAAAGTTTGCAGCGAGTGAAGGAGAAAAAGGGCAAATGCTGCGCGTCAGGTGGATTACTTCCATTGTCTGGATATAGGACTGCACGTAGCTGATGATACACTTACGCATTAGATACGTAAGATCTACTGTAAATCAAATGGATATCCTGCAGATCATTCTGACCTAAAATAATGAATTAGATCAGCTGTAACATCACGTAAGCATCAGGATGATGTGGTTTTCTCAGGCGCTGAAGACGCTGCCAGTCCATTTTAGTGCAGAGATGTCCGCAGCTGGTTCACTCAGCAGATGAACCGACACAGTTAGCATGTTAGCATGTCCCAGCTGGGTCACGGCAAGGACACAACTACCCCAGAGCGAAACATTTGGATAATATCACAACAAAGCAGCCTCAGATTATGTATTTTTACGTTTTTTATGTTGACCAATTGACCAACATGTTAAAAACCTTAACCAAACTGAATGTATTATTAAGTGGCCGGCTGGTTAGCTAGCTTAGCTGGGACCGCAGTGTGCCGACAGACACTGGATATCCGCATGAACTTCGCCCCTACGGTTTCACACTCTGCCGCATTTAAACAGCCATTTCTAGGAGAGAAACAATAAACAAATACCTTGGCACCTCGGTTGTGTTCGAGTTAAGCTCCGAGCACCGGAGACCGACAGTCGGACGGCAGCTCTGAACATGATGCGGTACAGCCAACGAGACAACCCGGTATGATTTATCCGGAGGAAGCGGCTCTAACGGCAGGCGCCAGCAAATAGGTGAGATCCTTCTGCGCATGTGCAAAGCGGAGCTAATTTTTGACCTGTTTTGGTCTGCCACGAGTGACATGAAATGCCACGCAAAAAGGTTAAACATGTTTCTACAAATACTTCACACACGAGCCACAAAAGAAAAAAAAAATCATAACTGATAATGATAAATTATATATATAAAGATATATACATATGCATATAATCAGATGTGAATAGAGTAGTAAAAGTTGTACTCGAGTAAGAGTATCACCACTTCAACATATTTTCATTTAAGTAAAAGTAACAAGTATTAGAAGTGCAAGAATTTACTCAAGAAAGAGTGAAAACATTTTCTGTAAAAGTAATGAGTAACCAAACATAACCATGGACGCCGTTTCCGCCACTCTGATGGTAAAAAAAACCAACAAAACTTGTATCTGATAATTATGACTGAACTACCATATAATTATGAGATACCATTTTATAATTTTATCTTAGCTATCTCATAATAATGGAATTTCATTATTGTGCTACCTGATAATGACTTAGGTGCGAATCTTTATAGGTTAGACATCATAACTAAGCAAGTTTTGTTTTTTCCCCCCATCAAACTGTCAGAAATAAGCTTCCAATCAAAACATCTCAGTTCAGTTTCTTTTTTATTTAAAAAAAAAAACACATATAAATGAACATAAGTCAAGTGGCTCATTTCTGCCTTTATTCCCATTGGCATGTTCATCTTAAACCACAGATTATAAAAACAAGGATGAAAATCACACATATAACTCTAAACAAGAGATATAAGCGGCCATAAAATCCACGCATATTTGATCAATCTTGACATTTCTGACTTTGCAAGAGGCAGGTTTTAAGAAATGATTTAATATTTTTACAATGGCATCATCAGACAGCCGAAAATGTAGTTAAAGACTGAAATGAAAAAGAAAATGCATAAAAATAACAATTTCAAAGTAGCACATTTAAAGCAGAAGAAATAATTATCCAAATCATTCTTTTTCTAAATAAAATTTATGAAGCTAATTACAGTATGGATAATGTACATATATATATATATTTCCTTGTCTTTTGTACAAACAAGGAAACTAGCTAACTAATAAACTAAAAAAGTTTTATTTACTCTACATAAGAAGGCATAGTAGTGCCCAAATGTCTTTTTGGAGCAGATTGTATAGGTTACTTATATAAATGTTTCTCCCTAAATAAAACAACAACAGTTTTTTTTTTATTACAACAACAAAAAAAGGAATCTGATGAATATGAATCTTGAAACTGAAATTATAAGTCAATTCAATTCTGTTTTATTTATTTAATGCCAATTCACAACAAATGTTTGTAGGCACTTAACAGAAATGTAATCTCAATTCAATTATATATACATCCCAATTGATGTTAGCCATCAAACACTACAGAAAGCTCAACTAATTATTCAAAGTAGTTTAAAAAGTCAACACTGTAACTGAGTTGACTTTTGAATATATCTTGCTACTCTTTTTTACTTGATGCTTTTTATTTACTTCACTTAATTTTAGTTTGATAAGTCGGTCAAACTAAAATGACTGATATAAAAACATTTATATTGTGATATGTTTTTCAGCCATATTGTCCAGCCCCATAGCAGTATCTAATAACTGGGTTTGCACAGATTGCAGTTTTCTGGCCGATCGCTGATTACCAATCTTTAAAAAGCCTGATCTGCCAATTCTGATTTTTTGTCTGATGCCATCTTTTATGTCTGAAATGTCGCTAAATGCAGTGAGAAACTGGTGGAGTTGGTAACAGTGGAGTGACTATTGTTGACTGCAAACTTGCAGACATGACCTGCTGGGTCAGAGGTCAAACCTCTGTCACAGCAGACCAGAAAAGGACAGGAAACCTGGTCGATAAGATCGGCTTCACATGTAAGTATTGGCCGATCACCGATCTCCCAAAATTAAAGAAATCAGTGCACCGCTATAAATTACTTCACCAAAAACACGAGTACTTTTTTCAGCCAAATATTACTACGAAGAAGGAACATGTAATTGCACATTTGCTGGCTTTTTAGCTAAACTTTATAGGTTTTAGGAGGACATCTGGTCCAATCATCCAGACTGAGCCTCTTGGCAGTGTGCAGTGAGTTTGGCCTGCCAGCTGTTCTTCGCAGATCCCTGCGTCTCTCCTCTTCCTCTGTGGGAACGCTGAAGGTTTGTGGAGGCTGGTAGCCCAGCTCCTGGGGATCCAGCGGGTCTTTGGAGAGCAGGATGCAGATGGCCGGCACCGTCCTCTCCACGGTGGTGGTCGCCGCTTCCTGCGGTGCGCTCTCCCAAACCTCATTAACCGTCATGTAGCAAAGTTTGGACACCTGATGCAGCCCTGCCACTTTGCGTTTCAGGATTTCCACGCAGGTGATGGTCTTGGTGATGCCCCGGCCCAGGCCTGTGAAGACCACCTGTCTCACTGCCGCTGCACTGCTGTCCTGTCCTTCCCCCTGCATGCGGGCGGCTGCAAACCGCAGTAAATTGCGAATTTTGCTTCCTTCTTTCACTCGCATGTGCAGGACGTCTGCAGCAAGGCCAGGAATGGGAAAAGGGGCTCTCTCCTCGGAGCGTCCGATTCTCCGCCGGGCGCTCCGCTCCGGTTGTGGAGGACAAGACGCAAACTGGTCACCAGAAGACAGTGAAGAAGACTGATGCTCCATTATGGTGGAAACTAAATAAGATGATTCTTCTGCGTCTGCAGGCTTGTTAATCCATTTCCCTCGAGGTCTAAAAGCAGCAAACTTAAAGAAAATCTGCTTTGCAATCCAAACTTTCCACTTGTCTTCATCTTCTCTCGGTCGCCTGTCCGATTTGTTTTGTCTTCTTGGAGCTGAGATGACAGCCTGCAGAGTAAGAAAGCCACTTCTTCTCCTAATCCCAGTCGTGAAAGAAAAGATGTCCTTGCTCTCTTCAGCTCCGAGGACAGCTGATGCCAACAAACACATGAGGCTTAGAGAAAGACATGAAGAGTGGGACATAGAGCTCTTAAAGGCACATGCTCATTTTTCATCCTCTAACAAAGTCTCATACATTCATTGCAGTTTTTTTATTTTAATAATTTTGTGAAATACTTTAGGACTCAGAGATTTTTCTTGTCTTTAGTTGTTTGAGAAACACGGATGATTGAATGTGAGTTAATGAGATTTAACAAAGCGTGTAGTTGAAACAATTCTTTTGTTTTTTACAGATTTGGACTTGATAGTTTCATCTGACGTTCTTACGCTGCAGTTTTGCTGATAATGAACTACAGGAATAAAAAGAGAGGATAAAAAACACTGCGGTACAACAGGGCTGGCTGTTTTGAAGATAAATTTCCTCCTCTCTATCTTTAGAGGCCCATATGGTCCAGGAAAAATGTCTTCCTTTGGGCTATAGCAGCAACTTCACAGCTCTCCACTCTTCAATTCATCGCCTGCTGGGGTGACCCAGAAAATACTTTCCACACCACCTCTTTTTCCCCCAGTGACTGACATGAGGACAATCACACCTTAAAGCTACTGCAATTTATTTTGATATCTACACAAAACTGGAAAAAAAGTAATAATCCAAATGAAAATGAAGGACTTTCTGAGACACAAATGACCAGCTGAGGGTTTATCTGAGATTTAATGCCAATGTGTGTTATATTTAATGGTAGTAAAAATGTTAACAGACAAATAAAACATTTTTTTAGTCAACTACTGACAATGTAAGTTCCTTGACGTGAATTGAATGTCATTATATAACAGCTTTTCAATTAACAATATTATGAAAATGTGTTTATTTATTCGTTAAATTGTTTTTATGTAATTTCTCAAAGCTGTTTTAGTGATGTAAATCATGTGATATGCAAGAACAGCAGCAGCTAAATGTGGATCCTAAATAAACTAAACTAGACTAAACCTCATGTCATTAAATCTCAAACGAGAATGAAGAATGAGTGATACATTTACAGATTTGATGGTTTGGTTTATACGATCAGGCCTTTTACAACAATGACCAAGCAAGTGGACTTTTAGGTTAAAGAAAAACAGCTTTAATAAACAGCAAAAAATAGAATCTGCCAAACATAATGAAATACTGTAAAAATATATTTGAAAATATAAAATATTTGCCGTTTACAGCTTAAATCCTAAAGTTATTCCGGTTTCCAGTAAATGTGTGCAGGTTCACCAGCAGGCGTGTGAACTCAGGCTTTCTCAGCTTGGCTCTGAACCAGTTGCTTGTAAAATTTCCCTCTGGATTTGTGCATCTTGCGTATTGATGTGCACGTCTCCCACCTGACCGTTTTCATACCTGTTCCAACAAAAAGCAAACCGTGGTGGAATATTAATCGGTTTTTATTGAGCGGGAAGGCAGAAATAAACACTGCTGGGTGTTTTACTCACACAAAGAGGAAGCGTGTACACACATGGTCGGACACCGGACAAACCCAAATGTTTCCGTGCTTCTGAAGAGCCTTTGAGGTTATCACTGCGACACACGGACAACTCTGTTAGATCAGACGTAAAACTACAGTGGTGGAGAAAGTACAGACAAAAATCTAGTAAAAGTGCCGCACTAACATTTATACCTGAATAAAAGTTTTTGCTTGCTTTTAAAAACACTTAAACTATTGAAAGTAAAAGTTTAATATATTCCTTAATGTAATGGTCAACATATAAGTGTGACTACTGTGTGTTTATTTTCTTTACTACATCAATAATGTGCTATTTTAATGAACAATGGAGCAGATAGTCCATGTTTTTATTGTGTTTCATCAACTCCAGTTATTCAACCTTGTAATTGATCAACAGTGAACAATATTTAAATTTTAGACACCATTTTCAAAACGCGTACCCAAAAATAATTTTTTAAACCATTTAACTTGAATAAGTCATTGATTACTTTCAAACTAATAAACAAATAGTATAAAAACAACTCAATGTGACCGTGAGGTGAATGTAACATATTTTAGAAATGTAGTGGAGTAGAAAGTACAAATACTTAATGTAAAATGTGCCCAGGATTTAAATCTGCTTACAGTTAAAACCAGATATTTAAGTACATTTTTCTCACTGCCTGAAGTTAAATCTGACCAAACTGAACTTGTTTTACCTTAGTTACAATAATCAGAATTATTTCTATTTGCTAAATGCCAGAAAACTTGACAAGAACATTTTGTAGATTTGTTTTGTTGTAGTTTTCTAATTTGAGGAAAGTTACAAATAAAAAAAAAAGTTTTCTGCCATTTAGCAAGTAGAAATAATTTTGGTAATTCTAACTAAGTTTGGTCTGATTTAACTTCAGACAGTGAGAATAAAATGTGTTTTTATTCAGTGTATGTAAATATGTGGTTTCAACTTACAGGTCAGATAAAACTGACTAAATACTCACCTTCACAAAGTGCTATGCAGCTCAGATTACTGCTTTGCAGAAACCTCGGTTGTCCTGGTTCCTCCTAAAACAAACAAAAAAATATATAGGAAGAGATATAAGAAACGGGAAATATTTTCTTAAATTTCAAAATGTGATTAACCTGACCTGTTTGATTTTATTTATTTGGTTGTATTTCTTTTTGAGTTCCTCTCTGGTTGGTATTTGGTGTTGACCCTTTCCCATGTCTAACCAGGGAGATAATAAAAAAATGATTTATGAAAGCTGAAATTTGACAAAGAAGTTTTCTAGAAGGTAATAAAGTACGTATTCTTACCCGAATATCCAAAAGATATGTTTGAAATGGGACTCAGGTAGATCCCTTTACCATAAGCAGCTCCATGAAGCTTCAAAACAGCAAAATAAGTTTCTCAACATTTTTTTTTAACAGAAGCTGTAAAGGAACTAATCTTCCTTTTTCGTTTACCTGTAATTTTGTGTACGACGCATTGATTAAGCCTTTTCTCAAGATGGAGTGCCAGTTTTCGATGTGAGAACCGCTGAAGCAAAGAGAACGTTTTTATAATCAGGCTTTGATCTCAAAGCGTTGTGACGTTCAGACGTGATTTCACTCACTGGAAAGCAAAAGTGCTGCCGTATAATTTCCTGGCGGTTTGAAAGCGAACCTCCTTGGACGGAGGAGCACTGACCAGCAGGAACTGATGGGGTGTGCGCATAAACCTCAGATGCTGTCAGATTCACAGGAGAGAAAAGAGAAAATAAAGATTTTAAAGGAAACCATGCTGAAGTCATGGTGATAAAGACGGTACAATAAAGAAAAAACAACTTATTGTTGTTTATGAGTTTGTTGTTATTATTATTATGCATTTATTATTAATAACATTGTTGTAACAACCAGTTTCTTAATACATTTTTGTCATGAGGTGTGGTTGGTGGTGAGAATGAGCGCAGGGACCCAGATGATGGTGATGATGATGAATTTAATGATGAAGCTCAAACAGCACAGCAGAGAGTATAGCACACAGCTAATTACCGGTAGCACTGATACACAGAGGACTGAAAACGAGAGCCGACACAGGACTTAACCAGTTCTACTGTCGGCAGGCAGACAAACGTCGACAAGGACCAGCGACACAGACAACAGGTGGGACTAAATACACAGGGAGGGTCTTCAAGGAATGAGACACACCTGGGAACAATCAACGGGGAAGACGCAGAGACAACAGAGACTCAGGACAGAAACT
This sequence comes from Poecilia mexicana, assembly GCF_051168715.1. Lineage (NCBI taxonomy): Eukaryota > Metazoa > Chordata > Actinopteri > Cyprinodontiformes > Poeciliidae > Poecilia > Poecilia mexicana. The sequence continues at coordinate 9,345,284 of NW_028263375.1, forward strand.
GAACACAGAAAAGCCTTAAAATACACAGAAACGCGGATCATGACCATTTTAATGGATGCATTAAAGCTGATTAGAAGAATACATTCAGTATAATACATGTATTATTAAAATTATGAGTTTTATAGTAATAAATATAAAATAAATTTATTTGCAATACATTGATCATAATGAATGCATTTTTAAAATTATTCCATTAATAATTTTATTATGAGAATAAAATTACTATTGGAATAATAATAATAATTTCTCATTATTATAAATAATTACTATATTATAATAAATGTCTTAGTAGTAATACATTTATCATTCAAAATAACAATAAATTATTATTATTATTATTTCAGTAATAACGTCATTTAAAAATAAAATAGACTCTATTTTTGGTGCTATTTTTGTACATATTCTTCTTCTAAATGAGTCTTTCAATGATTTTTAGCCTGTGAGGATTTTAACCCACCTACCTTGTTAAGTGGAAGCTTGACGATGTGTGATCTGTTGCTGGCTAAAATCCTTTAAGAAAAGTAGAGATGACATTAATTTAAAACACCCTTTGATTTAACATGTTTTAATTTAACACAGTTTGAATGCCAGTCTAGATTAGGCCCTCACCACTGTAGTAAAGGATGAGAGAGGGGGTCTGTCTTGTCCATCTGCTTCTTTATCTCAGAATATGGACCCTGAATATGAAAGAAACAAATTAAATTCAATCCAACTGAGGCTGAAAGTCAGGGAGGCATTAAGTAGAGAGGAATATGTTCATCTTTTTATATTTAAAACAATCACCTGAGCCAACCTCCTGATTAGCAACACACCATCCAGAGCTTTCTGCAGCCTTTCATAACTCTTCCTCTGTCACAGAAAGCATTGATAATTTAATACGATGTAAAAATATGCAGCTGTTTGTGAGCAGTAACTTTCAGCTGATACCTTGGGGCTAAAGGCCAGAGTTTTGGGGTTGCATGGATCAACGACAGAGGGGTACGGTTCAAATATGATGCTTTTTCGGGACGACTGAAGGGCAGCTCTGCACATGGCCACCAGCAGGTCGATCACCTGGAGCAGCAGAAAATACTGAGATACAGAAATATAAAATCACTCCTGCAGCACATGAACCTGTCGCTGACCTCTGCACCAGTCGCGACCTCTTCTGTAGCTCCAGACATAACGCCCAGCGTATGATAGGAAAATACGCAAAGCTCCCTGGTGCAAACCGCAGTCTGCAAACAAAAACAGAATCTCAATTAAACACACACACACACACACACACACACACACACACACACACACACACACACACACACACCTGAATCTCCAGCTAATTTAATTTCATGAAGTCGTACCTTAAGCATCGGCCCATTTTGGAAAACATGTCGCTCGTCACAAACAACGCAGTATTCATTCAGCGTTGGGATTCTCTGCTCAGCGTACCTCATTATCTGCACATGGATTCAGATTAGGTTTATTTTAAAACATTACAAAAAAAGGAAACAAAATAAAGCACTATTTTACAAAGCAATACTTTACCAAAAACAAAACAGGCTAAGGTATATTTCACTACGATAGCATTTAAGAAACTACACTTGTTTGTTGCTGTTTAAAACACTAAGGAGTAAAAAATGCCAGACTCTCTGCGACTCTTATCTGGCTCTCAGTGTCTTGAATAAAACAAAAAACTGAGGATTAAACAGGGAAACCATATTGTTGACTATAAATCCTACAGTAACTGAAAACAACCAACACTGAGCATTTTAACATTTACATTTTTAGATTTTGGCTGAAAATTGAAGCTAAACTTTTAACGTTAAGTATTTGTGCTGACTTGAGATTCATTTTTTAAAAAACAAGAATGTGTGTTTTTGAACCAACACGTCATCGCTGCATCAAGCTGTTAAGGACAAACAGTATCTTGCTACGTGCGTCAGCAGAATCCTGCCTTGCCTGTACTAAGAAGCCGTGCTGGAGGGTCGGCGCGCTTTTACAGTGTCTGATGTCCTGGGAGGAGAACAGCAGCTCCACCAGCTGCTTGGTGCTCAGATGAGCTGAAGATTTGACCGCTGAGACCATCACTCTCTGCAGGAAAAACCGGACATTGGGAAAAAGGTTTTTCTGAGACTGTTCACATATATCAGTTTATATGCGAATTTAGCAATTTCAAATGGAGAATGGGACTTTTCTTATGACCTGTTATGCTTCTTTGAGCAGGTTAGGATATGATTATGGGGGATATAAAAAAATGTTCATTACATTTTTTGCACAAAATCATTCTTAGATAATGATATTTTTGTCTGCTCAGTTCTGAATATTTTGGGCTTCCTTTCAGAATGAGTTATTTTAGGGCCTCTGTCACTTTAAATCCAAAGAAGCTGCTGCTGGCCACCGCCTCCAACTCACTCACAGTTGAAGTGGCTACAAACAGCTACACAATTATAAAAACTGTCCTTTCTAGCTGCCATTGTACAGCAATTAAACCAGCTGACCAAACATCCTGGAGTTCTGCCTGGGTTGCTAGGTAACGGGCGGAGTTCCGCTGTGGTTGCTAGGTAACAGCCCAGTGTACTTGATTCTGACTTAGTCATTTTCCAGACAACAAAAATAAATGTAGCTTATTGCCAAATACATTTTTTTTGAGTGCATGAATTGTTTCTAGAAGTAGTTGAGACCCAAATGGAAGTACAAAAACATGTAAAATGTTAATTTTGCTTAATGGATCCACTTTAAACACCAACATTTCTAACACAATTTGAGTTTAGAATTTTAATTTAATTCCAAGCAAAATAAACATATTTGGTAAATAAAATGGCTAAACCTTTGCAACACAACCATTTCCATCTGCATGTGCGTCAAATTATTAACAGGAAGTCCCAACCTTTCCTCCAGCTGTGTAAGTGAACAGTTCTCCCGTTGAGTTCTTTATGCCATAAGAAGTTGTTTGACTGGTGAAGTGATTCCATTTCATTGCATTCCTGTCTTCGTCAGTCGGTTCCTGCATCTCATTTGGCCTGTTCATGTTGGAGAAAACACGATAAATGCATCAATGAACTGAGCCATCCAAGAGGAGAGAAGAGATGCTTTATGAAGCTTCGTCGTACTTTGAAGGTGGTAACCAAACGCTGAATCGAGCGCTGAACTTCTTGATGGTGCCGCTGGGTCTGAACCAGCTGTGTCTGCTCTTTCTCTGGACAACAGGGCTGTCGTTGGTCAGATGTTTCCACTCCCGAGATATGAAGACTCGGAGAATACTGAGGAACAAATGAAAATTGGTAACCAACAGAAGGTCCATGAATTATTTCAAGCTACAATAATGTATGGGAGATTTCTTTTTTCTTTTGCGTTACTTTGCAATTTGAGGTTTTTGTAAGGCTTTTGTGAATTTTCTAGAAAAATATGAAAATTGCTAAGATATAAAAGTCAAATATTGAGATTAATCTCATAAATTCTCTTTTAAAAAAAGTGTATATTTTCTGAGACAGTAAATCTCAAAGTTTCAGAGTTTTCTCTCACAAACTTTCGAATTTTTGAGCTTGGCAATTTTCTTGTTTTATCTAGAAAATTTCAGAGATTAATCTCAAAATTTCAGAGATTTTTTGGGAGAAATTTACTCCTTTTTTTCTATCTAAGATTGCGCTAATATCCTGTCAAAGTTAGTAGCTCAATTTTCATACAATTACCTGGAACAATTTCAAATTAAAGTACAGATTTGAATTTTATTTCCAAATCTATTGCAAGGAAATGCAAAAACAAAATCCCCATGTCCACTAAGAGATAACTCACTTTTATCTCTTAGTGGATAAAAGTGAGTTATCCACTAACTCACTTTTGCAGTTGTCTTCCTATACTGAAATCATCAATGTTGGATGGTTGGAAAACGTCCACAGAGGGAGCTGTGGTGAGAAGCATCGATTACTCAGACGTCAGGAGGATCGGTTGAGGTTTTAGTTGCTGGGGCTCACCGGGTCCGTCCAGGTACTGAGACGGGGAGAAGTGCAGCCGGATGATGATTGGCTCTGATGGATTAAACCTCCAGGCTTTAGCCACTTCCTCCTGAAGACACCAAACACTGAGATCAGACCGAACCGGAAATCTGTAGTCTCTGTTTGGTTTCTTTACAGTTTGGAAGAGCAGACTGTAGGAAAGCTGCATAACTTCCAGTCAGCTTTCAACGTCTATGAAGGTTCGAGCTGATAAAAATATACTACTGTTAAATTTCAAGTCTCTTTTATTCCACAACAAAACTGTAAAAACTCCTTAAATACACCCTTTGAAAACAGGATATTAACTTTTTTAAGTATTTGGCATACTGGCTAGAAAAACCAAAGAAATGTCCGAGTTTCAAAAGTTGAATATTTTTGACTTTTGAAAATTTCCACAGCTGAAAAATGTTCTACTTTTGAAACTCAGAAATTCCCTTGTCTTTTCTAGGAAAATTTTTAAGATTAATCTCAAAATTTCTGAGTTTTTTGGCAGAAATTTCTTTCTACCAACAGTGGCCCCAGTACACCACTGCAATCTAAAAACCAGCTGACCGTGTAGCAATTTTTGAAACTATTCAACAAACTGTCCCTCTATTTTTTGTTGCATTAAATTAACAAATGAGACCAACGTCAATCTATATGCAGTCTATGGCAAATTCAAATTTGAAGTAATATTTTAATTTCACTAACATGCTGAGAATCTGTTGAGGGACGTACATATTAGGGTGATGGAAAGGAGTCCTTCCAACTTGGACTTGGAACTCATCAACAAATATAAATCATAAATGCTGATGGAAGCTGATCAGAAATTAGCAATTGATGCTGATCAAGGTTTTTCCATTCAACATATAAAAACGTATAAATCACCTTAACTTAAAAAATGAGTTTTTACTTGAATATTTTTAAATAAAACAAGAATTTAACTTACATCCACAATGTTGGGGGTAATGTTCAGCTCCACATCCATGCCATCAATGGATGGGTATTCCCTAGCAACAGAAGAAAAAGGGGAACTTTTATGGAAAATTCAGCTAAGATCTTTACATTTTCAGGAACCCAAGAAAAGATTTTTCTACCTGACAGAGATGGCAGCTTCTGAGTACACAGACCGGACGGCTGCCACGTCTGCATCCAGCTGGTGATGGTGGTAAAGGTCAGTGGCACAGCTCTCCTGCTGAGACAAACACTAATATGCTTACTGTACGTCCGCTCTGATGGCCCGGCGCTGCAGGGGGCTGCAGGGCTGAAATACTTTAAATGCAATAGCTGGGAAGAGTCCTGTGGCGATTAGAAAATGCTTTCAATGCAATATTTAGTCTCAGTTCGACTTAAATTGAGAAATAACTGCAGCACAGTTGTGATTATGTAATAATACACAATGATAATAATAATGAAATACTTTAGGAGACAATCAAATCTGATGGCGATTAATAAAACTTAACAAAAAAGATGAAATTTCAAGTGTTTTTTATCTGCTAAAATATCTTTTCAATCTGTTATTTTTACATTAAGGCTCTGGTGACCTGAATTATGGATATAGACCACTTTGATTTGTTTAGATTTAAAAATTGTCCCGTAAAATAAAAAAGTGCAATAAATGAGTGTTTCTGCCTCTTTTTCTCTGAAAGTTATGACACTGATTGTGTTTTGACTGTACAATCAGGGTTTAAAGCGCATAATTTAAAAAATATTGTCTGACTGGCAGGATGGGAATAAGAGGGTTAAATATAATTTGCCAAGTTTTTTTTTTACAGTCTCAGTGAAAATCACCTGGATTCCACACAGGAAGTCCTCTGAGTCGCTGCCTTCTTCATCGCTGCAGCTCTCAGCCCACTGCTGCCACGCATCCTGTGGTTAGTAGAGGAAAACTGTCAACTAAAAGCATTCACTTATTTTTATTTATTTATGTATATATTGATTTAATAATTTATCAAGTAAATAAGTAATTATTTAAATGAGTTGCTGGGGCTCACAAGCAAATATGTGTTGAGTAAATAGTTAAGTAAGTATTTACTTAGTTATTAAGTAATTATCTTAATATTTACTTAATAAATACATAAGTTTTATTAATATCCACAAATATTAATAAATAAATATTTTTATTTTTTAAAAATATCAATCAAAAGCTAGAATTTATGTATTTATTGAATACATAAATGTTTATTTATTAAACACATACACATTTATTTATTTAAATGTCAACCAAAAGCTATTATTTATTCATTTATTAAATAAATAAGCACTTGCTTTGGTTGACATTTAATTTTTTTAATCTAGTTATTTATTCATTGATCTCTGCTATTCCCATCAAAAATAAATCAATAGTCAAATTAACTTTGCCATAAGAAGTGAATGGAGAAAATTATTATTATTGTTTTGAATATTAGAGGACTGATCCAGTCCAGGTGAACCACTGATAAAACTGAAACAGGAGAAAACAATGTTGATTTTATTGACTCACCATGTGGTCATTTCTTGCTTCTCTGTCAGAAATGATCAGTTTTCCTCACGTTGACTGTAATCATTAAACATAATAAATAACTTCAGAAAGTCTCGACAATAAATAAATAATAAACCCAGTAAATTAGATATAAAATAGCTCTTACCTCTCCTCTGGGAATATATTCGGCCTCCTCATAATTCAGACAAATTGATGAAAATGTTAGCAGGTTTCCCAGAGAGATCCCAGCTAAAGGAGGGTTTCCTGTCTGGAAGCTCTTGCTCATTAGTCCTCTCTCTTGTTTGGGACGCCACATGTTCAGTCTGGCTTGCAGGTCACATGACTGGACTCAGACTGAGGGGAAGTTCCGGTTTACACCTGAGCAGGAGCAGAGAGCTGTGCTGCTTGTTGTCTCTGTAACTTTCAGAGTCCATTTTTTTATGGAATCAGTTTCACGAGTCACGTCTAACATCGTGATTTAAACAAAGAGCAGTGCTGTAAGGGGTTGATGGATGGCGGCTGAGGCGCTGTTTGACATCTATTAGTCACCCTGTCTCTGTGCTGCATCACCGCTGACCTTAATCAGCAGTTAGCCTTGTTAGCAGTCGCCTGCTGCTCTGCAGTCTGGTCAGATTAGATATACTTCCACGACTCCCTGCATCGGTGCACTTCTTCTCCCGACAGGTCTTCTCGGGGTAATCTACTTAGAGATGTTTGTGTCGGGGGTTGATTGAGAACAAATTCATGGATTCTTGGGCTTCATGCTAGCCTGCTCACAAAAAATCTCTCTTACAACACTGTCTGGCTTTCTCCCTTTCACTCTGACTGTCTCAGGTCGATTTTTGATCGGGCAAATCAGCCACCAGTAGAAGTCGTAAACGATTTCGTCGATTTTCTGCGCTGCTTTATGCTACCTTAACACCCAAATGCGACTTTTTCTTCTTTTTTGCCTTAATGCGACCAGTATCTGATCTTTTCCTGACAGTCTGCACAACACAGATCGGATTGTTTTCGAATGCGACCCAGGCCACTTGGATATTTGGCTCTAAATCCGATATATATCTGATCTTTTCAAATTTAAGTTGCATTCATCCGACATGAACCTCATTGATACTCGACAAACATAACTATTCTGCGTCGAATAGACAAACAACGAATCTTCAACGAATGATGAGGATTAAGTTGTTAATGCCCAGCTGGATAACAACTTTAAAACTGTAAGATATGCTCCACCATTAGCATCCATGTTTACATCCGCAAACACTGAGCATCTTCTCTTCCTTCTTCTTCTTTTAAGCACGCGCTACGTGTGACGTTACAGTGCCCTCTACAGCGCATGCGGGACACTTTCAGCTCGTTTGCTGCTCAGACAGAGATCACATACAAAGTCGAATATAATTGGAAGTGCAAACGACCACACAGAAAAAATTGGGATTTCACAAAAAAATCGGTATTGAGCATTCAGATCTGCAGCGTTATCGTAGCCGTAGAATTGTTATTTTTTTGTTTGTTTTGTTTTGCTAAATGACCAAACATACTGCAGGGATGTTGTGCTACTGCATATTTGACGATAAAAAGTTTATTTTCTTATTTTAAAAGGAATTGGATTGTTTGTTTATTTGCATATTTTAATGTATTTCTAATATAAAATAGAGTTAAATAAAAAAAATCTTCAGAATGTGCCAGTTTTTTTCATCCGAATAATGGTCAGAATAATCGATGCGTTAACTCTTAACTAAAATAATCGTTAGTTGCAGCCTTATTGTGAAGTGGATGGAAAATGATGCAGTTTCCACCAACATTTTTGCGCTTTATTCTTTGGAAAATAGCTGAAGCAGAGCCAGATGGACTGGAGAACGTCTGTGAATAGCTGCTCATCCCTTCTGAACTGGATATGCTCCGGGATCCCCGAGGATGATCTGGATTTCCTTCCTGAAGCACGTACTTTGCGAAGTGATCTTGTATAAGGCAACGAAAATGGACTTGGTCTTGTTTGTCTTCCAATTTATATCAAGTGACGTCTGCATAATGTTCACACGTCTGCAATAAATGAGTTGTCGGCGCTAATCAGGTTACAATACTTCAGCAGTTTATCTAGTTTCATCGTCCAGGATAAAACTGCAGACACGTGAAAGGAGGTTTAAGGCAGTTCAGGCAATCGACCACAAGAGGGAGCTGGAGCTGAGTTGTTGAGCGTGTCCCACATTCTGGTTTCACAGCTTTTCACAGCACTTTTAGCCAATGTTTAAAATTATAGGAGATGGACACATGAAATTAAATATGACTTAAAGAGACTTTCATGACTTTAAGTTTTGTTCTATAGTTGTAATGGGTTGTGTTACGCTTTCAGAACAGCTGTAATTGTTAATCTGATTTTATGATTATTCTAGACTTCAAATTAATTTCACTCTGACTGGAGTTGTGCACTTTCTCTTAGGCAGCAGCTTCTTTTGGATTTATGGTGTGTAAATGTATCCTTTTCTGTATTGGGTAACAGTTTGGAATCAGTTTTCTTCTTCCTAAAAAATTAAAGTTCCTATATGCTGCAAAATATTGGCCAATTTATAGGTTATTTTGTTGCTTCGGAGAATGTGAGAGTTTTAATTTAAAGTTAAAGCCAAGGTCATAAGTTTTGAACCTTTGGCCATTTGTGCAAAAACTCAGCAAATTTAGGCTTGTTCTTTCTAATTATATGAAAACATAGTGAGGTTTTTCTTCGATGTGGGAATTAAAACAACTATTTGTCATGTTTGTTTATTTTCAGCATTAAAATCATCCACCCTGCAAAAACACAAATGTTTTAGCAAGTAAATTTGGTCTAGTCTCTAGTGCAAATATCCTTCTATACTTGAAATAAGACAAAATTAACTTACAAGTAACTTTTCAGGAAAATATAAGAGCTTGTTTAAGTAAATAAAGTCTTAATAATGATTTAATAAGTATTCATTTCAGTTATAACAAGCCATTTCCCCATGTTATGTGTGGAACCAGTACTTTTTCATAAATATTAAGGAATTATTGACTTAAAACAACCTCTTATATCTTGCTGAAAAGTTACTTGTTTAAAATGTATTACAATCTTTGCACTAGAAACTAGATCAAAAATACTTAATGAGATTTTGTGTTTTTGAAGTGCATGTTCTGGATTGGTAAAAACGAATAGGCGAACTCCCTTCCCCTTGTATTGGCTGCATTTCCAGATAGTAATGAGACAGCTCATCTTGACCATATTCATTACCAGACAGGAATCTGCAGGTATATGCTGAGACCCTCCCCTCCATGGGGAGGATTTGATTTGATGTGAGCTCCGGTATGTTAGATATTCGTCTTGGAACTAGTGGTCGCTCAGATCTGTATGACATGATTTATCGTGACAACATGGCAGCCAGACGGAGGTGCACATCCACCCTCTATTTTTGGTGAAGTTTCTGCCTGGGCCTGACCAGAAATCTGGGTGTTGGTGTCGTACCCACCGAGTTGGTCGATAATAAGGTTACATGCACTTGAGTCATCGCCTGTCTCCTTCCCGACAGGGTAATAACTCCATCAGGTCTCTGAAGAACGCCAGGGTGGTAGCAAGAAGAGGAACCCTGCTGATCTAAAAACACAAAACAAAAAGAGAAGACAGACATAAAAACTACTGAACAGACTGTTTATTGTTGTTTCTTTATATATTTTAAACCAAACTATGCATTTAAGTACAATACCGTATCACGGCCATTGTAGATTTTTTTGTATTTATTTTTAAACAAAAAACAAGAGAACAAGTAAAGAGTAGGACAGAGAAAAACATGTGCATACATAACCGAGAACAAAATCATTTGTTTACCAATACTTTTCTGTTTGAAAAGGACTAAGAAGAAGTGATCACACTGCAAAAACACAAAATATTACCAAGTATTTTTGGTCTATAGTTGTTAGTGCAAATATGTTAATATGCTTGAAATAAGACAAAACTAACTTACAGGTAACTTTTTAGCAAGATATAGCAAGCTTGTTTTCAGTAAATAATTCCTTAATATTGATAAAAGAGTGTCAGTTCAATTGGCAGATTTTTTCACATATGTCACTATCAACTGGCACTTTCCGTTACCTAGCAACCCCAGCCAAGTGGAGGACGTCACCTAGCAACCAAATTCTAGTTCCACTGGCAGATTATTTTACTTATAAGAAGACATTTTTCTCATAAATTTATTTATCAGCCAATGGAACTAGTAGTGTTTAATCAATATTAAGGAGTTATTTACTTAAAACAAGCGCTGTTTTCTTGCTGAAAAGTTACTTTTAAGTTGTCTTATTTCAAGTGTACTAAGATATTTTCTCTAGAAACTAGACCAAAATTACATGGTAAGATTTTGTGTTTTTGAAGTGCGCTTATTTAATCCTACCCTTTATCTCAATTTAAAGTTTTGAGATTAATCTCAGAAATTTTCTAGGGGAAAAAAACATGGATTTCACTAACATGCTGAGTGACAATTTACAAGAAAAAGCTCAGAATTTTCTGAGTTTCAAAAGTTGGAAGTTTAGACTTTTGAAACTCAGATAAAATTCCAACTGTCAACAGTTTTCAATTTTGGGAAATGTAACTTTTTTCTACAAAATTTCTGAGATTAAACTCCAAATTTCTTATTTATTTATTTATTTTATTTGCAAATTTTTGGACTTTTAAAGATCAGAATTTCCCAACTAATTTTCTAGAAGTTTCTGAGATTAATCTCAAAATTTCTGTGCTTACCAATTTTTGCCATTTGGAGTTGAGAAATTTTTTATACTTTTTTTAATTATTATTTCTGAGATTAATCTAAAAATTTCAGAATTTTTCTAGCAAATTTTCAACCTTTGGATCTCAGAAATTTCTGAGTATTTTTCTAGAAAAATATAAGATTAATATCAAACTTTATTAGATTTTTGTTGGAAATGTATTCCTATTTTTTTCGTCTACCTACAATGACCCTAAGACTCAGTCATATTTAAGAAAGAAAATCTTAGCACAAGGAAAACTTTTTCCATTCTGCATAACAGTTAGCTAGACCCAATCAAATAAGGATATTTTATGGGAGCTTATATTCATTCCTGTGATGCTACAGCTTCTGTCAAATACCATAAAACAGTTTGTAGTGGAAATAAGTTACCTCAATAAGTTCATAATTGTAAGACTAAATCCATTTTCAGAATGTCAAATGTTTTGAAATGTGATCAGTGTGTGACATCCGTATCATTGTATTTTACAGAAACATGGCCGAGTGAGCGCTCTTCACATCAAACAATCTTTGAGGTAATTTTTACGGTTACCGTACAAGAATTTTGGCTAATTAACTTTCTCAATGTTATTTACTTTTCAACTTAGAAAATTTCCAGTTATGTAAGTATTTGTGTGTTTGGAAGACATTTAGACATGTGTTGTTGTTGTTGATTTCTCTTTTGTTGATAAAATGTAGAGAAGTGTTCCTGTTCTTTTTATCTTTTTTGGTTGTTTTTTAGCTTAGCGGCTAGTAAAGCATATTTCTGTTATATTTCAGTTACAAAACGTTTAGAGTTCAGCGTTAGCCTTGCGATGTAATTTTTCCTTCTGTTGCATTTCAGTTACAAAGATAAATGAGTAAAAGATAATCATTTAAGAAAAGCAAGCATTTTATTGGATGTCTAGCCAGCCACGTGTTACACAATTGTTGTTTTATTAAAGAAAATAAAGATTTTTCCTTTCTTTCTATTTTTCATATTTACATTTTCTTCGCTGAATAGCATCTGTAAGAGCTTTTTAAACTTTCTATTTTAAATGTTTACAAAGTAAGTTTAGAGGGCTAATTTAACCAGTTTTAGTACATTTCATGGACGAAAAAATGCGCAAGCAAAGAGAAAAAATAAGGATATTTGTTTTAAGAATATTACACATAATCAGGTTGAAGATTAAACGACTTTAAGAACTGTTTCTGCACCAGTATAATGATCTGATTGGCCAGGCGAAGAGAAATTGCACCTGCGCTCCATCCGACTGAATATTTGGTTAACTTTAAGGCTTTATTTAATAAAATAACATAACATATAGAACACCAAACGTCATGAGTGAAGTTCGTCCACTTTAGAAGATCTGTGCAGCTATCTGGTCCCCAACCGTCGCGCCCGGGGTGTCCGGTGGCAGAAGCTTCTTAATGCGCACAAGAAAGTAGTCCCTGCTGGAATAAAACGCGGGCGCTCCGGCAGGGAGGGTGGCGCCTTGGTCCCCTGCAAAGTTCACCCAGTAGGTAAGCGAAATTAGGGTGCCTTGAAACATACTAAACAGCGCGGTAATATGCTGCTTTGTGTTAATTTATTGTAGCATTTACATTTTTATTTGCACTTTTTTTGGCTTGTTTTCATTTTACAAACGTTGACATAACATCTTAGTTTGCGTCTTTATTAATTAAATAATAAAAATAATTATTCTTTAAAAATCATCTAACATCTGCGAGTTTTACCTGCTGCTCCGTAAACTACGGCATCCATCTGGATATTTAACTGTTATTGGTTCATATATTTTTAGTAGTGACCTTTAGCAAACCTGTTGACCCAACATGTCAGTTACTTTGATAAATAGGCTCCTTTAACGTGACAAGATACAGTTTATTTTATTAGATATGTTTCATGGTAGATTACATTTACATGATCATTTCCAAGAGAGAAAATGCTGATGATAGGAACATGTCAGCCATTTAGCATTGCAGCTTAACTCAGCGGAGGATTTTCAATCATTATTGCACCTTAGCAGCATAAAAACTGCCTATGTTTGTCCCTTGGTCCTGTTTTGTCTTAAATATCACTGAGAGACAGGAAATCAGGGGCGTCCTGTATTTTTCTGCCTTCTACAGAAGCTATTTTATGAGCTTCTGTTAATCTGGTGCTTCAAATAAGAACTAAATGTTATCAATAATAAGAGAAAGTAATTTTTAGGGACAGGTTTTCCATGTTTCATCTATTGTTTCTGGTTGTTTGCAGGCCTTGTTTTTAAATGCAAAGGTCATGCAGGCACCTGTTCAAAAGCTGAACATTGTGTTCTAACCTTTAGCAATGAAAATAAAAAATAATAGATAGACATCAGATTTTATTATATTAATCATGTTTATTTGTGTAGCACATTTCAGCAGCTTTATGTATCAGACATTACTGTAAGAATCCTTTACAAACATTCCTAAAAAAGACAAAAAGATATTTCTTAAGACACAAACAAGATTAAATTAAACAGAAAATTCAAATCAACAACTTACAAATATTACGAAAACATGTTGGTCACCTGTCCCATCGCTCCTTCCTTTGTGTCGCCAGGACGATCCCTGCAGACTCCAATCCAAACATGTCCAAGCCGAAGGACGCTGTCCCTACCATCATGCAGACCCAGCAGCTCCCCGCCGCCTTGGCCGACACTTTAATCGAGCACATGTGCCTGCTGGACATCAACTCCGAGCCGGCCACGTCTCGCAACACCGGCATCATCTGCACAATCGGTCAGACAAACCACCGCAGCGCAGACTCTCCGTTCATTACAGCATGTTAACGAGCCTGCTCTGTTACGCAGGACCTGCCTCCAGATCCGTGGAGATGGCCAAAGAAATGATCAAAGCTGGGATGAACGTTGCAAGAATGAACTTCTCTCATGGCACACATGAAGTGAGTAAAGAAGCAGCGAGACGTTTGCAGGCCTGTCGCCTTAAGCATTACCGGACGATAAGTCGTCCCAGAAGTTACTACAATAAATGGTAATATTGTTTTGAGACCATTTTTAAGTTATGTAATGGTAATGATGGCATAATAATGCAAGAAAAGATTCTCAAACATCAATAAACTTTAAAGTCTAATAAACATTGAACACTTGAGCCAGAAGACATTTTAAATGTCTAAAAATAAATAAAGAAAACAACAGAAACAGCAAATAAAATTAATAATAAAGTCTCTGCAAACAACATTGCCCTTCAACAAATGGGTTAGATGAGACCAAAACACCAGAATGAAGAATTTTGTCATCCAGGTTTTGGTAGAAAGAGAGTAAAGAGAAAAACAATAAATCGTGCAAATTAAAATTATTGAGCTCAGTTTAATTCATCGTGGGATTAAATGATTTATTGCTGCTTGTGACAGATACATGTCAGTATTGATTTACTATCATATTTTAAAGCTAAACACTGATAAAACAGTGCAGCAGCAGATTGAAGCTCCATGCATGCGTTTCACTGAATCAGGCTGGCATTTGTCCCGCCGCCTGCTAACCGTTGGTTACATGATCTCAGAGCTCGTAGTTGACCCTTCAGCACTCCGCCTGTATCCTAGGATAAAAACTCTTTGGTTGATCAGCCGCTGACCTTAACTCCCTGACACTTTACCTTTAAAAGTCACGACCCCGCTGACTGTCACCTGAGCGGACGTCCAGAATCATGACTTGGAGCTTTACAAGTTAACTGCAGCCCTTTCAGTAACACAGGTCAGACCTGATGGATTGAATTAAAAATATACATATATATATACACAATCTTCAGTTTAGTGAATAATAATAATGACAAATGACAACCAAATGATTCGTTTTGAGGGGAGAGGGAAAATAGACGTGACCTCTGTCTGGTTGGTGTGGCAGTTGTCAGCGCAGCTATAAATAGGAACACGGCTCACAGCAACAGTGGGAGCGGAGGGCATGTAGAGAGGGAGCAGCAGGCTGCGCTCACTCTTTCTCCTCTAAGATTTTTGCTTGTGATACTTTAATTTGCTTGTTGCCATTTTTTCCAGTTGTACAGCAGGAGTTGAAGTGATGCAGCTCAAAGTGCGTATTCAAAGCACAGCTAGGCTGAAGGTCCTGCGCTAAAAATATGCTGCTGCTCTGCTAGCTCTGTTTTTAGTTTGTAGCTGCCTGACAATGTGGCCACCTGTTGCTGCAGTTTACGCTTTGGGAACGGGACACGATTCCAGATGAGTTTTTGTCTGCAGAAATAAAACTCGGTGTTTTGAGTTAGTTAAAGACTGTTTTTTAGCTTTACGTCATGTTATAATGTTGTTCCCTGGAGAGTTGCTTTGATTATTTCATACATGTTTGAGAAATCCTTTAATCTCCATGGCAACCATTCAGCTGTTCACAACGCCTAGGTGGACCTAGCCCCGCCTTCGAGACACAGCTCCTCCTCAGAGCTGCAGTTTCCAAGCTTCCTCCTCCACAACTCGGCTCCTTCAGACTAGCCAGCAGCAATTAGCAAACACCTGGTTGAACTTCGCATCAGCTGGGCTCATTGTAGCAGCGACTTTTCAGTGCAACGCTGGTAAAAACATTAAGAGAGGAGGTGGTGACTTCCTGAAGGTGGAGTTTCAGAAAGATCTGGCCCAATTTTAAATTACAAAGTCAAATTTGTTTTTAAGTAATATTTGATATAGAGGATTTTTATAACAACTCAATTTAACATAGTTACTTGGCTGTGTTATAAAATGACACCAAGGTGGCTGGAAAATACATAGTACTGCCCCTTTAAATTTAAATCCACCCACTGCAACAACACAACGTCTCACCAAGTATTTTTGGTGTAGTTTCTATTGCAAATATCTTAGTGGACTTGAAACAAGACAAAACCAACATACAGATAACTTTTCAACAATAATATTAGCTTGTTTTAAGTCAATGTTTTCTTAAAATTGCTGAAAAAGTTCTAGTTCCTTTGGCAAATTATTTCACTTATAACATGGAAAACATGTCTTGTCATAAGTGAAATAATCTGCTAGAGGAACTGGTTGCTAGGCGACGTCCTGTCTTGGCTGGTTGCCTGGTAACCTCTGCCACCTAGCAACAACTAATCTGACAGTGGAACAAACATTTTTTCATCAATATTAAGGAATTATTGGCTTAAAATAAGCTCATGTTTCTTGCTGAAAAGTTACTTTTCAGTTAGTTTTGTCGTATTTCAAGAAACTAGAACCAAAAATACTTGGTAAGATTTTGTGTTTTTGCAGAGTAGAGCTACAGAGATTTGAAGGATTATTGTGACATCTTTTTGTTTCTCAGTACCATGCAGAGACCATCAAGAATATCCGCGAGGCGACCGAGAGCTTTGGGCCCGGATCTATCGAATACAGGCCGGTGGCCATCGCTCTGGACACCAAGGGACCAGAAATCAGGACCGGCCTCATCAAGGGCGTGAGTTCCTGCCAAATTACACGAGGCAAGTGTTTGATTTATGGAGGACTACTGACTGTAATGGCTCTGTTTTTATCAGAGCGGCACTGCTGAGGTGGAGCTCAAAAAGGGCGAAACCATCAAGGTCACGACAAACGATCAGCACAAGGACAACTGCGATGAGAAAACTCTGTGGCTCGACTACAAAAACATCATCAAGGTGGTGGAGATCGGCAGCCACGTCTACATAGACGATGGTCTGATTTCACTCGTGGTTAAAGAAATCGGTAAGAGCAGAAACAAACAGCTACTCTTTGTTCATTTAGAATATTCTGCAAAAGTAATTTTACCCCCAACCTTCACATTTTGCCACGGTGCAAACACAAACTTCACAGTATTTCTAGGGGTGTTTTACGTGACAGACGTTCACAAATCTCACAAATGGTCTCAAAACAATGTTATTGTTTATTGCAATAACTTCTGGGACAATTTATCGTCCAGTAACATTCCTTGTTGTCGGAGGCCCATGCGCCTCTGGAGCTTTGTGTTTGCATTATGACAAAATGTGGAAAACTTCCTCTGAGAATCGACAGTGTTATAAAACATGTTGCGTCGCTGTTTTTATTCTCCTGGATCTCTGTCTTTGTGTTGGGTGTTATCCAAAGGAAACGACTACCTGATGTGTGAGATTGAGAACGGCGGCATGCTGGGCAGCAAGAAGGGCGTCAACCTACCGGGCGCGGCCGTCGACCTGCCGGCTCTGTCCGAGAAGGACATCCAGGACCTGCAGTTCGGCCTGGAGCAGAACATCGACATGGTCTTCGCCTCTTTCATCCGCAAGGCGGCCGACGTTCACGCCGTGAGGAAGGTCCTGGGCGAGAAGGGCAAGGACATCAAGATCATCAGCAAGCTGGAGAACCACGAGGGCGTGTGCCGGTGGGCGGCGCTTCGTCCGTCCTGCTGAAGCTGCAGCACAGCGTTGGCTTCTGCATTTACTGAAGGTGTTTCTCATCGTTTCTGTCAGGTTTGACGAGATCCTGGAGGCCAGCGACGGCATCATGGTTGCCCGCGGCGACATGGGCATCGAGATCCCAACAGAGAAGGTGTTCATCGCCCAGAAGATGATGACGGGCCGATGCAACCGGATCGGCAAGCCCATCATCTGCGCCACACAGGTCTGCTTCTCTGCATGTCAACGTGCTGATATTACAGTAACCATGTAGTATAATTACTGTGCAACTGTAATAAAAATACTGTAAAACAGCAAGAAATTCACAGTAAAATTATAATAAAATTACACCAAGTGAGTTCAATAATTTCTATTTGCATAATTTATTGTTTTTTTTACTGTAAAGATTATAGCATCTGGCTGCCCTGCTGCCACTAATTTACTCTAAATTCTACAGTTACTTTTTTAAAGTGTGGCAGCTCGTGAAGTCAGACATGAAATGACACAAAGTTGGTTTTGGTTCCGGTTAAGATGCTGGAGAGCATGACCAAGAAGCCGCGCCCGACCCGCGCCGAGGCCACCGACGTGGCCAACGCCGTGCTGGACGGCAGTGACTGCATCATGCTGAGCGGAGAGACGGCCAAGGGAGACTACCCTCTGGAGGCGGTGCGCACCCAGCACATGGTGAGACCCGCTAGCAGCAGAGCTAACAGAGCACAGCGACTTCACTGGATCATTACAGTCTAGATTAACAGATTACAGGTTTCCTAAATTATTTATTCCTGCTCAAATAATTTCAGTCAGGAGCAGTAATGTGTCAGTCCAGTTTTGCATAATTTAATGTCAGAATAAATGTGGCAGGCTTCCAAAGTGGTAAGCTTCAAGTTGTATCATTATTTTGTTCTTGGTTTTGAATGCATGTTTTCTCTGTCCTACTGATTGCTTGTTTTCTTGTCTTTAAGACCCTGTCTGCAAGGAATGAACAAATCAAATAAAAAATATATAGTTAATTTGATACAGGTAATAAAATTAATTTTATTCAAGCAAATATATTAAGTTGTCATGTTAAACAAAGGTAAATAAATGTAATATAATAAATTAGCTACATTTTTTAAGTTGTAGTTGCATTCTTTTTTTTAGTGTAGATTTTTCCACAGTTGGTGTTTTGAGGACATTTAGGATTTTCATGCAGCCTGAATGAACATGAGTTTATCACTCCCACGTTATATTTATGACTTCTTCTGCCAGAATTGTTGGTTTATCTTTTTGTCCTCTGAATGCAGACCAGCTGAACCCAGCAGTGCGGCTGCAGCCCCGTTTACCGTTTTTATAAAATATCTGCTTCCTGCGTTCAGATCGCCCGCGAAGCCGAGGCCGCCATGTTCCACAGACAGACTTTCGAGGAGCTGCGACGCACCTCTCACCTGACCCGCGACCCCACGGAGTCCGTCGCCGTCGGCGCCGTGGAGGCTTCCTTCAAGTGCTGCGCCAGCGCCATCATTGTGCTCACCAAGACGGGCAGGTACGGGCAGCGCCGCTTCGCTCTCTGAGTCATCGCTTTGGTCCGCCGCCGCCGCTGCAGGCACTCGGGCTGCTGCGTTACGATACTTCTCCATCCCGACGCCTCCGCTTCCTTCTAACGCCGGCCTTCAGCTCCTCTGAAGTGTGCCAACTTTCACAATCTGCTTTCTGCTGGTGACCTTCTGAGACGTGAACCCTGACATTTCACAGGTTAATTTTAACTCCCTGTTCATTCCTCTCAACATGTGATACAGACGACGCGTCAGCTGGACCCACCGGATGATTATAGCGGCTTAAATACTTTAGCTTTCTGTTTTAACAATGGATCTCATGGCTGCTTCAGTGTGGAGGAGGAACTTTGTGTTGCTTCGTGGACGTTTTCCAGCTCAAATGATTTTTCACTCTGCAGCAGAAAAAAGCAGAGAGACAATTTAAAACAAGCAGAGAAAGGTGGAGAGGTAAAACGTCTAAAAATAACAATGTTAGAAAGACGCACCGATCCGATAACATCTGTACTGACACCGATATTTAACAAAGTCTGGTACCAATGTGACCAATCCATAAATACTGATCTCTTCAGTCTAATTCTATGCTTTATTATTTATTTTACGTTATATTTAAAATTCCTTATTGTGCTTTCTGAACCATTCGAAAAAAGATTTGTTGTTTATTTTAACTGTTGGACCAAAGTAGTCAACCTTTTGTTTTACTCAGTTTCTGTATTATTTATTTTAATTTTGCTGTTATGCTCCTAAAATTGCACAATTAGTTGATTTGTTTTTTACATGTTTGGCCAAACTTGTGAAGCTGTTGGTGTATTTAAATCACCAAATAAATTAGTAATTCGGCACATTTATATCTATGTTTTAAAGAAGAAATGTTTTAAATCAATTCAGCTGTTTTTCCTGTATTGGATCGGCCGATACGAAACCTCGGATATCGATATCGAAATCGGAAGTGAAACATGCTCCATTGTGGGGGAGGAACTCTGTGTTGCTTCATGGATGTTTTCCAGCTCAAGGTGGATCGGTGCATCTCTAACAGAAAGTCCTGCAGGTTCTGTCTCTAACAGCTTTCCCCTTTTAAAAATATTCAGACCATTTTTCTCTGCAGAATCACTCAAGTTAAGTTCAAACTTGACCAATTGAAAATATCTGACCATAAATGTTCAACTGGGTTTTAGTCTGAACATCTACTGTGGCTCTGGATGAATGTTTGGGCTTGTCCTGCTGGAAGGTGAAACATTTCCCCAGAATGAAGTTTAACAGAGGGACAACAAACATTAAATCATCAATGTCCAGTTGAGGCAGAATGAATTACATGAATTCAGCGAATACTACTAAAAATTTAATATTTAAAGTAATGTGGCTCTATACACCCAAACCCTGATCAAATATTTAAGCTCACTGTTGTCTGTGGCCTGTCTAGAGGGCAGTAATGCAGGCTGGATTTGACCCTCAGCTTGACAAAGAACAGCACAACCACAACATGATGCTGCCACCACCAGAATCACCGGTGTGTTCAGGGTTTTGGTTTCTCC
Source organism: Poecilia mexicana (assembly GCF_051168715.1). Taxonomy (NCBI): domain Eukaryota; kingdom Metazoa; phylum Chordata; class Actinopteri; order Cyprinodontiformes; family Poeciliidae; genus Poecilia; species Poecilia mexicana. The sequence goes on from NW_028263375.1 coordinate 9,365,822, forward strand.
TGCTGAGGTAACGAGCCGCTGCCTGCTCCCTGCAGGTCGGCCTACCTGCTGTCCAGGTACCGGCCCCGCGCCCCCATCATCGCCGTGACCCGCTGCGGGATGACGGCCCGCCAGGCCCACCTGTACCGCGGCGTCTACCCGGTGCTCTACACCAAACCCGCCAGCGACGTCTGGGCCGAGGACGTCGACCTGCGCGTGAACTTTGCCCTGGAAGTTGGTGAGCAGGAAATGTTGTGATTTTTTGTTTCAACGTTCAGCGAAATAATTTTCTTCTGCTTAAAATAATTTTCACCTTTTTTTTTTCTTTTTGCAGGTAAATACCGTAAATTCTTCAAGTCAGGTGACGTGGCCATTGTTGTGACCGGCTGGCGCCCCGGTTCTGGCTACACCAACACCATGAGGGTGGTGCTGGTGCCGTGAGCTGCATTAACCCTTCCCTCACCTTTAGCCCTCCTTCCCTCCATCTTGGACCGGTTTACCAGACGCAGATTCTCAGTAACGCCATGATTCCTTCCTCCAATTTGTCCAGTTTATTGTCTAAATCCTGTTTTGTTCTCTCCCCATGTTACATGTGGAACTTTAAGTTGATAAAATATTTTAAATTAATTGGCATGATAAATAAAAAGGAACTGTTGGATAAGATGTGTTTGTTTTACTCATATTTCGCCACCACTCACATAAAGTTTGAGTGAATTCAGACCAGAATGATCAAAGCTAAAGAACTGAATGGTATCTTATCCTAATTAACCTCTGAAGCTCCAAATTAAATACCTATTTACTTGCTAATCCACCACTTCTGACTCTGTGAACATGGGAAATAATTTTCTTTGTATCGAGTATCTGGCAGATTATAACTCGGGCTATTTTGAATTTTGGCAGCGAACAACCCCGCGCTGTTCTGGATTTATAATCCGGCTTAAAGTCTGAGACTACCCCTCCCTGCCGTCGTTCCCATCAGATTTTCCTCTGGTCCTCGTCACTCTGCTCTTCAAAAAGAAACCCACAGCTCGGCGCAAGATCATTTGACCATATGTCTGTTTTTTATTGCATTAAATTCAGTAGCTAAAATAAAATGTGCCTAATATACAGGAGATTAAATGATCAGATTTGGTGATTAAAAAGGCAACAAAAATGAGAAATAGACTAATAAACAGATCAATAACTTTACTCCTCAACACTGGATGTATTTAAAATAAAGTGAAACCCCGCTGGTGGGAGGTGGATGGAAAAACAAATCAGCTAAACACATTAACTACTAAAACGATGCCACTGTTGTTTCATAAAGCAGTCTTTTGGATTCAGCATAGCGTCACAAAGCAGCAGATGTCAGATTTTACAATCAAAAGTTAAACAATGAAAGAGGTAAATATGCAGCAATATGACCCGTCAGGGTTTCGGTGTTGATCACGCGCCCCGGTGACTGCTGGTAGCCCTTTGACTGGTGCAAGAAACATTCACATCATTCTCAGTGCGTTGCTGGTTTCAAGATGTTGGATTATCCTCGATTGCTTTTAGTTTTTAATCAGTTCCCTTTTTGTAACGACTCGAAAGCCAAAATCACACAGGTGGAGCTCAATAAATTAGATTATTATCAAAAAGTGGTTTCCACTGACTTTAAATTTATAAAATGTTAAATAATGTTTTATATAGATTCATGACACAGACAATGATGCATTTAATGCGTTTCTGTTAAGTTTGATGATTATGGCTCACAGCTAAAGAAACAAAATATGTTAGAAAATTACATTAGACCAAAAAAATACAATCAGTCTCACCAGGAGGGTAAAGGTCATCACCAAAGAAACTAAACTTTTTAACTATGCTGTATCTGAGCATGTGGTTCCCGATTTGAGGAATGATGGAAGAAAAACATGCAGAGTGGTAAACCAAGGCAACGTTCACACTGCAACCTGAAGCGACCCAATAACGATTTTTTTGTCAAATCGGACTGTTTTGGCGCGGTCGTTCACATTTCCAAATATATCCCACTTGTAAGTGATCTCCAGCGAGATCTGCAACGGACCTGAAAGTGTCCCGCATGCGCAGTAGAGGGCGCAATGACGTCACACAGAGAGCGTGCTCAGTGTTTTGCATGGTTTTGCCAACCGCCACAAAAAGAAGACGAAGTGCTCAGTGTTTGCGGAAGTGAACATGGATGCTAACGGTGGAGCCTAGCTTACACATTTTAAGTTGTTGTCCAACCGAAACCAACACATTAACAACTTAATATCGATTAACGTCCGCCATGGTTGTTGTTTTTCTTCCCGCTTGCTCGTATCAGGACATAGTGACGTTTGTCGAGTATCGATGACATTCAGGCCAGATGAACGCGACCTGGATGTCAGGCCACATTTGAAACGGATACGTATCGGATACCAAAGTGGTCTGAGTCGCAATCGAAAAAAATCCGACCCGTATTGTTCAGGCTGCATGAAAAGGTCAGATATTAAGGTAAGAACTTCAGGATGCAGTGAGAACATAGCCGACGTCTATTCAAACATTGTTCATGGAACTAAAATAAATATAAATACATTGTATTAACTTTATTGGACAACAACCTCAGCAGTAAGAGTGGGTAATTATCTTACTATTTGTGGTTATTATGAATATTTGATTTATTATCAAAATAAACTAAACATGATGATGTCTGTGAAAAAACTCTTAAAAAAACAAAACTAATGCTAGGATTGTTACTTTTGCTTTTTTCCTCCCAATGTTAGTTCTATAATAGTAAATATCTAAAAATCTGAATAAATCTAGTTATTTTGTGCTGCTTAGTGATGCAGTCGCTTTACTTGAGTATCAATAGGAATAATTAATGCAAAAACACAAAATCTCACCACGTATTTTTGTTCTAGTTTCTAGTACTAATATCTTAGTACACTTAAGCTTAAAAAAATACAAATGACTTTTCAGCAAGATGTAGAAGCTTAATTTAATTCAATAATCCCTTAAAATTGATTAAAAAGTTCTAGTTCCAGGGGCAGATTATTTAACTTATTAGATGAGAAAATATGAGTGAAATAATCTGCCAGTGGAACTAGAACTTTTTAAATCAGTAGTAAGCAATTATTGACTTAAAACAAGCTCATATATCTTGCTGAAAAGTTATTTATCTTATTTAATGTGTACTAACATATCTGCACTGGAAACAAGAGTAAAAATCCTTGGTAAGATTTTGTGTTTTTGCAGTGGAGATGATCTCTCATGTTTTAGGAGTCCTAAAATCTACAAAAAACTGCAAATTTATTATAAATATGCCAATAATTACCACAAAATATCACGGTAAACCTTTTGCTCCATATCGTCAGAGTATTAATAGGAGAAACTGAACTGTATGACATAATCAAAATTAATTCAAAGGGTTCAAATGCTTCACTCTGTGTTATGGATCTATATATTTCTCTTTTTGAACTGAGTCACTGTTTGTTATATTCTAATTAATTGATTGATTTACCAGTAATCTTACCGATTTGACACAAGTGCTTTAATTCACAGTACCTTTATAAGCCCATAAAAATAAAAACACAGATTATTGCATACTATGCTCATGGCACACAATCCTCAACTCAGGGTTTTTTTGTTTTTGTCTGTTCATGTTCATCCACACATTCAAATCCCAAACCCTCCTTTCCCCTCAGACTGACATTGTTACATTCATTGCTTTGTTTTTTTTTTTTTTAAAGCAGTCTGATCAGTGCGACCCGTTCGGGTGTGCAATATTGCTGAGAAAGCTTTCTATCTTGGAAGACACGCCGCCGCCAAACCCTTCGCGCTGCAGTGATCTCTGAAATGAGCAAAGTGCACAGACTGTGTGCAGCATTTCTCCGAAAAGGATGCTAACAAGAGGGAAGCCATTTTTGGTTTCAATCATAAACTGAATATACAGCGGTGGGTAATTCTTTTCAGCTCAAGAGGTGAAGCTAAAAAGGGAACCAAAAAAAGGTTTCAAATAAATAAATCACAGAGGAAGGTTAGAATATAATATAGTATATATAAGAAGTGATATTTCTTATCAGGTCTTAAATATATACCCCATTAATACTTTTGGGTTTTATCATCATAATGAAAATGTTGAGTAGAAAAAATATGTTTTTGTCCGTCATCCACAAAAACTAAAGTGATCTCTCATCTGATTAAAACAACACACACACCCCAGCACTGAATTCAACATTTAAAGGTGACCTATTATGCTTTCTTCAACAGGTTACGATATGTTAATTACATTTTTCTTCAAAATAATTCTTAGACTAGATTTTAGTTCTGGAGAATGAGCTGATTTAGGGCCTGGCTCTTTAAATCCAAATAACCTGCTGCTGGCCACGCTCCCCAACTCAACGTTTACACACGCATGTGGAAATGGTTGCAAACAAATGTGCAATTATACAACCGTACACCTTTGAAAAGCAGACGCAGAGGATGCAGCAAGAGGTTCCTGGATGGCAAGCCAACAACAAAACACTTGTCATTTCCAGTAGCCATTCTACAGCGATGAAACCAGCTGACCAAACGTGCTGGAACTCTGCTTGGTTGCTAGGTAACGGGCTGAATTCCACTGGGGTTGCTAGGCAATAGGCTGATTTGTCACATTACATTCAGAAGGGTTTTGAAACGGCTTGTTTTCCAAAAAACATGAACTTATTGCCAAAAAATATCTGGGTGGGATGTTTTAAAGCACTTGGGCTGTTTTTATAAGCAGTAGAGACCCAAATGGAAGCATAAAAACGTGCCAAATGTTAACTTTGCATAATAGGTCCCCTTTAAAATGCCAACATGGAGGGGTTTCCTCTGCAGCTCAGCAGGTTGAGGAGGGTGTGTCTGACACTCACAAGTTGGAGGGAAGCTTGGATTGTTTCTGTTCACTGTCTAACACTTTAGCAGGAGACTGATCGCCGGCGGGCTGGTTCCAAGGCTCAGGCCCTGATTGTGTCCGACTGATGGGAGCACCCTGACCCGGGATGGTGGTGTAGGGTTTGTTGACCACCATGGGGGAAGGGAAGCCCCCTGCCTCCCTCTCTGAGGAGCCGCTCACCACCGAAGGCCTTTCCTGGTGTAAATAGCTGTGAGAGCCTGAGATTGTCTTTATTTCCTGGGTAAAGAGATCCGCCGAGGACTCTGCTGTCTCTCTCAGAGTGGAGCTCTGAAAGCTGGTGGTGCCGGGTGGCTCGGCGTGGTGAACCGTCCGTCTCTGTGTGGCGGGGCTGCGGAGAGGCGGCGTGTAGCACGGCGAGGCCTCTGCAGAGCCGTACTGCGCCAGGGAGGCGAGGGCCGAGTGCTCAGGGAGAACCTGAGGGAGGAAAACCGACTGCAGTCCCGCCAGGGTGTGCTGCGCCAGAGAGGCGGCCACCCCGCTTCCGCCGGCCGCAGATGGCTGCGGATTGATCCTGGCCGGCGGGTGCCTGCTGGTTATGATGGGGAAATGTGGGAGGTTGACATTGCTGGATGTGCTGGTGGCTCTGTTGAGGCTAGAAGGGTGGTATTGCTGCTGCAGCTGGCTCAGGATGGGGTTCACTGAGCTGCAGATCAGAGGGCTGATGGTTGGGGCTGGAAATCTTCCTAAAACCTTCCCCGGCACCCCTTGCTGCAGCAAACCTAGAGGCTGAGGCGGAGCGGCCATTGCACTGAGGAACGGCTGAGGGTGGAGCTGAGCGGAGCAGGTGTAGGAGGGGAAGACCGGGGCGCAATGAGGAGGCTGGTAAAGAGGGTGCGGCGTGGGCTGCAGGCTGCTTGTAAAGACGGGCTGCGACATCACTGTGGGCGATAAAACCGCGGTGGAGTGATGCTGCGCCAAAGAGAACCCCAACGTTGGTGCCTCAACCACAGATCTGGGTTTAGCAGAGCTAACCGGGGAGCCAGGAACTGAACCAAAGCTGCTGGAGGCGGTAGCTCCCATGTGGACCCTCCTGGAATGGTCCTTCATGGAGGAACCAGGAACCAGAGGACTGTGGAAGAGGATGGGAGGCAACTGGGAGTGATGGGCCAAGGCCAGAGCCAGTGGCGTGGTGGCAGCAGCAGCCTGCAGCGGTGCCTGGACCAACGGCGTCCAGATGAGAGGGGTAGGGGACGGCGGAGCGATGGGGGGGTTCAGACTCTGCGCAGCGCTGCTTTGGATCAGCTGCGTGCATTGGGCCATGTCCCGGTCGTGCTGGACGATTCTTTGGATGATTTCTGTTTCGTGGAGGTTTAATGTGCCGGAGCTTTGGTGATGCTGGACTTTATTCTGCAGAATCGAGTTCCTCTTTCCTGTGAGAACAGAAGGAGAAACCGTTCAGCTGCACTGGAGGGTGGGAATCTATGGGCCGTCGCAATTAGCAATAAATCAATTAATAGCATGATAAATTAAAATGAGCTCCAACCCTTCATCCATCCATCCAACCATCCAACCCTTCATCCATCCATCCAACCATCCAACCCTTCATCCATCCATCCAACCATCCAACCCTTCATCCATCCATCCAACCATCCAACCCTTCATCCATCCATCCAACCCTTCATCCATCCATCCAACCATCCAACCCTTCATCCATCCATCCAACCATCCAACCCTTCATCCATCCATCCAACCATCCAACCCTTCATCCATCCATCCAACCATCCAACCCTTCATCCAACCATCCAACCCTTCATCCATCCATCCAACCCTCCACCCATCCATCCAACCCTTCATCCATCCATCCCTAAATCCAACAATCCAACCCTTCATCCATCCATCCCTAAATCCAACACTTCATCCATCCATCCAACCAACCCTCCATCCAACCCTTCATCCAACCGTCCAACCAACACTCCATCCAAACTTAATTCCAACTATTCGTCCAACCCACCATCCAACCGTAATTCAAATCTACAAACTTCCACCATTTTTGTTGTATGAACCAGAGTTTGGTAGTAACTAGTTACATTTACTTGAGTATGTTTTTGGAAATTAACCAGAAATATGTCTGAGGTTTTTTTAATTAGACATATCAGTCTAATATCACCAAAAGATACAAACATCTTCAAAATACCAGTGGAAACATGCAAAAATCTGGTCAACAATTACACTGCAAAAACACAAAATCTTACCAGTTATACTGGTTCCAATGATAGATGAATTAACTTATAACATGTTAAAAATGTTTTGCTGTAAGACAAATAATCTTACAATAGAACTAGTACTTTTTCATCATTAATTAGGAATTATTTACTCACAACAAGCCTCTATGTCTTGCTAAAAGGTTCATTTTAAGTTAGTTTTGACTGATTTCAAGTGCACTATGACATTTGCACTAGAAACTAGACCCAAATTACTTGGAGAGATTTTGTGTTTTGCAGTGTATAAAAAGCATTTGCAAAGATTTTTCCAGTGACTGTTGAGGACAGTATTAATACTTTTTGGCCTGCACCATTTTCTACTATTTTGAATGAAAACTGATTTAGATTTATATCAACATGATTACTTCTGGGCTTACCAACAAAAATTAAAGTGACATGTTTTATGCTTCATTTCATTTTCAGTAAATATGGTGGATTTTCTGCTCAGAACCCATAAAGCAGGTTCCATTAATAAAATAGGTGGATCTGACTATGACTGATGCCAGTTAATTATTCACACATCTACGGTAATTAAAATCCAGAAATCTCATTCTGTCTGACATTGTCAAGCTGAATGAGCCATGAGTCGCAGGGCCTTGCAAAGTATTTGTACTCTTAAACTTTTTCACATTTTGCCACAAAGTTAATGGGATTTTACTGAGTTTTAGCTCAGAGAGAGAAAAACTCTAGAGACAAGCAAAGCTGCTGGAGACAAACCAGCTGTATTTACACCAAAAAGTGCCTCTACAAAGTATTGGGAGCTGAACTTAAAAGCACAACCTGCTCTTCAGATTTTTTTATGTAAAAAAGATTTAGAAAATTATTTGTCTTTTTTTTATGTCTATCACATAAAATCCCAATAAAATCCAGTTTGTACACTTTTACCAACACATTTCATATTTTCAAGGCAGGTTTCCAAATGTTTCCAGCACCTCACTTTGGAGATAAAAACAAAACACTAAATTAACCAAAAAAAAAAAAAAAAACAATTTCAATAACTTTGTTTTACATATAAAATATAAACCTAACCTTTATTTTAATTTCAAAGATCAATAAGTCATTGAGCCACTAGCAATAATAAATATTCATTACTCTGAAACAATCCAAACAAAGTGTAAGATAAATGACCTCCAGAATTAAATTAGATGGTTAAATATGCAAAGAAAGTAACAAGAACATCAAAATGGCATTTAGCAAGTAGAAAATAAATAATTTTGGTAATTTTAGTCTGATTTAACTTCAGACAGTGAGGAAAAATGTATATGTTTCTATTGGGTGTATGAAAATATCTAGTTTCTACTGTAAATAACGCTTTACAAATTTAGGTTCTTAATCGAGCGTTAGATTGTACTTTATTACAAAACTGCAGTTTAAAAGTCAAGCACTTCCAAAGACTTTATGCAGAAATCAAGAACTTTCCAAACCAATTCAAACAACTTTCCAAGTGTTTGAATTGGAATTAAAACACTTTCAAGGATTTCAAGCACCTATACGGCACCTATACGAACCCTGCAGTCAAGTTTGTGTAACTTTAAAAAAATGTGGAAACATTTGAGGTGAGTGAATACACTGCAAAAACACAATCTTACCAAATATTTTTGGTCTAGTTTTTAGTGCAGATATCTAAGTTCACTTGAAATAAGACAAAACTAACTTAAAATGAGCCTCTATATCTTGCTAAAAAATTACTTTTACGTTTGTTTGTCTTATTCCAAGTGCACTAAGATCATTATACTAGAAACTAGACCAAAATACTTGGTAAGATTTTGTGTTTGTGCAGTGTAGCTATGGAATACAACACAAACTGTTTTATATGTCTCAATAACATGTAGGTAAAGACACCATTTTACTTTATTTAGCTGTATCTGAGAATTCTCCAAAGCTCACCGATGCGGTCCAGGCGGTCGAGGGCGACGGCCTCGAAGGCCCTCCTCATCATGGGATACTCCTCCAGCACCTCGTTGAAGTTGTCTACAGACAGAGAGTACAGCCGGCAGTAGTTATCTGCTCGCACACTGGCTGTCCTTCTGCCTCGAGTCAGCAAGCAGATCTCTGCAAGGACAAGGGAAAGTAAAGGTGACCCATTACGCTTCGTGAACAAGTTAGGGTAGGAATGGGGTTACGCTGAATATGTTCATAACATGAACATGTTTTCACATAATGAACATATGTTCCTAGTCTGATCAGTTCTGCCTATTTTGAGCTTCTTTCAGAATGAGCACTGTAAAAACACAAAATACTACCAAGCATTTTTGGTCTAGTTTCTTAGTAAACTTGAAATAAGACTAACTTACAAGTAATTTTTTAGCAAGATATAGAGGCTTGTTTTAAGTAAATAATTTCTTAATATTGACAAAAATTTACTTGTTCCATTGGCAGACATTTTTCCCATATTTAAGTTAATTTATCTGCCAGTGGAACCAGTACCTTTTCATCAGTATTAAGGAATTATTCACTAAAAACAAGCCTCTTTATCTTGCTAAAAAGTTACTTACAAGTTAGTTTTGTCTTATTTCAAGTGTGCTAAGATATTTTCACTAGAAACTAGACTAAAAATACTTGGTAAAATCTGTTTTTGGCAATGAACTGTTGTAACTTTAAATCCAAATAAGCTGCTGCTAAAAATGTCTGCAAGCCGATGTGTAATTATACAACCGTTCATCTTTGAAAAGCACAAGTAGAGCCTCCTGCACAACCAACAAGAATGCAGCAAGTGGTTTCTGGATGGTAAGTCCACATCAAAACACTTGTCTTTTCCAGCAGCCATTGTACAGCGGTAAAACCAGCTGACCAAATGTGCTGGAGCTCCACCTTGGTTGCTAGGTAACTGGCTGGTCTTAGCTGGGGTTGCTAAGTAACAGTGTAATGCCAGTTGTATTTGATTCAACAAACAGGAGGTTTTTACAATGGTTCGTTTTCTAGACACTAACAAACATTAACTTGTCGCAAAACACAACTGTTTTTTTAAGCACTTTTTTAAAAATGTGCAAAATGTGAATTTTGCATATGTCCTCCTTAAGAATACTGTTAATGTATGATCAGTGTTAACGGAAGAGATCATTAACTTATAACACCTCATATGGAGGCAGAGTTCATGTAGCTTTAGATCCATTTCCAAAAGAAAAGTGAGGAACAGTTATTAGTGTGAGACAATAAAATGTTGGCCGCCTGATGCCAGAACCCCCACAGATGGAGCACTTAATGCAATTTCTGCAGCTTACAGTTTTTGTCCTGACCTCATCTGCCGTGCCAGATCAGAAAAATAAAATAATGCCCCATTAAAAAAGAGAGGGGAAAAAATGTACCGTGACACATAAATCGCTTTTTCTGTCCAGGACAGGCAAGTTCACACACAAACACACTCACATGGTCTCAATTTCTGTTGTCTTCATAGGAATAACATCTAATTATTTATCTAGAGTTCTAATTTAGGACATTTTTCTTTAAGTCCTTTTTGATCATGTATAGAAATCATATCAATCCCAGAGTACAATAATTAGAAATGTCTCACTCTATCAGCTTGTTTGTTAGTAGTCACAGTAACTTTTGGTGGTGTGCGCCTCTATAGCACACTGTTACAGGTTCAGGTGAAGCAAACAAGAAGAAAACAACTGGAAAGTTTGAGGTTTAACCTTTAAACAAAGGGCAAAACTCCACAGATGGACTCAAAGATTGCAGAGCTTTGCTCCTCTTAGAGGCCTTTTAAGGAGATGACGATTTTAACCAGCTGTAATGTTCAGGGAAGTTAATCTGCTGAGTGCCCGCACAAACTAAATCAAAACAAATCTTACAATCACCATTCCTTCGCACATGTTAAATCAGCCTCACCGCCCCATCCTCTCCTCTCTCTATCTGCCCAGTGGGGTGTGTGAAAACTTCACCTCCAAAATAAGAGCCGTCCGTCAGCTTGGTGTCTTTGCTGCTCTTCGTAATGACGCTGACGACGCCGTGCTGGATGAAGTACATCTTCTTCCCAATGGTTCCCTCCCTGATGATGTAGTCGCCCGGTTGGAAGACCTCGAAGCGCAGTTTGGTCAACATGGAGGTGACAAAGTTGGGGTCGGCGTTGGCGAACAGAGGCATGGAAGCTACCAGTTTGCGGCAGTTGAAGTTGATGATTTCCTGAGGAGGACGCAGGAAACCAGCTGTTAGTGAAGGTGACCGTTATGCCTCCTCAAACAGGCTAGGACACGTCTACGGACTACACAAACATGTTTATTACATCTTTATGCACAAACTCATTCTTAGATGATAAGATTTTAGTCATTACTGCTTCTGTTGAGTTCCTTTCAGAATGGGCTGCTCAACGTTTACATTCACACGTGAAAATGGCTGCAAACAGACGTGCAGTTATACAACTAGGCATTTTTGAAAAGCAGAAGTAGAGCCTCCTGCACAAGCAACAAGAAGGCAGCAAGTGGTTTCTGGATGGTAAATCAACATGAAAACACTAGTTTTTTCCAGCAGCCATTGTACGGCAAATACAGCAGTAGAACCAGCTGACCAAACGTGCCGTCAGCTTCGGTTGCTAGGTGATGAGCTGGGCTTTGCTGATTCGTAACGTTACATGCCTGTATTTTGTCCTTCCTGCCTTTAACTGTATGTCAGTCTTTGCCTTCAGCTCCGTCTCTCTCTTCAGCTCTGTCTCTTTCTTCAGCTCTGTCTCTTTCTTCAGCTCTGTCTCTTTCTTCAGCTCCGTCTCTCTCTTCAGCTCTGTCTCTTTCTTCAGCTCCGTCTCTCTCTTCAGCTCTGTCTCTTTCTTCAGCTCCGTCTCTCTCTTCAGCTCTGTCTCTTTCTTCAGCTCCGTCTCTCTCTTCAGCTCTGTCTCTTTCTTCAGCTCTGTCTCTCTCTTCAGCTCCCTCTAGCATCTTCTGTGAGTCCATTCAGTAGATTAGCATTCTCACAGCTGTTTCACAAACAGTAATTTTTTTGAGTATTTTTATTTAGTTTTTACTTGGGTGAGGCGATCTCGACGCTGCATGTGTATTTTTCAATCATTATAAAAGCAGCTTAGTGCTCTGTTAATAAGGTTCTCTGCCCTCATACAGCCGTTACTAATCAGATTACAACACTATTAACATTATCATGGAAAGTAAGGCAGCCATATTGGATTATATCAATAATTATCTGAGCATCATTGAGAACGGGATGCTCTCATTTATGCTGACATGGTATGACTTCTATGAATCCAAACTCAGTTGGGCTTCACATTTTCGTAAACCGACCTCTCGCAGCGGCTCGTTCAGCTCCTCCAGGATGCTCTCCTCGTCGAACATCTTGCCCTGATATCGGTGCTCATAATAGTCGTGGATTCTCTGCCTCATGTCAGCAGGGAGCTTGTGGAAGGACATGTACTGCTCCACTTGCTTATACTGTGACAAAACAACAAGATTTCAACTTTTAAAACCCGTTCAGAACCGCTCCAAGAATCCGACTCGCAACGGCAGCTTTAAAGCGACTGCTTCTCCTGCAAAGACAAAATGCAAAGTCATGTCAGAATGAATATATTAACCTGATTGATGTGCTGGCTCAGAGGTGGACTATAATGTATCTCATTATGTTAACAGTCAACTGTCAGGCCATCTGTGAAACCTGCTCGCAGTGCGGTGTTGTGGCTCTGCCCCATCTGACAATTACAGTTGTGCTCTGCAGGCTGCAGCTAATGACATTAACCAGCGTGTCCTTCAGCAGTGTACTCTACCAGCAGACCAGCGCCGACGATCACAGCACCCAGTGTACGTATGGCGCTTCCTGCCATAAGCCTCTGCTCTGAGGTTATTAAATCTGTGCCTTATCTCGTTTTATCCCTCCCAGAGTCGGACATGGAGATCTAATAGCGAGTTCCCCTGGATATTCCTCATTTTTTAAGGTTTTTGTCACCATTTCACATCAAAAAACAGTGAAGCTTCTGCTGCCCATCTATAAATATTTAAACAGATTTTAGGTGAAAAATAAGTATTTGTAACGAGGGTTAGCGAACTGTCATCAAATGTCAAACATGATTTTAACCAGACATAAAATTGTATTTGTTATGTTAATATAATACATACAGTGCCTTACAAGAACATTCACACCTCTTGAGGCTTTTTCAGATTTGGTCACATTACCTCAGTGCAACTTATTGGTATTTTATTGGGATGATGTCAACAAATTGCATGGAGGGTTTCTGCAGGCTTCAGCAACTCAAATGTAGGATTTTTTAAAAATCATTTTGAATAAAATTTAAGATCTGTGTGAGAACAGAAATGTACAAAAGAAAATACAATATTTCATATACATATAAAATTGCACTTACATGTAAAATATGCTAAAAATACCCATAAAAGACGCAAAAAGCTATCGAGCTACCTACCAAAGCTATATTAGCAGCTTGTTAGCAGTAGCCTTAACTGTCTTGAGTTAAAAAAAAAGAAATTAAAAACTTTACAAATACAAATCCAGCCAACACAAAATTTAAGACCTGTGATTAAAATATTTAACGCCTACTTACATAAAAAAAAAAATTAAGGCATTAATTTTAGACAGTGAAATTTAAGACTGTTTAAGAACACAGTTTGTTTTTACTATGAATTATTATTAAGGCTAGTGACATGCTTGTGTATATAATATCATAATCTGCCGGATTGGAGCATTTCTTTTTCTAAAGGTTCAGCTGCTTAAAGGTATCCTAACACAACAAAACAAATCTCACCTTTTCTTGGTACTGCCTCCTGGAGGAGTCCAGAGACTGGATCAGAGCTGTGGCGTGACCCACAAACATGGCGAAGCAGGTGGCGCCCACAATCATGCTGAGGATGGTGAGCCAGACGTCGGCCATGCCGATGGGCGGGTACAGGCCGTACCCGATGCACAGCATGTGACTCATGGCTTTGAACAGGGCATAGGAGTACTGCTGACCCCAGGTGTCGTTCTGGAGGAGAAGTGGAGGCGGAAAGAGAAACTTCATCAGTAAGAATGCTGCAGCATACTGCTGCATCGTGTCTGTGGGAGCTTTGTTGGGAGTTTCAGAAAAAAGAGTCCAGGTGGTGAGCATTTTATCCTGCCTGTTGGGAACCATAACTGCTTATGTTTAAGTTAGTGTTCCTAATATCATGCTAGCACTTACTTTAGCTTCTGTTCCACCAATCAATACACAGAGGATCAGAAAAGAAAAATGCCCAAGAAGAGAAAGAGTAAAAATATTTAGTCATTTAAACACTAATATTCAGTATGTTAATGAGGAGTAGAAAATCTTCAAATATGGCCTGTTAAGTCTGTAGGTGTGAAAAGATTAATCGGTTTAATCGTGATTAATTGATTATCAAAATAATTAAGTAATTGATTAATCATTAACTGGAGTATACAGCCTGTAAAGAACAACATAGTCAGAGCCTTAAATCATGCAAAACTGTACAAAATATATACATTTTGCATTTAAGATATAAAACAAACCTTTATCTATAAATGCATCTCTGGAAAAAATGAAGAGCCCACTGCATGAACCCCATTAAAAACCTCCTGCTTCTTCCATCAAATATTGTTTCTGAACTCTTCCCAAGTTAAAACATTAATATTGTTGTTTCTAACTGAATCTGAACTTCTTTTTTTGCATTATTTAAAGTCTGAAAGCACTGCATCTATTTTGTTATTTTGACCATTTCTCATTTTCTGCAAATAAATACTAAATTTTTGCTTAGGATTTCATAGACTAAAAGATTCATTTTACATATACCTATAAAAAGTAAAATCAAAGGGACTGATCATTTGAAGTGGCCTCTTACTTTTTTCCAGAGCTGTATGTTCTACCAGAACTCCTTAAGTGGCATAGCTTAGCACACACTAAAGAAATGCTGCAATTTAGGTAAAAAAATAATTAATTCTTATTTAAATTTTTTTTATTTATTTGCATGTTTATATAATATTGTATAAAAGAGGCTTAAATTAAGTCATTTTATCCGATTAATCCTCAGGATAACCTATACATTCATCAATAACTAAAATAATCATTAGTTGAAGCCCTAGTTTGAATACAACATAATGTTATTTTGGGATTTGGGATTCGAATCTGCCCAATAATTCCCTTACCACCATTTTGTTCCGGGTGACCCAGCAGTCCGGAGGGAAGTCCTGCAGCATCGGGACCAGGAACTGCAGACAGCCGTCCCAGTGGCACAGCAGCAGCATCATGCCAATCAGGTTCATGATTCGCACCATGGCACTGGCAAGATCGTACGTCATGTGAAAGACCTACGATGAACGGGAAACAAAATGGGACAAGACGTGATGAAACGCTCACACTTTGAAAACAAACTTGAGATTTTAACTCTCTCCCCTGACATTTGGGGACCTGAGATGAAGTGCAGCATCTACTTTAGAGCAGCAGAGGCTGTTTAAGTGGTTTTAATCAGTTAGTATACAGCGTGGGTAAACACTGCCTCAAAGAAGCAGCTTAAAACTGAACGTGTAAAACTGAACGTGTAAAAAACTGTTTAAAATGTCTTTTAGGTGATCATGTTTGTCCACATTTCAAAATGATATAAAATCGCAGTGGAATGGAGGAGTTTCTCCGCAGGGAAAGATTCCAGAACTATGTTCCTCGGCTGGCCTGGGAACGCCTTGGGATTCCCCCAGATGAACTGACCCAGTTCGCTGGAGAGGGGGAAGTCTGGGCCTCTCTGTTTAGGCTGCTGCCTCCGGATTAAGCTAAAGGTAATGGATGGATTTTAGAATAATATAAACTATATTTTACAGCAATCGCTTTCTGACAGGGTGGACTGAGGATTCCCCTGCATTCTAACTGATAGAGAATAGATAAAAATATAATCCTTGGTTTCTTTTTGGACAGTAGCCAGTCATAGTTAAAGTAACTTACTGAGTTATAAATAAAATTTAATTTATTAAAAATAAAGTTCTTGCATCCTCCAGTACATGGTATCTACGTTTTTATTTTGTTTTTTAATTATGTAAAGCACCTTGAAATGCCTTGCTGCTGAAATGTGCTATACAAATAAAATTTGATTGATTGATTGATAGAAATAACTGTAGAATCTGATCTATATTTAGATTATTTGGATCCAGCTGGCCTTTTCAGAAAAAGCTCACTCTGCTTCATTCTCCTACTACTCCCCAATAACACATTAACTGCTATTAAGTGTATGCTCTTTTCCTGTTTGGTTTTCTCTTTATAAAGGTTACATCATGAGTGTCTGGGGTTTTCAATACCAGCCGTATTTACAAAGGCCAGATTTATTTTTCTTGAGAGAAAAAGGTTCATCCTTCCTGGTAGAGCACAGCACCAAGTGGTGGAAAGATAATCTTCTCAATGAAGCTGGAAGAAACTCCCTGAGCGTTTCCATAGGATCTCAGGATTTTAAACTGTAGAGACAGTATTATGGAAAATTGTAGTGGTTTTGAAACTGTAGAGCTTTGAAAGTATGATGCTTAACATCAGAATCCAGCCCATGATTGATTGATTAAAAGAGAGTAAAAGAGGAATCTCATTAAATCAATATCAGCTTTTCAAAGCTTTACAAAAACCAGAAGTCAGAAACCAGCTGCACTAATCTGATCTCTACAAAAACATTATCTAGAAACAGCAAGTGCTTGTATCTTTCCTGAGCTAAAGGAAAAAGTCTAACTGTTTACAGGTTATCGATTAACGAGTTAATCTGAAGTTGCTCGTTCTTATAGATTAACAATAAATTGATAAGTGGCCATTTTCTAAAAACCTGAGTTTTGTCTTGTATAAAGAGGGACCACCATATTTCTATATGAGCAAATATTTTCATAATATTATGAATTTTTAAAATAACTTTTAAATTTTAACATTATTTTGTGTCAGATGTAATAAACACTGACTGGCAAGACTGAAATTTGTGGTTTTTTCACATTAGCATATTTAGACATATTTACAAAATATAGCAAAACTGTGACCTCTTATATTGCTAAATAAAAAATAAAAAATGAAAATAAGGTGTAAAACAGGCTTGTACAGAATTACTATCTGTGATTGAAGGTATGTTAAAAAATAAAAAAAAATTAAATGACAGATCTCAAAATCAACAGTAGTTGTTGGAATCATATTTTTTCATCATGTTGCAGTTTTTTTTTGGGGGGGGGGGTTGTTTGTTTTGCGTTACCGCCTCCTAACACCGGAAAGCTCGTAGCGCATCCCGCTTTCCGGCTTGAATCGTGTCCGTCACGGCATCAGTAAATCTGCTCCATGCTATGATCATCACGAGAGCCAGACTATCCAGACTATCCAGCGCACGCTATGGGAACCCAATCGCCCTTCCTCCGAAGCTACACAATTCCATGACACCGTAGCCATGGGGGTTGTGTACAACCGGTTCCACAGAGCTCCCCCAACACACCACAGCCGAGGCCTGGCATGCAGAGTCCCCCAGTTCCACCAGTCCAGTGGGTGGGACTCCAGACAATCACCCAGCGGCTGTCCCTTCGCCACCGGGGAGGTTGAAGACGCTGCCACACCTGCCCAACCACAAACATGCGGGCGACCAAACAAAGTTACGTGGTTCCCCGAAGGGAAGCTCACGATCGCTGCACTTAAAGGGACGAAGGCCTAACAGCCTGCGACGCCTCAGCTGCGGGAGGGGGACAGCCCCTTTCCGATTGAGTTTTTAGGAGTCGGGAGTCGGCTGGTCAGGCTCAACTCGTTCCCTTGGGCAGGTTGGTTTTGCTGGCAAGCCGTTGCCCAGCGGGACCACAAGAGGAGGTACAACTACTGCTCCTCGGCCATTAGGGGGCAGCCAGCCCAACTACTACCCCTTTTCAGTGGCCTAGGACCCCCAAAAGGAACATCCCGATGCTAGTGACTCCACCGTTCCTCGGCCCCCTGGGAGCGGTACTAAGCGGGGCTCGGTTAATCAGGTGCCCTTAAGAGAGTTATAGTTATCCCGCATTTTATGCGGTTCTGTTCTGAAACAGAACCGCATACATTTTTCATCCAAAACAGGACTCTGGACCGTTAGTCCATCCTGTTCTCATGCAGCTCCGCCATCTTTGTTTCTATAATTAGCTTGCGGATGACCAGCAGCGCCCTCTGCTGGATGGAAGCCAAACTACAACACTAAAAGAAGGTCTAAGACAGGGGTGTCAAACTCCAGTCCTTAAGGGCCACTGTCCTGCAGTTTTTATATGTGCCACAGGTACAAAACACTGGAATGAAATGGCTTGATTACCTCCTTCTTGTGTAGATAAGTTCCCCAGAGCCTTGCTAATGACCTAATTATTCTATTCAGGTGTGGTGCAGCAGAGGCACATCTAAAAGTTGCAGGGCAGCGGCTCTCCAGGACTGGAGTTTGACACCTGTGGTCTAAGACATAAGATTTTTATTTGTCATCAAGTGGATGTTATTTAATCGATTGGAACAAATTTTAATCTAATAAACCATTAATTGATAATTAATCGTAAGTCAATTAATTGTTTCTATCATTAGTGCACAGGTAATACAAAAAAAATATGAAAAAGACTCCCTAAATACAACATTGACTTACAGCTAGTGTTAAAACACAGACTGCAACCCTACAGCAGAGGCTCAAAAGCCTTCAATAAAGTTTCAATTTATAAGCTTTTCTAATGCCTAAAATTAGCTGTGTACTGATTTATCTGTGCCGATTTCCTTAATTCTGGGATATTGGTGATCGGCCGATATTTAGACATGAAGCCGATCTTATCCACTAATCTTTTTTACCTCAGCAAATGTCTAAATATTCTCTTTTGCTCTGCTGTGAGAGAGCAAAAGACTGACAGACCGGTTGCAGTTAAAAATAGTTACCAACACAATAACTTTCTTGCTATTGTTAGCAACATTTCAGATAAATTAGGTGATTATGGAATCACTAAATCAGGGTGGATGGTAAAAGGCAGACCTACCTCTTCCCATTGGTGGATGTAGCGAATGAGTCTGGAGAGACGCAGCAGCCGCAGCAGACTGAGGATCTTGGTGAACCGGACGATCCTCAGGGCCCGGGCCGTCTTGTAAAAGTCCGAGTCTATGCGAGTTTCCACGATGAGGAAGATGTAGTCCACAGGTATGGAGGAGACAAAGTCCACAACGAACCAGCTCTTCAGGTACTTGACCTTGATCTGGTGCGGGTCCAGGATGATCTCCGTGTTGTCCTCCTTAACGATGCCGGTGCGAAAGTTGAGAACGAGGTCCAGGAGGAAAAAGGTGTCCGACACGACGTTGAAGACGATCCATGGCGGCGTGTGCTCGTCCTTGAAGAAAGTGATTCCCACAGGGATGATGATGAGGTTTCCCACCATCAGCAGAAGCATGGTCAGGTCCCAGTAAAACCTGCAAACAGCGGTGGAAATAAGACTCATGCCTGGGCCTTGGACGATCAATTTTCCTGGACTAAAAGATCAATAAACTTTAAATGCTAGCAAATATTTAACACTGGAACTGGAAGACATCTGAAATATCCAAAATAAATAAACAAAACAACAAGTAAAATGAATCATGAAGTCTCTGTAAACAACATTGTTTACAGAAAAATCATAAGTAAAATCCAACAGAATGCTTTTTTCTTGTTTAGTTTTCTTACACATGAGTATTTCTTCTGCCAAAGGTTAGAACAAACAAAGGAAAGAAACGCACTGAAGGCATTTATCCCCAGATAACAGAAGCTAAATTGTATTAAACAGCTTTCTACAGATGTGCAGTGAGCAAAATAAATTAATGCTTTCCTTATGCATGCATCATTTCATAAGTCGTCTGTAGTTTAGATGATCCGGGTGAGTGACAGTGACAAATAGAGACAGAAGAAATGTTTTGAATAAGTCCAGTTAACACTTTAACACAGCCTGTGTGAGCTGTGAGGGAAATGAGAATGAGGCGCATTTCTGAAGCGATTCTTTCCATGTGTTAACGTAAAAACAACAACAATAATAATAATAATAATAATAATAACAATAATAATAATAATAATTTGTGTGAAACCAGGAGCAGCCTCCTTCTGAAACTGAAAATACTGTGGAATAATGTCCAAAAAAAAAAAGAAAACAAATTGATTCAGCATAAAACTGCAAGAAATTGCTGAACTTCCAAAAAAAAAAACTATCATAATTCAGCATTAAAAAGAAAAACAGTTTCTGTTGCAAATATCATGAGTTACCCATGAGCAAATATAGTTTTTATTAACAGTGTAATTTGTATTTCTAGACCAGAAAAAAAATTTAATCAGTTACAGTAAAAAAAAATCACTAACTTTAATATAGGACACTGAAAATATTTAAATGTATTATGTAGATGAAAAAATGCTAGTTACATTAGCAGATAAATTAACTCATAACAAGGGAAACATGTCTTGTTATAAATGAAATAATCTGTCAACAGAAATAGTAATTTTCTATCAGTAACAATGAATTATTTACTTAAAACAAGTAAAAGTTACTTTTAAGTTAGTTTGTCTGATTTCAAGTTTACTAAGATATTTGCGCTGGAAATTAAACCAAAAATACTTGGTAAGATTTTGTTTTTGCAGTGCATCTTTTATTCTATATTACCATCAACTTAAAGTTTAGATATTATTGTAATATTTACTTTGCATCTAAACTCACAGGAACAATCAAGTCTTTATGAGAAAAGGGAGCTTGAACATGTCAAGCTTTTTTCTTTCTTCTTTTTTTTTTTACAGGCCTGGTTTTGCATGAGATTGCAGGTCTGGTCCATTTCTGAGAACTAACTAACCTGTAATCAATCCAGCTGGAGTTCTGGCACACCTAAACCTGCCAGGACGCACGCTTCGCATCGACACACCCACCGACTGCCGTTAGCACCCAGTGGGTTCATGGGAAAACGGGACGGGAATGTGAGAAGTCTGAGTTGGACCTGCTGCTCCACATTAAACAAGTCAAACTCCAGCAAAAAGGCACTAAAAATGCAGCATTTTGAGGTTGTGGAAGAAGATACAAAACAAAGCAGGTAGAGAAGACATACAGATAAAAATATGCATCAAAACGCCTTAATGATCTATTGTCTTTTAGAAAGAAGTTGTATGTTTATTCTGCATTTGTTTGCAAATTCACTCATTTATCTACGGTTCTGTGATAACACAGATACACATAGAAAGACAACTGAGAATAAAAACGATTTGTGTTTTATTCCCTGATCTAAATTCTGATCTAAATTATTAATTTTATTAATAATTGCCTTCAGCACTTCATAGTTAATCAAAGACAAACCAAACACCTACACAACAACTCAGTTAATGCATTGTTTTATATCGAAAGAATAAAAAATTATCGTGAGAATTAAATTCTGGCCATGATACAAACCCATAATGGCTCAAATTAGCCGCTTGAGGCCTTCAGAAAGACGGTTTGTGGATCTGGTACAAAATTTAAAGAATTTAAAATCAGCGCTTGTACTGAAGATATTCTTCAGATGAAGGGTTTTCAGAACGTGCCAACATGCTGCAGCGCTTCCAGTTTACCCAGACAAGCAGACCATAATAATAGTCTGCAAAGAAACAAAGCTGTCAACTCAGGAACTACAACAAATGCAGGACAATCAGAAAGAGATTGAATAACTTTAACGTTAATGTTCGACAAAAAACAGAACTTATAGGACAGATATGTTTGGACGGATAGTTTAGGGTAGAACCTCATAAATCAAATGCAGCATTCCAGCAAAAGATACACACAAATGTTTAAAGCAACAAGGTGGAAGTGCAAAGATGAGCTAAAGGAAAAGGTGAACTAAAGCTGAAGCAGATCTGAAACCTGCAACTTGGCAACGACCCAAAAACACAACATCAAATTCAGCAAGAATTTAGAAATGGAAAGTTCTGGGTCGGAAGAATCGGAACTGGGTCACTTCAGGCTGCAGTGTGAACACATAAGAACTTTATACAACACAGAAAGATGCTTCTACAACATGGGGAAAAAAATAAGAGTTTTTATCGCTTTATGGAGTAACATTTTGACCTTACATAGAAATTTCAGCTCGGCGCTAAAGAACAGGGTCAGCCATGATACAAAGTTGATGAGGTTACGGCCTTCGCTTAAGGGTCCCGCTGCGGCAGCTTAGCAACGGTTGAACGTGAATCCCTGACCTGCTGGTCGGTCACAAAGAGCCTCCGTCATTAAGCCTCCACTGCAAGCAGAGGAGAGAACAGCTTCAACTTCTTTATCTTGAATTTAATTATTTAGAACCTGCACGAAAAGTAGGAACCAGCGATGGGGATGGAGACCATTTGTCCTAATCAGCTTTCTGTTGTTCTCTGCCAAACAAAGCATTTGCATTCCTCTCCACATCTGGCCCGTTGTCTCCGCGCTGACACACTGGTCCTAATTGCACATCCCCACTCTGGCTAAATCCACCGTTATCTCCTGGGAATCCATGTCATCTCCAGAAGTCAGCTCCCATCAGCCAGATGTTAAGTAGTTAGCATTACAGCTCAGCCCCGCGTCACAGAACAGCTGGATGAAGAATAAATAAATTAATAAAAATAAAGGTCTGAAGTGGACCGTGCATTACTTGTTGGCTCACCGGCTCCCAGCATGCAACACAACGGCGTGGGGAGAAACGTTCTGGTGCGAGGACGTTCAGTTAAAACACCTCTTACAGCTGAGGGTTGTTCGAGGAACCTGGCAAGATCTGGGTTAGCGTGCGGCTACGTTAAGACAGCACAAAGTCAGGGGAGTTACAGGCAAAGTGAACACAACAAGGCTTAAAATGGTGAAAGGAGCTTAGATCAATCAGGACAGCTGAAAAAAAGGGATCACATTTGTACTAGAGATACTTATCTCCGACTGGCAGATCGCAGCTGAAGCAGAACAGCCTGCATGCAGCTCAGTGGCTTAACACACACCTGTACCGCGGCTCAGGCCCTCCAGCAATCATATTAAACATATTTGCACAGCGTGCCAGTTCAGTTTGTCTGCTCCTGCGTCCGCAAACAGCGTTTAGTTCTCTAGTGTCAAAGACAAAAAGATACAAGACCACAATATACACTGCTGGGGGAAAAGAATATTTACATTTTATTCTTTACTTCTTCTGACACTAACATGTTGGAAAAGTAGAAGGTCCATTGGCAGATAATTTCTCTTATAACAAGACATTTTTCCATGTTATAAGTTAATCTGCTAGTGTAACTAGCACCTTTACATCAATATTAAGGAGTCATTTACTTAAAACAAGCCTCTATATATTGTTGGAAAGTTCCTTGTAAGTTGGTTTTGACTTATTTTAAGTTTACTAAGATATTTGCAGTAGAAACTAAAAATACTTGTTGAGATTTTGTGTTTTTGCAGGAGAAGCCCAGCCTAACAGAACTACTCCAAGAGTTCATCAATGAGGTTACAGAATATCCAAAACAGCATCTAGAGTTCAGCAGGTCAGACTTCACTCAGGTAAAGTCAGTCTGATGACATAAGCAAATATCAAGGCTTTCTGTTGATGCAGATTAAACATGGCTGCATATGTGAGATGTGTATGTTTTGTTTTTAGTTGTTTTGCTAAAGATGGATGCAGCTGCATGACAAACAGGAGACAGGACAGTAAGCAGCAGTAGACTGCATAATAATAACTAATTGTACAAGTATAATTTAGAAAGAGTAGAAATAAGATGTGTAGACATGTATAATGTGGGATATTTGTGGAAAGGATTTAATATGTTTTATTTATTAAATCAAACTGGATATGAAAGTTTTGGTTTTTTATGTTTGATTGCTATTATGATTTTTTGGTTGTTGCTGTTTTAGTTGTTTTCTTCTTAATCAAACACGGAGAACCAACATTTACCTGCATATGTTTATTACTTTTATAAACTGTGGAGTAATTATACCAACATTTAGCTTTATACTTTAATATCAGAGCGAGACCAAGAGGAACTCCTGCTAGTTTATTACTTAGCAAACCAGAACAAGAATCAGACATGGAGAACCAACATTTAGCTTTATACAAACCCAGAACTCAACCCAGAATGACAGGAACCAACATCTAGTTTTAAACCTCACTAATCCAGAAGGTGAAAGTTTTCTGCTTTACTACCTGAATGACTGGCTGTAACACGTGAAACCGAATCCTTCAGAAAAACCTGGAGGATGAAGACCGGCGCTTCATTTGTGACCTTTGGCTCAGACCATGGCTCTCATAGGTTTCTGGGTTTTTCATTGCAGTTTAGTTTTATTTTGCTGTAGCTTTTTGTTTGTCCTGAAAAACTCGGGATCAATATTAGTAGATAATACATCTGACAGAATATTCACGGAACTCTGATCCAGAACCGCACAGCATTCTGGGAGATGTAGGCAGAGGAAATGCTTTAGCTGCTCAACCTCTCACAGCTAGCTAAGCAAAGTTGGTGGAATCAAGTATTTGGTTACCTAGCAACAACTTGATGAGTAACTAATGGTTACCTAGCAACAACTTGTTGAGTAAGTAATGGTTACCTAGCAACAGCCTGCTGAGACACGTGCACAGCAGCAGTTTCATTTTTTGCCTCATAACTTCTTAAAAATAACATCATGGAGTAAAAACTGGATAAAACAGGAAAGGTCACATCACCAGGTTGGCAATATTTCATATTTTTAAAGCAAAAAGCTAATCAATAATTATCAATATCGACTGATATGAAACATTTATATAGTGGTAAGTTTTTCAGTCATATTGTTTGTCCAGTTCTGTCTTTAAAATGTGGCGGTCTGAAGCATTTTTGATAAAAGAAAGTAAAAACATAAGAAATGTGTAGAGCGGGGAGGTTTGTTTTCGCAGCAGAGCTGTATTTATTCCACCGTGTTGAGCTGACTCAGTCTGTGTTCGCTGCTCTTTTCATATTTTCCCACAAATGAAGACGAATGTCTGCAGCAGCAGCAGCAGAACTTCCCATGCTCACACTGATAAAAGCCAAAAAAAGAAAAACAAAATCCAGCCGTAATCTTCAGAGCTGCAACTTAAAAAGGCTGAAAAGAATTTGATCTAATAAAATAAAATAAAATAATAAAAAAAACCGTCCTGATGCAAAATGTGACCCAAAGAGACCCTGAAGTAACAACTCCTCACAGCACAAGTTTAGAGTTAACAGCTGGACGGCCTGATTCCTCACCACTTTGTTCCCATTTCAATCTCTCTAGTTTTTACTCTGCATCATCTGTCTGTCTGTCTGTCTGTCTGTCTGTCTGTCTGTCTGTCTGCGTCCTGTGGTGTGTCCCCTCCCTGTCCATGCCGACTCTGCTCCATTAGTCTAATTGTGCCGTAATAATCTCCACTGATGTGTGCTTCTAATATCTTGAATGGTCATGTTACCCTATTTTGATTACCCCATTTCCAAGCCGCCGCTACGCTTTCTGTAATCCACCGCTTGAAAACATAGGAAAAAAAATGCAATTCAGATGAGTGCAAAAAAAAAACCCCTGCAGTGACACACATCAGCGTACAATATGATGACAGTGAACCTCAAGGTTAAATGTCATGAAAATCCCTTGATGGTGGTGATACACATCCGGTCGAGCGGGAAAATGGTGCAGCGCTGCTGGGAAAATTAGGGAATTATGAGGGATGAGTGTAATGAAGGCATAAAAAAGCTGATAAGAAAATTGGTGGGTTGGATAGCTGCACAGCTCCGGTGCACATGCACGCCCACACATCTCCAGGCTGGACACAAGAAGAGCTTACAGCCTGTTTATGTGCTTTAAAAGCGGCACAGTGACCGGCAGAATTTAAGAGGATTTTGTTTGCAGTGGAAGTCCTTTTTGTTACACCAAATGTTTGCTGGTAATAATTGCTCTTGCTTCGCGGCTTTAATGGAAATTTTTCTTTGCTTCAAATCTTTCTGCATGTTTGGATTCTCTCAGGGTACTCCGACTTCCTCCCACATACCTGCCGCAAACGATAGTTAATGATTAATCAATCATCAGAACGATTAATTGATTAATCCGGTAAAAAAAAAAATTGGCCAATTCTGCAGATTTTCATTTAAACCTCCTTCAAACAGTGTACAAATAAACAAAATACTAAATTCCTTTTTTGAACAATAAATTAAACGCTTGATTATTTGTAGCAAAAGATGAATCTGCAGCAAAAAAATAAATTGAGATTACGTTTAACATCAACATCTTAACATCAATACAGTGTAATCTGTTTATTAGGTTTTGGATTAACTGATTAAATTTTTTTTTAAATCACAGAATTTGAACCAGGTGAAGGTAAAACTGCCACTTGAGGAGTTTTGGGTAGAACATATTTACAAACAAAGTTTTTTTTCCCTATCAAACAAAATTTTTTGTACAATTTTGGCTTAATTACCTCTCTGAGTAAGTTGTTCTTTCATTAATTGGCCGTTTTTTGAGTCCGGTTAACAATTAATTATTACTAAATTAGTTGTTGATTACTTAAACAGTCGATTAATCGCCAATAATTAAATTAGTCCGAAGACATTTACGATTCTTCAGGAGTTTTTGCTCCTGATCATGTTCTGTTATTAAACCAGATTTAAGGTGTTTTTAATGACCAGTCTAACTCTTTGACTGAATCAATGCAGCCTATAAATTCATCTTCTGTGGTGATAAATTACCTAAAATCACTGTACGGGTGGATTATCCAGAAGCCTGCAGACTTCACGCGTTCCCTCTCATGCTCCACGGCCCTCTCGCTGCCCAGCATCCGCAGGGAAAACTTGTTGACTCCCGGCTGGAGCATTGCCCCGAACTGCCGGTGCATGAAGCCGGCCTGGTACAGTCGGTCATCTTCGGGTATGATCTGGTCCGCGCCCTCCAACTTGATGAAAGTTGACTGGTCGAACACGGACGGCTGCCCGGGTGCGCCGACCTGCAGCCCGCCCGCCGCCCGGTCCTGGGCCCCCGGCTCCCCGGGTGAACTCTCGCTGGCCCCGGCGTCCGTCTCCGGCAGGAGGCATCGCTGCTCCGCTGGATCCGAGCCCGCAGGATGCCTCCCGGTGATGGAAGAGATGCTGCTCCGGAAAAAGCGGCAGTCCCCGTTCAAGTTGGTCTTCAGCACGGAAACGTCCCTGTCCAAGTCTTCGCTCCTGGCCTCCTCGACGCTCCTGCAACTGCTTGCGGGAGACAGAGAGGACAAATGTTTTAGCCGAATACTTTTCCTCCTGGTGTCCTTGTCGCCGCTGTCTCCTTCACTGTCAGTCACAGTGGGTTTTTGCACAATGTTTTGCGGCAAGCTGTAGAGCCGTTTGCGCATGGAAGACTGGAACCTTTCCATTTTTATTTATTAAAAAAAGAAGAGGAAGAGGAGGAAGAAGCGGGTGCTCTCTAAGGACAGCCCCAGAAAACAGAGGGATAAATCATGGATCTCACACAGTTGGGCTCCCGCTGGAGGCAAAGCAGCAACAGCGCATCCGCAGGATGGGTCGTATCTTCTCCGACACTTGGGACGTGCCGCTCTCCTCCGGCTCAAACATTGACACGAGTCGACGGTATGCAGCCGCTTCAGTCAACACGCACATACCGGGGTGGAAAAAACACGAGAAACGCCAGAAAATCCAGGTGGGCTGAGCGAGACAGAGACAGAGCGAGCGCTGCCGGGAGCGCATCAGGATGCAGCATGCTGAGCGTCGGACGTGCCGGAGTGGGAGAATAATGCTGCTGCTGCTGATGCTGCCGCTGCTGAGGTCCTCAATGACAAAGCAGCATCTCCACCTCTCCGAAATACCCGAGCTCCCTCTCAGTGCAAGGTGAACACGCACACGCACGCACGCAGCTGGCACAGACATCCACAGCGCGTCGACATCGCTGATCCTCCCCGAAAAGCCTCCTGCTTTCCAATAACGCGAATATCGATGGAGCTGATCTATCGGGTTGCCATTGGAGACGGGATGCGCCCACCCCACCCTGCCAGGACAACTGGAGGGAAATATTCACAGAGTTGGGGAGTAACTCGTTACATTTACTCAGTTACATTTACTTGAGTAACTTTTTTTGAAAACATGTACTTTTTATTTTTACTTGAGAATTTTATTAGGAAGCATTTATACTTTTAATTGAGTCAAATGTCTGTTTCATATTGAAATAAACTGATTTAGAAACATTTTCTTTAGCCTGATTTTGTAGTTTTGTTATTTTCATGAATTATTGCCACTTTGATCATTAAAATTTCCATTTAGCTTTATATTATTGTCCCTTTGATGATGTAGTTTTTAAATGATCAGTTGCTCGGTACTTGAGTAGATTTCTTTACTCTTCCTTGAGTAATTTCTGGGACGGATACATTTTACTTTTACTTGAGTAAAAATATTAAGTAGTGCTACTTTGCAATTTTTTTTGTAATCTGCCTCCTCTTTTGGAAAACCTTCCTTGGAGTTCAGGGTTCACTTGGAAATGTAATTTCTATCTCTACCAACTAAACAACTGGCACAAACACTGACATCTAATACAATTTCAATCTGAATTTGAGTTTTAAGAAGCTTAATATTAATGATAAATCTGAGTTTTTATGTCAAGCCTGTCAAAAACAACAATTTGAGTTTTTTTCCTTGCTTATAATTTTAACTCCTTTTCTGCGGGGGATGATAAAAAATATTATTCATTTTACTTGCTCGCCACATTCTGACCTACAAGCTAAATGTAAAGATAAAAATGGAGGGTTGTTAGGGAGTTGCTTTAGTGTTTAATTATTATTGTAGTTCCATTCTTATTGTGTTCCTCAGTTTCTCATTTTGATTACATCAGTTTTCTTTCTATTTTTACTTTAGTTCAGTCCTTTCTCAGTGATTCTAATTTATGTTTATTTATTCCTAGCTATAAGATCCTCCTGTTAAATTAAATTTTGTTCGCCCCGTCATGCTTCTTGTTTGTTTCTGATGAAATCTACTCTCTACCTCAGCATCTCAGCTTTTGGGTCCTCTTCAAACAGAATATCATGACAGGTAGGCAGAAATAATCTGTAATTAGTCCATGATCCTCAGCAGGGATTTCATTTTAGATATAAAGTCCATTTGTTTTATAACCTAATTTAAATAACCTAAGTTAAATAACCTAAGTTAGATTTCTCTAAATCTTTATTCCCGTAACCTGCTATGGTCTTTGGTGTTTATGGTGCAGTTGGTTTCCTAATGTCCTCTAACAAACCTCTGGATATTGATCACAGCTGTGAATTTTTTTATCTCGATCGTTTGTCTGTTGGTGCCACATTTTAACACCTGTGCTGTATCTGCTAATAAAATACAGCACCATGATAAAACTTATGGCTTTTATTTCTGGTATGACATCCAGAAATAAATGCTCTCTATCTGGCCGCCTCTGTGAAATCCCTCTGAAAGAGACATCAAAATTACTGAAGTTTCATTTTCTCCTCTGTAAGTTAAACCCTTTATTGGTCTTCTCTGTAAATAACTTAGTAAATGTTAAAACAAAATGAAAAAGGATTGTTGTGTGTATTTTGATCCCTCCATGCTGGAGATTTTCTTTTATTTCCGCACAAATCTGTTCTTAAACTTTGCTGGTCCTCATCAGTCTGATCTCCTGACAGCTGTAATTCCATCAGGATGTCACTAGATGGCGCAATTCTCCACGTGTTTTCACATTAGAGCTGCAGGAAAACAGTCCCGCCAATGGAGGAAATTATACAGACCAGCTTTTAGTTTGATATTTCACTTATCGGCAAGCCAACTTGCATACAAGCTAAATATTTAGCATCCCAAATATCTAGTTAGTAAGTTAAATATTTAGTTTTGAAGTAAATATTTAGTTTAAACATTTTATGTTTTGCTTGAAATGAAATGTTTACTTTGGGAAAAAAATATTTAATTTAAGAGTTAAAATATTTAGTTTGAAAACTAAAATAAGTTTCAAATTAAATATTTAGTTAGAAAGCTAAGTATTAAGTTCAGCTGTCTAAATATTAATTTTGCAAATAAATATTTAGACTAAAAACTATTTTCTGAACTAAACTTTCATTAAGTTTACCTGTCTAAATATTCATGTTCAAAATGAATGAATATTTTGAAAATGAATATTTAGATAGGTAAATATTTGCTAATTTAGTTCAAAAAATATTTAGCTCCAAATTAAATATTTCTTTTGGAACTATTTAGTTTGAAAACTAAATATTTGGCTTTCTAACAAAATGTTTAATTTGAAAGCTAAATATTTAGCTTGCAAACTCAGCATTTAACTCCAATTTAAATATTTATTAAAATAAAATAAATATTAAAAATTTAGCTAAATATTTAGAAAGTTAAGTATTTAGTTTCGAAACTAAATATTTATCTGCATTTTAAATATTTACTTTGGAACTTTGACATTTATAAACGTATGAATAACATGGTTAAAATATGACTGATTTTTTTCATGACAAGCTAAATAAAACAAATTATTGTTCATTTTTTAATGTGTAACTTCGCAAATAGCCATTATGTTTGTTGCTCTCCTCAGCTGTAATTCCCTCATGATCCACTAGATGGTGGTCTTCACACATTTTCACAGGGAACGCTGCAAGAGTGTTTGATTCCAAACATGTAAGACGTTATATATATGCCATATATAAAAACTGCTTAAAGAAAACACCACAGTTTGTTTGTCTTAATATATTTATTGTTAAAAATGAGTTGAAGTCCTGGGAAACGTGTCAGCTCTGACATGGGTCTCTCTCCCGCTGCCTCCCATGCCAGCTGATGAAAACTCATGCAGCTGTGTAAATATGCCGTCGATGCTCTACGGTGATCCTACTAGTTTAAAGCTTTGTCACAGAGGAATCAGAAGCTGCAATGACTTTCAATATACTGATATGGATAATAATTGCATAGGATAATAGCCATGCTGTACAACACACATGAATACAAAATAATATATTAGAATGATTCAGATTTCCTAAAGTAGATTTGTACAGTTTGTCGTTATTCTTAACATTTAAGTGCATCATATGATATGAATAATCTATATATTAAATGATCTGATACATAATTATAGCGATTTATTACATACAGTACATACATGAAGTAAAGTAAACCTTAAACAGCTTTAGAGGGACACTGCAAAGCCCTTAAATGTGATATACATATATTTTATATATATTCATATGATATAATAAAATGAATTAATGGTATGCAGAAGAATGATAAAACTATACACATCTGTCATACCGGATTAAGGTGATCTTTTCTTTTACATTGCAGGGTTTTTGTTTTTCACAGTACAGTTTCCACAACCTCAGGAGAAAAATAACAATAAATAATAATAATTATAATAATAAATAAAAAATCAGGAAGAAAGCCTATTCTGTGTCAAACCGAAGGTCAATATTTCGCATGCATTATTTTATAAGTTGTAAAAATATAAAATTAGCGATTAAGAAGGAAAAAACTCAAACAACAACCGCATGCAGCAACAATGGTTATAATGTTAACTCTGTAATGGTTTGAGTAGCTTAATGTCTCACACCCTCACACAATGAAATAATAAGGCATGCCTCATTTGATCCCACAACCACTCCTCTAATGGCAGATACATTGATGAGCGACAGCTATGGAGTCCCTTCTTGTTTACCTTCATATGGTCAATACATGATTAATGAGACCTGCAAAAAAAGAGAAAAGATTTAATCATTAAACCAGCATCTTTAATACAGATCATCATCTTTCAGAGTTATATTGAGAACAGGCTTCCCCTGACGATGAGTGTAGCCTATCCTAGCTTCTCTTTATGAACTATAAGAATATATAAGACCTGCATAAAACATTCATTAAAACATTACTGTCATGAGTGTTCATTAATTATTAAAAAGGAGCCAACATCAGGTGAAGAAAAATTATAAAATATACTCTGAAAAAACACAAACTCTCCCTAGACATTTTTGGTCTAGTTTCTAGTCCAAATACTGAAAAATAAGACAAAACTAACTTATAGGCGACTTTTCAGCAAGATATGGGAGGGTGTTTTATGCGAATAATTGATTAATATTGACAAAAAGTCGACACATCTTTCCCTTGTTATAAGTGAAACAATCTACAAGTGGAACCAGTAGGTTATTTTTAAATCAAAATTAAGAAATTGACTTAAAACAAGATACACATATCAGCAGTAATCTCCCTGCGTTTATTCTACAGAAAATATTTCCTCAGTTTAAATCTGAGATTTTCAAAATATCTACATTTCTTAAATTCAACTTTTAGAAGCACAAAAGGATAAAATTAAGGCACTATTCAGCTTCCATAAACAGGTTAATGGGGGCTGACCAGATGACCAAACATGCAGGAGTTCCATTTGGGTTGCTAGGCAACGGGGCTGGAATTGGCTGGGGTTGCCTGGTAACAGGGCTGGACTCGGCTGGGGTTGCTAGGTAACGAGGCTGGGCTCGGCTGGGGTTGGGAGATTTTTTTAAATGGCTCGTTTCCCAGATATCAAAAAACATAAACTTATTGCCATAAACGACGGAGTGTTTTTTACCGTCTTTGTTATTCTTTTTAACGCTTGGGTTGAATTTAGAAGCAGCAGAAACTCAAATGGAATTACAAAAATGGGAAAAATGGGAATTTTGTGTAAAAGGTCCCCCTTAAAGCTGGGCCAGACCGTGCGATCTGGAAGAAAATTCCTAGAAGTTAATTTGAACTCGATGTCTTCGTTGACTCAGTGTGACTGACGCACCAAAAACTGATTTAGCTCCGTCAAAAACATCAAGCTGTGTCTGATAGCATCTGAGAAAAATCCATCAGCAACAGATGTCTGATTTCTTTCCTTCTGCTTTTGCTGTTATGTTCCAATTGATTAAAAAAACGTGTAGCTTCCTGACTGGTTGTTGGTAAAATTAAGCTAAAGATCAGCTGATTTTCTCAGTGCATCTCTTGGCTGATCATTAAAATCACTTCCAGTAGGAATAAAATACTCACTGTTCAGACAGGTTTCTCAGTTTGTGTTCCTCTGACGGAGATTCTTGTCTTTGTGGTTGTTGGTTGAATTAGTTTTCCTTAAACAGAAAATAAGCAACAGTCAGTAGTCATCTTGCATTTATTAAAAATATAAATAGTACATTTAAATCTCAGAATAAATAACTGTTTTAAGACAATATATGGGGGAATTTAAAGTTGGAACATGCAGAAAATGGAAAAAAACTTCTCTAGTTTCTTTTTGAATACTGAAAAAACACAAAACTACTTTTGGTCTAGTTTCTAGTACAAATATTTCAGTATACTTGAACTAAGACAAAATATACAAGTAACTTTTCAACAAGATATAGGAGCTTGTTTTAAATCTAGATAGTGTTTAGTGTTTTTGCAGTGCAGGCCTCACATTAAACTTGTAGTTTTTTTGTAATGTCTTGTCCCCGTTAAAGTAAATGAAAAATGTAATGTAGCCAAAATATCTGCTCTACATCATATCAGTGCTTTAGTTCTATATTTTTCATAGCCATTTATTTTAGTCTTCCAATAATAATCACTGTTTCAGGTGAGATTGAGCTGGTTTTTGAGAATTGAGGTTATTACACTTTGGAACAACAACATTGTAATATTACAGATGAACATTGTCTTTACATTGTTTTTGTTTTTTCAAATATAGTTTCAACTGAAATTATTTACCCCGTTGTGTAAATTAGATGTACTGGCAAAAAAATTATACTTTTACTCAAAGTTTTCACTGTTGTGGAAATCCCAAACAGTAGACGCAATTTATCGTATTGTTTATCGTGATAAAATTCTTATCCTGATAAGAATTCTGATTAATCGTCATGACGATAAATTCCCATTAATGATGTTTAAATCGCCCCCAAACTCGCTGTATTGTTGGGATTATTAATTTTACAGGCCAATAAATTTGAAAACATGATATGAATCACACTTCATTCCGTGACTGGTGAACTAAAGTAGCACATTACTAATGGAGATGTTTGTATCTTTGTTTGTTGTATTCATACAGTCTCCTAAAAAGGAAGCAATACGTAGTTTTTCCTCATCATTTTTATCGTTTTCACAATACCACAAAATATCATAATAAAACTATAAGTCTATATCGTCCACACCTACTTAACTGCAATTAACTACTGTTTTTATAAACCTTCAGCAACAGAAAAACACATTTATCTCCTCATCTATATTGCAGATGTCAACTTTTGATTCAGATCAGGCGTCTTCCACTCCAACATCGACAATCCAGGGATTTATTCGACATCTGAAACAGTAATACTGCAACCGTATGTTCTGTGACCCAGATCTGAGGACACCATTTACAGTGAGATCCATCAGGATAATCTACAACAAAACACACACTACTTCAC
This sequence comes from Poecilia mexicana, assembly GCF_051168715.1. Classification (NCBI taxonomy): domain Eukaryota; kingdom Metazoa; phylum Chordata; class Actinopteri; order Cyprinodontiformes; family Poeciliidae; genus Poecilia; species Poecilia mexicana. The sequence continues at coordinate 9,400,074 of NW_028263375.1, forward strand.
AAAGCTTAACACAGATAAGGTAGCACAGGCTGCATGTTGGTACTTACACTGGTCCAGCTAGGTCATCGTCTGCAGCAACAGGGAGAAACGAGGAGCAGAAAATGAATAAAATAACGGTAAAGACGGTGAACACGCTGATGAAATCACACGAGTTTAACTGGAAACACACAGAGCCGTTTCATTTCTACATCTATACAGACTGATGGAGCGAAGAGGCAGCATAAAGAAGACTTTTACATGCTAAAAAGAAAAATAACTGATTAAATCACTCAATTAAAAAAAACACATTTACACACAATCAAAATACAGATTTTAAATATTATAGACATGTTGAACGAGATTTCATGAACACAACTCCCTGCTGGAGGGCAAAAACCTGATACCCGGCGATGACTAGCATGGTTTTAGTTAAAAACATAACACGGTAAACCTTAAACATTTTCATAATACATGAAAGAAGAGAGGATTCAGTGCTTTGCTGAATCCTCTCAAGGTTCAAAGGTTATCACATTTCACAAGTTAGTAAAACATTTTAACTAAGAGAAAATAGCAAGGGAGAGGGAAGTAGGTCAGACATGCTAGCTTGACTTTGACAACCTTAACATGTAGATGTGAAATATCTGTGATTTGGTTCAGTTAAAATATATATTTTTATATATATGTAGTTGTTACTATTGCGTTTGTCTCTATTTCATAGAGCTGAATGTGGACATGTATTTTGTTTTTGTGTAAAATTCAAACAAAAAGTTATGGAAAACAAAAACATAAATAAAAAAGGCGAACCACACAGCAGTTCTCTGACAGATTGTCGGTGGAGCAGGTGTTCAAATGAGCTAATCAATCACCGCTGCGTTCAGACGATCACTCATCAATAATCACAAAATAAACATCGGGCTTGAAAACATGGCACTGTAACGGACTGAATGTTCTGCCCTTTGTTTGCATGTTTTTTAGTGTTGAATCCTAGCAAGCACAGTAGTGGAGCTGTTGTCAGCCGGTTTCTACGGCAACACGTCTGCGTATACTATAGCCGACACAGGAAGCCAGAAAAAAGAAAAATACAAGTGGTTTTGAGTTGTTCTTCAGCTTTATTTTCCTATTTTGGTAGAGTAAATCAATAATACCGACATCTCCAGGTTTCATTTGATTCTGTGGTCGGCAAATAAAAGAATGTTTTTGCCCTCCACCCGTGTGCACATGCAAAATGTCCGGATGTAAGCAGTAACATGCAGCATGTCTATACTGCTGTCATGCTTGGATAAGCACAGGTCCGTCAGACTCATTCGATTAGTAACGGTGTGAAACAGTGACAGCAGAAAGAACTGAGAGAAACAAAACAACTTCACTTCACTGGAAACGCAACGCATGCTTCTGCAGAGATTAGTTTGGAAAATAAAACAAAAAAAATCCAGCAGAAGCAGAAGCTGCGCTATGAAGAGGAGGAAGATAAGATGCATTAAAATTCAGGCAGCATGCAACGTCTCACACTTACCACGAACACGGTTTGGGTTACGCAATTTAGGAGGAGGAAGGAGGAAGACGGGAGACATTACAGCGGTCTGTTAAAACATTCAGCAGCTAACAGACTCAAAAACAAACAAAAAACTTAACCAGTCTACAGTGATTTTTAATTATTTCTGAGGAATTTCTATTTAAATAAAAAATCCTGAGCCTTTGAGCACAAAACATTTTCCATTCACCAGATCAAGATTATTAATCTGCTTTTATTAAATGCTTCAAAATCTATATTATTTGGATTTAATCAATCATTACTAAGTTATCTGACAACCTGTTTCTCCACCTCGCTATTACAAGATGCAAGCAATAAAAACCTAAATTCCTGTTTTAAATGTGTAAATTTTGTAGATTTTGTAGCCTAAAATGCAACAACACAGCATTCTTTTATCACAGGATGCATCTGCAGCTAAAAAATGTGAAAAACTCAGGCTATAAACATTAATACAGTTTCTGTTATTGACTTTTTTAATTAACTGGTTAATAATTAGTTATCAAAAGATGTTTAATATGAGATATTTTTAACAGATTTTGAAAAGGTGAAGCTAAAAATGTCACTCAAGGAGTTCTGTGTAGAACATATTGACAGTTTTTTTTGTCTTAAATGGAAATAGTAAATATATTTTGTACAGTTTTGGCTTAGTTAATACTTTGAGTATGTTGGTCTTTTAACAAATGGCTCTTTTTAAACTATATACTCCAGTTAATTGCTAAATTAATTGATTTTTTTCCATTATCGATTAATCTGATTAATCTCATTAATCATATCTAATAAAAACTTAACATTCCTAAATCCAGTTTTCTCATTAAACCATAAAGTTTGTGTTTTTCTGTTCTCACTGATTCCCTGTGTGTCGCGTTTGATCAGCGTGAGACAATATCAAATTGAGGGGAAAAGGTCGCTCAAATACCATCAATGCATAATTTATTCTGTCCTCCGACCCTCAAAAACAAAGCAGCTAATAATAGAGAGCCACTTGTTGGCACTGAAGCAGCTGAAAGACGAGTTACTCTGGTTAAGTTTGCAGAAGCTTTCAAAGCAGCAGCTTCCCTGGAAATAAATTAATAATTGAAAAAGTCCACATCTGCAGGACTGCAGGATCAGGTTGCTCATTAATATTAAATGGATGAAGCTGTTGTGACAAGGTGCAGCCTTCAGTGTCTGTGTTGCGTCTACCTGACCGGGATAAATTATTGACTGCAGCCGCAGCGCAGTGTTAAGTGACTAGAAAACAAACCATGGCGAGGAAAGCTGCTCTAAATGCAAAAATTTACAAATCAATATTAAAAAACCTAAACTGAGTTCCCTAATACACCAAAGCCACACACCTGATGGTTGAGCATCACAGCTGGTGACTCACCGTCTTGTAAATCCTCCGGCTTCTTGCGCTTCTCGTAAACAACGATGATGATGACCAGGATGATGATCTCAGCCAGAACGCCCAGCAGCGGCCAGAGCGGCGCCAGCAGGCTGCGCACCCTCAGCACCAACTTCTCGTTGTGGCTGCCGATGATGTTGGTGGCGTTGCACATGTACTCGCCGGGGTCCAGGTTGATGTCCAGGTTGGAAATGTGCAGCTCGGTGTAGTTCTCCCTGCTGACGACGGAGAAGCGTCCGGTGGAGTTGTCGATGTCCTGCCAACGGGTCGGACACAAAGCCGTTACAGATTCCTGAAGGTTTGGGAAAATTAAAGCTGCTGGTTTTACAGATGCACCATGAGAAAGATGTATGAAAAGCCAGGAAGATTTAAAAGAAAAAATAAATCAGACAGAAATCCAACTCTTTAGTGGGTAAAAAAATGATTTTCTACTTAGGTTACGCTAAGAAAATAAAAATAAAATTACGAGAAATCATAATGTTACAAGAATAAAGTCATAATATGAAAATAAAATAATAAAATTGTAACTTTATTCTGGCATTATTTTGACTTAATTTTCCTACGAGTTTATTCTCGTAAGGTTATTTTTTAATCTATTTTTCTAAGCAAAGCCCTGGAGCCAAACTTCTTTATCAACAGGTCTTCATTTATTCTTCTTCTATAACACTTTATAAGTTTATATCTCACAGAGATTGAGAGATGAATCCTTCCTGTATATTTTCTCTACATGTAGTGTAGTTTTATAACTTCTTCTGCTTTCTCTACAGTCGTAGGAATAATGATTTACTGGGACGTCTCTGTGCTTTTCTGTCCAAATGTTTTGCATCATGGTTAAATTATACAAAAAATGTTGTGTTTACAGGCAAAGTCTGTCAGTATTTAATTTAAATGTCCTGGTATTTCAAAGAGGTCATGCAATCTAACACAGCCTGAGAAACAGAAATCACCACTTCACACATTCACAGTCAGCAGAAAGCATGACGAGCTTTTCCACATATTCATCCTTTGCCAAACTCATCAGGGCTGTTTGCTGCAGATCAACTCAATTTCATCTCACTCCTTTTAAAGTCCATTCACATTTATCACTCTGCAGTGATAAATGTCTGAAAATTTTTTTTTCTGGCCTTGAAAACAACCAGTTAGCATAAATATAGCATCTAATGGTTGCTATGGAGACTTCGACACCCCAAGATGTGAAGAGATTTTCTTTCCACTTTCTTGTCAATCAGAGACTCAGATCTGCTCAGTCCTGATCCAGAACTAGGAAAATATATACTGGACTTTAAAATACTTTTGTTTATAAATCACTGACACGCTTAGCAACAAAATACGTTAAAGATTTGTAGTTAAGCCAGCCATGAAAACCAAATTTCTGGGACGATAAATCGTCCCATAAATTATTGCAATAAACGATAATATTGTTGTTTTGAGACCAAACACAGAGAAGCAGGATTCAGTTTTTACTCTCCATTAATCTTGAACAAACTTCTAGAAAACTGCAAAACTGCTGGATCATGGAGTTCCTTTAATAAATTTCATATTTTTAAAAAGTAATGTTTTTTTTAATTCTTTTTTTTATCAATAATAACTTAAATATTGAATCAATCCTGCATAGAACATTTTCCTTATTTCTATTTAATATGTCGCTGCAAAATAATTTATTGTGTTTTTGTCATGTAAAGCACTTAATGATCGTTTCTAAAACGTGCCAGACAAATAAACTATTTTCTACAACACTGATCAATTTAAAATACTAACATTTATTACAAAGATTTAACATCCTATTAATTCAAGACCAATTTTAAAATAAACAAACAAAAAAAATCCTCATTATCGTCTTTTGTTCTCATTCATTTTTCCAGTGTAAAATTATGAAGCATTAAGTTATTTTCAGGTTTTCTAAGCTTGAAAATGTGTGTGTGCTTCATCTTTCCTGCAGTTGCATTTCTTCATATTGCACCATAAATATTTGATGTTTCAAACCACCATCTTCTTTAATATGTTAAACAAATGAAAAATCTGGGCCCAATTGCTGCCTCACAATGAGAAGCCATAGTATTAGATTACAGTCGTTAAACAAATGGTGGCTTAGCTAAAGTGGATTTTGACTTCCTAATCTGCAGCTCTGCCTTCTGCTCAGATCAGGCAGGCCAACAGTTTTAACTTGGATTTGGAAGTGACAACCTGTTTTTGACCCCTGAATTCATTTTCCAGTCGGCTTTTTTCTTAGTGAGACATTTCTTACTGGTTTGTCTCGTCTTTTCAAAGTGTTTCCCTCTTTATTATATAACTCTATCAACTTAACAAGCAAAGAAACAGAAAAAGGAGAGATTTGATGGATTGTCTTTGTAGGTTTTCTTACAACTTTGAGCAATTATGTAAATTGATCTATGTTGTATTTTTTTATTATTATTCTAACCCCTTACAGGGACTGAAAGCTCGTGCAGGATGTATCCTGCTTCTTCCCCTTTTGTTAGCTGGGATTTTCTCCAACACCCTACAGGATCAAGCAGGGGCAGCAGATGCATCATAACATGTATAATAGAGAATAAACTCTACCACCAATTGATGGTTAATAATATCTATACACGTCTGAAACACTCAGTGTCTTGATTCTGATGTAAAATGTCTTTTTTCAACAGCAAATGGTGTCTTAGACTTTGCATATTCCAATTAACAGGTATGATTATTAAAATAGATGACGATAAAAAAAAATCGATAAAAATCGTCACGCTATGTTATCTGTTCATTTAATTTTCTTCAATAATGATAATTATGAACAGAAAAGTAACTTAAAATAAATAATGCACACAGGCCTGTCAACATGATAAATTTTGCTGGACGATAAATTGTCCCTGAAGTTATCGCGATAAATGATAATATTGTAGTTTTGAAACCATTTTCAAGCAATACAACAGAAATAATGGCATAATAATTCATGAAAACATTCTCAAAGCTCAATAAACTTGAGATTTAAAAAATGAATTACAGAGTTTCTGTAAACAAAATTGTCCTTCCAAAAAAAAAAAAAAAAAAAAGGCTAGTTGAGACCAAAACGCCAAACTGAAAACTTTTATCATCCAGTTTTTGGTAGAAAGAGAGAAAAGAAAAAAACAATAAATCATGCAGATGGAAATTATTGATGAGCTCAATTGATTTATAGCTTATCGTGACAGGCCTACTGTACATTCACATTGAAGGAAATAATGTCACATGAAATCTGAGGATAGGAGTTAAGTAATAAACTAATTTTCATTCCTAAACTGTGTCTGGTGATATTATTGATGACCTACCCTTATGCCAGTCGGGTCGATCTTGTGCCAGGTCCAGACGGGGTGAGGGTAGCCCACAGACTTACAGTAGAGCACAGCGCGGTCGCCCTCGTTCTTATTCTCACTTCGCTTGTGGCCTGTTATGAAGGGAGAAGCTGAAACAAAAAATTATAATTCGGATATTATTTCAAGAAACAAAAATACACAGAAAGAGGGCCAAATGAACAGCTATGGCGAGCCGGATTTGGCTCGCAGACCTTGAGTTTGACACGTGTCCTTTATAAGTAATTTGTGTTTAACAAAAGTGACTTCACTTTGAAAATCAATGGAAATGCTGATTGTTTGTTTGGGTTTTTGGCTCTAAAATTTGACATTTGCCACTAAACTGAAAGAATATATAATTCATAAATGCTATATATTATTAAGAAGGAAATAATAAATTTAAATATTAATAAATATGAATTAAGTTATGAATTATGTACTTTAGGAAACTGCTAATTTCTGCTTTAACAAGCAGAAGAAACAGTCCAACAAATAATAAGCACACCTTCCAAAAATCCAATTGGCCTCTGCAGTCATGCATGTGTGACGGCAGAAAAGGCTGACCGGATTTTACCGTTGAGTCCTAATCCCTCGCCATCAGGCAAACAAGACACCATCTGCTGCCACTGAGCCGGGCATTGGCTGGATGAAGGTGTCAAGGGCGCCGGCTGCCCTGAGCAGCCAGCAGAGCCGTTTGAAATCACAGGTCCAACATGACGGGGCAGCGACGGCTCACAGCTCAGATGGGACCTCATGCAAAACTTACATTTTACATGCTTTCTGTACTTCCACTTGAATTTCTAGTGCTTTTAAAAACAGCCAAAGCGTTAAAAAAAATTAAAAATAACAACCCAGTCGGGTTTTTTTGTTTGTTTGTTTTTTTAATCAATAAATTAATGTTATTTTGTGTTTGAAAAATTTGTTGCTTCAAAAACAAAATCTTTGGAATGTAAAGACACAAATCAAAAATGCACTGACCTCTCACCTAGTGACCCCAGAGAAGCCCAGCCCGTTACCTAGCAACCACAGCGGAACTCTGCCCGTTACCTAGCAACGGAAGCTGAGCTCCAGCACATTTGTTCAACTGGTTTTACTGCAGTAGCTGTTACTGTCCGATCTGTTACGGAAGAACAATGTTTGACTCATTTGCGCTGAAGAAATACTTATAAATTATTCTTAAAATGAACTTCAACAAAGTGTAACGTATTTATTTATGTTAATTAAAATACTACTTGTTATAAGAAGACCTATTTTCCTAAACAATATTATAACTCTCTTAATGAATAATTTAGTTCAAAGATTATAATTCAGTAAAGAATTGTGTATTGGACCCATGGGACTGGCCTATGGTGGACTCATCAAGGACAAAAAAAAGATATTTATCTTTATAATAATCACATTTTTTATGAGTTGTTTCCCATGTGTTAATGGTGAACATGAATTGATAACAATCTTTCCTCAGTATTGTACACCGGCACATACTTTACTTGATTTTTTCTTTTGCTTCCAGAGGCAGTCTTGCAAAATGCTGTTTTTACCTTTATTTCTTCTCTTTAAATCATATTCTATTTTTAAAAACATAATGACACACAAAACAAAAGAAATAAAAATACCATCCCTGGAAGTATTTATTTTAACACAGGCTGATGGTACGAATTGTGCTACCAGAACAGATGGTGCAGTCAAAGTAGCCATTTTTATGTGCGAGTATAATTGAGTTGGGGGGTGTGACCATTAGCTTTCTCAGATTTAAAGTGACAGACGCCCAAAAACAGCTCATTCTGAAAGGAGCTCAAAATAGCTACAACTGAGCAGACTAAAATCGTATTATCCAAGAATGATTAAGTGCAAAAAAAAAACTGTAATGAATATATTTTGTATAGCGCAGAGACCTATCAAAATCTGTTCAAATATAATAGGCCACCTTTAAAAAAGGTATATATATCCGCAGCTCAAAAATAAGCACCTACATTTTATTTCGATGGTGGCGTTGGCAGGTGGAGCCGTTTCAAAGTTGTAGACACACATGTACAAGCCGGCGGAGTCTCCTCTTGGTCTGTCGAGCCTGCAGATCAGAACAGAACCTCAAGTTGACCCAAAAGCAGGTCACAAGGCGATATATTTAGGACTGGGGTGCCAACTTCTCCACCTGTGCTCAGTGTTCTTGTTTTGGGTTCGCGTTGCTGAGATCTCCTCCCCGTTCTTCATCCAGTAGCTGTCCTTGGGGTTGCCGTAGGAGCTGGTCAGGTTGCACTGCAGCAAGATGCTGTCCACGTCTGAGGTGATCGTCACCGACTCGGAGACGGAAATCGATGGCTCTGTAACAGAGAGACAACTCAGCAAAAAGTAAAATAAAATAAAATAATGCCTCCACTGAAAAAAAGCACAAAATTAAAATAACAAATATTTTGAAAGAAAATAGTAACTGGAATTTATTATAACAAAGATAAATCAAAATTCTTAAAACAAAAAGTTTATTTCAATAAATGATAATTCCATAAATGCCCACTCATAATTGATCTCTATCATATTTTATATGCTGGGTTACTGTTGAAACTTCCCTTTTCTGTTAAATTTATATGTAATTTCTTTAAACTGTGAATATTTTAAGCAACTAAAATCAAATTATAAATGTTGCAATGTAAAGAAAACAAAGTAAAAAAATTTAAAGAAAAGTGTGGAAAGGTAAAAGAATGAACACGGAATAAAGAGGAAGGCTGCCTCTAGATGGACATCGAAGGATTGACTGAATTAGGAGAACAGCTGCAGACAATGCACTGCAAAAACACTAAATCTTACCAAGTGGTTCAGTCTAGTTTCTTGTCCAATTTTCTTTGCAATTTAAACACCTTAAAATTGGACCTCTGTCTCTTTAAAAACTCCTGCTCTTTCTGAAACTTCGCCTCCAGGAAGTCGTCACATGGCTCCTCTATTAACCCTTTAACAACGTTTTTACCAGCGTTTGCACTGAGAAGTAGCTCCTACAATGAGCTCAGCAGATGCTCAGTTTCACCAGGTGTTTGCTAATTGCCGCTGGCTAGTCTGAAGGATCTGAATGGGGAAGTCATTGGGAAAAGCTGCTATGTGAGGCAGAAGCTCCAAAGCTTCTCACATAGCACACACAACTCACATAGCAGTTTCCAATAAAGACACAATTGGAAACTGCAGCTCTGAGGAGGAGCTGCGTCTTGAAGGCGGGGCTTAGTCCACCCGGGCGTTTTGCACAGCTGAATGGTTGCCATGGAGATCAAGAGATTTCTGAAACATGCATGAAAGAATCAAGGCAACACTCCAGGTATGTTTTCGATGAGGAAATAACTTTAAAACATGATGTAAAGCTCAAAAAGGTTGAACTTTCCTGTAAGTTAGTTTTACACTAAGGTCTCTGCACTAGAAACTAGACCAAAAAATACTTGGTAAGATTTAGTTTTTTTGCAGTTTAATGCGACTATCTTCTGCTTTCCTTCAGTTTCAAGTCTGCAGGGGAGGATGGCACCTACAGAGGGAGCTACTGATCCGCTGGAGAGTCATACAGGAAGTGATGGGTAGCTGGGTTTCTCAACACTGACCACTCACTCTGCAGCACAGTGACAGTGGCCTGAGCTCGGATCCACGTGGTGGCCGGGTTTTGGTGGACGTCGTTACGCCGCGGGTCATTGCTAGCTCTGCACTCGTAGGTCCCGGCGTCATCCAGGGTGAGGTGCGCAACGCCCAGCACGCTCACCGAGTTGACGCCGTACGCCGTGCCGATCGACACCCGCCGCTTGCGGGCGCCGTCCCACAGCTGCCTGAAAGAGTCCGCCCGGTTGATCTCGGAGTACCACCACTGGATTTCTGGGGTGGGGTTACCTACCACGTCACAGTACAGCTCAAAGGTGTCGCCTGTGAGCTTGGTCTCGGACAGAGGGGATTTCACAAAGCCCGCTGGAGGGCGGCAGATCCCCAGATCGATCAAAACAAGAAACATAAAGAGCCAAAATAAGGAATGGTTAAAGAAAAACAGGCAACAGAAAGCAGATGAGGGGGGAAAAATAACTGAATAAACAAGAAAAGGTGTATTAAAAGAAAGGAATCAACAGGATGAAGAAATAAAACCTAAACTTCCTCTTTTTTAAATATTAGTCCTACTTATGGCTGGGCAATGCAGCTGAAAATAAAATAAGTGTTTTCATACCTACAACACAGTATTAGGCCAACAATAAGAAAATAAAAAATACATAAAATGACAAGAATAAACTCGCATGAGAATAAAGTCAAAATGATACAAGATTAATGTCGAAGTATTACAAGGATAGTCACAATATTATCACTTCATTCTCATAATTTTATGACTTTATTCTTACTGGAGTTTTTTTGCTATATTTTTTCTTAGTAATGATCCATTGGACACATCAAATTTGGCTTTAATCAGTTCAATTTTTCTTACGAAATTACGATTGGCAGAAAATATGTTCAATAATTGGCTTTTATACCAATCATCCTTTCTGTGAGTTATATAGTGGAGTATTAAGCTTAGGCTACAGCAATTTTTGGGTAATTACAAGAATATAGTCATAATATTAGCAGAATAAAGACACAATTTGACCAGAATAACATCTTAAAATTGTGAGAAAAAGGTTTTTTGTTTAAAAAAAAAAGCTTAATTTTCTTGTTATGTGTCATATTGGAGTTTTTATCAAATTACTACTTAATTCTCCTAATATTATAACTTTATTCTGCAAATATTAAGACTTTATTCTTGTAACATTACGACTTTATTTTCCTTTTTAAAAAAAATCAAAAATTTAGTCTAATACTTTGTATATTTTGACTTGAGTTAAAAGTTTAAGTAAATATGAAGCTGTAAAAAAAAGACCCTTCTGAATCAAGATGGCGGCTCTGGACTCGCTGACATCACTCTGAACTATGGAAACCCAAAATCCAAAAATTAAATCTTCAAAAACCAAAAACTGAATTAATCAATAAAATCAATTCAACGCCCAGCTCCAGTCCGATTAAACATATCTGAAAGTCTTATTTAGTGCCATAAATATTAAAATCAATCTCAGTCTGTCATGATAAGGCTGCAGAGAAGCTAAATTGGAAAGGATTTCATATAAATTCACAAATAATTCAAGACAAAAGCAAACTACAACCTCATTACATGGAACACAAAAATATGCACTGTAAAAACAACTTGTCTAATTTACAGTAAAATACCAGCAGATGTGTTTGCCAGAATTTTACCGTACAAATACAGCAAAATCCATATTTATATGGTAAAATTCTGGCAACCACAGCTGCCAGTATTCCACCATAAATTAGAGACAACATTTTTTTACAGTGTGTAAACCAGGTGACACCAAATGCATTGAGTTTTTTGAACAGCTGAAGACATGACCTCACGTCTGCCTGAGCCATTATTGCTGCTATTCCTGGGAATCTTTAATTCAATTCTTTCGGGGCATCCCTTCGAGGCCGTTCTCATCTAATTTGTTCAATTAATGATGCCATAAAATCTGCATCACAGGAATGTAATAAAAAAAAAAAGTCCTTTATGTGACTTTGTCGTGTCTGCTTAATGAAAACATCATTAGTGATCTCTAGATAATTATTCAGTGATGAGACATACCAGAGAACAAGCACAGCTGCTATTAAAAATTATTTTTAGTTCGATTTAAGTAACAGAAACGATGAAGAGGAGGCTCTGTCTGCATCCAGACAGCATGGAGCGGCCGAGACGGAGGAGATTTAAACGAGCCGTGCAGCTCCGGCTCTCCGGGGAGCGTGTAGGCGCATGGCGGTGGTGCATGGCGGTGGACCCCGAGTGTTTCCATAGAACCGCACTTCAGCAACAGAGCAAGAAAACGAAACAGATCCAAGGAATCACTCAGAACGGACAGTTACTGTTTTTAATTCCAGCAGACATGATGAAGCTCAAATATAAAATACAGATTCCTACAACAGCTTGATGGAAAAAATGTAAATTCCAGATTTAAAGTGCTGAGAGGCGGATGCTGTCAGTTTATTTAGACCAGATGTCAGAGGGACGATGGTCAAATGGAGGTTAAAGTCAGTTTACTGTAAGCCTGAAGTTATGTCTGTTTTTAATGCTTCCATTTTTACTGAAACTTTCACCAATTATTGCATCAAAAATACAAATATTAAAATGTGCAACAAGCCAGTTTGTTCTTTTTCAGTCCAATAAATGCAATATATGGAACTCTGTCACAATAATTTTTTTCTGGACAATAAATTGTCCCATAAGTTATTGTGATAAACGATAATATCGTTTTTAAGTAATATAATGGCATAAAAATGCATGAACACATTCTGAGAAATCAATAAACTTTAAATTCTAATGAACATTTAACACCAGAGCTGGAAGACTTTTTAATGCTTTATTATTTAAGTTTAATTTTAAGGATTTTCTATTTTTCCTTCATAAATAACTACTTTCTGAGCAACTACTCAAGATGTTATCAGCTGTAGTTTGCAGATACGTTTTCTTTAAATTCTTTCAAAGCTTTTAAAGGAGAAAAGAGAAAAACCAAAAAATATTCCTACATAAAAATATCAACACTGAATAAAGGCAGAATTAAATATTTTGTTAAGAACATATTACTCCAACTTTGCACACACTTATATTTATAAAAATGCAGTGCAGGTCACTTAAAAACTTAAGTTTAATGTTTCTGAATGTATTTTAAAAAGTTTAAAAAACATTTTGTGCTGATATTTTTATGTATTGGTTTTTAGTTTCTCTCTTTTCTTTTTGTGTGTACAAGATAATTATTGTAATCTAGTATTCAGAGTGCAGAAAGTACAAGTTTGAGTTAGAAGTTGTTTAAATTTGAGCTTTTAAACTTAAGTTATTAAAGTTCATATCTGCAGTTATTTTTGCACAGTTTGTACTTTTTCAGTCAAACATGAACCGACTCTTGATAACAAGATTATCATTTTTCTGTAACTGATTTCAGAGTTTTGCTTGTTCATCAGAGGAGATCAGGGAGTTTCAAAAAGCTCTGAGCTTCAAACACGTCAGAGACCAGAAATGGTCTTTGATGTTAAATATAACGGCAACGCTAATTGGACCCCAGACTTTTTATCCACCACACAGAGAACAGGAAGAGTCGTAAAAATCACGGCCAGACTCGTTTGGTTTATTCTTCAAACACAAAACACAGTTAAGATTCTGTTTTTGCATAATTTAATAATTAATTTTCTGTTTGTTCTCCTTTTGTAAACATTGTTTAGGGTTTCCACAAATGTATAAAACTGTGCAATACGTTTGTGGATTTTTAATGAAAACAATTAAAAAAAAACTGTTGTAGGATGTCCACCCCCCAAAAACGACACTTGAAAAGATTAATAAAAGACCAAAATTGATGCATTCAAATCCTTGAAATCTAAAATTTATTTTCTGAATTTTTGTTTTTATTTTGCTTGAATCATTGCATGTTTGGCAACGATTCCCTCTGGTTTTAGATGCTGTGCAGCTGGAAAAGATTTTTGCTCTTACTTTCAGACAGTTATGAAAGTAACAGATTTTGAGCTGTTAGCATATTACGACACTCATGAGACTCATACAGCGGCAATCTTCAGTCAGAGGGCTCTTTGGAGTTGTTGCAAGACTGACTGCTACAGCATCACCGTCCACAACAACAACAACTCTTATGACGCGACTGTAAGATATCTGGATGATATAATGAACAAGAACATTTAAACTTTTCTTCTCTTCCCGCAAGTTACCCAACTGGTTGTTGCTAGGTAACCAAAGAGTGAGTGAGTTGCTAGGTAACCAAAGAGTGAGTGAATTAGTTGATTCCACCAACCTTTCTCAGCTAGCCATGAGAGGCTAAGCGGCTGAAGCCTTTTCCTCTGCCTACATCCCCCAGAATGCTGTGCGGTTCTGGATTGGAGTTTAATTAATTATTATCAATTGATGCACATAGTCCTCGTGTGACGTCCCATTTCTGGGAACTTTGTAGCTGACAGCCATCTTGGTAGGTATCCGTAACGAAATGTCATGACAGTCGCTATGGAGTTGCTATGACAACAACAAACAAGCCACATTCTCTGTTGAATATTCTATCAGACATGTTATTTATTGATATTGATCACGTGTCTATCAGGATATATATTGATATTGATTGTGTGTTTTGTTTGTTTCCTTTCTATTTATTGGTTTTGGTTGCTGTTTTATATCCTATAGTTATCAACAGTCACCCCCTGTTGCCAATTCAGCGATTTTCTTGATATATTTAGCAACATTTCAGATAAAGAAAATTGATATCGGCCAAAATCGGAATCTGCAGGTCCAGGTTTTTAAAGATCGGTAATCAGAAACGCTGCAACACTACTGCTGATGACTAACATTTCGGAAATGGTTTTTATTTATTGTCTTTTATTTTGGATATTTAAAATGCCATCACAATCTACAATAACTTTTTGAAAAACCTGAATTGATATGAGTTACAACAACACTTAATTTCCCCTTGGGGTCAAAGTATTTTTGAATTTTAATTTAATTTCAAAGCTTATTAATCATTGAGAGGTGGAACTTGCATTGTTATGCCATTATATTACTTGAAAATCGTCTCGAAACAACAATATTTCTGGAATTTATCATAAGTTACAAAGCTAATACGGAACAAATCAGGATTTTATCAACTATTCCTCAGATTGATATGTAAGGACGGAGTGTGCAGGAGTGCAACGCAGTCCCACACATGGGCCAAAGCTTCCGGTTCAGCAGCGCTTCACCCCGGCAGCAACAGCTACTCGGGGTAATGCTGCCTTAATCCGTTTGTTGGGGATGACATTTATGACCAAGAGGGGGTCCGCGCTGCAAGATCAACGCTGCTCTGCAGCAGAGAACATCTCAGAGAGAGGAGTTAACAGATCGGTGGGACAGTCTCGGTTCCCAGCGCAGCATCTCTCTCTACTAAAAATAGAAGCATGCAGCAAAATGGACTGATGCTATTTACAGAGAGCCCTACTCCTGAAGTCCTACATCTAATTACACATCATCGTGGCCTACATGATGAGCTCTGCTGCGGATATCTGAGCATGCATGTGAAGGGATTTGTTTTTAACTTTTCAGGATGCAGCTTCATCTCCAAACTAATGAGCGGAACCGGTCCTTGCAGACTGGCTGCGCCGCTCAGTATTCAGCACCACACTTCAAAGGACATTTTAGGGACGCGGTTCGGGCCTCCGTTTGGCCCAATTCAGCCTTCCGAAAACAGATTGAAGCCTATTAATGATTCATTGACCCTTCATTTTTAACGCAAGCAGCCTTTTTATTTATTTAAAAACAGTTTATCCACATTGGCAGGGAACGTCTGAGGCTAAAAAAGATCTCTCATATTTAATTAAAAATGTCTCTGCAGTCTTAAAAAACCCGCATTCCAGCCATGATGAGAGAATGTGAGGCATGCATTTTAATTTTTTTATTTTTATTTTTTAATACAAGTAGAAAACATGTCATACCGTTTTGGGATGAGACGGACTGCAGCATCAGCGTCCCGAATATCGCCACCGATAAGGACATGACTGCGGCTCTCGGCTTGCCAGGTATCATCTTCGGTTGCCGGAGAAATGCCGGTAAGGGAAGCGCTAAGGTGACCCGAGCGGGTGGCGGCGATGCGGGACGGAGCCTCCCAGACACTCCTGCGGAGTGACGCGGGGGAAGAGGAGGGGAAGTGTCGCTGGGTAGAGAACCGGGAGCCCGCGGCGGTGCTGCTACCTGAGCGGCTCCACTGAGTCAGTCAGCGCCGGTGCTGCGGAGCTGCTGCTGCTGCAGCCGAGGAAGGAACCACCTTTTTTAATCCGCCGTTAAATTCCAACTCCCGCGAGATTTCGAAGTAGCGCAGAGACAATGGGACCTCGTTTGTTATATGACGTCCAATCACAGAGCAATGATGAGGGAACAGGCAGGAGGTGGAAGCCGGTGGTTTTGTTGGACAGTTTGTTCAGCAGGAAATGTTGAACAAACTGTCCACTTCTTTTATATATATATACTTTAAGACATTTTTAAGGAGCTAATTAAACGAAATGAAATATTTATTGATTTTGAACAAGCAAAATATCCAAGAAAAAATATTTACAACACAGAGACATATATTTATTTTTATACACATATTTCTTTTTTCTGTTTGTTTTTCTGTTTGTAAGTAATTACTACAGTAATTACTACTAACTCTATACTAAAAAATGAAGATAAAAAAATTAATATCTAAAGAGCATGACACAAAGAAGTGCAAAACTCCATAATATGGCTTTCTCCCACATTTAAAAAGTCAATTGATTGTTATAAATTATTCTTAGTGTGTGCAGGTGTGTGTGGAAAGACATAATGTATTATGTATTATTAATTTTAGTTAACCTAATGAGTTATTAAGAACAAATCCTTATTTATGTGTGTCCTGTTTGGCTCATCTTAGGTCCATTTATGGTATATATACTAACCATATATATATATGTCATGTTCCGTGTTTCTGTGTGTTTATTTTTGAGTTTCTGTGAAGTCCTGTTCCCTGAGTCTGTCTCTGCGTCTTCCCCGTTGATTGTTTCCCAGGTGTGTCTCATTCCCTTGATTACCCCGTGTGTATTTAAACCCACCTGTTTGTGTTCCTCGTCGGGTCCTTGTCAATTGTTGTCTACGTACGTCTTGGTCTGCATCAGTCTGTCCGTCGTCGCAGTAGAACTGCTAAGTCCTGTGTCGGCGTCAGCTCTAGTGTTGGTCTCTGTAGTCAGTTGCTACCGGCATCTAGCTGTATGCTAGCCTCTCGCCGTGCTGCCTGTCTTGGACTGATTTGAGCTTTTCTCATCATTAAACCATCATTATCATCTTTATACCTGGGTCTCTGCGTTCTCTCCTCACCACCAACCACCACACCTCATGACTATATATATATATATATATATATATATATATGTAGTAGAAAACAAGTCATACCGTTTTGGGAAGAGACGGACTGCAGCATATATAACCAACATGACATGACTTTGTTTTGTTAAATTCATTTTTATGTTGTGATATCTTCAAGTAGCATTTAAACACTTTTTGTTTCCAATCTTGATTAAAAATTGGGTTGGTTAGTAATTAACTCCTCTTCACTGTCCTGCTTATAAAAGAAACTGAAACTTCTTAAAGTCATTCTACACCTGTACGTTTCTGCTTCCACAAATGATTTCAATTTGTTTGAAACTTTCTGTATTCACTGTTGTGAACTGAATAAGCCTGATAGGAAACTTTTGTCTTGTGTTTTTGTTCATCCTGGTCTTTTTCCTGAGTCAGGTAAGTATGCTTAATTTAAACATTTCAATTTTTTGGGATCCTATGTGGTGATTATATTTATAAACAGAAGAAATTCAACCTAAATTCACATTAAAAGTTAGATATTTAATATTTTGTATGACTGTCATGTAGGGAAAACTGGGGATGACCAACACTTTTTGCTTCAGTTTATCTAACTTCTTGATTCTTGGATATAAAGTTCTGCATACAAAATACTTGCATGTATTTACTAAAAATGGTTCTGACTGAAAATCCTATAAGAACAGGACTTGCAACAATAAGACTTATAATAATAATAATAATAAAATAGACGCCACATTGTAGATCTAATTTTATAACAAGTGCGTTTGAGGTCAGAACAACCCAGAACATCATCACTTTTTATGACAGACCAGAACTCCGACATACCCGTTTCACACCCTATTGAAAAAATGTTTGTCTGGTCATTTTCATTTAACGTGAAAATGACCTTTTTGTGAATAAGTTAGGGTGTCCAACGTGTGGCCCGTGGGCCTTTTGAGGACCTCAGTCACAGTATAGAATAAATTAGCTTTCCCAGTTCAGTCAGTGCAGATCCAGATCCAAAGACAATGTTGGGATGAAATTTCCACTGATGACAGGCCGTTTAAAATAGATACAATTAAAACGTAAAATGTAAAGTGAAACACAAAGTATTCATCCAGGGTTTTGCTTTCAATTTAATTTATTGTATATAGGGGCCAAAAACATCCAGTGGCTTTTCTTAAAATGCAAACCTGGGCACCAAATTTTTTTTATTTATTTCACCCATTTATTTATTTATTTAATTTTGGCTGAAATGGCTCTCCATACAAGAGTGACTTTCTGTTCTTGTTGCTAAAAAAGTACAAAATATCATATCCACACACAAAATATTAAAATAAAAAAAAATTAGGATATGGTTTGTTGTTGTTTTTCTTATCTAACAAACCTGCCGGAGCTTTTTTTTTTTTTTTTTTTTGGTTTGTTTTAAATCTACAGTTAAACTCGTCACTTGTCTACAGTCAGCATGCTTTGCTTATTTCATAAAAATATTGTTTCATTTGTTTTTTTGTTTGTTTTTTTTTTTAATAAATTGTACAATCAGATTAAACTTATTTCAGGAACTCCTAAGGGAGCGTTATGACGACAGATATCTTATCTTAAATTATCTTATCTTATCTTAATGAAGCATTTTATGGCCCCCGGGCCAAATTCTGCCAGTTAATAACCTTTGACCGTCCCGAGTGACTTTTAAGTAAAATTAAGGATATTAGGTGCACAAAATACAATGATGTGCCTTTTATTTTGAAAGCCATATTGCTTTCTTAACATAATCAGTGCTTATGTGCCTAAGCAGATGTGTTGTCCAGATTTCAAGAAATGAGCTCCACAAAGAAAACAAGAGCAGAGCAACAATGGCTGGTTAGCCGGGTGTGTCTTTAGGTCAGACCAGAGAGATAAGGGCTTGACAAACAAGCTCGTTTTTTATTCCAGCAATCAAACAAAATAAAACATTTATTTTTTAACCAACAATTAAGGTCATGCTCCACAGCGAACACAAGAAAGAGAACACCCTGTTTAAATTATTGGGTTTTATTAATCATGCAATCAATCGTAACATTTAACTCCTTGTTTGAGTCTTTAATCGAACTCTAGTTCGTTTGTCTAGAAAGTCCGGTTCATATGGGGAGATTTTAATGCGCAATCAAACTCTGATGCGACTTAATGCCAACTCTGGTTCACCTAAAAACCTAGATCTCGGTTCGGTTGAAGTGAACTCTTTGAATGTGGATGCACATTCAAGCTGTGGAGAGTGCTCCAAAAGCAGAAGGGACTAAAGCGCAGGGAACTGTGGGTAAATAGAGACAAAATAAATAAGCCAGAGACAAAAAATGAAACTCTACAATCGCTAAAATCTGACGTTTTTGTTTACATTCTGTGAAGAATGAAGTTGCGCTCGTCTTCTTTTAAGGTTTTTGTATTTCCCTCCATAGTTAATGGCGCAGCGCCACCACAGGCCAGGAGGGGAACAGGTTTTTCAATTAGTTTGGATCATTTCATAGTGTAATGTGAAAACAAACCATCTCAGTTGAGTTGCAATTTTGGTTCTTAATTGAACCAAGTCTACCGGACTAAAAGGTGCGAAAACAAAGGTTCAATTTTTGTCAAACTGAACATAACATATTCATAACTCATGAATGAAGACGAATACAGTCCATTTACCATGAAAATAAAGGTAATACTTTGCAGCTGGTGTAAAAGCATTTTAAATCGTACATCAGTACATATGCTAATATGATGTTATTGTTTCTCCTAATTTCATTTTTTTCCACTTGTGCTTCCCCAGTTATAGAGCGAACTATGGATTTCAAGAAAAACTGGATTTCTAAACTGAAAGGAGAATTTTCCAAGAGCCCAGTGGCACTTACTTTAGGCTTTGGATTGATCCAGCTGCTGTTGGAGAAACTGGTGGAAGTAGATTATTCATGCCCTTGTGACTCCAGATACAACATTCTACATACCTCAGTATGTTTCATTGTCCCACCAGTGATAGTCATTTCACTAATGTCTGTCGTTAAATGTCACTGTAAATCATGTAAACCATCTGACTGTCAATCATGTAAATCAGTCTGTGAGGCCATTAGTACCACCATTATTTCAGCCGGAGTATGGTTGGTAATACTCTTCCTTGATGGCCGTTATTACGCCTGTGCAAAGACCGATTGGTCAGGAACATATGAACTGATTAAGAATGCTGAACCTCAGAGATGGTGTCAACCAGTCGACTCCACCTCATCTCAGGAGCTACTGGCCAAAACCCAGCTGTGGTATTCTGAGTCGCAGGTAAGAAACACATGAGATTTACACAACCTACAGCATAGGCCAGTGCTTTTTTGTGCTAATGAGATATAATGTTTATATTTGTTTCTCCTTTTTCCCCTGTTTTTTAGTTCATTGGATTCTGGATAGCATTAGGATTGGGATTGATTTACCTGATATATCTGGTTGTCTCCCACTGTCCCTGCTGTTCTGACAAAAATGATGCAACTTCAGGAAATGGAGGAAACGTGGAGTAAATAACTCTCTCTAGAGTGAACTAAACTTTTTAAAAGAAATCAGAAAAATACTTCTACATGTTTGTATGTATGTAATCATCGATGTAATGTTTGGTTAGGAATATAAAACGTTCCTGACAGGAGAAACTTTAACGATTATAAGGTATGCCAACTTCAAAAGAAAAGTTTGTATAATTATTCTTGAGCACCATAAATGTAGTATAATTGACTAATTGTTCACCATACAACCTATCTATTTGCAGTTGTATTTTCTAAATATTTTACTGTTAATGTGAAATGATTTTAAGTTGTCAGTTGATTTATTCTATTCCTTTATTATTTTGTCTGTGGTTTGATCTATTTTTCATACATATAGGTTAAGAACATAAATATTATATTATGAGAAAATTAATATTTTAAACTGCTTTACATCAAGTTGAAAAAGAAATGTTCATAGATAATCAGCACCTGTGCAGAAGCATGACAAGCAAAAAAGAAAAACCTGTCATCTCTAATCTCCCCTGATTGATTTTTTAAAGGATTATGTGGGAATATTTCCTTTTTTATTGTCATTATTTTTCATTGTTTTTGTTATTTGATATTACATTTTAAATCCTACTTCCATAAACTTTATGATGTTAAGTTTTAGGACCTGATTTGATACATGTTGGATGAAATTAAAAAGGATTTGGGAAGTAAATAAATGATCAATGAATGTTGGAAAAAAACAAGCTATTCAGCAATAAAGTGATTCCTACCAATGCTTTGATTGATGTTGATCTATTAGAATCATAAGAAGCTGGTGAAGAGATTCAAGGAATCCATTGGTCCTAAACTAAAACTGATTACAATTCACAACTTGGTAGATGATTATATTTTAAAAGTTATGTTTAAAATACATAACATATTACCAATAACTTTAAAAAAACGTCAGAACTAATCAAATCAATCAATCAATCAAATTTTATTTGTATAGCACATTTCAGCAGCAAGGCATTTCAAAGTGCTTTACTTAATTAAAATAAAAACAGCATGTAATAAACAGTGAGAAAGAGAAAGAGATTTAAAAAACATCATTAAAACTTCAACAGTGAGAAAGAGAAATAAAAAGCTGTAGAACTTTAGTTGACAAGGACTCCAACCCCTCGGACTTTAGTCAAAATACCGTTTGACAAGGACTCTAACCCCTCGGACTTTAGTCAAAATGCCGTTTGACAAGGACTCTAACCCCTCGGACTTTAGTCAAAATGCCGTTTGACAAGGACTCTAACCCCTCGGACTTTAGTCAAAATGCCGTTTGACAAGGACTCTAATCCCTCGGACTTTAGTCAAAACACCGTTTGACAAGGACTCTAACCCCTCGGACTTTAGTCAAAACGCCGTTTGACAAGGACTCTAACCCCTCGGACTTTAGTCAAAACGCCGTTTGACAAGGACTCTAACCCCTCGGACTTTAGTCAAAACGCCGTTTGACAAGGACTCTAACCCCTCGGACTTTAGTCAAAACGCTGTTTGACGAGGACTCTAACCTGTCGGACTTTCAAAACGCATTTTGACAAGGACTCTAACCTCTCGGACTTTAGTCAAAACGCCGTTTGAAAAGGACTCTAACCTTTCGGACTTTAGTCAAAACGCCGTTTGAAAAGGACTCTAACCTCTCGGACTTTAGTCAAAACGCCGTTTGACAAGGACTTTAACATCTCGGACTTTAGTCAAAACGCCGTTTGACAAGGACTCTAACCTCTCGGACTTTAGTCAAAACGCCGTTTGACAAGGACTTTAACATCTCGGACTTTAGTCAAAACGCCGTTTGACAAGGACTCTAACCTCTCGGAAACAGTGAGAAAGAGAAATAAAAAGCTGTAGAACTTTAGTGGAGATGCCGTCAACTGGGACTCCAACCCTTTGGACTTTAGTCAAAATGCCGTTTGACAAGGACTCTAACCTCTCAGACTTTAGTTAAAACGTCGCTTGACAAGGACTCTAACCCCTTGGACTTTTTAAAAAGGAAAGATAAAAACATTAAAAACACCGAAACAGTGAGAAAGAGAAAGACATTTTGAAAAAGATTAAAAAATATAAAATGCATTTCTTTTTACTGAATAAATATTTGGAATAATCTATGGAATAAAACTAAAGAGATTAGATCAGTTTTCTTTTTTTTAAAAAAGTGTATTAACTAATTTGAGTGCCATATCATAGCAAAGATTATATACCTTTTTATTGCCCGTTTTGTGTTTAAATAGGTATCAAATGATTGGCAGACTAATGTTTTGTTGCTTATATCTTAGGAAATTTAGTTTTTGATGTTCATACTATCATGTGACATGTTGGTATTAAATGAATAAAAATTAAAAATTAGAATATGCTTCCTTATTACCACTGAAACTTTGTTGTGCTTTTAATATATTAAAAGACAGCAGAAAATGCATTTATAATTGGTTATTTAATGTTATTTAACTCCTTTTTTCAAGTTCTTTCAAGGTTAGAGCAATTAGTTCAAATGTATTTAATGTGTTTTCTATTTATTTCACATACTCAGTCTTCAATGTGATGGAGTCACAGCAACAAAGAAGGTAAACAGAAGATTATGGTCAAACATTTTAATAATAAGATGCAACAATAGGAGTCAACAGTGTTGGAACATTAAGCATGTTTTAATTACAAATAATTTTTATTTGTTTATTTATGTCAGTGATATTTTACAGTGCAAATGCTTTGCCTTATATAAAACCAAGCATTTGTTTTGAAGTCTTATAGAAAAGCTTTTAGTGCCACATTTCTTAGTTAAATGAACAAATCCTAGCCAATAGTTGAAATGTGTAACTTTTATACACAGCACTCAGTAAAACTTCACTTTGAGGTTTAATTTTGGATGCATTTAATTTTCCGTTGAAGAAAATATGCAACAAACCAACAAAAGAGTGAAAAGTAGACAGGTTCTGCTGATTCCTACTGTTTCCAGCAGGTGGCGCCGCAGTCCCAGCTGTTCCTTTATTATTCATGGGTAAATTAAAACCTTCATACAAATAGAGTGAAAAGTATTGGTTCTTTTGTGGGTTTTCTTCAGTTCTTCCTTTTTTAATCAGTTATTTCAGATCATTTTGATCACAATAGTGATCAAAATGCCAAATTTATTAACCCAAACATCAATCCAAACCATCTTAATCCTTTATTAAATCATAAATTAACTAAAATGAACCACATTTTTTCATCATTTTCACTGATCACACCCAGATCTCATTACTACCAGACGCATTAAACTAACTGAGACTAAAATATCACACATATTCCTTAATGAGACTCAAAACTAACAAAGGATAGAAGAGAATGTAATAGCAACAGACACACATGGTGGTGGCAGTATGATGGCCTGGGCTTGCTTTGCTGCTTCAGGAAATGGACAACTTGCAGCAGTTGAGTTATAAATTGCTTTTAGCTGTTTTAGTTAGTTTGATTGTGAGAAAGTAACTGACTCTGGATGTAAAACACCAGAGTCAGTTGTTTGTCTTCACTTGAGTTTTCATCACCCAAACTGTGTTAATCACAATATAATGCTTGGAAAACTGCAACTAAAAATTAAACAAAAGTATAAAAAACAAAAACTACTAAGCTAAAACTAATATTTATCTAATAGTAACTAAAAAAATAACTGAATTTGACAAACAAAAAGTCACAAGAAAATAAAACTGAACTATAACAAAAAATATAGCTATTATAAACCCAACATTGCAGATGAATCTATCAAAGCAACACAGACTTTTATTTAACCTGAGCAGAACCGCAGGCTGATCAGCTCACATCATCTCACGCAACGAAATTATTCATGCAAACGAGGCCCAACAAGGTGTGGAGGGATCAAACATATCACAAAATGATGTGTGCAGAAAATATGCAGTACAACTTGATTCTCTCCGTGGTTCAAAAATACATGAGCAAAGACACAATGATTAGTAATTTGATACAAATGGTTTAATTACAGATACAAAGCAAAAGAAGGAAGTGAAAACATCAGAGTGCAAAATGGCGAAGGGAAGCGTTCCCTGGGCTGAATGCCCAGCTGTGAACACAAGAAGGAGAAAAACTTGGTTTCAATTAAGTTTTATAGTTCTTTATAACTAACAATATTCATAAAGAACCAGTTTTATTAGTCAAACTTTCACACCAGCTTCATGTTTGTTTTTCATTCACTCAACAACATGCCTCCTTTTAGAGCGCTTTGCATCTTTCCGTTCCAAACACCAACATTTACCTAAAGGTAATCTAGGAATGCAAATATGTTTTGCGGTTGAAAAATTAAAATGAAACACAATTACAGCAGAAAAACCAAGCCAGGCCACCAAGAAGGAGCTTTTGTTTTCTGCTCACGGTAAAATAATTTATTTCTACAATCCAAATATGAAGAATGAAGAATTAATCAAATATCCATATATGTGTGTATGTATAACTTTGATAACCAAGTAGCATGCTGAATACAGAATATTCCTGGGTTTGAACAGGTTGTCTTGTTCTTTTTCTTTAAAATGAATGGGGAGATTTCATTTCATATGTTTCCAGTTGATAAATTATACAAATTATAAATAAACTATACATTTAAAAAATATGCATAAATTTATATTACACAGTTAAACTTATGATTTCTGTAGACGTTTACATGTAGTTGGTCCACCTTTTGCAGCTACAGCTTCAGCTCTTCTTCAGACTGAGCTCAAGGTTTAGGAAACATTTGGTTGGTGGTCAGACCTTAAAGACTCCATCAGAAGAAAAACTCTTTCAGCACAACCAGATGAGGATGATTTATGGTTTAACCTGTCTAAAACTTTCTCTAAAATCATGTTTTGTCTGTTGGGAAAACTTTTCACATCTCTTTTTCTTTGTTAAACTTTAAACCTTTACATGGCACTTAAAGGAAAGTGAGATCCAGATTATAATCCAAAATGCTTCTTTGTTTTTTGGGTTAAATTCTCCTATTGAATATGGATCAATAATATATTAAACAAGTTGCATGTAGGCACTTTTTTCTATTTTGATTAAGCGGTGGATTGGTTAGAAAAGTAACTCCTCCTTCACTGTCCTACTTATAAAATGACAGGTACGTTTACCTTCAGGAGAACTTTAATGTCCTTTACATCTTTTTTCAGCAGAACATGTGAATGTGTAATTTACTCAAGCTGAGTATTTTGTGCACTACTGCCATAACAACCTGGAGGGATTATACTGGGAGGCAGAGAGGTCTGGGGATTTCTTAAACTGGTTCCCCTCCAGCCCAGTTTCAGTCAAAAAGTAAAGGACGGATGAATCTTTCTCTTCTCACAAACAGAATCTTTTCTTCTCCGTTTTTGTCAAACTGAGCACATTTTAACTCATGAATGAAGATGCATGCAGTGCATTTACCATGAAAAGAAACACGCATTAAAACATTGGGTATACAAATTATGTTTTTATTGCTTCAATAATTTCACTTTTCTCTCTGTGTTTCCCAGTTACAGAGAAAACTATGGATTTCAAGAACAACTGGATTTCTAAACTGAAAGGAGAATTGTCCAAAAGCCCAGTGGCATTTACTTTAGGCTTTGGACTGATCCAGCTGGTGTTTGAGAAACTGGTGGAAGCAGATTTTTCATGCCCCTGTGACTCCAGATACAATCAGTTACATTCTTTGACATGTTTCATTGTTCCACCCATCGTAGTCTCTTTACTAATGGTTGCCATGAAATGTCACTGTAAATCACTTGGAACGTTTGACTGTAAATCATGTAGTAAATCAGCCTGTAAGGCCGTTGCTATCACCATTATTTCAGCCACAATATGGTTGATAATTGCGTTTTTTGATGGTCGTTATTACGCCTGTGCAAATACCAGCTGGACGGGAATCTATGAATCGATAAAGGGCGATGAACCTCAGAAATGGTGTAAACCAGAAAACTCCAACTCATCTCAGGAGCTACTGGCCAAAACCCAGCTGTGGCATTCTGAGTCGCAGGTAAGAAATAAATGAGATTTACACAACAGCTTAGATGATTGGTGCCAAAGTCCGGTCTTCAATAACTACCATCCTGCTACTTTTACGTTCCTCCTCCACACACCTGGATCGAGTGAGTGGCTCATTACCAGGTGTTTGCAGAGCTGAGTTGCTGCTGGTGAGAGAAGTCAGCAGTAACTGATCCTCTAAGTCAGGAGTGTTGGAGTAGGGATGCAGGTTGGCAGCTTTCGAGGACCGGATTGGGCCTCCTGATTTAGACGATGCTGACTTGTTGTGCTATGGAGATATGATTTTTAAATTTGTTTATCTTTTTTCTCTGTCTTTTAGTTCATTGGATTCTCGATAGTTTTAGGGTTGGCGGGTTTCTGTGTGCTCTGCTTGTTTATCTCCCGATGCTCATCCAGTTCTGATGAAAATGATGGAACTTCAAGAAACGAAGGAAACGGCGAGGCTTCTGCACCTGTCTGAAGCAAAAACCTAAAAATAAATCATATGTGGATGTATAATTACATAGGACAAATCATGTGTGGTTAGGAATATAAAACATTCCTGACTGAAGCAACTTTTGATGATTTTCCAACAGGGATGTGCACAGATAGACGCTCAGCGTGTTTTTGGACCATCAGGTGTTCTCATACTTGATGGTCCTGTGGACTCGTCTCCAATGGGAACCAACGTTAGCTACATTTTTAGCTCCTGTGAGTCACTTTCACACTGCGCTGTGTCAAACAATCCTAACGAACTCAAAAGCTGTTCCCCTCCTGGCCTGTGGTGGCGCTGCACCAAGAACAACTGAAGGAATCGACAGAAAAACCTCAGAAGACATGAGCAACTTCCTTCTTCGAGAAATGTTACAAACTGAACACATTTCACAACTTGGTGAACGAATATATTTTACAAGTTATGTTTAAAATGCATAGTAACATATTACCAATAACTTAAAAAAACTCAGAAATAATCAAAAGTATTTATTTTTATTGAATAAATATTTAGAATAATATATGGAAGGAGATTAGATTAATTTTTATTAAAAAAGAACAACTATAACTCTATAACATGCTATCAAAATATATATTTAGTTTATATTTTATGAAATATACTTTTTGATGTACTATTATGTGACATATATGAATAAAATTTATAAAAATGGAATATGCTTCCTTATTACCTCTAAAACTTTGTTGAGCTTTTAATATACTAGAAGAGAAGAAATTTATTTATAATTGGTAAAAAAATTTAACTTAATTTTTGAAATGGAACAATTGGTTCATTGCAGTTAATGTGTTTTCTGTATTTCTATTAATTTCACAATGTGAAGACTCAGTCTTCAATGTGAATGACCCACAGCAACAAAGAAGGTAAGGTAATTATTGTCAAACATGATAAGCAGCTCTAATAAAATGTAACAATATGTTGCATCAGAAAGTGGAGCTCACATTAAACATAAATTTATCATACAGAGTGAAATTCTTCAACCCTTTGTTTCCTGCAGTTTTGATAATAAGAGAAAATTCAGTGTCTGAGAAAACTAGAATCAGGGGTGGGCAATATAACAAAAATAAATCCTTTTCGTATAAGATTTTAATTTTAATCTATTTTTTCTTGCTTTCTTTTCTTGCTTGTTCTGGTCCACTGTATTTTCTGAAATCTAGTCAACGCAGCCATTTACCAGGAGATTTCCAAGCATTTCACGTTTCCTTTCCCTGACAGGCTTCATAAAGATCTTAACTTCATTTTCCAGCAGAATCAAAATCTGGTTCAACAGCAAAAGTTGGGAGAAAACGCCAGAGTCAGGTGTTTTTTTTTTTAATAGTATCTTATGTTGAGTATTTATTACCCAGCCAATGTTTACATCATAACAATACAAAAGATTTTTGAAATCTGCACCTAACAATTAACCATATGAAAAAACTAAAATTACAACTAATAAAATCTAAACTAAAATTATATTTAAATAACTAATGAAAACTAGCAACCAATCTGAAAAGTAATTAAAATTAACTGAATTAGACCAAAAAAAGTCACAACGAAATAAAACTGAATTATAATGAAAAATCCAACATTATTATAACACTGCAAAACACCCAACATTACAGATGAAGCTATGAGAGCAACCTGGGCTCAGCAGAACCGCAGGCTGATCAGCTTCATGATGTAATTATTCATGCAAAACGAGGCCCAACAAATATGGACCGTTTCCTTCTTCCTCCAAACACGGGAGGCTGAAACGTCCAAGGGTTTGAGTTTGAACTATACTTTATATTTTTACACATGCACAGATACTTTTACACATGCACAGGTATTTTGAGACTATTTTCACTCCACATTTTTAAGTCATCATACAGGGTTTCCCCAAATGTACCATAACCCTGACACCATGTTGCTTGTTTTTGTTTTTAGGAAAATAAAATAAAAATAGCTGTTTTTAATTTTTTTTAAGCCGGATTGCAAGAGTCTCTATTGCTCTGAGCTTTTTATTGGCCTGGTGGAGCAGATTTATTCCTAAAAAATAGGTTTATAGTTTATGTATTTAACCCTTTTATGCATAGTGGTCACTACAGTGGACAGTTATCTAAAAGCCATTTTCTTGTGTTTCTTGTGGATTGTTATGTTATAAATGCACACAGACCACTGAAGTGGACATTAATGCATCACAAAATACACTATAAACTACTGGCCATCAGCTGCTAATGCAAGAAATTATTTTTGTTAAATCCAATATGGCCGACAAACAACAAAGCATGCCGACCGACCCGGTCCCTCCTTCTACTGTAGACGACTCAGCAGGTAAAAAAAAATTGTGACATCAGATAACCCCTAAAGAACAATACTAGTGATGTATTTTTTCAAGTAACAACTTTGTATTTGGAGAAAATTGCAATTGATCACCTAAATAATAATAATAATAATAATAATAATAATAAAATCTTTTTGCAACATTTTTTTCCTATCTTTTTTATGCCTTAAGAAAATAAAAAAAAAATTGGAAAAAAATCCTGACACAAAGGATCATAATTCATGCATGAAAGGGTTAAAGCCGGCCCAATCACACAGCTGGTGCCTAAGCTTGTTGCTTCATGCGCTGTCGCTACTTGATCTCTTAAGTTTACCTCAAAGCGCCGCACGCCTCGTTTCACTCACAGACTGACCTGTGTGTGCACGTTGAGGGAGTGGTGAGAAGGATTTATCTTAGTGAAAAGAGGGATGATGTGCAGAGTTTACATCTCAACATGCATGCTTACTTTTGCTAAGCAGGAACAGCAATTGCAAAAGGTCTTTTTTTTTTACATTAGCAGAATATAGACAAAGATTTAGATATATTTTTAATGGAAACGCACCTGTAGTTAGGCATCTATGTCTTGTTTCTCTGCAACAAGACTTGCATATCAGTGAACCACTTCATCCTGTGAGGATGCCTGACATGTATCTACAAGTGTTGCAAAGAGTTGTGTTTTTTTCACAGAGCTGCTTGCTGGGTTCATGTGTTTTTTAATCCAAGCATTATTTCATGTCTTGTCTCAACAAGGTAAAGTATGTAAAGAAAAAGTAGTGGATTGGTTAGTCTGACAGCTCCTCCTTCAGTCTCTCCTCTGATAAATAACACAAAGGTTCAAGACTGACGACAATATAAAGGAAACACTTAACGCAGGGGTGTCAAGCGTACGGCCCGCGGGCCGGAACCGGCCCGCCGAACGATTTAGTTCGGCCCAAGGGCTAAATGCATTATCATTGTTCATGAAAAAACTTATACTTCATTTAATTGAAAATCTGCAGTTCCTATACTGTCCACGAGGGGCGCTGTGTTTTATTCAGAGCACACAACATGATGCAACACTACAGCGGAACTAACAGCAGATGGCAGCACTGAGCTTCAGGTTCTTTAAACAAGTTCGATTCTATGCTTTACCAGCTTTTTATTTTGGCCCTGGCAACCTCATATTTCTCGTGCATGCTAACATACATACATGTTATGTATGCATGTTTTTCTATATGTATGCATTTTATGCATCAACAAATGTACTTAATCAAATGTCTGTTTAAAACAGCTGACACTTAAGATTTCAAATGTGTGAAGCCAGATAATTTGTTCAAATTGCTTCAGATGTTGAAAATTGATTTTAAATCTTTTCTTAATTTTTGTCTGTTGTATTTTGTGATGCAGGACAGTGTTTTTAAGTTCCAAAAACTGTGAATAAATGTTTTGCAACATTGTACAATCACTGAGATCAGTTCTTATGCTTAATGCACTTAAATAAATGCTTAACTGAGTAAAGGTATTGTTGAAATTGCAGATACCTTTCTTAAAAACTGAGATTATTCATAATATATTTTGTAAAAGTGAAATTCGTTTAATATAAAAATCAACAACAAGTCCACTTTTATTGGTTCTATTTAATCTTGCAATGAGTTCACTTGTGTGGCCCCCTGCAGATCAGATTAAGCTGTATGCAGCCCCTAAACCAAAATGAGTTTGACACCCCTGGTGTAGAGTGTTATGGGTTCCCCTGTCTGACTGCTGACTCCCCCTCACATGTGATGAACCTGTCATGTGGACGGGGGAGCGAGAGGACCAGGACCGATGCTGACAGAACACTGGAAGAGCGGAGAGTTCAGTGTGTTAGCAGTGAAGCTATTCAGTTGAGTGTAACGATTTGTTAGAGGGGCGAGATGCAACCTAAGGAATAGCAGCTCGCTTTTATTACTAATAAACCCTGTTTGCGGTACCACATCTGCGGTGTGTTTGCGTCATTACAGTATTTACTTACAGTACTACACCGGATTGAAAAGGTAAATGTGGTATCTACAGATGCCAGCTTTTTTTTTTGTACCGTTTTTTGGAAAGAATGGTAAAAAAAAAAAAAAAACTGGCATCTGTAGCTACCAGTATTTTTTTTAGCGTTCTTTCAGAAAACGGTAGATTATCGTTCTTTCAAAAAAAAACGGTAAACTACTGGCAGCTACAGACGCCAGAAGTTTACCGTTATTTCACAGTTTCCATATCGTACTTGCATTGACGGTAATCTACTGTCAGGATTAATTACAGTACAGCTACTGTGTATTTACAGTAAACTTCTGGCGTCTATAACTGCCAGTATGTTACTGTAAATTTACAGGATTATTTCTTAGAGTGTAGCTGTTCTGTAAAATCGCTGACCAAGTATAAGTGGTTTGTCACACCAACGCCTGAATAAGATGCAGACGTCTTCTCTGAATTATGAATATCTCATGAGCTTCATCCTGTGTGAGTAACACAGGATGAAGGTGAGATCTATCTGCAAAACTTTCAGAGACGCATCTGCAAGTGTTTTTTTTTTCCACAGAGCTGCTTGTTGGGTTCATGTGGGGGTTTTTTTGTAATCATTTCATGTCTTGTCTCAACAAGATAAAGTATGTAAAGAAACAGCAGTTGATTGGCTGGTCTGAAAGCTTCTCCTTCAGTCTCTCTTCTATTAATAACATGAAGGTTCAAGACTGACGACAACATAAAGGAGAGACTTAAGGGATTCTTGTTCTTTAGATTTTCTGACTCACTTTCCAGGTAAATATCTTCCATTTGTTTCTTACTCTTATATTCACAAAAAGTCATAATAGATTGAATTTGAAAATGTAGCATTAAGAATTAAGAATGCTGTACAGGAAATCAATGCAAAGTTTGTCTGAAAGGTAAAAACACCTCGGTAGTCAGACTGGTTTGAAAACAGTTTGTTCCAACACCTGCTGTCTTATTATAACTCATCATGACATCGCTAGTGTTTATTTACAGAATTAGGTTTGACATTAAGAATTATCATCTTCAATATTATATTTTAGTAATCTGAAAAATTAATGCCCCATCTAAGCAAAAACTCTTGTGATTTTCATCTCAAGCTTTAAAAATGATGAATTAGACAATAATTAACTAGAGAACCACGCAACATTCAACTAGTTATTAATTATGAAGCAGGCTGAACATACAATCATTCAGTAAATGTGAATATTATTGAAAAGTAAATTTACTCCATTCACCAGTGGAAACACATTATATAGATTATTAAAAACAGACTGATGGAGAAAATAATCCACAGGTGTTAAAAAATAACTTTTGAATTATTTCCATATACATGCTACAAACAATAATCTTTATAGTTTTTCCTAATTTTGCTTTTTCCTCTTTGTCCTAGTTAACCATGGATCCAACCGACAACTGGCTGTCTATGGTGAAAAAATTGTTAAAAACCAGTCCACTGGGAGCCACTGTAGGTTTTGGATTTATCCAGTTGATACTGGAGAAACTGGTGGAAGCAGAATTTTCATGCTCTTGTGACTCTAGTTACTACTACTATGATTTAGCAGTTTTCATTGCTCCATCACTTATAGTCCTTTTACTAATGTGTGTCATTAGTTATTCGCTTAAGTTATGGACATATGAATGTACATGTAAATGTCCATGTAAATGTACATCTAAATGTAAATGTAAATGTAAATCAATCTGCAAAGCCTTAACTATCATCTGTGTTCCAGCCGTAACATGGTTGATATTAGTGTTTGTTGATGGTCGTTATTACGCCTGTGCAAAGACCAACTGGAACGGAAAGTATGAACTGATTGAGAACGCCGCTCCTCAGAAATGGTGTAAACCATCAAACTCATCTCTGGAGCCAGACTCACTGACCAACACCCAGTTCTGGTATTCTGAATCACAGGTAAGAAAGGATGATATTTTATAGAGATTCATACAAACTAATAATTTAAATTAAAAGTATTTTTTGTGTGCTAATAACATATCTTTAATTATTTCTGTTTTTGGTTGTTTTTTTAGTTCATTGGATTCTGCATAGCACTTGGGTTGACCGTGATTTATCTGCTCTGTTTTCTCGTCTTCCGGTGTTGTTCATCCCAGTGCTGTTCATCCCCACCAGAAAACAAAGGGAACCAATAGGTCTAGATGGAGCCCAAAAAATCCTAAAAGAAATGATGAAATTTATGCATGCATTTAATTATTGAGGATAATCCATGTTTGGTTAAGAATAACATTCCTGGCAGGAGAAACATTTAGTATATTTTGCTACCTTTGAAAAAGGTTTTCTGTATAAATATATTTGTGTCACTTTCATGTAAAATGATTTATTATTTCTTACTGTGCAACTCAAAATTCCAGTTTTGTTTTGTAGATATCTTACTCAGATGTGTTGATATAAAAATACTATTTTTAATCTCAATTCCTTTTACCTCATCTGTGGTCATGAACTTTGGGTCATGACCGAAAGAACGAGATCACGGATAGAAGCGGCCAAAATGGGTTTCCTCCGCAGGGTGGCTGGGCTCTCCCTTAGAGATAGGGTGAAAAGCTCGGTCATCCGGGAGGGACTCGGAGTAGAGCTGCTGCTCCTCCACGTCGAGAGGAGCCAGTTGAGGGGCATCTGGTCAGGATGCCTCCTGGACGCCTCCCTGGTGAGGTGTTCCGGGCACATCCCACCGGGAGGAGGCCCCGAGGAAGACCCAGGACACGCTGGAGGGACTATGTCTCTCGGCTGGCCTGGGAACACCTTGGGGTTCCTGGAGGAGCTGGAACCCCAATATATATATATATATATATATATATATATATATATATATATATATATATATATATATATATATATATATATATATATATTTTTTTTTTTTTTTTATCACTTTAAATCCAACTAAGCTGCTGGTCACGTCACCCCAAGTCAAGGTTTACAACCACACGTGAAAATAACTGCAAACAGATGATCAATTATACAATAACACAGCTTTGAAAAGCAGAAGTAGAGTAGAGAGGGAAGTCTGGGCCTCCCTTCTGAAGCTGCTGCCCCCGCGACCCGACCCGGATAAGCGGAAGAAAATGGATGGATGGAATTCCTTTTACCTGATATCTCATTATTTGCAGATGGGTTTTTGTCTTTTTTTATTCTTACAACTTAGTTTTGGTTTAATGTTTTTCATCTTCTGATTGAATTATCATTATTTAGACATGACTGTTCGGTTTGTTGGCTACTATAAAATGTCATCTTAGATATTTTTGACTAAAATGTCTGACGTGTGTAATGAAAGATTATTTGTAATCAGGTTCAGGTTTTAACTTTGACATCTAACCTTTTAAGCATTTTATATATTATTCAAGTGTTTTATGATAAATAACTATTTGTTCAATAACATTGTGATGACAGGAATGTCTGTGAATCTGGGTGGAGGGTCAGTTCCAGTAAGTAGTGGGTTATTTTGTGCATCAGCTCAGGAAAACAGACCTGCAGCTGAAGAGGTGAACAGATTCTAGGGGAAATGTTATTGTGTGATGATTTGGGCAGATAGTCTCTGTTGTTGGGGTAAAATCTCTGATCACTTCAGGTGTTTTGCTGTCAGATGTTCTGAGATGTGTGATCCCAACAATAT
The DNA here is from genome assembly GCF_051168715.1 of Poecilia mexicana. Taxonomy (NCBI): domain Eukaryota; kingdom Metazoa; phylum Chordata; class Actinopteri; order Cyprinodontiformes; family Poeciliidae; genus Poecilia; species Poecilia mexicana. Next base: position 9,435,002 of record NW_028263375.1, read on the forward strand.
ATCTTTGTATTCAATAAATATGATTAATTTTACTTCTCTGACTTTTTGTTCTGGTTTAATAAATCCTCTTATACCCTCAGGGGGTATAAATAAATTTAAACTTAACATTTTGGGCAAAACCTTTATGCGGAATAGTTTTTGAAAGATCAAAGCCTCTTTTAGCGGATAATAAAAAATAAAAAAAAATTTAAAGGCACGTGGAGCCTTTGTTTACAGAGCGAGCCGAGGTCGTGGCAGCTGGACCCACCGGTGGGTCCGTCGGGTTCTCTCGGGGAGATTTACTGATCTAAATTTGGTGTTTCCACCCAGTTCTTGTGAAGGATTTCTGGATTTTTAATACTGATTGGTGAGACGCAAATGCAGCTCTCAGAGGGTCGACCCACTAATTCAGTTAAGCAGAAACCTGTTGCAGTTGAAACTGTCTAATTCTGCAGATTGAATGTGCTAAATCAAAAGTATCTGTATCTGAGGCAAGCGTTCCTAAATTCAGAGAGCAGCCAGAGGCGGTCCTAGCCTGTTTGGGGCCCTGGGCGAACCACCTATCCAATGCCCCCTCCACGCCCCCAGTCCCACCCTGTGTCATCCAGTTTGTGTCTCTTTATTTTGCAAAATCTTATTCATATGCCCAGCATATGAATACTGTAACCACTCCCAGATCATAAAGCACCCATTCATATTTGCCCTGAACTCCCTCTGGATCTGCATGAATTACAGTCGGCCCCAGTTACATTATGTGGTTCTTTATACATATATTAATATGTATAAAGAAGTAGTCTTGTTTTATTAATCACGGTTTAACTCCAGCTTCATGTTTGTTTTTCATTCACTTAGCAACGTGCCTCCTTTTAGAGCACTTTGCATCTTTTCGTTCCAAACACCAACATTTACCTGAAAGGTAATCTAGGAATGCAAATATGTTTTGTGACTGAAAACTGAAAATGAAACAAAACAGTTTAGGAACAATTAGAGTGGAAAAACTGAGCCACACCACCAAGAAGGAGATTTTTAACTTCAGATCTTGTCACGGGTTTTTGTGCTGACAGTAAAAACAATTTATTTCTACAATGCAAACTTAATTTTATGAAAAATTAAATGGTCTAGTTTTAACTTTGACAACCAGGTAACAGTATGAAGTTGGTGTTGTATTTGGTTTGATTAAAAGAGAGTTGTTAGTGCTGGTATAGTTGATGTTTTTAATTCTACCATGAGCCGTGTTGTTTTTAAGAGTAGATATAATATGTCATAACTAAACTTGCTGGTTATGTTTTGCTTCATTGGAAGCATAAATTATTTCATAGTGAAGTTAGATCATTAAACAGGTGGAGTTGTTCATATTTTTAGAAATAAAATAAACTAAAAGTTAACGTTGCTTTTATTTGAATTGTTCTTTCTGCAGAGATGAACATAGCAGCAGTAAAACAATGGCTCTCAGCAGTGAAGGGACAACTTGAGAAGAATCCTCTGGCATCAAACATTGGCTTTGCACTGATCCTTCTCTGCTTTGAGAAAATTGTAGAGTTGGAGTTTGTTTGTCCCCGTCAGTCGAAACTGAATGCCGTCTCTGCTTCATCATTTTTCTCAGCTCCAGCTTTAATTGTCTTTCTGCTCATGCTTAAAACTGAACGTCCATGTAAATCGTGTAAATCATTTGTGGAAACTGTCCTTCCTGGTCTAGTTCCTGCTGTAACCTGGTGTATAATATTGTTCATGGATGGACGTTATTACGCCTGTTTTTGGACCAACTGGTCAGGACACTATGGAACCAGTGAGACTGCTTCCCCTCTGAAATGGTGCAAACCAGTTAATTTGTCTCATGGAGAGGAGATCCAGACTCTGGAGTGGTACGCCACGTCTCAGGTATGCAGCGAGTTTCTACTTGTTTTACATTCATCAACAGATAAACAGCTGTTAAACATTGAGATTATTTTCACGTGCATTTTCTTTATGTGTTTTTTAAAAAGGTCATTGGACTCTGGGTTGCATTTGGTCTCACTGCTGTTTTTAAGATCTATTTAAAAGACGATGAAAATAACGCTTAAGACATCCATCTACAGGTGCAGAACAACGAATGACAGAAATTCAGAAAAGAAAAGAAAAAAAAAAAAGAAAAAAAAGAAAAGAAAAGAAAAGGACATCTGGGTGGGAAAAAAACAACCAGGATTATCAATTTGAACAGTCAGATCTCATTCAGAAAATCTAGAATAAAGTTAAAACATGTTCCAGTTGGAGGCAATCAAATGTGAAGGACAATCCAACTTCTATAAGATATACTAAATTTATAACAAAATAATGTCTCTACTTTTAAAATCTTATGTTAAAAAGGATCAGAACAACAAATGGCTTTCAGCAGTTAAAGAATTGTTAAAAGCCAGTCCACTGGCAATTAGTTTAGGTTTTGGATTTATCCAGATGCTACTGGAGAAACTGGTGGAACTGGAGTTTGCATCCCTTTGTGACTATAGTTGCAACTATGAGCCTCAGAAATGGTGCAAACCATCAAACTCATCTCAAGAACAAGAGTCACTGGCCAAAACCAGCTGTGGTATTCTTACTAACAGGTAAGAAATCAGGATATATTCCTGAAATTTGGACAAACTATATATGTTTGTGGATCTATTATTCAGATGTATTGATATAAAAATACGTTTTTCAATCTCAGTTCTTTTTACCTGAAATCCCATTATTTTTAGACATCCTGCATATTTTTTTCAGATATGCATCATTTTCAGATGTATTTTGTTGTCTCTCATCTTTGCACCCCACAATGTAAAATGCATTTAATCTTCTAATTAAATTAGCATTATTTAAACATGAGTGTTCAGTTTGTTGGTTACTACAGAAGTGACAATTCAAAATAACCAGATTCTTCATATTCAGTCGATTTAATAGCGATTCTCTTGATTCTTCTGTCAGGAATGAGAAAAAAAAATATTCAGAAAACTAAAGTATGTTTACCCATGTGAAAGGGGTCTTAGCAGCCACCTCAAATGCGTCACGCTCACATGCAGCGTTGGCCACAGACAGGAAGTCGGAGATGTCACCAGAGGAAGGCCCCGACCACCATCATAGTGTCATAAGGTGTGGTTGTTGGTGGTGAGGAGAGACGCTGAGAACCCAGGTGTGGTGAAGATGATGATTTTAATTAAGATAACGCTTGGAGTAGTCCAGGTACAGGCAGCACGGCAAACAGACTAGCGCACAGCTAAGATGCCGGTAGCAACAGATTAACGGAACTAACATGCAAGCAAAACACAATCCGGGACTTAGCAGTACGACCGGATAGTGATACAAAGTGTAACCAACAAAGACCAACAAAGACAAGGACCCGACGAGGAACACAGACAACAGGTGGGTTTAAATACACACTGGGTAATCAGGGGAATGAGACACACCTGGGGAGCAATCAACGGGGAGGACAGGACAGAGACTCACAGGAACACAGGACTGAACACAGAAAACTCAAAAATAAACATACAGAAACACGGAACATAACACATAGCTGTGAACTGTGAGGAAAAAACAATTTTGTTTGCTGCGTATAAAACAAAAGCATCTTGCTGCAGTTCATTAAAGGGCAAAACACAAAGGAGAACAGCAGGTATTTATGAAATATTGGTCCAAGAAAATAGATTATGTGTTTATTACATGATCTAGTTTTTAAACCACATTACATAGAAATAAAAGCGTTCAACAAGAACACAGGAAAATAAAATGAAGAATGTCCTGCATTCTCCCTAGGAGAGAAAGTATGTTCTTTCCTGATCTAAAATAAAGGGGAAAAGAAAAGTTAAACTGCAAAGCTCTTCAACCGCCATTCTAAAGATGGCTAACGATTAGCATACCGGCAGCTAACGGTCGCAGCCTAAACTTGCTAAGTTAAAGTTCAACGATCAAGTCATCTTTACTCACGTCAAAGTTAGTAAAGCTGACTTCAAAGTTAGATTTACTAACTTCGAATATTCCCAACAGTTTTGTAAAATTGTTGAAGTTTCTTCCTTACTACTTTCAATTTCCATCCAATATACTAGCTAATTTTATTCTTCTCATTTTCAGTGGACTCTCTAGTCTCTAGATCAGGGGTGTCAAACTCATTTTGGTTTAGGGGCCGCATACAGCTTAATCTGATCTGCAGGGGGCCACACAAGTGAACTCATTGCAAGATTAAATAGAACCAATAAAAGTGGACTTGTTGTTGATTTTTATATTGAACGAATTTCACTTTTACAAACTATATTATGAATAATCTCAGTTTTTAAGAACGGTATCTGCAATTTCAACAATACTTTTACTCAGTTGAGCATTTATTTAAGTGCATTGTGCATAAGAACTGATCTCAGTGATTGTACAATGTTGCAAAACATTTATTCACAGTTTTTGGAACTTAAAAACACTGTCCTGCATCACAAAATACAACAGACAAAAATTAAGAAAAGATTTAAAATCAATTTTCAACATCTGGGAAGCAATTTGAACAAATTATCTGGCTTCACACATTTGAAGTGTCAGCAGTTTTAAACAGACATTTGATTAAGTACATTTGTTGATGCATAAAATGCATACATATAGAAAAACATGCATACATAACATGTATGTATGTTAGCATGCACGAGAAATATGAGGTTGCCAGGGCCAAAATAAAAAGCTGGTAAAGCATAGAATCGAACTTGTTTACAGAACCTGAAGCTCAGTGCTGCCATCTGCTGTTAGTTCCGCTGTAGTGTTGCATCATGTTGTGTGCTCTGAATAAAACACAGCGCCCCTCGTGGACAGTATAGGAACTGCAGATTTTCAATTAAATGAAGTATAAGTTTTTTCATGAACAATGATAATGCATTTAGCCCCCGGGCCGGACTAAATCGTTCGGCGGGCCGGTTCCGGCCCGCGGGCCGTACGCTTGACACCCCTGCGTTAAGTGTTTCCTTTATATTGTCGTCAGTCTTGAACCTTTGTGTTATTTATCAGAGGAGAGACTGAAGGAGGAGCTGTCAGACTAACCAATCCACTACTTTTTCTTTACATACTTTACCTTGTTGAGACAAGACATGAAATAATGCTTGGATTAAAAAACACATGAACCCAGCAAGCAGCTCTGTGAAAAAAACACAACTCTTTGCAACACTTGTAGATACATGTCAGGCATCCTCACAGGATGAAGTGGTTCACTGATATGCAAGTCTTGTTGCAGAGAAACAAGACATAGATGCCTAACTACAGGTGCGTTTCCATTAAAAATATATCTAAATCTTTGTCTATATTCTGCTAATGTAAAAAAAAAAGACCTTTTGCAATTGCTGTTCCTGCTTAGCAAAAGTAAGCATGCATGTTGAGATGTAAACTCTGCACATCATCCCTCTTTTCACTAAGATAAATCCTTCTCACCACTCCCTCAACGTGCACACACAGGTCAGTCTGTGAGTGAAAGGAGGCGTGTGGCGCTTTGAGGTAAACTTAAGAGATCAAGCAACGACAGCGCATGAGGCAACAAGCCTTAGGGTGGTTTGGGGAGATGAAGGGTTCTGGTGCCTATTTCCAGTGGACAATAAGTGAGAGATGGGGTAAACCCTGGACAGGTCGCCAGTTTGAATATTACTGAAAAGTCAATTTAATGAATTCACTGAACGAGATTTTCACTGTCCCTAACTCGATTCCTCCATCAGTCTGTTTATTAAAAACAGACTGATGGAGGAGATAATCTACAGAAGGTATTAAAAAGACAATTTTTGAATTACTTCCATATACATGCTAATACAATCATCTTTATAGTTTTTCCTAATTTTGTTTTTCTCTTTGTTTTTCTTCAGTAATGGATCCGAAAAACAAGTGGCTGTCTATGGTGACAGAAATATTGAAAACCAGTCCACTGGGAACTAGTGTATGTTTTGGATTTATCTAGCTGATACTGGAGAAACTGGTGGAAGTGGAGTTTGCATGCCCTTGTCACTCTGATTACAACCATTTATATGGTTCAGCAGTTTTCATTGCTCCAACATATATAGTCTTTTTTACTAATGTGTGCTGTTAGTTATTCTCTTAATTTATGTAAATGTAAATCATTCTGGGAAGCCTTAACTATCATGATTGTTCCAGCCATAACATGGGTGATAATAGTGTTCATTGATGGTCGTTATTATGCCTGTACAATGACTGATTAGTCAGGAAAGTATGAACTGATCGAGAATGCTGGACCTCAGAAATGGTGTAAACCATCAAACTCATCTCAGGAGCAAAAGCTACTGGCCCAAACCCAGCTGCTGTATTCTTACTCACAGGTAAGAAATCATGATATTTTCCTGAGATTTGGACAAACTAATAATTTATTTTTTGTGTGCTAATAACATATCTTTCATTGTTTGTGTTTTTGACTGTTTTTTAGTACGTTGGATTCTACACAGCACTTGGGTTGACCCTGTTTTATGTGGTCGGTTTTATCGTCTCCCAGTGTTGTTCATCCCCACCAGAAGACAGCAACCCTTCAAGAACTGAACGAACCAAAAATCTTTGTAAAAATATGAAAATGTATACATGCATTTAATTACTGAGGATAGGCCATGTTTGGTTAAGGATTATATAACATTCCTGGCAGGAGAAACCTTTAGGATATTTTTACTATGTGCTAACTTTGATAAAGGTTTTCTGTATAAATATGTTTGTGCCCATTTCATGTAATATGATTGATTATTTCTTATGGTGCAACTCAAAATTTTAATTTTGTTTTGTAGATATATTATTCAGATGTGTTGATATAAAAATACTATTTTTAATCACAATTCCTTTTACCTGGTATCTCATTATTTACAGATCTGCATTATTTTAAGATGGGGTTTTTTGTCTCTTTTCTGCATCCTACAGCTCAGTTTTAGTTTACTGTATTTCATCTTCTGATTAAATTAGTATTATTTAGACATGGCTGTTTGATTTGTTGGTTAATATAAAATGTCATCATTGATATTTTTGACTAAAATGTTTTTGACGTGTAATGAATGATTATTTGTAGATTCAGATTTTAATTTTGACATCTAACCTTTTAAGCATTTTATATATTATTCAAGTGTTTTATGATAAATAACTATTTGTTCAATAACATTGTGAGGACAGGAATGTCTGTGAATCTGGGTGGAGGGTCAGTTCCAGTAAGTAGTGGGTTATTTTGTGCATCAGCTCAGGAAAACAGACCTGCAGCTGAAGAGGTGAACAGATTCTAGGGGAAATGTTATTGTGTGATGATTTGGGCAGATAGTCTCTGTTGTTGGGGGAAAATCTCTGATCACTTCGGGTGTTTTGCTGTCAAATGTTCTGAGATGTGAGACACCAAAGATATGTCTTTGTATTCAATAAATATAATAAATTTTACCTCTCTGACTTTTTGTGCTGGTTTAATCTTTCGCATACAGATCTAGGGGAGATTTACCGATCTAAATTTGGTGTTTCCACCCAGTTCTTGTTAAGCATTTATGGATTTGTAATGTAATCCATGTAACTGATCGATGCACCGCAGATGCAGCTATCAGAGGGTCGACCCACTAAATCAGGTGAGCAGAAACCTGTTGTAGTTGAAACTGTCTAATTCTGCAGATTGAACTCGTTAAATCAAGAGTGTCTGTCTCTGAGACGAGCGTTGTTTCTAAATTCAGAGAGCAGCCAGAGGTTTGGATGTGATGTTGGTTCATAGAAAAGAGTTGAAAAAGAGTTTAAGAAAAAGAGTAAATAAGATGCTAAGAGATAGGTTAGAGGCCCTGGAAACTGGCACTTCCTAAATCCCATGTTTCAGTTCACTGAAGACTCTTTCCAAAGCTCTTTGCATGTTTTCCTTAACAAACATGAATATTTCCTTAAAATTAACCTAGAATGCAAATATGTTCTGTTGCTGAAACTGAAACCAAATGAAAATAAAGGCACAATTATTTCAGAAGAGCTGTCAAGCCACCAAAAAGGAGATTTTCAACCACTTCAGATTTTGGTACTGGTTTATTTTCATTGTAATAATTTTACAATGGAAACTTGATTTTGTCAAAATCAAACAGACTATTTTTGACTTTGATAACCAGGAAGGAAATATTAAATATCCCTTGCTTTGAAAACATTTTTTAGCTCTGTCTCTCTAAAGTAAATGGAGAAATTAAATTTCACACATTTCTAGTGCCATATGTTATAGTTTACAAAACTCTTACATTCTGAAGACATATGGAGTAGGACATATGGAGTAAGACATATGGAGTAAGACATATGGAGTAGGACATATGGAGTAAGACATATGGAGTAAGACATATGGAGTAAGACATATGGAGTAGGACATATGGAGTAAGACATATGGAGTAGGACATATGGAGTAAGACATATGGAGTAGGACATATGGAGTAAGACATATGGAGTAGGACATATGGAGTAAGACATATGGAGTAAGACATATGGAGTAAGACATATGGAGTAGGACATATGGAGTAAGACATATGGAGTAAGACATATGGAGTAAGACATATGGAGTAGGACATATGGAGTAAGACATATGGAGTAAGACATATGGAGTAAGACATATGGAGTAAGACATATGGAGTAGGATATATGGAGTAAGACATATGGAGTAGGACATATGGAGTAAGACATATGGAGTAAGACATATGGAGTAAGACATATGGAGTAGGACATATGGAGTAAGACATATGGAGTAGGACATATGGTGTAAGACATATGGAGTAGGACATATGGAGTAGGACATATGGAGTAAGACATATGGAGTAAGACATATGGAGTAAGACATATGGAGTAAGACATATGGAGTAGGACATATGGAGTAAGACATATGGAGTAGGACATATGGAGTAAGACATATGGAGTAAGACATATGGAGTAAGACATATGGAGTAGGACATATGGAGTAAGACATATGGAGTAAGACATATGGAGTAAGACATATGGAGTAGGACATATGGAGTAAGACATATGGAGTAAGACATATGGAGTAAGACATAAGGAGTAAGACATATGGAGTAGGACATATGGAGTAAGACATATGGAGTAAGACATATGGAGTAGGACATATGGAGTAAGACATATGGAGTAAGACATATGGAGTAAGACATATGGAGTAAGACATATGGAGTAAGACATATGGAGTAAGACATATGGAGTACCCTAACCCTCTATATATGGAGTTGGCCCAACTTTTTCCGCTAAAGCTTCAACTCTTCTTCAAGCTGACCACAAGATCAATCAAATTTTATTTGTATAGCACATTTCAGCAACAAGGCTGAAATGTGGTTCTGGATGCAGAGCAGAACCAGAACCAGAACCAGAAGACCTGAAAGGTCTGGAAGATTGCTATGACAACAGCAGCAGACTTCAGTATGCTTCATTGTTCCACCAGTTATAGTTGTTTTACTAATGTCTGCCATTAAATGTCGCTGTAAAGCCCACCGTGAGGCCATTGGTGTGTATGGTTGATAGTGTTCCTTGATGGTCGTTATTACGCCTGTCTAAAGACCGATTGGTCAGGAAAATATGAAATTATTGTGAACGCTGAACCTCAAATGGTGTAACCAGGGGTGCCTGATCCTGAGGGCCGGCATCCTGCATGTTTTAGTTCTCTCCCTAGTGATAGTAACAACCTCCTCAGCAAGTCAATGTTCTCCTTAGGCCTCTAATGAGCCATCATTTGATGAAGGTGTGCTAAACCAAAGAGAGACCTAAAACATGCAGGACGGCAGCCCTGGAGGACCAACTTTGGGGACCACTGGTGTAAACCATCAAACCCCAACTCATCACAGCTGGCCAAAACCCAGCTGTGGTATTCTGAGTCTCAAGTAACAAACTGACCTTTTCCAGAAATATGCATGGCCTACAACTTAAAAGATGAGTAGTTTTTGTCTGAACATGAGATTTAATTTTTTAAAATTGTTTCTCTTTATTTGCCTGTGTTTTAGTCTGTTGGATTCTTGATAGCATTTGGATTGACTGCAGTTCACCTGTTCTACTCCAAGTGCTCATTCAGTTCTGACAAACACGAATAAATTTCAAGTAATGGAGGAAACAAGGATACTTCTAAACATGATTACATTAATACTTGTATGAATGCATATATAAAATCATTGGCCATGCTTTGGTGGGATTACAAAACATTCCTGGAAGGAGCATCTTTAATGATTGTAAGATATTCCAACTCCAAAAAATGTTTGGAATGCTTTACTTGTGCGCTGTAAATGTAATTGACTAATTGTTCATAGCCATACTACCCAGCTAATTGTGGTTGTATTTTCTATATGTTTAACTATTAATATGAAAGTACTATTTTAAAAAGCACTGCACTCTATGTTCAATTGTTTTTCCTTTACATTTTGTATATTTTTATTGTAGTTCAGTCTATATTTCATATTTATGTAAGTTCAAAACCTTTATGGTATATGGTAAGGGAATGAATATTTTAAACTGCCATTTATCAAGTTCCAAAACGTATCAATTAAAGTTTTATGTGCAAAAGCATGGACATTTTTTAAAAAAGCTAGTTAGAGACAACCAAAATTTCTCCAATTGTCAATTACCCTTGTTGAATTTTGAAATGATTTTGTGAGAATATTTGTTTTTAGAATTTTTGACTGTTTTATTATCTGATATTGAATTTTGAATTTCAAATGCAATATCAGATGTCTAAACTTTAATATTAAATGTTATGAACAGATTTTATATCTGTTTTGGTCATAGTTAAAAAGGATAAAAACAGGATTGAGTGTAAAATTATCAATGAATGTCAAAAAATCTAACTTGTGTTGTAGTTAAACATGAGAGAGAGATTAAATTCCTGGATTTTACTCATGATGAAAACCAAAACTGAAACCAAGCATCAGGATGTAAAGATAATGTCAATGACAATTTTGCCATGTAAACTGAAAGATTCGAATGATGAAGCTTTAACATTGTTTAATTCACTGATTTTTTTTCTTACTTGACTTTCTATGTAGAAGTTTCTACAAAATTCCATTTTTATTTTACAAAAAAGAGCTTTAAGAATCATAAGCAGGAAATGATGCAGAGATCAAACAAATCCATTGTTCCTACACTTAAAATTTGTGAAATTTTACAACTTGGTGGAATGTTGTTTGGCAAGTTATGTGTAAAATACCACCAAATTAGCAAAACATATTTAAAGGGATTGCATTTAAAGAGCATCACAAATTTGAAAAATCATAATTAAGCAAAGGTAAATGGTCATTTGAAGGCACCTGCAGTATTGAATTTTGCGTGCGATTTTTAAATAATGATCCCACATTTCTTTAAAATTCCTTTCCTTCATGTTAGCAGTCATGGTTGCTGCTTTTCCCTCAGCTGCGGTGAGTCGCACCAACTTCAGCTTTGTTTGTTGTTTACTCAACAAAGTTTTTTTCAAAGAACTTTGCATTTCCCTAAAAATTTCCCTAAAGCGAATTTTAAATGCAAATATTTTTTAAGACTGAAAAATTAAAATGAAACAAAATAAAAGCATTCTCTGAAAACTTGGCCACCACACCAAGAAGCAGCTTTATAACCACCTCAGATCTTGGTCTTGGTTTATTGTGTGTTTGCAGTAAAATAATTGATTTCTTCATTAATATAAAACAAACCAACAAAAACCAAAAAACAGAGTTTCTATTTTTATCTTTGAAAATTGAGCAGAAGGAAACAGCATTAAGTTAATGTGTCGCAATCGCGGAACAAGTCAGCGTCGGGCCCGGGAGCGAGGCTAATGACCGGGCCCCTGTATGTGTATGGCGGGTCTGCTTTTTCACGTACCTTCTCTTTTTTTTGGAGGGGGTGGGGGGTATGGACGTACGAACATAACGTATTCGTTAGTGTATTTTACCCAAAAAACACTTGGAAAAAATATCAGAAAAACCATGAGTGAAACTATGACTGGGCAAGCCTACTGTATAATATACTTGGGGCCCACCTCTTTATTATTCTATATACACCTTACTCAATAGCAGAGGGCCCACTTTCTCTGACGTTAAAACAACTGAAACTCTTCCTCCCTCCGGCCCACCGGGCCGCTGCCCTCCCAGGCCCCCCATAGCTCCACCCCTGATGTGCCATTGTCTTTTTTATTAAGAGAGGATTAGTGGTGGGACAGTTGACTTTTAAAAATGACTATAATTAAATAAAAACAAGTGGTGCCAAAAACTAAAATTAAATAATTTATTTTGTATTGCCTTTTTTTTCTGCAGAGATGAACATAGCAGCAGTAAAACAATGGCTCTCAGCAGTGAAGGGACAACTTGAGAAGAATCCTCTGGCATCAAACATTGGCTTTGCACTGATCCTTCTCTGCTTTGAGAAAATTGTAGAGTTGGAGTTTGTTTGTCCCTGTCAGTCGAAACTGAATGCCGTCTCTGCTTCATCATTTTTCTCAGCTCCAGCTTTAATTGTCTTTCTGCTCATGCTTAGTACTGAACGTCCATGTAAATCGTGTAAATCATATGTGGAAACTGTCCTTCCTGGTCTAGTTCCTGCTATAACCTGGTGTATAATATTGTTCATGAATGGACGTTATTACGCCTGTTTTTGGACCAACTGGTCAGGACACTATGGAACCAGTGAGACTGCTTCCCCTCTGAAATGGTGCAAACCAGTTAATTTGTCTCATGGAGAGGAGATCCAGACTCTGGAGTGGTACGCCACGTCTCAGGTATGCAGCGTGTTTTTACTTATTTTACATTCATCAACAGATAAACAGCTGTTAAACATTGACATTATTTTTTCATGCATTTTCTTTGTGTGTTTTTTAAAAAGGTCATTGGACTCTGGGTTGCGGTTAGTCTCACTGCAGTTTTTAAGATCTATTTGTTCTGTAAGTTCTGCTGCAAACATCAAGAAGAAATAGACACAGTAAATCCCCCTGAACAAATCCACCTCCAGGTGCAGAACAACGAATGACAGAAGTTCAGAAAAGAAAAGAAAGAAAGCAAAAGAGAAGAAAATGACATTTGAGCGGGTTGAAACATGTTCCAATTGGAGGCGATCAAATGTGAAGGACAATCCAACTTCTATAAGATATACTAAATTTATTTTAATTTATAACAAAATAATGTCTCTACTTTTAAAATCTTATGTTTAAAAGGATCAGAACAACAAGTGGCTTTCAGCAGTGAAAGAATTGTTAAAAGCCAGTCCACTGGCAATTAGTTAAGGTTTTGGATTTATCCAGATGCTACTGGAGAAACTGGTGGAACTGGAGTTTGCATCCCTTTGTGACTATAGTTGCAACTATGAGCCTCAGAAATGGTGCAAACCATCAAACTCATCTCAAGAACAAGAGTCACTGGCCAAAACCAGCTGTGGTATTCTTACTAACAGGTAAGAAATCAGGATATATTCCTGAAATTTGGACAAACTATATATGTTTGTGGATCTATTATTCAGATGTATTGATATAAAAATACGTTTTTCAATCTCAGTTCTTTTTACCTGAAATCCCATTATTTTTAGACATCCTGCATATTTTTTTCAGATATGCATCATTTTCAGATGTATTTTGTTGTCTCTCATCTTTGCACCCCACAATGTAAAATGCATTTAATCTTCTAATTAAATTAGCATTATTTAAACATGAGTGTTCAGATTGTTGGTTACTACAGAAGTGACAATTCAAAATAACCAGATTCTTCATATTCAGTCGATTTAATAGCGATTCTCTTGGTTCTTCTGTCAGGAATGAGAAAAAAAAAATTCAGAAAACTAAAGTATGTTTACCCATGTGAAAGGGGTCTTAGCAGCCACCTCAAATGCGTCACGCTCACATGCAGCGTTGGCCACAGACAGGAAGTCGGAGATGGTACCAGAGGAAGGCCCCGACCACCATCATAGCTGTGAACTGTGAGAAAAAAATTTCTCACAGTTCACAAAACAAAAGCATCTTGCTGCAGTTCATTAATGGGCAAAACACAAAGGAGAACAGCAGGTATTTATGAAATATTGGTCCAAGAAAATAGATTATGTGTTTATTACATGATCTAGTTTTTAAACCACATTACATAGAAATAAAAGCGTTCAACAAGAACACAGGAAAATAAAATGAAGAATGTCCTGCATTCTCCCTAGGAGAGAAAGTATGTTCTTTCCTGATCTAAAATAAAGGGGAAAAGAAAAGTTAAACTGCAAAGCTCTTCAACCGCCATTCTAAAGATGGCTAACGATTAGCATACCGGCAGCTAACGGTCGCAGCCTAAACTTGCTAAGTTAAAGTTCAACAATCAAGTCATCTTTACTCACGTCAAAGTTAGTAAAGCTGACTTCAAAGTTAGATTTACTAACTTCGAATATTCCCAACAATTTTGTAAAATTGTTGAAGTTTCTTCCTTACTACTTTCAATTTCCATCCAATATACTAGCTAATTTTATTCTTCTCATTTTCAGTGGACTCTCTAGTCTCTACACCAGGGGTGTCAAACTCATTTTGGTTTAGGGGCCGCATACAGCTTAATCTGATCTGCAGGGGGCCACACAAGTAAACTCATTGCAAGATTAAATAGAACCAATAAAAGTGGACTTGTTGTTGATTTTTATATTGAACGAATTTCACTTTTACAAACTATATTATGAATAATCTCAGTTTTTAAGAACGGTATCTGCAATTTCAACAATACTTTTACTCAGTTAAGCATTTATTTAAGTGCATTAAGCATAAGAACTGATCTCAGTGATTGTACAATGTTGCAAAACATTTATTCACAGTTTTTGGAACTTAAAAACACTGTCCTGCATCACAAAATACAACAGACAAAAATTAAGAAAAGATTTAAAATCAATTTTCAACATCTGGGAAGCAATTTGAACAAATTATCTGGCTTCACACATTTGAAATCTTAAGTGTCAGCTGTTTTAAACAGACATTTGATTAAGTACATTTGTTGATGCATAAAATGCATACATATAGAAAAACATGCATACATAACATGTATGTATGTTAGCATGCACGAGAAATATGAGGTTGCCAGGGCCAAAATAAAAAGCTGGTAAAGCATAGAGTGTTTGATTTTAAACTTTATAGAATAGCAACATTTCTTACTTAAATAACACATAGCCAGTAGTTTATTTGTCATTTTTACAAGGCACTCAGTAAAACGGCATCTTTGGGGTTTAATTTTTAATGCACTTATTTTTTCCATTGCAGAAAATATGCAACAACTCGATAAATGAGTGAAAAATAGAGACAAGTTCGGCTGCGCAGATAAAAAATAAAAATAACGACCAAATGCAGCGATTTTCATTTTGACCAGCAGGTGGAGCTACAGACCCACGCGTTACATTATTATTAATGCAACAATTAAAATCTCCATACAAATAGTGAAAAAGTTTCAGTTACCAGGAAATTTCCAAGCATTTCACGTTCCTCTCCCTGACAAGCTTCATGAAGATCTTAACTTCATTTTCCAGCAGAACCAAAAGCTGCTTTAATAGCAAAAGTTGGGAGAAAACGCCAGTCGGTTGGTTGTTCAAAAATAATTTAACACGTTTTTTTAGTATCTTCTGTTGAGTATTTATTATCCAGCCAATGTTTACGTCATCACAATACAATAGATTTTTGAAATCTGCACCTAAAAATTAACCATATGAAAAAACTAAAACTACAACTAAAAAAACTAAACTAGAAAAATATTTAAATAATTAATAAAAACTAGCAAACAATCTAAAACCTTATTAAAATTAACTGAATTAGACAAAAAAAAAGTGACAAAATAAAATGAAACTATACTGAAAAATCCAACATTATTATAACACTGCACAAGACCCAACATTACAGATGAAGCTATGAGAGCAACCTGGGCTCAGCAGAACCGCAGGCTGATCAGCTTCATGATGTAATTATTCATGCAAAACGAGGCCCAAAAATATGGACCGTTTCCTTCTTCCTCCAAACACGGGAGGCTGAAACGTCAAAGGGTTTGAGTTTAATCTCATCGCAGAAACTTTTAGTGACTGCAGATGTTTAAAATGCTCCACATCTGGATGATGGGTGTTAATGTGTCTTATACTGGTTTAATCAGGGGGGTAATTTGTTATGTTTGATTGCAGAGATCAGATCCACCATTAATTTAAATAAGGTAGTAAATACAAAGTAAAATACAGGCAATACAGGAAAAATACAGGAAAAATGAGGGAAATCTTCAGCGAATGGATGAATTTCCACAACCAGAGTCTCGACCCAAATTCCCAGCAGGAGAAAAAGTTTTGTCATAAAAAAAAGTGTTCATTGTTGCATGTATTCAGTCTCTTCTTCATTTTAATCAGTCATGTTTTCTAATCTCCCCTCATATTTTGTTCAGCCTCATGTTTGGTTTTCACTTCCTTTCAAAGCTCTTTGCATGTTTTCCAAATATTTCCTTAAAACTAGCCTAGAATGCAAATATGTTCTGTTGCTAAAAAATGAAACGAAATGGAAATAAAGGCACAATTATTTCAGAAAACTGTCAAGCCACCAAAAAGGAGATTTTCAACCACTTCAGATTTTGGTACTGGTTTATTTTCTGTAATTAATTTTACAATGCAACCTTGATTTTATCAAACTTTTTTTGTTACTTTGATAACCAGGAAGCACAGGAAATATTAAATATCCCAGGCTTTGAAAACATTTTCTAACTCTGTTTCTCTAAAGTAAATGGACACATTTCTATAGAAATATGTAAACTCTATATATGTTATACAGTTTACAAAACTCTTACATTCTGAGGACGTTAATATGGAGTTGGTCCAACTTTTGCATCTAAAGCTTCAACTCTTCTTCAGACTGACCACAGGTTTTAAGAGTGCTCTCACTGAAACATTTGACCATGCTGTAGTATTTATATTTTTATTTGTTTATGTTGCTCAGGGTGATTTAGGACATTTTTCCCATTGGAGATGCACCAGCTCTGAATGGATCCAACTCAATTTAAAATCTCTGACCAAAGTTTTATTGTTTTATTGTATTGGTCTGATTTTGAAAAAGTTTGAGAAGTTCCTCCATCAGAAGAAAAACTGTTTTCACCATTTCATGCAGTCAGACCATGACGATAGCGCCTTCTGGTTCATCCTGTTTCACATTTATTTTTATTTTTCACTAAAACTCTTTGGGATCCACAACGCTTTCCAAAATGATCATTTGTGTTTTGGGTCAAATTTCATTGATGATGCTGGGCTGACATATAGAATAAGTTGCATTTAAACACTTTTTCTACCTTGTTTAAGTCGTGGATTGGTTAGGGATGTAACTCCTCCTTCATTGACCTACGTATAGAAGGACAGGTTCGCCTACTTTCAGGAGAAATCAAATGAATCTTTTTCTGCTTTTGCTTCCACATTTGACTGTATTTGTTCTGAACTTCAGCTGTAATTTTTTACTTACTGGATCAACTGCAAACTGGTTTCATTTGTTCAGCTGAAGACACTGAAACATTTTATCATCTTGTATTTTGTTTCTGTTCTTGATCTTTATCTTGAGTCACATCATCAGGTAAATATATTTGATTTAAATCGGTCAATCGTTGGATTCCTGAGTGATGTTTGGGAAAACGGCATAGAAGTGACAAAAGGGAATCGGTCTAGGACGGTTAAATTCATATCAAAAGGTCAACTTGAAAGATATTTTGCATGATTTAAATGCATAAAAAACATGTTTTGTTTTATTGGGATTTTACTTGAAAAACCACCAGAGCGAATTAGCATATAATAATTAAATGAAGATCAAAAATGCTTTCCGAAACAGAATATATACTTACAATAACTATATTCAGTCATATTAACTCTGAAGGTTTTTAATTTCTAAAATGTTCTTTTTATGATCAGCAGGCTTGAAAACTTTGCCTTGTTTCTGTTACGGAGAAACGTTTCTGATTATGTATTCAGATTGTCTGGATGGAGTTTATTCTATTCTATTTTATTTTATTTTCTATTTTTGCCATGTGATTAAGAGAAACATAAAAACGGTGCAGGTGACCATAAGACCAGGAACTAACAGAGATTATTTGCATGAACCAGTTCCTTGTTTACAATGGAAAATTTTTCCTGTACAAATTATTCAGAGGGAAATACTTCCATGAAGGGTTTCAGTAGTTTACCAAACAAAGTTTCCATTTTTCCTCTTTACACTAAACCTGAAATTATCTTCTCTACCAGATGGACTGTAATCAACATCTGGAGAAGCTGTGGAGCTCGGTGTAAAGTCTGTTTTCAGGACATTTTCTCAGAAATGGACTTTCTGTCTTACTGCGGCCTCCATAACCCAGAGTCAGACTCTTCATGCTAACAGTGTATTTATTTTCTTAACTGCAGTAAATGTTCTTTTCTTTTTGTAAAACTGAGGTTGTTTTAGCATATCAATGAAAAGAAAGTTAATCATCCACAGCAGGTGTAAAACATTTTAAATTCCAGTTGCCAGTATTGCTTTTGCCTGTCACAATAAACAATAAATCAATTAATTGCATGAAATTAAAACAAACTCAGATTCCACTTGCATGATTTATAATTTCTTTCTTTTTCTCTTTCTACCAAAAGTCTTCAGTCTGGTGTTTTGGTCTCAACTAGACCGTTTTTTATGGAAGAACAGTTTTGTTTAAAGAGACTTCATAATTCATTTTATTTGTTGTTTACATTTATTTATTTTGTACATTTAAAATGTCTTCCAGTTCCAGTGTTAAATGTTCATTGGAATTGAAAGTTTATTGATCTTTAAGAATGTGTTCTTGCATTATTATGCCATTACTATTATACTGATTGAAAATTATCTCAACATTTTATCGTTTATCGCAATAACGTCTGGGACAAATTATCATCCAGCACAATTTGTTATCATGACAGACCCAGTTATTATTCTGTGTTTTCCCTGTTGCAGAATATGGATCCAACTGTGGATTTAAAGAAAACCTGGATGTCTAAACTGAAAGAGGAGTTTTCCAGGAGCCCAGTGGCATCTACTTTAGGGATTGCATTGATCCAGATGGTGTTTGAGAAACTGGTGGAAACTGAGTTTTCATGTCCCTGTGACTCTGGATACAACAGTTTACATACTTCAGTATGTTTCTTTGTTCCACCATTTATAGTCCTTTCACTAATTTATGTCACCGCATGTGACTGTAAACTCTACGACGCCTTGAGATTCGGCATCATTCCAGCTGGAATATGGCTGGTAATTGTGTTATTGGACGGTCGTTATTACGCCTGCTTAATGACCGATTGGTCAGGAAAGTATGAAACGATTCAGAACGCTGAACCTCAGAAATGGTGTCAACCATCAAACCCCAACTCATCTCAGGAGCTACTGGCCAAAACCCAGTTCCTGTATTCTGAATCGCAGGTAAGAAATAACGACGTTTTCTTGAGATTTGCACAATCTGTTTAGATGATAAGTAGTTTTTACTGCAAATGAGATCTAATTTTATCTGTTTCTCTTTCCCCTGTTGTTTTTAGTTCTATGGATTCCTGGCAGCGTTTTTGTTGACATTTTTTTATATTTTATGTTTGATCGTCTCTTCCTTCTACTCATTCTGCTGTGCAAATATGGACAGAACCACCATATTTCTTCTTTCCATTTTTATTGCTCCATTGTCTATTTATTGTTTAGTTCTGCGGATTTTTGACTCTATTTTGGTTGCCGGTTCATGTGGTTTGGTTTGTCTGGCCCTGATGTTCACAGGTAAACTCACAGAGGACTGAGGGGTTTAATAACTAACAGGATATCCCCAGGGTGACCGCGCCTCTCGGCCGTTAGATGGGCACCAGCTCCCGTCTCAGCCCAAATGGGATGGGGGTCTAAGAAAATGGGTGGATGAAACGATTTTGTAGAAATATTGCTTTTTAGAAATTTTCCCTGTTTTTATTTGTTTTGGAATTTAAAATGCTACTGGTATAAACTTTATGATTTAAAATTTCAGGATTAGATTTGACATGTTTTGGTTGTAGTTAAAAAGGATAAAAACATGACAATGTAGATCAATTATCAATGAATGTCTGTTACGACTGGCCCCCAGACGAGCCCCCAATTTGTTACGACTGGCTCAAGGTCATAACAAAAACGGGAGAACAAGCAATGGTTACGGTGCAGAAAAGGAAATACTTATTAACAAAACACCAATGGATTGTGAATATCAATGTCAATGACATAATGCAACATGTCTTGTATGTGTGCATGTGGAAGTGTTGAGGTGCAAAAACAAAGAAATTCAAATGTGCAAAAGCAGCTGAAGCCTGGCAGCAGAGCACCACACATGGCGAAGGCGACCCAGGAAGTGGAGACGGCCAGCTTCAAATACTCCACGGTGCAAATCAGCAAATCAGCCACCAGGTGGGAGGAGCACAAGGCAAACACCTGCAACCCAGTTTATAAGGCCCAGAGCCGTAACAATAACTAAAATATAACTGGTGTTATAATTAGACATACGAGAAATATTAAATCCCCGGGTTTTACTCTTGATGAAAACCAAAACTGGAAACCACTCATCAGAATTTAAAGATAATTTTGTTACATAAACTGAAAGGCGCTTTGAATGATGAAGCTTTGTTGATGTTTAATTCACTTCTTGTTTCTTACTTTACTTATTTTGAAGACGTTTGGAGGAATGTTTGTTAATTATCCATAAATTCAAATCTTATTTTGTAAAAAGGAGCCGTAAGAATCATTATCAGAAAATGGTACAGAGATCATATTTTTGAAATTTCACAACTTGATGGACTATTATATTTTACAAGTTATATTTAATAAAATACCAACAAATTCACAAAAATATTAAAATAAATTGCATTCATAATCAAAGAGCATAAGATAAAAAACAAAAGTTATAATTAATCCATTGAAATGTTTTATTTCCTTTTACTGAATGAATCTGTAATCTCGATGCTTATTTTTGCAAATTATTTTTAAAGGATTGATTATAAAAGATTTTTCTTTTTCTGCTCCTTTTCAATCAAAATTTTGTTTATGTTCATGTTCATTTTAAACTGTAGACAATTAAAGTAACATAAAATCTGCTTCTTTATTACATTTGAAAATTTGGCTTGCTTTAATATTCCAGACAAGAAAATAATTTTGTTCTCATAATGAATGTGGAAACTTGTCCTCAGTCTTACAGCATTCATTCACCTCACTGTATCCACCTTGTGACGCCCCCTCCACTTCGTCCCTTTACATTAATTGCTCTTTATTTTTCAAGGCATCCAGGAAGTAACATTATTTAAGATCCACCGGGGCCCCCGTGTTTCCTGGCTGTATTAGTGCCGTGTTCCTGATGGTGACCCGGGTCTGGTGGAGCGGAGTTGGACTTCTCCACCCGGCTCCACTTTTCAGTCTGGCTTGTTTCCCCACCCTGACTTTGTTTGACTTTTACTTTGCTTTACTTTTCAATTTGGTTCAATTTGAAAAGGGTTAATGATGTTACTCGTCATTGTTCTTTTGTTCTGCTTTATATTAAACCAAGTGTTTGTTTTCAAACTTTATAGAACAGCTTTCAGTGCAACATTTCTTACCTAAATGAACAAATTTTAGCTGACATTTATCCTTTTATACACACAGTACTCAGTAAACCTGAATCCTTGATGTTTCACTTTCATGCACTTAATTTTCTGAAGGGTTTCCTCCAGTGTATTTTAAGTCTGGTGGCCCGCCATGCTGAACTTGCATCTCCTTAAATCGAACATTTAAATGTTAAACAATTTAAAATATTGTAATTTATGTATGCTGAAACCATTAAACCAAATTCAGCAGTATTGATGATCTCAATAAACAAATGTTACATTGATAGATGTTAAAATATTAGCACTTATGGGGCCCATGAAGGCCTGCGGGGCCTTATGGAGCCGCTGACTTAAAAACAGTGCAAATAACTGATTGTGACAGCTGACCCTACTGTCACACAGATCTGAATGGTAATCATTTTGTTTGTTTTATCCTTTACATTAATTTAGACATTAATTAGTGAATAGTTTAGATTTTTGTTAAATTATTTTCATTAGTCTGACTTTTTTGGTTAACTGTTTGGAGTGCACACATTTAGTTAACCTTATTTGTCAGTTCTTTATATTTTTGTTGAAAGCAACAAATAAATTTATTTGTTTTGAGTTCCCAGTTTCCTTTGGAGCTGCTCCTGGAGGGTCACAGAAAAACTCCAGCTAATTGACGTCCTTATATGGCTGGCAAACCTCCTCAGCGGGCCGTTCCATTTGTTTGCCAGGGAATGGGGAAATTTGGTCTTCTTTAATGTAATTTGACCATTTATTTAATGCTTTTTCTATTTGGTAGTTTCAGTCTAATGTTTGTTTAATTTAAAGATTTGGTATTGTATTTAAGTTTTTGTATGTTTAAATTACCCCTTGTGTGTCAGCAGTGGTCTGATCAGCCACTATTTAAGTTCCCCTCATGTCTTGTTAGTTAGGTCAGTTTTGTGCTTGAGTTCTTTGTGTTAACACCTGAGTTGTAGTTTGTTATGTTGACCTCAGTTTTTGGACCCAATTCTTCATTGTTTGATTATTTTTGAACTTTTTTGTAATAAATTAAGATTATTTTTTGAATTCCATTCAGCGTCTCTCTGGCTGGTTAATGTGAGAACCCTCACACTGATATTCATTTTAATTGTATGTTTTTGATTTGTTGTTTTTAAGATTATATAGTTGTAGGTTTAAATAACGTTTCAATGGCGTTTTCCCGTAACATATAATTACCCAGTAATGTCTTTGTTGGGAACCGGGGTGGTGGTCTGGGGGTTTGCTGCATTTTTCCCTTTTCTCCACCAGAGGGCGCCGAGAGGCCACTTCACGGTGGGATCGTCTAGGAATGGTCCCCAAGCCCCGGCCGTGCACCGGTACCGGTCCGTGGACCAATTGGTACCGGGCCGCGCAAGAAATAATTAAATATTTCCGTTTTATGTACTGTTTGAGT
The DNA here is from genome assembly GCF_051168715.1 of Poecilia mexicana. Classification (NCBI taxonomy): domain Eukaryota; kingdom Metazoa; phylum Chordata; class Actinopteri; order Cyprinodontiformes; family Poeciliidae; genus Poecilia; species Poecilia mexicana. The sequence goes on from NW_028263375.1 coordinate 9,457,866, forward strand.
CTGGAGGATCTTTTATTTTGAAAATCCTTTAACCGGATTCTTTCGGTTACTTGCGCTCCAACGCTGAGCTCACGAAGGAGCAAAATGAGTAAGAAACGGATCAGATGTCTTTGGAAAGTTTCTTTGCAAAGGGGAAAAGGCCCAGAGAAGAGACAGGAGGATGGATTTATCCCGGACCGGTAGGTGAGTCCCACATTACAAGCCGCTCTGTGTAACATGCGGCGACCGGCTGCTAATGAGGCAATGAAGCTTCAAACTGCTTCGTCACGTAGAGACCCAGCAGGCTGTGCAAATAAGCAACACTTTGGGTGTCATTGTCTCCCATCACTCCCAGATGGGACCGTCTCGTTGCAGAGAAACAAGCTCAGGGTTCCCGTTAGTCATTATCGTGAGTTAAAATTTTCACGAAAGTAAAATGTTCGTTTTTGTGGCTCATCTGTATCTTATTTTGAAGGGATATGTAAACGTTACCATAGCGACCAGAGTCAGAGAGCGTTTGGGCAGTGGTCGAGAGGAGATGAGTAGAGCTTGTGAGTCTTAAGTCTGGTTTAGACGGCAACATTTAAGGATTGTCGGCCGATTCTCCAAACCTCTGTGACCACAGAGCTGATAAAAGTACAACAGGTTCGATCGGTTCGTGTCTCACGGCAGGAGCAACACGAACCGATTCCAGTCAAGAACATCGCGATTCCAGAAGAAAATCCAGTAAAACCCCCAACATAGCATACGGGAATGTAGAATGACTAAACACGGATGACGATGTAGAAGCAATAGTGATAGTTTGTGGAGTTATTTTAAGGGATAAAAGATGTAACAAAAAGAAAAGGCGGTGGATAAAAGACAGCGGAGCAGCCGCTCTATTATGATTTGGAGGCGACTATGTTTTTTATAGTTAACACTTTTAACTCAATAAACATAATATATAATAATGACCTTTACATCTAATAATAAACATTTCCACATATCATCTCCGATATCCACCGGACTCTCAGTTGCGCGATATGTCAGCTGTTTGGGATTCCCCTCTGTTCTTACGTCACCGCGCTTTCTGATTGGCTGCCTGTCACATTCAGCAGGTTGTATTCTCGTTCCCAGTCAGGGTAAACTATGGAGTTAGATTTGTTTCACAATTATCCAATCAAAAAATAAATAAATAAAAAAAGTAAAATAAAAAAAAGTAGTATTCAATCAAAAAAAAAAATTCAAACAAAATCTTAAAAACTTTTTAATCATAAAAATATATTTTTTATTGAACTTTTGTTTGAAACTTTTATTTTTTGGCTGAGTCTGTTTTTTTTGAAGCGCCTGTTTTTTGGTTGAACTCGTTTTCTTGCTTATACAACTTTATTTGCTTTGGCGAAGCTTACATGAACATTCTGGGCGGGGCTTAAGGACGAGCGATGTAAGACGTGTTCCGATTGGTTAGCGCTGACTAAAGCGGATGACTCCCTGGATCCCAGAACTCTGTCCCGAACTGGGCTTCGGTGACGGGACACAGAATGTAAATTACACCGTTTAGCAGCTTCTAAAGTGTTCATATCTTTACAGCTTCTGTAATGAAATAAAAATAATTTACTCTGTTGGAATTATTTTCTCTCTTTGCTGTCAATAGCAGAGTTGACATTCTGTAATAAATATGTTTTCTCTGGGAAAAAAGTAAGAAAAAAATGTAGTTTAATGTTTGAGAATGACTGATTTTATAAATCAAAAGTCATTCCTCAATAATGTATAAAAAATAAGTACAAGAAAATTATTTGTTGTCTTGAAACGTTAAATGTACATTAAATTATGAAATTATGTAAATATGTTCTTTAATTAAACACTGTAAAAGTGTCTGTTCAATGTTAATATGAAAATGATCAGAATAACTTCTATTAAATAAAAACATTGTGCTCTTTATTCAGAAATGCCCCAAAACAATTAAATAATCACATCAAAAGTTAGAAACTCTATCTTTAGTCATTTCTTTGATTGTCAAAAATATTAGTGTGTGTGAGAAAATGTGTTAATGACAGGAATTAACTTAAATACTTTGTAAAATGGCACTTTGTGAAGTTCAGTCCATTTACTTGTATTAGCTTACTGCCACATACAGTAGGCCACATTCAATATGGCAGACTCTGTGACGTATCGCAGCAACGGGCCGATCCGCTCCATGAGGCGTCTATGTATTTATGTCTATGAAGAAGAAGAAGAAGAAAAAGACCACTTCTCTGCCAGAGTGTTAGCCAGTGTTTGGTACTTCAGGCCTCAGTGTTTCCTCGTTGTGGATCTCTCAGTAAATCTCTGAGTTCTTCCTCCTTAGGCGAACCCTCGTGATGCCGTGGATGTTACCCACTGGTTGCCCAAGTTCCACCGACAAACCCGCAGTTAATCAAGCCTCCCAGGATCTCTCAGTTGGCTGTCTCCTTCGCTCCTCTCCACTGGAAACTCAAGAGCTTACCTGTCTGCCCTCCACTGCTGTTCCTCCATCGGCCAAAGCAGCAAGCCCTCTTCCTCAGTAAACCCCTCCTGGATCATTTCTCCGCAAACCCAAGTAAGACTAGTCCATTTGTTTCACATTGCTCATTTCCTACGTTCCTCAAACTCACCTCCACTTCTCTCTCGCTCCAGTGATCAAGTTCCCAGTTGCAGTCATCCCCTGGACACGCTGTTCTGATTATTATTTTTATTTTTACAATAAACCACTTAACTGATTTCTATTCTCTGCCTGGTGTTTCTGTGTAGGTTAGAAAACTAGAGCCCATCATGACAGTTTTTTCCTGTCTACTTAACATTTTTTAATACAAAAACATGATGGATGGACCGCCAGTGGACAGCCGACCACTGGTCTTGGCAAGATTTCTGGGGGAAACCCTGTTCTGGGTTTTATTTAGGGGTTTCAGTCAATGGGACTGACCACAAGTGTATTCCACACTGTATATTTTATTTTTCAAAATGTTTAATTTTCATTAAACTTAATATGTTACCTTTTGCTAGTCTTCTGCATAAAATCCCAATAAAACACAATGTGGTTGTAAGGTTACAGATGCAAACGGTGTTGGGTTCTGAGGCTGCAAACCAAGTGCAACTTATTTCTCTTCCTCCACCACCATGGTTGACAGCTATGAGATGTTTGAACTGAAACAGGTTCTGTTCTTTATCTTGATTCATAAAACCCAAGATTTGGTGAGGGTGTTTCTTTCCTGTGAGATGAGTGAAACCTGAGGTTAGGTGTTGCTTCATGTTTTGCTCTGGTTGTTCTGACTTTACCACCAAGCCCTTACTTCTTACTTCTTTGCTCAAACTTGAAGACACAACCAGCTAAAGAACAATTTTTGCTACTGTCTTGTTGTTTTTTTTTTGAGAGCTACTTTCCAAAAAAAAAAAACAAATTCAACACATTGGTGTGGCACATATTCCTTTCTTCTTACATTAAGAAAGCAGTAATGGCCTTCAAAATAAAAGCTGTATCATTGTGTTTTGTGCACCTCTAACAAAGGTTGTCATTTGGCAGAAACGTGTCATTAGAAAGAGCTGAATCCATAGCTGTTCTGTAAAATCGCTGACCAAGTATAAGTGGTTTGTCACACCAACGCCTGAATAAGATGCAGACGTCTTCTCTGAATTATGAATATCTCATGAGTTTACATCCGGTGCTGCAATGATTTTTAATAAGCAAATTTATTCAAGTGTGAGTTTAGTTTCATTTCTTATTTAATGGATTCACAGCAATTGCAAAATTGTGTTGTTTTTTTTACATTAGCAGAATTTAGACAAAGACTTGGGTATATTTTTAAAGGAAACGCAGCTGTAGTTACTTTGCAGAGAAGTAAGTAAAAGTGCATACACCTTCATCCTGTGTGAATAACACAGGATGAAGGTGAGATGTATCTGCAAAACTTTCAGAGACGCATCTGCAAGTGTTTTTTTTTTTTCCACAGAGCTGCTTGTTGGGTTCGTGTGTTTTTTTTTTTGTAATCATTTCATGTCTTGTCTCAATAAGGTAAAATAAGTAAAGAAACAGCAGTTGATTGGCTGGTCTGAAAGCTTCTCCTTCAGTCTCTCCTCTGATAAACAACATGAAGGTTCAAGACTGACGACAACATAAAGGAGAGACTTAAGGGATTCTTGTTCTTTAGATTTTCTGACTCACTTTCCAGGTAAATATCTTCCATTTGTTTCTTACTCTTATATTCACAAAAAGTCATAATAGCTTGAATTTGAAAATGTAACATTAAGAATTAAGAATGCTGTACAGGAAATCAATGCAAAGTTTGTCTGAAAGGTAAAAACACCTCAGTAGTCAGATTGATTTGAAAACAGTTTGTTCCAACACCTGCTGTCTTATTATAACTCATCATGACATCGCTAGTGTTTATTTACAGAATTAGGTTTGACATTAAGAATTACCATCTTCAATATTATATTTTAGTTATCTGAAAACTGTATGCCCCATATAAGCAATAACTTGTGATTTTCATCTCTAAATTGGTCAAGCTTTAAAAATAATGAATTAGACAATAATTAACTAGAGAACCACGTAACATTCAACTAGTTATTAATTATGAAGCAGGCTGAACATACAATCATTCAGTAAATGTGAATATTATTGAAAAGTAAATTTACTCCATTCACCAGTGGAAACACATTATATAGATTATTAAAAACAGACTGATGGAGGAGAAAATAATCCACAGGGGTTAAAAAACAACTTTTGAATTATTTCCATATACATGCTAAAAACAATAATCTTTATAGTTTTTCCTAATTTTGGTTTTTCCTCTTTGTCTTTCTAGTTAACCATGGAGTCGACCGACAACTGGCTGTCTATGGTGAAAAAATTATTAAAAACCAGTCCACTGGGAGCCACTGTAGGTTTTGGATTTATCCAGGTGATACTGGAGAAACTGGTGGAAGCAGAGTTTTCATGCCCTTGTCACTCTAGTTACAACCATGGATATGGTTTAGTATTTTTCATTGCTCCATCACTTATAGTCTTTTTACTAATGTGCGTCATTAGTTATTCGCTTAAGTTATGGACATGTCCGTGGACATGGACATGGACATGTCCGTGGACATGGACATGTAAATCAATCTGGGAAGCCTTAATTATCATGTTGGTTCCAGCCGTAACATGGTTGATAATAGTGTTTGTTGATGGTCGTTATTACGCCTGTGCAAAGACCAACTGGAACGGAAAGTATGAACTGATTGAGAACGCTGCTCCTCAGAAATGGTGTAAACCATCAAACTCATCTCTGGAGCGAGACTCACTGGCCAACACCCAGTTCTGGTATTCTGAATCACAGGTAAGAAAGGATGATATTTTATAGAGATTCATACAAACTAATAATTTAGATGGAGTATTTTTTGTGTGCTAATAACATACAGTATATCTTTAATTGTTTTTGACTGTTTTCTTAGCTCATTGGATTCTGCACAGCAGCTGGGCTGACCTTCATTTATGTGGGTTGTTTTTTCTGCTCCCGGTGCTGTTCATCCTCACCAGAAAACAGAGGGAACCCAGTGCCTTTAGAAGAGGTCTAGATGGAGCCCAAAAAATGTTAAAAGAAATTAAGAAATGTATGCATGCATTTAATTATTGATTAAGAATAACATTCCTGGCAGGAGAAACATTTAGTATATTTTACTACCTTTGAAAAAGGTTTTCTGTATAAATATGTTTGTGTCACTTTCATGTAAAATGATTTATTATTTCTTACTGTGCAACTCAAAATTCCAGTTTTGTTTTGTAGATATCTTACTCAGATGTGTTGATAAAAAATACTATTTTAATCACAATTCCTTTTACCTGATATCTCATTATGTACAGATGGGATTTTTGCATTTCTTTTTTGATTCTTACAACTTAGTTTTGGTTTAATGTTTTTCATCTTCTGATTGAATTATCATTATTTAGACATGACTGTTCGGTTTGTTGGCTACTATAAAATGTCATCTTAGATATTTTTGACTAAAATGTCTGACGTGTGTAATGAAAGATTATTTGTAATCAGGTTCAACTTTTAACTTTCACATCTAACCTTTTAAGCATTTTATATATTATTCAAGTGTTTTATGATAAATAACTATTTGTTCAATAACAATGTGAGGACAGGAAAGTCTGTGAATCCGGGTGGAGGGTCAGTTCCAGTAAGTAGTGGGTTATTTTGTGCATCAGCTCAGGAAAACAGACCTGCAGCTGAAGAGGTGAACAGATTCTAGGGGAAATGTTATTGTGTGATGATTTGGGCAGATAGTCTCTGTTGTTGGGGTAAAATCTCTGATCACTTCGGGTGTTTTGCTGTCAGATGTTCTGAGATGTGTGATCCCAACAATATATCTTTGTATTCAATAAATATGATTAATTTTACTTCTCTGACTTTTTGTGCTGGTTTAACCCTTTGCCTCCGGATCTCGGGGAGATTTACTGATCTAAATTTGTTGTTTCCACCCGGTTCTTGTGAAGGATTTCTGGATTTTTAATAATGATTGGTGGGACGCAAATGCAGCTCTCAGAGGGTCGACCCAGTAATTCAGTTAAGCAGAAACCTGTTGCAGTTGAAACTGTCTAATTCTGCAGATTGGATGTGCAAAATCAAGAGGATCTGTATCTGAGGCAAGCATTCCTAAATTCAGAGAGCAGCCAGAGGTGGTCCTAGCCTGTTTGGGGCCCTGGGCGAACCACCTATCCAATGCCCCCTCCACGCCCCCAGTCCCACCCTGTGTCATCCAGTTTGTGTCTCTTTATTTTGCAAAATCTTATTCATATGAATACTGTAACCACTCCCAGATCATAAAGCACACATTCATATTTGCCCTGAACTCCATCTGGATCTGCATGAATTACAGTCGGCCCCAGTTACGTTATGTGGTTCTTTATACATATATTAATATTTATTAAAAAAAAATAGTCTTATTTTATTAATTACGGTTTAACTCCAGCTTCATGTTTGTTTTTCATTCACTTAGCAACGTGCCTCCTTTTAGAGCACTTTGCATCTTTTCGTTTCAAACACCAACATTTACCTGAAAGGTAATCTAGGGATGCAAATATGTTTTGTGACTGAAAACTGAAAATGAAACAAAACCGTTTAGGAACAATTAGAGCAGAAAAACGAAGCCACACCACCAAGAAGGAGATTTTTAACTTCAGATCTTGTCACGGGATTTTGTGCTGACAGTAAAAACAATTTATTTCTACAATGCAAACTTAATTTTATGAAAAATTAAATGGTCTAGTTTTAACTTTGACAACCAGGTAACAGTATGAAGTTGGTGTTGTATTTGGTTTGATTAAAAGAGAGTTGTTAGTGCTGGTATAGTTGATGTTTTTAATTCTACCATGAGCCGTGTTGTTTTTAAGAGCAGATATAATATGTCATAACTAAACTTGCTGGTTATGTTTTGCTTCACTGGAAGCATAAATCATCTCATAGTGAAGTTAGATCATTAAACAGGTGGAGATGTTCATATTTTGAGAAATAAAATAAACTAAAAGTTAACGTTGCTTTTATTTGAATTGTTCTTTCTGCAGAGATGAACATAGCAGCAGTAAAACAATGGCTCTCAGCAGTGAAGGGACAACTTGAGAAGAATCCTCTGGCATCAAACATTGGTTTTGCACTGATCCTTCTCTGCTTTGAGAAAATTGTAGAGTTGGAGTTTGTTTGTCCCTGTCAGTCGAAACTGAATGCCGTCTCTGCTTCATCATTTTTCTCAGCTCCAGCTTTAATTGTCTTTCTGCTCATGCTTAGTACTGAACGTCCATGTAAATCGTGTAAATCATATGTGGAAACTGTCCTTCCTGGTCTAGTTCCTACTGTAACCTGGTGTATAATATTGTTCATGAATGGACGTTATTATGCCTGTTTTTGGACCAACTGGTCAGGACACTATGAAACCAGTGAGACTGCTTCCCCTCTGAAATGGTGCAAACCATTTAATTTGTCTCATGGAGAGGAGATCCAGACTCTGGAGTGGTACGCCACGTCTCAGGTATGCAGCGTGTTTCTACTTGTTTTACATTCATCAACAGATAAACAGCTGTTAAACATTGAGATTATTTTCACGTGCATTTTCTTTATGTGATTTTTAAAAAGGTCATTGGACTCTGGGTTGCGGTTAGTCTCACTGCAGTTTTTAAGATCTATTTGTTCTGTAAGTCCTGCTGCAAACATCAAGAAGAAAAAGACAATGAAAATAACGCTTAAGACATCCATTTACAGGTGCAGAACAGCGCATGACAGAAATTCAGAAAAGAAAAGAAAAGAAAAGAAAACAAAAGAAAAGAAAAGGACATCTGGGTGGGAAAAAAACAACCAGGATTATCAATTTGAACAGTCAGATCTCATTCAGAAAATCTAGAATAATGTTAAAACATGTTCCAATTGGAGGCAATCAAATGTGAAGGACAATCCAACTTCTATAAGATATACTAAATGATATACAATGTAAAATGCATTTAATCTTCTAATTAAATTAGCATTATTTAAACATGAGTGTTCAGATTGTTGGTTACTACAGAGGTGACAATTCAAAATAACCAGATTCTTCTTATTCAGTCGATTTAATAGCGATACTCTTGGTTCTTCTTTCAGGAATTAGAAAAATAAATTATTCAGAAAACTAAAGTATGTTTACCCATGTGCTAGGGGTCTTAGCAGCCACCTCAAATGCATCACACTCGCATGCAATGTTGGCCACAGACAGGAAGTTGGAGATGTCACCAGAGGAAGGCCCCGACCGTTATCACAGCTGTGATCTGAGAGAAAAACAATTGTGTTTGCTGCGTATAAAACAAAACCATCTTGCTGCAGTTCATTAAAGGGCAAAACACAAAGGAGAACAGCAGGTATTCATGAAATATTGGTCCAAGAAAATAGATTATGTGTTTATTACATGATCTAGTTTTTAATCCACAACACAAACAAGTAAAAGTGTTCAAGAACATAGGAAAATAAAATTAAGAATGTCCTGCATTCTTTCTAAGAGAGAAAGTATGGAGTGAAAATAGTCTCAAAATACCTGTGCATGTGTAATACTGGATTAAGAAATTATGAATGCTGAATAAGAGTACACATACACAATTACTTTTTCTACAAACGTTAAATTTCTACACTAATTTTTTTAACTACAACCTCACAAATCTGATAACTACGAATTCAAACCTTCTACTATGCCTTCAAATGTTAAATAAATAGACAAATCACCAGATACACACACACAAAACCATTATGTCTATGCACAAAACTGCATTTACGCACAGATCCGGTTACGAGTAAACAAGTATTTTTGAGACTCATTTCACGCTTCCGAACAGCCTCAGATTTGTGCGTAAGTGGTGCGTTTAAATGCTGGTGGAAAGCTGGGTCATCTGATTTTTGCTCGGAGTCCAGTGTTTTTATCCTCTGAACATTTGTCACTGTGCTTGTGCTGAAATGGGAAAGACGTTATTTCTGTGGAAAACGGAATATCTCAGCACTTCTTTATAATATTCCAAAATTGTTTATAGACATATTGTGCATTTTTGAGATGAAATGAGATGACGTGGTCTAAAAAATGACCACTAGGTGGCGGAATGGTTCGCTGGCTGGAAAAACAGGCAGCCAATCCAAGAAGCAAGACGGAGTGTCCTGGTGGTCTGCCCTCAGAAGTAAGTACAATTTAAACCTGCACTCTTTGCTCTCCGATTATAATGAGACATCGGATAGTTATAAATAATTTCAGATTACGTTTTATATGTCTGGTACTCTGTCCTCCTCATATGTTTCTGTTAGCGGGAGCTAATGTTTATGTGAGCTTTGCTACTTTGGCTTTTCGTAGCTATGTCCTTGTATCTATGCTGTGTGTCACACATCCACAGTTTAAGAGTCTTTAATCCACAAAAATTTTCTCTACAGTGGTTATTTCAGTATCTGTTTTGCCCCGCAGCTTCCAATCAAATTCCTAAGTCATGTTGCTGATTGATATTTGTGTAGTTTGTGAAATATTCCGTTTTTCCTTTTACTTTATTCACTAAGTGAATATAATTAAGTGAAATAAATTACCTTTCAATTCTAATTTATTGAATTTCTATATGTATAAATAACATTTTATATTTACTTCTACACAGGACAAAACGGCTGACTGATGGATGGACTGTTATTTACTTTCTGGAGGATCAGGATCTTTCAGATCTCATCTACCTTCTCATTCGATGGAGCTGCTGCAGGAACACACTGATCCTCTAACAGGATCCTCAGATCCAGGCATCGATGTCTGGTGTCCTGCAACATTTAGATACGTCCTGGTCCAACACACCTGAATCAAATGGCTGCTTAGGACAGTCAAGTTCTCCAGAGTCCTGCTAATGACCTTTGACCTCATGATTGACTCAGGTGTGTTAAAAAAGAGACATCTAAAGGTCAGCGGACCATTCCACCATCTAGTGGTCGCTTTGTAGACCACATAATCTCATCTGTACCGCTCAAAAATGCACAATGTGTGTGTACTCGTAACCGGATCTGTGCGTAAATGCAGTGTTGTGTGTGTGTATCTGGTGACTCGTGTACTTATTTAACATTTGAAGGCGTAGTAGGTTTGAATTCGTAACTGTCAGATTTGTGAGGTTGTAGTTAAAAAAAAATGTGTGTGGAAATCTAACATTTGTGAAAATCATAATTGTGTGTGTGTACTTTTATTTTGCATTCGTAATTTCTTCAGATTTATGTATGCATTTGACCACATATTTACAAGTACCCAAGTTATGCACAAATTTTCTTTTTATGTTTTACAAATCCTATTTCACATATACAACTATCCAAAGTGACACACAAAGATGCTTACACGAGTTACAGATCCAGTATTACACACGCAGAGGTATTTTGAGACTATTGAGACTATTTTCACTCCATAATTTTCACTCCATGTTACTTCCCACCACTGATCTCATGTGACTGCTTACATCTGGTGCTGCAATGATTTTTAATTACTTAATATGTGAGGAAATTTATTCAAGTGTGATTTTAGTTTCATTTCTTATTTAATGGATTCACAGCAATTACAAAATTGTGTTTTTTGACATTAGCACAATATAGACAAAGATTTGGGTATACAGTGGTGTGAAAAAGTGTTTGCCCCCTTCCTGATTTCCTGTTTTTTTGCATGTTTGTCACACTTAAATGTTTCGGAACATCAAACCAAATTAAACAATAGTCAAGGACAACACAAGTAAACACAAAATGCAATTTGTAAATGAAGGTGTTTATTATTAAAGGAGAAAAAAATCTAAACCATCATGGCCCTGTGTGAAAAAGTGATTGCCTCCCTTGTTAAAATATACTATAACTGTGGTTTTTAATGCCTGAGTTCAATTTATCTAGCCACACCCAGGCCTGATTATTGCCACACCTGTTTTCAATCAAGACATCACTAAAATAGGAGCTGCCTGACACAGTAAAGTCCACCAAAAGATCCTTAAAAGCTACACATCATACCGAGATCCAAAGAAATTCAGGAACAAAGACAGTAATTAAGATTTATCAGTCTGGAAAGGGTTATAAAGCCATTTCCAAAGCTTTGGGAATCCAGCGAACCACAGTGAGAGCCATTATCCACAAATGGCGAAGACATGGAACAGTGGTGAACCTTCCCAGGAGTGGCTGGCCCCCCCAAATTACCCCAAGAACGCAGCGACGACTCATCCAAGAGGTCACAAAAGACCCCACAACAATGTCCAAAGAACTGCAGGCCTCACTTGCCTCAGTTAAGGTCAGCGTTCATGCCTCCACCATCAAAAAAAGACTGGGCAAAAATGGCCTGCATGGCAGAGTTCCAAGAAGAAAACCACTGCTGAGCAAAAAGAACATTAAAGCTCGTCTCAATTTTTCCAAAACACATCTTGATGATCCCCAAGACTTTTGGGAAAACATTCTGTGGACTGATGAGACAAAAGTGGAACTCTTTGGAAGGTGTGTGTCCCATTACATCTGGCATAAAAGGAACACTGCATTTAAGAAAAAGAACATTATACCAACAGTAAAATGTGGTGGTGGTAGTGTGATGGTCTGGGGCTGTTTTGCTGCGTCAAGACCTGGAAGACTTGCTGTGATAGATGGAACTATGAATTCTGCTCTCTACCAAAAGATCCTGAAGGAGAATGTCCGACCATCTGTTCATGAACTCAAGCTGAAACGAACTTGGGTTCTGCAGCAGGACAATGATCCTAAACACACCAGCAAGTCCACCACTGAATGGCTGAAGAAAAACAAAATGAAGACTTTGGAGTGGCCTAGTCAAAGTCCTGACCTGAATCCTATTGAGATGTTGTGGTATGACCTTAAAAAGGCCGTTGCTGCTGCTCGAAAACCCTCTAATGTAACTGAATTAAAACAATTCTGCAAAGATGAGTTGGCCAACATTCCTCCAGAACGCTGTAAAAGACTCATTGCAAGTTATTGCAAATGCTTGGTTGCAGTTGTTGCTGCTAAAGGTGGCCCGACCAGTTATTACGTTTAGGGGGCAATCACTTTTTCACACAGGGCCATGATGGTTTGGATTTTTTTTCTCCTTTAATAATAAACACCTTCATTTACAAATTGCATTTTGTGTTTACTTGTGTTGTCCTTGACTATTGTTTAAATTGGTTTGATGTTCTGAAACACTCAAGTGTGACAAACATGCAAAAAAACAGGAAACCAGGAAGGGGGCAAACACTTTTTCACACCACTGTATTTTTATTGGAAGCGCAACTGTAGTTACTTTGCAGAGAAACAAGACAAGTAAAAGCACATACACCTTCATCCTGTGTGGTTACCAGAGATGTATCTGCAAGTGTTTTTTTTTTTTTTCACACAGAGCTGCTTGTTGGGTTCATGTGTTTTTTTTATTCAAGCATCATTTCATGTCTTGTCTCAATAAGGTAAAGTATGTAAAGAAAAAGCAGTTGATTGGCTGGTTGGACAGCTCCTCCTTCAGTCTCTCCTCTGATAAATAACACGAAGGTTCAAGACTGATGACACAGCATAAAGGAGAGACTTAAGGGATTCTTGTTCTTTATATTTTCTGACTCACTTTTCAGGTAAATAGCTTCCATTTATTTATTACTTTTATAGATTACAAAAACAATCATAATAATAGCTTGAGATTGAAAATGTAGCATGCTGTATATGAGCTCATAATGCAAAGTTTGTCTGAAAGGTAAAAACATCTCATTAGTCAGACTGATTTGCAAACAGGTTGTTCCAACACCCGCTGTTTTTAAATAATTATAACTGATCATGACATCGCTAGAGTTTATTTACAGAATTAGGTTTAAAATTAAGAATTACCATCATAAATATTATATTTTTGTTATCTTAAAAATTATACCTCATAGAAGCACTAATCCCTGTGATTTTCATCTCTAAATTGGTCAAGTTTTAGAAATAATAAATTACTAGCTAGAGAGCCATGGTGACATTAATTATGGAGCAGGTTGAAAATACAGTCATGCAGTAAATTTGAATAGTACTGAAAAAACGATTTACTCCATTCACCAGTGGAAACACATTATATAGATTACTAAAAAACAGACATGGAGGAGAAAATACCGAAGGCATTAAAAAAAAACTAATTTTGAATTATTTCCATATACTGTACATGCTAATACAATAATTATAGATTTTCCTCATTTTGATTTTTCCCTCTTTGTTTTTCTTCAGTTACATCGTTAACTATGGGTCCGAAAAAGAACTGGCTGTCTACGGTGACGGAATTGTTAAAAAAAAGTCCACTGGTAGCTAGTGTAGGTTTTGGACTTATCCAGTTGATACTGGAGAAGCTGGTGGAAGTGGAGTTTTCATGCCCTTGTCACTCTAGTCACAACCTTAAATATGGTTTAGTAGTTTTCATTGTTCCAACAATTATAGTCTTTTTACTCATGTTTGGCGTTAGTTATTCACTTGAGGTATGGACATGTAAATGTACATGTACATGTACATGTAAATCTCCATGTAAATGTACATGTGAATCTCCATGTAAATGTGCATGTAAATGTGCATGTAAATGTACATATAAATGTAAATGTAAATGTAAATCTATATGTCCATGTAAATGTAAATGTCCACGTAAACGTAAACGTAAATGTAAATCATTCTGGGAAATCTTAATTATCATGTTTGTTCCACCCATAACATGGGTGATATTAGTGTTAGTTGATGGTCGTTATTACGTCTGTATAAAGACCGACTGGCCAGGAAAGTATGAACAGATTGAGAACGCCGCTCCTCAGAAATGGTGTAAACCATCAAACTCATCTCTGGAGCCAGACTCACTGACCAAAACTCAGCTGTGGTATTTTTACTCAGAGGTAAGAAATCATTATATTTTCCTGAGATTTGGATAAACTAACAATTTAGATGAAGAATATTTTTGTGTGCTGGTAACGTATATATCATTGTTTTTGTTTATGACTGTTTTTTAGCACGCTGGATTCTACACAGCACTTGGGTTGACCGTGTTTTATCTGGTCTGTTTTATTGGCTCCCGGTGTTCATCCCCACCAGAAAATGAAATGACTCAAGAAAGTGAAGAGAATGCAGAGGCTTCAAAATCAGGAGATGTCTGCGAGGGGTGAGGTACCTGAAACAAATGCTGAACCCCATTTGCAAACACAAGGGTTAGGAAATAATTAGATTGAGCCAAAAAATCTTAAAAGAAATTATGAAAATGTGTGTATACATTTAATTATTGAAGATAGGCCATGTTTGGTTAAGAACATATTAAATTCCCTGCAGGAGAAACTTTTAGGATATTTTTACTATGTGCTAAATTTGAAAAAGGTTTTTTGTGTAAATATGTTTGTGTCCATTTCATGATATGACTATAATTGATTATTTCTTATTGTGCAACTCAAAATTCTAATTATGTTTTGTAGATATATTACTCAGATGTATTGATATAAAAATACTATTTTCAATCTCAGTTCTTTTTACCTGTTATGCCATTATTTTTAGACATCCTGTAATGTATATTTTATTCATAGTTTTTCCAGATCTGCATCGTTTTCAGATGTTTTTTTGTCTCTCTTCTTTGCACCCCACAATGTAAAATGTATTTAATCTTCTAATTAAATTAGCATTATTTAAACATGACTGTTCAATTTGTTGGTTACTTTAAAATGTCATCTTAGACATTTTTGACTAAAATATTTGACATGTTAGATGTGAAAACTCAAAATAACCAGATTCTTCATATTCAGTCAATTTAATAGTGTGTCAAGAATTAGAAAAATAAATTATTCAGAAAACGAAAGTATGTTTACACATGTGCTAGGGATCTTAGCAGCCACCTCAAATGCATCACACTCACATGCAACGTTGGCCACAGACAGCAACACAGGAAGACGGCACCAGAGGAAGGACCCAACCACCATCATAGCTGTGAACTGTGAGGAAAAAACAATTTTGTTTGCTGCGTATAAAACAAAAGCATCTTGCTGCAGTTCATTAATGGGCAAAACACAAAAAAGAACAGCAGATATTTATGAAATATTGGTTCAAGAAAATAGATTGTGTTTATTCCATAATCCAGTTTTTAAACCACATTACATAGAAATAAAAGCGTTCAACAAGAACACAGGAAAATAAAATGAAGAATGTCCTGCATTCTCCCCAGCGGAGAAAATATGTTCTTTCCTGATCTAAAATAAAGGGGAAAAGAAAAGTAAAACTGCAAAACTCTTCAACCGGCATTCTAATGATGGCTAACGATTAGCCTACCAGCAGGTGTCAGGAAAAGTTCAGATCATCCCACTTCCCCATGCTGGAGATTTTAGTTTAATAGTGACAATAAATAAAGTTATCTTTGAAATTAATCACACAGGTGTCATCAAGACCCAACAGTAGAGTCAGACTGCAATAAAACTGATCTGGTTGTGTGTGTTGTTATTGTGTCCTGCATACTTTGTTTTAATTCTTCTTTTTTCTATCTGATCATAAAAAATTCATAGTCAGATAGAAAGTTCCATGAAACAGGAAGGGCAGGTTTCCTGAAGAAAGAGGAAGTAAGCTTCCAGCCTGCAAAAGTATAAAAATAGTTTAGACTATTCCTTGTTTCAAAGCAAGGAATAGTCTAAACTATTTTTATAAATAAAAAATAATAATCAGTCTGATTCCTTCAGGAAACAGTTAATGGTAGAAAAAAAATGCAGTTTTTGAACTTCACTGAGTATCCAATTACTCAAAAAGTTTAGAATGAAATCTAAACTTTTTGAGTAATTGGATAAAACCCAGAGTAAAATACTTAAATAATAATAGCTCATAATTGAATCAATAATTAATATTGGTTTAACCAATGATTGGTATTGGTTTAATTACACTTACTCTTACACTTACCTTCAAGTGAAACAAGTAACTGTAACTGGTAACTTGATATCAAATAATTAGAATAATGGATTATTCTTGGTTTCTTTTCAGAAGTGTCTGTAATAACTCACATTATGATCATAATAAGAGTAACTAATAAGTAATGGTTATAATATTATAAATGAATGCTAAATCAGAGAAACTAAAAGGTTATAAATGTGATTTTGACATTTGAGCTTGAGATGGTTTAGTTGTAATTAAAGATCACTGATGTTGTGTTGGAGGTGGCAGGTGAAAGGTTTGGGGAAAGCAGCACAGATAACAAGAGCCTGAGAGGAATGAATAATCTTGTATTTTTGATTTCTCTTGATTGAAAGAATGATTCATTGTAAGAGTAGTGTTAATTAGAAATAAAGGTAGTTATTATAGAAAGTCTTAATCACATATGCCGTTTTATTTGACGTGATCTGATTTCGTCTGACATAAATTTCAGGTACCGTATTTTCCGCACTATAAGGCGCACCGGATTATAAGGCGCACCTTCAATGAATGGCCTATTTTAGGACTTTTTTCATACATTAGGCGCACCGCATTATAAGGCGCATAGAATAGACGCTTCATACTCTATTATTACACATCCACATTAATAAAGAAATGGTCCCCGAGTACTTTATATAGTAGGCTGGCCCAGTCGTTGTTTCACTCACGGTGTTGGTGTTGCGATATTATGCCCAACTGCTTTCTGGGTAACACAGACCAACCGACACGCTGCCGCTGCAGTCTCTGTCTCTCTTCCCCTGCCCCTCCCCCCCTTTAAATGTATTATCAAACTTTATTAACAAACCAGTGTTCTGACAACTATCCCAGCATGCACCGCGCACCACTTCTTCTACGGGGGAAAAAGAAGTAGGCGGCTGCTTACCGTAGTGGACCAACTACGTAAGCAGCCTACTGCATGTCTGTGTAAACATGACGTCTTTCATTTCGATCTGAGTTAATTAGCGTAGCATTTCTGCCGGATTTTCACAACATATCAGCCACGACAATGGACAGGGGAACCAACAAGTTCATGTCATCTTTTTTGGACGACATCAAGGTGTTTGAGCCACTGGATGCCTCCAACATTGTGCGCGTCACAGCTAAAAGCTACCGATAGATGAGGAAAACAGCAGATCCTCACACCCTCAGCATAAATATAGCTGTGGACAAGATCACTGATGCCTGTTGTTCTTGCAAGGCTGGGTAAGTCGGCATTCATGGTTTTGAATGTACATTAGCATATGTTTACTACTGTAGCTTGTGTTTGTGAGACGGTCACGCACGTGGTAGCTGCACTGTGACCTAAAATGGGCATTAGCCAATGAAACGCGGCCCCTGTGGTAAAGTCCGTTGCTGGACCTGTTGTGGCTCAATATTGGTCCATATATAAGGCGCACCGGATTATAAGGCGCACTGTCGGCTTTTGAGGAAATTGAAGGTTTTTAGGTGCGTCTTATAGTGCGGAAAATACGGTACTTTGATTTTGTGTGACACATGTTATGGGTCTAAGTAATCATGCGGTGTTTATATTTCAGTGGAATGATTTTTAGTAATCAAATGTTAATTTTTGGAAATATAAATCAGATTAGAGTATTAGGATAAAATAAAATATGCTTTTTGGGTGAGACAGACTGACTGCTGAGAAGCAGAGTAAAACCATTAAAAAGAAGAAGTGTAAATAGATGTTCGCGGAGGAGCGGACAAAAAGGAGAAGTGAAAGTGGGTAAATGTTAGGTGTTTTCCAAAGGCTAAGAGGTCAAGTAGGAACCACCCATGTGGACGGTTGAGTTGTCACTTATACCATCCACATACACACACATGTAAGCAAAAGATATATAAACTCTAAGAAGAGGAAGCAAAGGGTTCTTTGTTCCTGGTGCCAGAGAGGAGCTAACATAATGCAGAAGGACCAACAGCAGATGACGACGCCCTGGAATCCAAGAACCGGCTAAAGACTCCGCACCACCTGTAAGGGACAAGACCCGTGTACCCACAGATTCGGGTTTCCTGATTCGACCGTTGCCCTGCTCTCTGCCCTAAAGACCCCAACTCTGCTGCAATGGACTTGGTGAATGGACAAAGGTCACTGATTGATTGGGATCTAAGAGTCTAAAAAATAAAGGACTGCTTTGTTCCATATTAAGGGGATTTTTGTCTCAACAAGACAGGATCCTGACCAAGAACGCCAAAATTTCTGTTGTAAAGGGACATTACATCTACTGGGTATGAGTCCGACTGCTCCCCAAAGCCTCTTAGAAAATCTAGTGATAGGATAAGGAAGGGATAGGTAATGTGGTTGTAATCTGATATCTAAAAATTGTTAATTGTAACTGGTAAATTGTTTTGAAATAAGTTGCTGTCACTTAACCCTGCTAAAGCTACTAATAAAAATATACATAAAATTTTGTTGATGATTGTGGACAATGAAATTAATTCTGAGTCCGGAATTACTACTGTTGCTTCTGATCATTGTAAAGTCTATGTACATGGTTCTAGGAAAATGGAGGCTCCATAGGTATCTTTGGCGATGAGTAAATAATCACCCTGGGGTTCGAGCCGAGCCACTAAAATTTATCTAGTCTGCAACAAGTGCTCATTGTTACAAGGGAGAGAGCTGCCGTTAACAAAAGTGATTATTGGGACTAGGTAACCGTGAGAGCTACTGGGTTAATTGTCTTAATAATTGAAAAGGGTGATAACTTTTGTAGGCAGTCAGAGACTAGACGAGTCCTCCCGCCACCAGCTTAAACACAATGTTTTCTAGACTATCCATGGAGTAAAAACCCTAGGAACTAGAAACTTTCCCGACCCTTTAACTGGAGAGCTGGTCAATAGTCAATAGTCAGTCGATGAGAATTGCACGGGTTTAGGTGGGGCTGGCTATTGTGCAATAACAGACACAGGTAACGGTTGCAGCCTAAACTTGCTAAGTTAATGTTCAAAGTTCAAGTCCAAGTCCATCCATCCATTTCTGTACACCCTTGTCCCTTGGTGGGGTCGGGAGGTGCTGGTGCCTATCTCCAGCTAACGTTCCGGGTGAGAGGCAGGGTACACACTGGACAGGTTGCCAGTCTGTCACAAGGCAACACAAGAGCACACACACTCACAGCACACACACTCACACCTGGGGTCAATTTGGAGAGGCCAAACTCCATGCAGAAAGACTGGGAATTGAACCCAGATCCTTCTTGCTGCAAGGCAACAGCTCTACCAACTGCGCCACTGTGCAGCCCCAAAGTACACCAGGAGTGTATGTGATAAAAGAAGATTCAGAAGGAAAAGAGATGATCCCGTTTATTACAGATTTTTTTTAAATCTGCGCAGAAGCGGGCTGAAAGCATATTTTCTTCCTTACTACTTTTGATTTCCATCCAGAGCTAACTAGAGCTAATTTTATTGTCATTTCCAGTGGAGTCTCTCCAGCCTCTAAGCTTGCAGACTGGGCTCCGAGATAACTCTTAATTTGCCTACTGTTAGAATATAAATAACTTCGTCACATAAGACTACAAGAAGTGAACTGACAGTGGGTTAAAGCGATGATACAAAAATGTCACAAAAGCAACTGACGCTATGCTAGCTTAGCTCAGAACGATACCGTGAGTGAAATATTAATGCTAATAGAGCTCCGTAAATTTCGAGAAGAGTCTGGAATTGCACAACAAGACATTTTAGAGTCTTAAACTCGGATGGAGGCGTCAATTGGAGAAATAAAAAAAAATCGACACACTGGAGGAGAGACTGTTCTCATTTTGACCAGCAGGTGGAGCTCCAGTCCCAGGCTTTAAGAGTGACAAGTGTCTACTCCGTTATGGATTTTCTCCAGTTCGTCCTTTTGTAATCACATTTAATTACTCCATATCATAAAATCTGGAGTAAATTATGATTCATTCATCAAACCAGACCATTTTAATCTTTTATTAAATCACAAATTAACTAAAATTACTAGGGATGCCCTGATCAGGTTTTTAATTTAGTCATAACAGACCTACTTTAATACATATCTAAAATCTTTTCTGTATATATTGAAGTTTTAAGCAGAGGTTCGGTGTGAGAGCTCACTCTGGTGGAGGTTGAGCGGCGCTACGTCTGTGAAATATTACTACCAGCAGCGCATAACGGCGGTCTGAGAGCAAGAGCAGATCCCAGTGTCTTACACCGCCAGCTCGAAGACTTGAATTATTTTCGGGTTATTTCTTTAGCTTTGTTGCTGCGCGCTTGCGCAGTGTGAAGGAAAAGAGGAGAGAAGCTGCACACAGAGGCTGCGAAGTGAGATAAATGTGATCGGTTTTGGTGATCATACCTTTTCACGGAAATCGGCCGATTATGATCGATCGATTGGCACTTCTCTAAAAATGACCCATTGTTGCATTCAAATTTTCTGACTATACCCAGGTCCTTCTATTACCAGACTCACAGAATTAATAAATCACCTAAATGGATTTTAACAACATGAAGATGGCTAAAAGATCATGACTATTGCTTAATGTGGCTCAAAACTAACAAAGAATTTCAAGAAAAAACATAATAGGAATAGTCAAACATGGTGATGACTGTATGATGATCTGGGTTTGCTAGTTGGCTGATAAATTTGCTTATAACAAGACAATTTTCCCTTGTAAATTAATCTGCCAGATTAACTAGTGCTTTTTCATCAATATTAAGGAATTATTTACTAAAAACAAGCCTCTATATCTTGCTGATAAATTACTTTTAAATGTAGTTTTGTCTTATTTCTTATTTCAAGATATTTGCATTAGAAACTAGACCAAAACTAAGATTTGGTGTTTTTGCAGTGGCTCTGCATCCCCAGAACCAAATATGGAGAAACAGCATTCAGCTTCTATGCACCACAACAAACTTTCAGAAAACCACAAAACAGTCAAAACACTGAGTTACTTTAAATCTAGACTAGAGTTTCTTTGATTAGTAGTAAATTGAACATTGATCAACATATTTGATGTGTGATGATGATTTTAGTGACATTTGACAAAATGTGATGTTTATTACTCATTTCATAATTGGTGACTCTGTGATGTTTCCTGAGGTAAAGCACTTTGAATGGCCTTGTTTCTTAAATGTGAAACAAATAAAGTAGACTTAACATGGTGTACTTTCTTTTTCATTACAGTCATTCATTAGCCTGTCCATCTTCTTGGTTTACTGATTTAATTGATTTCTTAACATAATTTATACTGCCTTGCAGAAGTATTTATAACCCTTGACCTGTTTCACATTTTCTAACCTTACAACCATATTTAATGTTATTGGGATTTACAGTTCTTTTGGAAGTGTTTTAGCTTTTTGGATTATGTTCTGGTTTGGTGGCATAACAGAAGCACAAAAGACTAGACTGCATAAATTAGAAACAACTGCCAGTAAAATCTGCTGCTCAGCACGACTTTGAAAAACTTAGAACACATCTATAAAAACACATCTAGTAACAAATAGTTTTCTTACTGTTCATACACATCCACCCTTTACTGTTTATACCCTCAGGGTAGAAAGTACTGCTACCCATCCCTTTCTAAAACCAGGATGAACAGGCCTTTATAACAAAGGCCGTTGACCATGCTGTTGTTAGATTTTGTGCTTCGTCTGGTTGCTCCAGGTAACCTAGGGCATTTTTGTCAGCTGCATGTCCTCAGCCAGTTCACATGCTCTAGTCCAGGAGTGGCCAAGTCCAGTCCTCAAGAGCTACCATCCTGCAAGTTTTAGAAGTATCCTTACTCCAAAAGATCGGGATCAGCTCTACAGAGGCCTAATAACGAGCCATTCATTTGATTCAGGTGTGTTGAAGCAGGGATGCATCTGAAAGTTGCAGGATGGTGGCTCTCGAGAACTGGACTTGGCCACCCCTGCTCTAGTCAAAGCAATCAATTCTGCTGCTTGCGCAGAATGAGTGCTGGAAAGTTTTTCTGCTTCTATTATTTCGTTCGGCAAAGCAACAACAGAATAACCTGTCTGATTTTTTTCCTGTAGGGTCCCTTGAACATGACCCTTCAACAAACCAGACTTCTCCAGTTGCTAAAGGAGTGTCTTGTAGGTCTGGCCTAGGAAGCTGCAAGTGCTCTGTAGCTTCTAGGCAGTTATGTGGCGTTCCATCTTCTGGCAGTGGAAGCAATGTGGCTGGATTCAGAATCGTACACCGTTTTATCACAATGTGTGGTTGTGACAAAAGTGATCCCACTATGAACTTTGAACTCTTTTTCAAATCTAAACCAAAAATCATCTACCTCTTCTCCGATTTTTTGTTTAATTCCTGACAGATGACTGTAATTTGCCCTTTTGCGGAAAGTTGTTCTAACTCTCACATAATGGGTCCCATTGTGCTTTAAAATTATCAGAGAGAGCAGGGTTAGCTCCTGGAGGGTATGGAATTGGAGCTAAAATATTATTTTAAATTGCTTTCCCTGTATAATTTCCCCTCACTTTTGCCCAATCTTTCCCTAATGAGGACATGGCTGCTTCTCCTGCTTCTACCCCATTTAGTCTATATGAATGGATTAATCCAGTCATGTCTTCTATCCACTTATCGGGGTCTTCTGCTACAGGTGTTATTCCTTCCACCGCCTTCCTGGCCTCTTCCAAGGTCCAGGGCCTGAAAACATAAATGTGTGGCGACTGGGCATCTCTAGGATTAGGGTTTGGGACCTGGATCATTGGATATTGTTCTGTCCCTTCAGAATCAGGGCTGTACATAACTCTAGGAGTTCTGTACTTTCTCAGATCATATGAATGTCCCTGGTCACTTGGACCTGCACCCTCTTCTTCATATAATGGTGGTGGGGAGACTAGAAGGGGAGGGTAGATGTTAGTAGGTGTGAAAACTGACACTGGGTCTGTGGTCAGCTTGGCAGGTGGGGCTCGTGCTGGAGTGAGAGTTGGAGGAGCTGAGGGTGGTGGGGCCTGCATGTCTGGGGAAGGTGTTTGAACTACACTAACTACAGGCTCATTATCTTCTGGTCTTACAAACAAAGTAGTGACTTCCTCACATTTACTCCTTTTTTGTTTGTTTTTCCGAATTTGTTCTTTTCTTTCTAAAGTTGCTTCTAACCACTGCTGAGCACATTTCAGCTCTTTCTCTTTTCTTTCTCTCTTCCTTCCCTTTCTTCCCACCACTTTGCTCTCTAATATTGCCACTAAAGTTTGCCATTGTTCAATTTTTAATTTTCCATCTATCTTATATTTCTTTTCCCATTTTGACATGTATGTCATGCTACCAGGAAATCTGGACAGCATGTATTTTTCATCCCTTTCGGGATCCTCAGCAAGTGAGGAATTACAACAACACTTATTTCCCATTATTTCAGTACTCTGCAATTTAGCTTACAATGGCTTGATATTTTGTGTTTTCTCTTCAAAGAGAGTGCTCTAAGTGAGCGCTTAATGTCCCCTGAAGAACAGTCTTCTAGGCCAGACTAATTCTGGTCCGGTTCTTCACCTAGGATTCTAATTCCGAGGACAGAAAGTTTTACTCTCAAGGAAAAATCAAGCACCATTCACACATAC
Organism: Poecilia mexicana; assembly: GCF_051168715.1. Taxonomy (NCBI): domain Eukaryota; kingdom Metazoa; phylum Chordata; class Actinopteri; order Cyprinodontiformes; family Poeciliidae; genus Poecilia; species Poecilia mexicana. The sequence goes on from NW_028263375.1 coordinate 9,481,721, forward strand.
ACACACACAGAATTCCCTGCCAAAGCAAGGATCTTCCCTTATGGGGCACCTTATCCAGAGAGGGGCTCTAAAATACCTCTCCTTCCTTTCCCTGCCTACGCGAGGATCTCTGTAAAGAGATATCATCATCCAGAGAGGGGCTCTAAAATACCTCTCCTTCCCTGGGACTCAAACCCAATTTTGGGACTCAAACTCGAATAGCGCTTTTCCACTCACGTTTCTGTTGGTTCATTTTGTCTGGTCGGATCTCGTCAATCCGTCATTGGCAGACAAAGTCGGACGTAGGATGCTGGCCTGGCGAAGAATTCACTTCCCGGGACTTTGTTTCCAGGTCCTGTTGACTCTGGCCGTGCACGGTTTCAGCGCGTCGTTCTTCGTCTGTCAGCGAATGGATACGTCGAGAATCCGGGTCACGGCACCAATTGATAGGTATTTTCTCAAAACTACATAAAAAAGTAAGAACCAAAGACAACGTATATGAGTTTTCAACCAAACTTCTGCAGAAGGAGAAGACACAGTGAACTGCTTCTCCAAGCCACTCACCATGTGTTCTGAAAACCTTCAGTTTGTTTGTCTCTTTTATTAGCAAGAAGGGTGTGAAAATGAATGGAGGGGGTGAAACCCACATCTTATCTTGACAGTAGAATGCAAGTTCAGAAACACAACAGGGGGACACAGAAACTTAATTAGCACACAGATAGGTTTACAGCTCAGGAGTATCCCAGGAAGATCTAAGTCACCATCTGTAAAAACATGCTTGAGGTTAATGTAAGAATGATTGTGTCTCCACAGTTTCAACAAATTTGAACACTAAGCCTCTAAATAGAAAAATAACTAGTAACATAAAATTACAAATGTAAGAATAACAAACATAATTCTAACATACTGTTTATCAGCTAAATCCCCATTGCTATGGTGCTCTGCAGCTGCCGTAATTTTTAAACCTTTAATAAATGACAAAAACGGGACTAATTGTCTCGTTTGTTTAAATATTTAATCATCTAATAGGATGACATATTCATATGTCCCATATATAAAGTATATGAGTCATGGTTTGTTATATTTTATAAAATTAACAGCAGCAATTATGTTATTATTCACCAATATAAAAGAGCAATTTGCTTAGTCCTCTCTTGAATCTTGACAGAAACCAAACTGTTTACAGATTTATATCAAGGGAGAATACTTACAAACATCAGCAATTTTCTCAGCTTTAATTTAAGCCATGTTTATAGAAATCGGGTAGGAAATAAAGGCGCTGCGATAATTTTGTGACAGATTCCTGCTCATCCCGCATTGGAACAGCCTGGTTTAGTGTACAGACTCACCGCGAAGTAACGCCTGTAGGAGCATCGCTAGCGTTAGCGGCTAACAGGCGATGTCCAAACCTGTAATGTATATCAATGAAGAAATCCTACAAACGCCAAAATCAGACACTGCTCCGTTTTTTGTTTACTTTTTGTGAAGAAGGAAATTGCGCTGGACTTCTTCAGAGGTTTTGTGTCGATTCCTTCAGCAGTTCTTGGTGCAGCGCCCCCACAGGCGATGCGGGGAACAGGTTTTTCAGTTAGTTTTAGTCGTTTAACACAGTGCAGTGTGAATGCAAACTACAGTTCTGAAAATGTAACAAATGTTGCAATATTAGTCCCCAATCGAACAGGGTCTACCAAACTATCTGGTATGGTCTGAATGCAGTCTCCAGGATCAAGGATCTCTCTCCTGCTGTTATATGGCTCTGCAGAGGTGAGAGCAGCTTGACCAATCTCATGGTAAGACTATGCTCAAACTTTGTTTTATTTCAATCAAGCAATCAATTTTAGTTATAAAGCTAAAATTGATTGCTGTGTTCATGTTGGAGGCAGCTCGCTGGAAACGCATAATAAAGGGTATTTCTGAACTGGGTTTGAACCATCCACGGTCACAGTCTGCAGGAGCAAATACCAGAGTGGTGAAGTAAACTGAAACTGGTGGGATACACTCTTTGTCCTCCCATCTTTGTAAGAGGACTGGTGAATATAAAAGGTGATGTACTTTGATCTTTTCTTCATTTCCCTGAACTTGCTTCAAAGCACAAATAGTTTTTACTAGAAGGCGTGGCCGGGGCAGCAAGGCGAAGTCACAGCTATAGCTGTTAGTTTGGCTCTAAATTTCACATATTTCACACCAAGCTAACCTCTCAATAAAGATGATTTTTCATGTGTTCATGTGTTATTTTGTTTTTAGATCTAAGCATCATTTCATGTCTTGTCTCAATAAGGTAAAGTAAAGAAACAGCAGTTGATTGGCTAGTCTGACAGCTCCTCCTTCAGTCTCTCCTCTGATAAATAACATGCAGGTTCAGGACTGATGACAATATAAAGGAGACACTTAAGGGATTCTTATCTTTATATTTTCTGACACACTTTTCAGGTAAATGGCTTCCATTTGTTTCTTACTCTTATAATTAAAAAAATAGCTTGCATTTGAAAATGTATCATTAAGAATGCCGTACAGGAAATCATAATACAAAATCATCTGAAAGGTAAAAACACCTCAATAGTAAGACAAAAACAGTTTGTTCCATCACCTACTGTTTTTAAAACTAACCATGACATTGTTAGTGTTTATTTACAGAATTAGGTTTAAAATTGTATATTACAATCTTCACATCTTCAACATTATGTTTTTGTCATCTAAAAAGTGTATACTGCAAGTTCTGCCTGTCAGACACTGATAAGGGCAAATTAATCCACGAGAACCACGCTTACTGATACAGACTCATTTTATCGTAAAAAAAAACATTTATAAATGACATTATGTCTCTTTCTCTAACATCTGCACAGTTTAACTACATTTTGATGGAACATTTCTAAATGTATGGTTGACCACTAACCTGACCTGATTTGACAACGGAGGGAGGCGCGGGGGGATGAACCTGTTCACGTCTTCCCACTGGTTTGATCAGTGGACATAATTTTTGTTATGCTTTGTAAGAATCTAATGACTCAAACATATCAAATCCCCCAAAAAATAATGTGTTCAAAAATATGCAGTACAACTTGATTTGGTTAATGTTCAAAAATACATTAACCAAAATGCAATGATTAGTAATTTGATACAACTGGATTATTTACACATACAAAGTGAAAGAAGAAAGCGAAAACATCAGAGTACAAATTTCACCCTTGGCTGAAAGCCCAGCAGTGAACAAAAGTAGGAAAGAAACTAACAAAATCATTAAAAATTGGTCTCCACTAAGGTTTATAGTTCTCTATAAATACTGATACTTATAAAGAATTAGTCTTGTTTTATTAGTCACACTTTCTCACCACCTCCATGTCTGTTTTTCATTCACTTAACAACATGCCTTCTTTGAGAGCACATTGCATTTTTCACAAACATTTACCTAGATTACCTGAAAAGGTAATCTAGGAACCTAGATTACCTGAAAAGGTAATCTAGGTTCCTAGATTACCTTTCATTACCTGAAAGGTAATCTAGGAATGCAAATATGTTTTGTGACTGACTGTTTTGTGACTGAAAAATGAAAATGAAACAAAACAGTTTAGGTACAATCAGAGCGAATAAACCGAGCCACGCCACCAAGAAGGAGATTTTTAACTTCAGATCTTGTCACAGGTTTTTGTGCTGACAGTAAAAACAATTTATTTCTACAATGCAAGCTTAATTTTATGAAAAACTAAATGGTCTAGTTTTAACTTTGACAACCAGGTAACAGTATGAAGTTGGTGTTGTATTTGGTTTGATTAAAAGAGAGTTGTTAGTGCTGGTATAGTTGATGTTTTTAATTCTACCATGAGCCATGTTGTTTTTAAGAGCAGATATAATATGTCATAACTAAACTTGCTGGTTATGTTTTGCTTCATTAGAAGCATAAATTATCTCATAGTGAAGTTAGATCATTAAACAGGTGGAGATGTTCATATTTTGAGAAATAAAATAAACTAAAAGTTAACGTTGCTTTTATTTGAATTGTTCTTTCTGCAGAGATGAACATAGCAGCAGTAAAACAATGGCTCTCAGCAGTGAAGGGACAACTTGAGAAGAATCCTCTGGCATCAAACATTGGCTTTGCACTGATCCTTCTCTGCTTTGAGAAAATTGTAGAGTTGGAGTTTGTTTGTCCCTGTCAGTCGAAACTGAATGCCGTCTCTGCTTTATCATTTTTCTCTGCTCCAGCTTTAATTGTCTTTCTGCTCATGCTTAGTACTGAACGTCCATGTAAATCATTTCTAGAAACTGTCCTTCATGGTCTAGTTCCTGCTGTAACCTGGTGTGTAATATTGTTCATGGATGGACGTTATTACGCCTGTTTTTGGACCAACTGGTCAGGACACTATCAAACTAGTGAGACTGCTTCCCCTCTGAAATGGTGTAAACCAGCTAATTTGTCTCATGGAGAGGAGATCCAGACTCTGGAGTGGTACGCCACGTCTCAGGTATGCAGCGTGTTTCTACTTGTTTTACATTCATCAACAGATAAACAGCTGTTAAACATTTACATTATTTTTATGTCCATTTTCTTTATGTGTTTTTTAAAAAGGTCATTGGACTCTGGGTTGCAGTTATTCTCACTGCAGTTTTTAAGATCTATTTGTTCTGTAAGTCCTTCTGCTGCAAACATCAAGAAGGAACAGACGATGCAAATAACGCTCAAGACATCCATCTACAGGTGCAGAACAGCGGATGACAGAAATTCAGAAAAGAAAACAAGGACATCTGGGGGGGGAAAAGGAATACCAATTTGAACAGTCAGACAAAATGCAGAAAATCTAGAGTAACGTTAAAACATGTTCTAGTTGGATGCAAACAATTATTTAAGTAAAAAAAGTAAAAAATAATAAAACATTTGAAAGATATACTAAATTTACTTCTAGTTATAACAAAACAATTTCTCTACTTTCAAGATGTTATGTTAAATGGTTTGTTTTCTTGAAGGATATTTCCTGTTTACATAATTCATTGTATTATACATTCTAAATGTCACTTTTTTGTTTCTTAAACACATTATATTCTGTATAATTTTTAAATCATCATATTCAAGTCAAAGCTGTCGTTGCCCTTTAACAGTGACTCTTTTCCGTGTGTCTAGCTTGATGCTTTGGGTGTGGCTTCATATTGAACTTTTATTTTCATTTTTCATGTAACAGGACACCAGCTTTAGATAATCTTCACTCTGACTTTTCTAAATAAAATTAATTGCAACAAATTGCTCTTTCTTAATTAAAAAAGGGTCTACCTATTTGTGTTCAGTGAAGGCATCAAAGGTTTATTAGAGAACATTAGAGATCAAGCGGCATCACAAAACCTGAACAACTTTGAGGGTTTGTAGTGAAACAAACCTCACTCAATAAAAACAAATAAATTCCACTTAACAGATAATTTACATTTTAGCAACAGTCTGTTTTTTTCTGTTCACCTCTCATTAGTTGATCCAAGTTTAACAGGGGATCAATGTTTCTTTGCAGAGAAACATTGACTTTTCCCAGCTTGACACAGGAAGAAACTGTACTTTCACTTGCATGTCAAGACATGCAAGTGAAAGTCAATGTTTCTTTGCAGAGAAACATTGACTTTCACTTGCATGTCTTGACATGCAAGTGAAAGTACAGTTTCTTCCTGTGTCAAGCTGGGATTTATCAGTGTTGCAACAATTAGTCTTTTCAATAGCCTGCTTGTTGTGTTTATGTCTTTTTTAATTCAAGAATAATTTCAGTCTTAATAAGCTAAAGTAAGTAAAGCAAAAACATTGAGTAGGCTAGTTGGCTAACTTCTCCTCCAGTCTCTCCTCTGATAAATAACATGAAGGTTAAAGAGTGACCACACACACTTTATATTTTCTGACACACTTTTATGGTAAATAGCTTCCATTTGTTTCTTGGACATGTACAACCCCTGGCAAAAAGTATGGAATCACCAGTCTTGGATGAGCAGTCATTCAGACATTTCATGCTGTAAAACAAACTTGGATCAAAAACATGATACAATATTAAGGTCATTCCAAAGTGCAACTTGTTGGCTTTCAGGAACACTCAAAGAAATGAAGAGAAAACATTGTGGAAGTCAGTGAATGATACTTTTATTGACCAAACACAGGGAAATAAATATGGAATCACTCAATTCTGAGGAAAAAAGTATGGAATCACTCAAATTGGAGGTAGAAAAAAGGACACACCCAGTCTATTTCCTTTCCCTAAATGGACACCTGCCCCAGATTAGATGTGCCCGTTAGTGTGCAGTTCAAAACACCTGCAGTCATGACACCTTGGAGGGCTGCTGGACGAAGTGGAGTGGCGAGAACCATGACTCCAACAAGAGAAATGTCCCTTGAAACAAAAGAGAGGATTGTGAAACTTCTTGAAGAAGGTAACCCTTCACGCATGGTTGCTAAAGATGTGGGCTGTTCACAGTCAGCTGTATCCAAGATATGGTCCAAACACAAACAGCATGGAATGGTTGTTAAAGCCAAGCGTACTGGTAGACCAAGAAAGACATTAAAGCGTCAAGACAAACAACTAAAGGTCATTTGTCTTGAAAACCAAAAAAGTACAACTAAACAGATGAAGCATAAATGGGAGGAAGCTGGAGTCAATGTATGTGACCGAACCGTAAGAAATCGCCTAAAGGAGGTGGGATTTCAATACAGGAAAGCTAAATGAAAACCAGCATTGACACCTAACCATAAAAGAACGAGACTCCAATGGGCTAAGGAGAGGCAATCATGGACTGTGGATGACTGGATGAAAGTTGTCTTCAGTGATGAGTCAAGAATCTGCATTGGACAAGGTGATGATGCTGGAACTTTTGTTTGGTGCCGTTCCAGTGAGATTTATGAAGAGGCCTGCCTGAAGGAAACAACCAAATTTCCACAGTCCTTGATGATATGGGGCTGCATGTCAGGCAAAGGCACTGGGGAGATGACTGTGGTTAATTCTTCTATCAATGCACAAGTTTACATTGACATTTTGGACAGTTTTCTCATCCCTTCAATTGAACAGATGTTTGGAGATGATGAAATGATTTTCCAAGATGACAATGCATCGTGCCATAGGGCAAAAACAGTGAAGGCATTCCTTGAAGAAAGACACATTCAGTCGATGTCATGGCCTGCAAATAGTCCAGATCTCAACCCAATAGAAAACCTGTGGTGGAGATTGAAAAAAATGTTCCACAAGAAGGCTCCAACCTGCAAAGCTGATCTGGCAACTGCTATCAAAGAGAGTAGGCACCAAATACTGTTTGTCCCTCATCAAGTCCATGCCTCAGAGACTAAAAGCTGTTATAAAAGCCAAAGATGGTGCAACTAAATACTAGTGATGTATTTTGAATGGTCTTTTGTTTATGTGTTTTTCATGATTCCATACTTTTTTCCTCAGAATTGAGTGATTCCATATTTATTTCCCTGTGTTTGGTCAATAAAAGTATCATTCACTGACTTCCACAATGTTTTCTCTTCATTTCTTTGAGTGTTCCTGAAAGCCAACAAGTTGCACTTTGGAATGACCTTAATATTGTGTCATGTTTTTGATCCGAGTTTGTTTTACAGCATGAAATGTCTGAATGACTGCTCATCCAACACTGGTGATTCCATACTTTTTGCCAGGGGTTGTAGTTAAAAATATTTCATAGTAATAAGTTGCGTTTGAAAAATTAGCATTAAGATGGGGGGGAAAAATCTGAAAGGGAAGTCACCTCAGTAGAATCAGAGTGCTTTTAAAACAGATTGTTCCAACGTCATGCAACGGTGGCTAACATTTATGTTGGCGGCAGTTAACAGTAACTTCCAGCCGATATAGTAACTTTTAAAAACGGAATCAATATCCGAGACTCACCAGTCTGTTTCTGTCAAAACCGAAATTGCAATATTAGTAGTGATTTCGCTGCGATGTTGTGATGCTCCGATATTTACATTTGCACAGTTTATGTCAGTACAAAGGATAAGAGAGAGTCCGCTCCTTATCTTCTTCAGCTTAAGGTTTGGAATCCAATATCTCCTTCACTAGCCACTACTGCCATCTTACGGCGTTAATTGGTATTACAACAGCATTTAAAATGAAAGTACAGGTTTTCATGATGAAAAACCTGTACATAATCAAAATGTCACAATATTGCCACCTTTAAAAAAATATTACATAAACAGTGTCATTGAAACAAGTTTTGTGTCCTGAATAAATGTAATCTTTCTGCCATGTGAAGATATAAAAAATATATATCTAAAATTCAATTAAGATGTTTATGCTGGGGGTTCAGTGAAGCTGCGTCACTATGATCTAGTAGGTATGGAGTGCATACAAAATACTGCAACAGGGTTTTAATGCAAAAAAAATCACAAATTAGTAAAAATGTTACTTGAGAATCATTTTTATTTTTACATTAGTGATGTTTAATTTTTCTCCCAGTGAAAATTTTCTTCCACAACAACCTAACAACTGAAACCCAGATGATCGTTACAAGCAGAACAGCTGCTAACAAGGCAGTGAAGACGTCAACAGAGTTGTAAACAAACCAGGACATTTTATGGGCGTGTGTCTGCAGATGACGGGCCCCATTGTGTCTGATGACGTACTCGATCCAAAACACAGCCTGATCCAGAGGTTTCACCGGCTGATCTCTGTGCAGCTTAGAGAGAGTCTGCATGTTATCTCCATAGGTGGAGTTGTAAATTACTGTCATCAGAGTGTCTTTGAAGCTATGCCTGTCGAGCATGGCGATTTCTACGATGACAGCTGCTCCTTTTGCCTTGACCCTGGATAGATTATCAGGCTGGTCAAAGAATAAAGGAAGTCCAATCACCGGAACGCCGTGGTAAATCGCCTCCTGGACGCCATTGGTGCCTCCATGGGTGATGAATACTCGAGTTTTAGGATGACCTAAGAGGTCGTTTTGAGGCAGCCACTTCACTAGCAATGTGTTGTTGCCCAGGTTGTTTGGTTTTTGTCCTACATACCTCCAAATAACCTTCTGAGGCAATTGAGCAAATGCTGCAGCAATCTCTTCAGAGATATCCTGAGGCAGGTTGCTCACCAAAGTCCCTAGAGTCATTACAACAATCCCGTGATCTCCAGAGCTTTGGACAAACTCCTCCAGATCAGCAGGGAGGGACTTAGAAGGCTTACACTGAAACCCTCCCATGTAGACGACATTGGGCACTGTTGGACGCGGGAATTCAAACACAAAGTCATTTCTCATGAGCCAGATATCGGCATCGAGGAAAAACGTTGAGTAATCCACATCAGGGCCAAAGAACCGCTGGACGATTGGTTTGTAGGCAGGTTCTGAGATGTACGATAGAGTGAACTTCCCTAAAAAGTAACTCAAGACATTCTTTAATCTCTGAGGGAAAGTCATTTTATCTGTGAGCTCAGTTGCAGTAAAGGGAATGTATGAGAGAGGAGAAGGAGCAATGAGGAAGTGGGCTTCACCCTGGATGGTCCATCGGACATTAAACACCAGAGGAAGTTGTAGTTTGCGCGCCAACATTGCACCTCCACCGATGCCAGGGTCTGTCAGGACCAAGTCATATTTGGCAGCGTCCAAAGACTGCATCAGATTCTCATTCTCAAACATGTGTGTAATTACATCCCCCACTTTCTTATGAAACTGGGAGAACTGCTCTAGTAGCACCCACTCCATTTGCATGTGAGTCCAGATGTTGGACCAAAATGATTCGGGTTTTATTTGAAGCCGAATCTCCAGCTGTCGAGATAAGTACACGTCAAAGTTTTCCTCAAATCCTCCACGGCAGGGAAGAGTGACAGAGGTGTATAGGGGGGACTTTTCCTTGATGTACCAGCTGTCAGAGGGCCGAAGCACCGTGATCTCGTGGCCCCTGGCATGCAGTTCCTCTATGATCACTTTCATGTTTACCCAGTGGCTTCCGTCCAATGGGAACACCAGAATTTTGCCCCCTGATGCAACTGATAGTTGCACTAAGAGCAACATAAGGGTGAGGAAAGAGGAATGAGACATCTTCATGCTGATCGCAGAATACCTTCAAAAATAGAGAAAATAAAGTCAGTGAAGGGACATATCCTCTCTTTTCTATACACCTTGGTAGAAATTATCCTTTAAAAAATATCAGCAACTGTGACCTGTATCACTTGTAGAGCTGGATAACAAGGCTGAATAATGTATCACAATATAAGTATTTCATTTTAGACGTTATTGATATATTGATTCAGTTTTTTTGTTTTAAATATCTGAAATTCTGCCAAACTGGTGAAATGACATTTCTTCTTTTATCCACAATTATTTTTGAGCAGTTTAAGGCACAGTGTGGAAACCTTACAACTTCTCCACAAGTTACTCAGCAGATTGTTGCTAGGTAAAAGTGAGTGAGTTGCTAGGTAACCAAAGAGTGAGTGAGTTGCTAGATAACCAAAGAGTGAGCGAGTTGCTAGGTAACCAAAGAGTGAGTGAATTAGTTGGTGCCACTCATCTTGCTTAGCTGGTAGTGAGAGTTTAAGCAGCTAAAGCCTTTCCTCTCCGACACAGACGCACACCTACAGTTTTTGTTAAGAGTTTCATAAGTTTCATACTGAAAAAATATTTGTATGTTATTTATATTAAATGTTTTAGTCCTTAAAATACCAAAAACATCCACATAACTTTTGATTTTGGTTTGTCTGCTTAAGTTATTTTTAAATATTAAATGAATAATATTTTGATCATTTACTCAGTATTTGAGTAGCCAATTTACCAATTATTTTTTTTACTGTACTTGAGTAATTTCTTGGACAACTACTTTTTATTTTGACTTGAGTAAAAATATGTTGAAGAAATGCTACTTTTACTTGTGTATAATTTTCGGATAGTCTGCCCACTTCTGCTTGAAACCTTCCACATTTTATTACATTACAACAACACAACGGTGTCTTTCTATTATATGTCATGTGATAGGACACAAGAAAGTAGAAAATAATGGTAAAGAAGAAAAGTGAAATGTTTTTCCAGTTAACAAGTATATTAAGTATATATACTTTGTGTTGTTCTAATCAAATAAAACCCCAGTAAAAATCATTTTAGTTTGCGGTTGTAATGTATTTTTTTTATTTACATTCCAGGGATATAAATAAGGTTTTGGGTGTTTACTGACATTTTTGCTGTTCAACCCTACTGTAACTTAACTCATATTTAAATATTGGAAAGTGAGAATAATAACTGCTCTAACTTTCAACATAAGAACAAGTTACAAATATGATATAGTTAAAATAATCCTATTTGAAGGCACACAAACAGTTGTTTCCATGAACGTGTTGTATGATGCATTGGACTTTAACTCTTGCATAAGATGTGTGCACTAAACCGACGCATGTTTCATGGTAACTTTACTTAGTTTTTTATTTTATAATATTTAATATTCTTACCTGAAGCTGGTTTTTATCTTTATGAACAGCAACTGAAGAGAAAACACTTTGCTCTCCTCCTTGTCTGCTCTGTTTGTGTGTCTTGTAGTCAAACGTCACATACGCTGTGATAGTTGTGTTATGAAATGTGTACATTGGTCATTGAACTGTCATAGTGGTTCATGTTTTGTTTCACACAGAACACGGAACAGATTAATCTGTGGCGCCATCTAGTGTCAAGTTAGAGCAGCTTCCGGTTAAACTGAACTGATCTGATTAAAACGTTAAGCATTGTGTTGTTAAAGTACTTTCAGTTAAACAAGGTTATTGAATATGCTTTTAAAATGTTAATTTACATAAATGATCTAGATTATACCGCATTTTGAGTTATGCTGGGAAAAAATAAGGAAATTATTCTCCAGGTTCCCTCTAAATAAGTATCAATGCTGGTTTCATCTTTATTTTTTATATATATTTAGTTTTTTTTTTAGGTGAACTATATCGTACATAATAGTACTTTTTGTGTTCTGAGCTCTACAGTTAACTAAGAATAGCAACAGAGGTGTGAAAAAGTGTTTGCCCCCTTCCTGATTTCCTCATTTTTTGCATGTTTGTCACACTTCAGTGTTTCAGAACATCAAACCAGTTTAAATGTCAGTCAAAGACAACACAAGTAAACACAAAATGTAATTTTTAAATGAAGGTAACTACATGATCTGTGTGAAAAAGTGATTGTCCACTAAATGGTTGGGCCACCCTTAGCTGTAACAAATTTAATAATTTGCAATAACTTAAAAGATTTTTGTTTGTTTTGTTTTGTTTTTACAGAAGTATGGAGGAATTTTGGCCCATTCATCATTGCATTTTTGAACAAGAAAGACCTTTTTATGGTCATGCCACAACATATAAAAGTTACCTGGGTCAGGACTTTGACTAGGCCACTCCAAAATCTTCATTTTGTTCAGAGGTGGACTTGCCGGTGTGTTTTGGATTAATCAACTTGACGTCATGAACAGATGGCCAGACGTTTTCCTTCAGGATTTTTAGATTGAAAGCAGAATTCATGGAATCATAAATTCTTATGAACAGCTTATCAGCAGTAAAACTTGATAAGCAAAATCAAGTTTTACTGTTGGTATGATGTTATTTTTCTGAAATGTGGTATTACTTTAATACAAATGCAACAGGACATACACTTTCCAAAGACTTCAGTGTTTGTCTTGTCAGTCCGCAAAATGTTTTCCAGAAGTCTTGAGAATCATAAAGATGTGTTGTGGAAAAATTGAAATGAACCTTAATGTTCTTTTTGCTCAGCAATGGTTTTGTCTGCCATGCAGGCCATTTTATCCACTCTTCTCCTTATGATGGAGGCATAAACTCTGACCTTAGCTGAGGCAAGTGAGGCCTGCAGTTCTTTGGATGTTGTTGTGGAGTCTTTTGTGACCTCTTGGATGATTCTGCTTCGCTATTGGGATAATTTTGGTTGGTTCGCCACTCCTGGGAAGGTTCACCACTGTTCCATGTCTTCACAATTTGTGAATAATAGCTCTCATTGTGATACACTGGAGTCCCAAACCTCAATTACTTTCTTTCTCATGTTTCTGAATTTCTTTGGATCTTGGCGTAATGTCTAGCTTTTGATGATCTTATGCTATACTTCACTTTGTCAAGCATATCCTATTTTAGTGATGTCTTGACTGACAGCAGGTGTTGTATATATATATATAGCCCCAAAACTAATTATGTTAGTTTTGGGGCCCATAGATTGGGCACCAAATATGATTCCAGCCCAGGGGCCGGCATCTTTGTAAATCCGGCCCTGCCTAACAGTCATGTAAAAACATGACTGTTACATGTAAATGAACATATACATAAACATAATATGTCTATATTGTATTAAAACAATAAATAGAACTTCAATGTTCTGTTTATTGCATTTCCCTACTTAATGTTTTATTATTACTATTATTTTTTGCTAAGCTGAATAAATACAACTCCTAGAACAGACAAATTATATATGTATATTTGAAATTACCCAAAATTATCTTTGCTAAAATAATGCGTAAAGTATGTGGAAAAATGCGCAACTTATTAATGGTTTTCAGCTCAGTCTCCGGCTCTTTGTTGTTGTTCTCACGCTAATATGCGAGATCCGAAGAACCGACTCCACTGCGCGGTCGCATTCCGCCCTGACTTCCCCTCCGCCAGCGGCCTGGTGCTTTGAGATGAACAGAAGATGTCGGTTTCGGGGCTGAAGGCCGAGCTGAAGTTTCTGGAGTCGATTTTTGACCCAAATCACGAGCGGTTTCGAATAATAGACTGGAAACCCGACGAACTAAGCTGCCAATTCAACGTAACAAGAGAGAAGCTGCTGATCATCCACTGCAACATCACGGTGAGTTTGAGGCCAGGCTAGCGACCTGACTATCATCTGAAACCGAATCACTCCTCCGAACCAACCGTGTTTACAAACGCAACTGCGAGTTTAATGTTCGCTTTTGTTTCTTTTTTTATTTTTTACATTTGACGATATGTAATTAAAATATTCAACGCGTTGTAAGAAGAAGATAATACCGTGAAATAGTTGACTTCACTTTTAAAATGCAGAGAATGCTACCAAAACGTTTGGTAGTAACGACGCTGCGGTAGCTTTTTTTTGCTAGCATATTAACTGAAAGTAACGCTAGCTTGCCTGTTAGCCAAAATAACTGCGTTACCACCTCAAACACAACACGTTCCAACTTTATTTTAATATAAATTGATTTAGTTTGATTAATAAACGAGTTGATTTTGTTATAGAAGCCTCTCACCTTGTAAGAAGAATTAAGAAAACATTTTTAACGAATACGTCGTAACCAGACGCAACGTCCAGAAGCGGTTTAATGGAATGTTGTTTTCTACCTTTCCAGTAAATAGACTGATCCCATTAGCCAACGTTTTGGCACGGCTATGTTACTTCAACACCTTAACATTTTACGGAAACGATTAGATGCCAGACACGTTTAATGAATTATTTTCTGGTTGTATTTATTTGAGGACACAAAGAACGTGTCTCCTAGCACGTCACCAGTTATCATATCCCATTTTCCCCTCTATATTATTATGGTTTTTAGTCACTTTCAAACTAAAAGCGCTTAAAATCCCTTAAGTGTAGATGACAGGTGTAAGAACTGGATGCCCCCGTTGTCACAGCAGTTGTTTTTGTATGCTTCAGGTAGCACAGATGAAGAAGCTCTCCGACATCCTGACCACATCCTTGTTTCTCTGCACAAATACGCACACGCAGTTCAGCTTTCACTGGGTTTTTGGGGGGAACACAGTCTTGTTTTGAGATCACAGGTAGTTGATGCATCTCAATTTTATGTTTCTGGTGCACAGTGGGCTCGTTAAATAGCGAGGCTATTGAAAGGAAAAGGTGGAGCTTTTGTTTGTGTTAGACCAGGTTTAGCTGGGAGCTCCGAGAGGTAAATGTTTTCACAATTGCATAACTATTACAGTTTCTTACTATATTTGTTAACAATTGGATGTGTTGGGGACACACACACACACACACACACATATATATATATATATATATATATATATATATATATATATATATATATATATATATATATATTACATTAAATTGTTGTTTTTTTAATTAGGACAATTGGATGCATAAAACTATATTTGGCAAATTTGTTTGTGTAGCACATTTTGTGTACCAGCTTTATAACTTTATTTAATTTTGACATTGACTTAGAATGTAAAAATTAAAACCTAATCAATTTAGCCGTACAAAAATAAATACAGAATAAGAAAAAGCCCACATGGATTTTTGACATAACATTCATTAACACAATTTAGGGTCTCAAGTCCATTCAAAACATTCGTTTTATTGAGGAATGTTTATAGATGAGGAAATACTTCTTAATGACTAACAAAACATCTTAATGACACTTTGAAATGTTTCCTAATGCTCTAAGATTTAGCATCACTAAATTTATTAGTGTTCACGTACAGAGTTTGAGTCTGTATTTAAAATTACCTGATATAAATAAAGACAACTTTATTTATAAGCACTTTTACAACATTAAAACTGACCAAAAGGACTGAACAAATCATATAAAAGCATTAGAATAAAACACATAAACGCTATTACACATTAGCCATTCTGGGTGTTTTTGGTTGGTACTGATAGTGGGTTTTGTTTTAGTTTAAATTAGCTGATTTCAATCTTTTTCTGATTAAGTTGTTTGTTGCTTCCTAACAGTGAGATCGCTGCCCAAGCAGTTCTCAGCGGTGTTGATTCTGCACAGAGAGATATTACGATAATAGCTTTACTCTGCATTGTGTAAACCTAATGTTGTTCAAGGCTGTTTGTGTTGAAATCCTCTGATTTTTCTCAATCATTTGAGATTCTCAGGCTGTAAAACCGTCAGTGATCTGATCTTTCTTCAGATCGGTTCCAGTTATGCAGTCAGAAGTGCTTTGGCACCATTCTGGCCACATTATTTTAACTCTGAGCCAGAAAAATACAACCAATCTGCCTTTTAAGTCGAACTACTGACATGATTTGATCCCAGACAAGCAGCAAAATGTTTAAGATGTTTCCTTTCTTCTGCTTTATGTAGTAAATGTACGGGATGGTAACAAAACATAAATGTAACTGTAATATTATGTGTAATAACTGTGTGAGTTTTGATAACACTGTCATCATATTTACAGCCTGACAAATCTGCAAGAATACTTAATGCATGGGGGTTTGCAAAAAAGGGGCTGACTCACTGAAGGCTGTTATTATTTCTCTAATTACAGGAAATTAAATTGTCACCAAAAATATGAAGACAAACCCCCAAATTATTAAAAGTTTGCTGCCATTTTCACTGAATTTAATCGTTTTTGTTACAGGAGGCATGTTTTGACCTATTTCAGTCTCATGTTTTCCTTTTCCGTTGATCATCGACAGCGCTTTAAACCACAGACATGTAGAACAAACGTGTGCGAAATTGTGAAAACTGTGGGCTGAATTCATGTTTGATGTGAGACTAAGTAGATGATGGTAAGTTGTACTCAAGACTGAAAACTAACTTTAAAATCAAGCTCTGAACTTGCAGATTTTGCAGACGTCTTTTGTGTTCAAATCTAAATTTATTATGCCCTAAGCTTAGCCAAGTGCAGCATTAATTATCTTCATCTGTAATTTGATCATTTAACAGGCCTTGTCTGAAATATAAGCTGTAAAACTTTAACAGGCTGAAGTATTCAATTTAAGGTGATTTAGTCATTGTACTGCAACAGGGGTGTCCAAAGTGTGGGCTGTGGGCCATTTGTGGGCCTTTAAATTATTTTTTTAAAGTCCTGACTGCAAGTTAAGAATGGCAACAAAACATTTATGAATTGTCAGTTTTTCTTTTTATAAAAAATATTTGAGCCAATCAGAAAAAAAATTAATTGCAATATACAGTTATAGTTATACATATACAAATACACTTAACAATACTGATGAAATGATGCATAAGAAATAAATAAAAAAAAATTACAGTGCACCAGTTTGAGCGCTTTTTTTCCTGTTTTATCAACTAAAGGAAAAAGAAAATTAAATTAAAATAAAGCTAGAGAACAAACCCATCCCAGCTCCTCAATGTCAACCCCCCAAAACCCCAAGATATTTATACCCATGTTCATAATCAATGCAGAAAATCTCAATTACAGGCATAGTCAGCTGGGCAAAACCTCCATTTGAAAAATAGGAAAAACATTCTTTGTTTTTACTTTTAACAAGACAACAATCTGATGCCCTTTTTATGTTGTGGATCTATAATGATATTCAGATTGATATCATTATGATATTCTAAAAAAGTTATTATTGAAAATGTAAAAGAAAAAGTTTAAATTTTGTGAATTTTGTGACCAGCCAGTAGTTTTGATTTGCTAGTTTTAGTACAAATTTGGTCACCACTGTGTTACAATGTGAATTCACGCAGTTTAATTTCATCAGCTCTTTGAAACATTTGAGTTTTCAGTTCTCCTCAAACCATGTCATCTTTTTAAGAACGCGTCGGTGGGTCAGTTTCCTGACACAAAGCATTCAGGCTGACTCAAGATGAAACGCTGTTGAACAAATAAAACCTCAAAGACCTCAAAGACACCAGAATGATGTTGTTGTTTCTCCACATCATTCTGGTGTTTTGTTCAAAAATAACAGAACTTTTAAGCTTTATTAAAATATATATTTCAGATCAGAGTCTATTTTTAACTCTTGTAGCTCTCAGTTTTTATCTCTATATTTAATCTGGATTAGACGTATAAATCGACATTGTTCGTAACTGATGTAGCGTTGTTTCAGTGACGTCTTCACATTCAGCCTGAAGCTTTTTCTCGCCCAGCGTAAACAGAAGTTTGCTGAAACTACAGATCTAATTGCAGCTTCGGAGCCTCTTGTCATTCATGCTGGAGGTGTTGTTTCTCTACATCACACTGAGGCCGAATCATCGCGTTCAGTGGGCGGCTATGTGGGCTGGAGCATTTGGTTTGAAATAAACCTTGACTAGTTTTATGTAAATGTCACCATCTTTACTTCAAACCACAATTTTTGTCTCTGAAAAGCACACAATAAAATTTAAACTGGACACTTAACCCTTAAAGAAAATCCAATAACAAAACAAAAAAGAACAGTTTATACACTATTTTATATCTGTATGATATCCACGTTCAAAGTTAATAATTGTGATTTAAGACTATAACGAAACAGTCTGAAAAATCCCCTGGCATTGGCATAAATAACCCAATAATAGCCTACCATAATGTCCTGCTATGCTGTGCAGAGACTCAACTGGGCAACAACTAGTTCTAAACCATTACTGGGTTTTCATTTGTAGTCAAAAGTCTAATTTTCTCATTCTAAAGTGTGAAAAAGAACAAAAAGACCCCTGAAGTTATAATTCTGACAAAATTAAGAGAGAAGACATGATATGCTTTGTTTCCGTTGATTATGACTCTGATTTGGGCAAAGAAATGGGACAGATTATGGAACGTGATTTATTAAAACTTAGAGAAATCATGCTTGTAGGTTTTGTTTTTCAGTGATTATTAGTTACATTTTTAAGAATGCAACTAATTATTTTAGTAATCTGCTGCTATCTTCTTTTTCTATCTGATGCTTTCTGCCCTTTCTTTAGGTTTATTTTGTTATTTTACTGTTGTGTCTATTAATTGACTTTATTTGGTATGCTGTTTTTGAGTGTCAAGAAAGGCGCCTAAAAGTAAAATACATTCTTATTATTATTAGTAATTTATTAACCTATCCATTATTATGATGTCTAATTTGATTTAAAAATGACACAAACTGCATATTTAGGCTTTTTATACAATCTTAGAAATGCATTAAACTGTATGATAAAACTTTCCAGTTTGGTGTTTTGGTCTCCACTAGCCCTTTTTTAGAAGGACACTTTGTTTACAGAGACTTCATAATTCATTTTATTTGTTGTTTAGTTTATTTATTTTGTATATTTAAAATGTATTCCAGAACTTCCAGTGCTAAATGTTCATTAGAATTTAAAATTTATTGATGAGAATGTGCTTTTGCATTGTGGTCCCAGTTCCATTATGTTGCTTTAAAATGATCTTAAAACCACAACATTAAAATAATAACTTCAGGGACAATTTATCGTCCAGCAATGTTTAGTGTAACAGAGCAAGAATAAACTCTTAAGATTCCCAATAGCAGATGATTTTTTCATACCTGAAAACTCAGGAACGAAATGGCCAAAATTGTAAAATTCGCATCAATGAATTTACAACAGCCACTAAATTTGTCCCTTATTGCCTCTCTTACAGGAATCATACCCCTTAACGCCCCCGATATGGTTTGTTGACTCTGATGATCCCAGCCTGGCTGAAGTATTGGAGCGCCTGGAGGATGTTAGGAAAGGCAGCACGTTGGTACGTCGCCTCCTATCGAAGGCAAAATTAATCTCACATTTTCATCTGCAGTTTGGTGTTTTTTCTGTGTTAAGATACTAAGATCACCGCTTAGAGGGGTGGTATTATGTAAAATTAACTTTTTTGAGCTTTATATCATGTTATAATGGTATTCCCTCATCAAAAACATACCTGGAGTGATGCCTTGATTCTTTCATGCACGTTTGAGAAATCCTTTGATCTCCATGGCAACCAATTAGCTGTGCAAAATGCCTGGATGGACCTAGCCCTGCCTTCGAGGTGCAGCTTCTCCTCAGAGCTGCAGTTTCTAAGCGTCAGAGTTTCCACATTAGAGAGGAACTCCTCCCCCCTGACTCCCCACTCAGCTCCTTCAGACTAGCCAGCAGCAATTGGCAAACACCTGGTTGAACTGCGCACCTGCTGAGATCATTACAAGAGCTACTTCTCAGTGAAATGCTGGTGAAAACATTGTTAAAGGGTTAGTAGAGGAGCAATGTAATGACTTCCTGAAGGTGGAGTTTCAGAAACAACATTTCTCACAGAAACCATCTCGCTGCCTCATTTGATAAGTATTCTCCTGGACAAACTAAACTCTGGTTTGGTTCCCCTCTCTCCTCCTCTTGGAGCTTCAGTGAGGAGGAGAAGGTGACGACAACGCTCGTCCCGTTTTCTAAATGTTCCCTTTTGTTTTGGGGAGGAAAAAAAAGATTTTTCTTCCTTTAGATGTGAGGAAATACTTTTTCTGTAGCTGCTTTGGCGAAGTGGAGCCCCACAGTAGATAATTGGGCCTGTCTTCTTAAAGAGACAGGCCCAATTATCATTTATTAAATTACAAAGTAAATTTTCTTTTAAGTCATATTTGATATACATCATTTTTATAACAACTGAAGTTAACATAATTACTTTATTTTGCCATAAAATGACACTGTGGGCCACAATACTGCCCCTTTAATAGCATCTTGAAATGTTTTTATTAACAAATGTTCCTATGTATCATCCCATTTTAAACACTGGTTATTTATAAAGTCCCTTAAGACAACCTTTGTTGTGAATTGGTGCTGTAGAAATAAAATTTCAATTATTTTCCTTGTATTAACACCCTGTTATCTTTTTGTACTTTCCAGCTTCTTCAGCAACTGAAGCGGCTTATTTGTGATCTCTGTCGGCTTTACAATCTGCCACAACATCCAGATGTGGAAATGCTGGACCAGCCTCTACCTGCTTGCCCGATTACACAAGAGCGCAAGGTGGGCTCAGAAAACGAGAGCCGTGTTTGTCAAAATCAGAAATTCAGTTCGTTAACGCGCATTATTTTACTCTACAACAGCATGGGCCAACAGATGAGGTGACATCTGAAGAGGAAGAGGAGGAGGAAATGGGAGAGGTTCCTAGAAACACTTCTGATCAAATTTGCATTGTGAGACGCTGTCTTACCTAGTTAATTTAATTTTCTAACTTTGTTTCAATGCATTAATCCCTCGCAGCAGGACATAGATCTGGACCAAGACCTGGACCATTACGACATGAAAGAAGAGGAACCCCCAGAGGGCAAAAAGTCAGAAGACGACGGGATAGAGAAAGAAAACCTGGCCATCTTGGAAAAAATACGTAAAAATCAGAGACAAGATCACTTGAATGTAAGTTCCTCGTCTGTTATTGTTACTTTATCATAAATAAACCAGTAACTGGCTAAATGTTGTTCTCTGTTACATTTACCTGAATAACTTTTGGAAAACAAAATGTACGCTGTACTTGAGTAATTTTATTATGAATTATCGCTACTCTTATTTGAGCAAAATTTCTGGATTCTCTACTTAATGTGGAGAATAATTAAGTTTTAACCAAAACTTTACCAGACAAACAACTGCAATTCCTGTTACAGTTTTAAAATGAAAGAATTTTCTCTTTCGCCTGATTTTGTAGGGCTGGACAATATGGCTGAAAAAATGATCATGATACAAGCGTTACATACCAGTCAATAGCAATAATTATTGATGAGGTTTTTTTTATTATTATTATTTTAAAATATAAGAATTACTACCTGTACTATACTATACTTTACTATATAGGTGTGGGATTTTCCAATTTTACCCACAGTTTTCACTCCACACGGTTGTTTATTTTTCAGCAGTTATGAAGCACAGTGCCAAAAAACGTTAAACTGCTGCTGTGGCAGTTACTCAGCAGGTTGTTGCTAGGCAACCACAGAATGAGTGAGTTGCTAGGTAACCAAATAGTGAGTGAGCTGGTTAATGCCACCAACCCTGTTTATCTGAAACAGAGTTCTGTGAAAATACAGAATATTTTATAAAAGGTATTATCTATTGATATTGATCATATGTCTATCTCAATAGATGTTATTGATTTATTGTCCAGCCCCATTTGTAATTGTGTAATTTATATGAATTCTTTTAATTTTGGTCTCTAAAAGCTTTATACTTTGATCAGTCTGATGATGTAATTTTTAAGTATTAAATGAAGTTACCCTGTACTTAAGTCGCCTTGTTACCACTGTTTTACTCTACCTTGAGTAATTTCTTGTACTTAAGTAAAAACATGTTGAAGTGGTTCTACTCTTATTTGAGTATAGTTTCTGAGTACTCTTCTCACCTCCAATAATAACTCTCATTGTACTCAGACATGGTAATCTCCTTTCTGGAGTTAATATCTAAGAACTGCATACCTGTCTGTGTTGAAACCCTTTAATTAGCTACTTAATTAAATTGCAGGGTGCCGTTTCTGGTTCAGTTCAAGCCTCGGATCGCTTAATGAAGGAACTCAGGGAGATCTACAGGTCGCAGAGTTACAAGACCGGTAAACACGCCCATCATTCACTCACTGTAACTTTTATTCTAACGCTTTGAAGAAGGTGCATTAACTTTTTTCCTGCTAATTTCTCAGGTATTTATTCAGTCGAACTAGTCAATGACAGCCTTTATGAATGGCATGTCAAGTTAAGGAAGTAAGTTCTACCTTTGGCTTGTTTTTTGAAGCTGATCTGCCTCTGATACGCTTCTCTAATCTGCTGGATCTGACTTGTGTTTCTGTTCAGGGTAGATCCAGATAGTCCATTGCATAGCGACTTGCAGGTTTTAAAAGAAAAGGAAGGAGTGGACTTCATTCTGCTCAATTTCTCTTATAAAGTGAGTTGGGAGGAAACATTTGTATTTTCTTAGTGGGAGAAGGGTGGAAATTATTTCTCAAAACTGACCTTTTTCTCTGCTGCCTGACAGGATAATTTTCCTTTTGACCCTCCTTTTGTACGGGTTGTCTCTCCTGTGCTTTCTGGAGGGTACGTTTACTGTTGTAGTTATGCTGTTCATATCTTTACAAAGTATTTATTAATTAAAACATGAATGATGTTTGTTTTCAGCTATGTTCTAGGAGGAGGAGCGTTGTGCATGGAACTTCTCACAAAACAGGTATGTTCACAAGTCTCTTACAGTGTTTATAAGTTTCATCTCTGGTGGTTGGAGAGCTGTATTCATTTAGTTATGTGTGTGTGTTTTCAGGGCTGGAGCAGTGCCTATTCAATAGAATCTGTTATTATGCAGATAAATGCAACTCTGGTTAAAGGCAAAGCCAGAGTGCAGTTTGGAGCCAATAAGGTACGGTGTCATCATGAGTCAGTGCCCTAAAAACAAAGCTTTGGACTTTCAAGTTGTTCATTTTTAAACAGTCAACATCCAAAATGTGTGGATTTAATTCAGTTTATTTATATTACATATATTCACATTAAACCTAGTTATCAAACAATGTCTAGTTGTCTCTTAAAGAAAGCCAGAGCCCAACAGAACGCCAGACCAGATGTAGCTTCTATGGAGAGGAAATTGAAAAGCTAAGAGTTCAAATAACAGCAAATAATGCAGGTTGGAGAGTAGTAGAAGAAATTAGCGGAGCGAGGAAATGTGGTTGGTTTGTTCTCCAGCAGCAGCCAAACATTCAAAACCTCATTCAAACATAGCCTGGGCTTTGTAAAAACAAATATCTTACCCACATTGTTAAAGAAAAAAAAAAAAAAAAGCTTACACAGGATCGGTTTTAGAAAGGTTTCCATCCACATGAACCCACCGAAATCTGCCACTGAGGGTTGTTTTAAACATGCCAAACCCATAGGGGGCAGTGTAGCTGAAACCTACGTCAGCCAATCAGATTGCTCCAGAACACCAACTTCCAGTTAGGAGTCAAACATGGCGACAGAAGGGTCACAGGTGTGGACAGAGAGATTAGTTGAACTATTTTAAACAGCATATTAAAATATGAAATTAATAAATCGCAACACAACGTCTGTTGGGAATCATGTTGAAGCAGTTATGGAGTTTTCTAAAATCTTAATTTTTGTTTGGAGTTTTTATTAGAGATGGACAATATGGCTGGAAAACATATCACAACATAAGTGTTTCATATTGGTTCATATTGATAATTATTGATTAGTTTTTTTTTTGTTTTGTTTTTTTAATATCTGAAATGCTGCCAAGCTGGTGGTGTGACCTTTCTGGTTTTATCCTCAGTTTTTCTCCACTACGTTTTCTTTTTAAGCAACTGAAACTGCTGCTGCGCAAATTACTGAGCTGGTTGTTGCTAGGTAACCAAAGAGTGAGTGAGTTGCTAGGTAACCAAAGAGTGAGTGAGTTGCTAGGTAACTAAAGAGTGAATGAGTTGCTAGGTAACCAAAGAGTGAGTGAGTTGCTAGGTAACCAAAGAGTGACTGAGTTGATTCCACCAACTTGGCTTACCTCACCATGAAAGGTTGAGCAGCTGAAATCTTTCCTCTAAATCCTACATCCCCCAGAATGCCGTGCGGTTCTGGATCGGATCTCTGTGAAATTATTGAATATTTGATCAGATGTATTATCTATTGATACTGATCACGTCTCTACCGCAAAATATATTGTTACTGATTTATTGTCCTGCTGTAGTTTTTTTTTTTATCATTAATCGTTTTGATGACTTAATTAAAAAAAGAGTTTTCATATGGATGAAAAGCCAAAACGCATGCAAATATATTAGTTTTCCCAGATGTCTGGTTATGTTTGCTGTGGCTGCTCCTCGTCTATGGATTTCTCTCCTGGACTATTTGAGAGCCCTGCAATTACTGTCCGATTTTAAAACCGGCTTGAAAACTTTTCCTTTTAGACAAGCCTACTCCACTTTTAAATGACTGTCTTTTTTCAATTGTTGATTTTATTTGTTTTTAGCTGCACCGTGTAGCACTTTGAGATTTTTATTAATGAAAAGTGTGTTATAAATTAAATTGATTATTATTATGTTTGGACTAAGCCTAAAACAAGGTGGTTTGATTTTCCTCCTAATTCACGATGATGCATTAATTGTAGTTTGTCTACCACAGAAAAATAACAGTTTGCAGTCATGTGGCAAAAGCAGGATGAATATTTAGGATTTTTAATTTTTGTCATTTGTGTTTTAGAACCAGTACAATCTTGCCAGAGCACAACAGTCGTACAAATCCCTGGTGCAGATTCATGAAAAGAACGGTATGTTTAAAATAATTACAGTCTTGATTAGTTTTTATAAACATCCACCACCAATCTAGTCTTTTCGTTGTTGTTGTTCCAGGCTGGTACACGCCACCTAAAGAGGACGGATAAGGAGCTGCCGCCACTATGCACTGGGAACACGTCATCTTTGGGTCATCTTGTTTTATTCAGAATATTTTCCCTCTCTGACTTACTGGGAATATATCATCTTTCTCACAGAAACCATCTCGCTGCCTCATTTGATAAGTATTCTCCTGGAAAAACTAAACTCTGGTTTGGCTCTCCTCTCTCCTCCCCTCGGAGCTTCAGCGAGGAGGAGAAGGTGACGACAACGCTCGTCCCGTTTTCTAAATGTTCCCTTTTGTTTTGGGGAGGAAAAAAAAGATTTTTCTTCCTTTAGATGTGAGGAAATACTTTTTCTTTAGCTGCTTTGACGATGTGGAGCCCCACAGTCAGTTTCCCTCTTGTCTAAATGACGTTTTTCCTTTTTTTAAAAAAAGATCAAAACCGAAGCTCTTGAAGTGGCACCTCATTGCACCAGTTTTTAAATTAACTGTGATTTGATTTAATTCTTTTGTTTTTCTTTTCTTTTGGAAATTAACAGGTACATAAAATGCATATATTGTTTTTAGACATTGTTTGAAAACTTTTTTTTTGTTATTTGAACATCCTAGACAATAAAAGATGTTGGGAGCGTATCTTACAACCGAGAAGAACTGCCCCTCTTTTCAAAATGTATGAAGTGTAGAATAAAAAAAGCTTCAGTGTTTCTGAACGAAGATCAGCCGAATAGGAAGATTACATGTGATGAGAAGATATTTTACGTTTTGCCTTGTTTCTGTTCTCGCCCCTCCAAGAGCTGCTGGACGTTTCATTTTTCCAGCTCAGAATTGGCAGCATGTTGTTTTCATTTGCATATTTTTCTTTGAGCTGGAATTGGCTCTGTGAAGAAAACTGAAGGTTTTTGTTGTTTTGTTTTGGGGGTTTTCCCCAACAAAGTGTGGCTATTAAATGAGTCCACTCTTAATTCAGTTTAAAGTCAACCAAAACATTTTAATCTCTTTCTTTTCACTCTTCTGCAGTTAGAAGAGTAAAAAGAAACAGAAAGTCCCTCCCTAAATAACCAAATAAGCTATATTAGATCAAACAAACCATTTTATTCACATGTCCTGGTGGCTTTTGACTTATTTGTTGTTGGTAAAAGCAGAAAGTGGGCATTAAATGCTTAAATCTGACATTTAATCACAGAATCCTTGAATTATCCTCTACTTAAACTTATTTTAGCTCTTATTGCTGTTTGAGCCTGTTGACTTTTATACAGTCTACCAGACTGTGCCCAGATTAAACCATAAAAACTCAAACTGAACTTACTTCAAATGCACTAAACGTCTTCAGAAATGAAAAACAAATTGAACCATTTATTGCCAGTTTCTTCTGATCCTTTTATCGCTTTCTCTATTAAAACATCTTGGTTTCCTGTTTAATAGCCACACCTTGTCAGTTAGTTTCAGCTTTTCTGTTTCCTTTTTGTCTCCAGAATGTTACATAAATGTGTTTTTATGTTACAGTTAGAGAGGGGTTGGTAATCTGACGTAAATCTAGAAATCCTGATGAAATTCAAACATTTTGCCCTCCTGTAACACACTGAACTCAATCTGATGGTTCTTTTGCAGTTTATTTGCCAACACTGTCTGCAAAAGTAAGTCTTAAAGGCAACTCAGGTAATCAGCGACTCTTACGCGAACGTTCGTGCATATTTGTGTTGAGTTATCTGGTTTTCTGGCTGAACAAAAAAGAAACTAAATATTTTAGAAAATTTTTCGTCTTTAATTCAGTTGAAGATGCTGATGGAAGGAGTGTGGGGGTTTCTGTAGCATGACGTACCTCTTCTTCGATATCCACTGTAATATTTGCTTTGTCTACTCCCAGTTTTGGTGTGCAATCAAATGTTTCCAGGTCGTTTGCATCGCTGGTCTTGGAGAACCGCTATAGGAACACGCGAGGTTCATATTTTCAGGTCAGAGAGACAAAAAAAATAAAAAATCTCGCTCTATATTCTGTTGTTGCATTTGTTTGGGGGAGAGTTTCTCACCAGGATATTCACGCCGTGGATCTTTTTGGCATTTTTACCAACAACTTTAGCTGCAAAATCTTCATTCGTCTGGGAGAATGCCTCCTAAAAAAAGCTGAAACGCTGATCACAGGAGATGTTAAAGGAGGCTGACGGACAGGAAGTGATCACGTCTCCACGCTTCCCGACCTGGACTGTGTCGGAAACATCCATTTTCTCTCGATTATCGTTGAATTTTGAATTCGTTTGAATCACCAACAGAGACGATTGAATCTTGCTTTTGGCTCGCCCCACTTTCTGTTCATTTTTCAGTTTCCATTTGAAGATATTTTGACCATGTACAGCAATTTGTAAACTTGCATCAAGTTTATGAATAAAGAATTTTAAAATATTTGATGTTTTCTGTTTTTAAAATTTGAGTCTTGATGAACTAGATCTGCATTTAATAAACAAAATATATGCATATATCCAGATAAATAAGCATCAATGCATTTTCAGATTTTAAGTAATTTTTTAAGCCTGGATGAAAAAAGTTAAGTTTAGTTCGATTCTGTCTGCATTTGTTTGATCATTTAAAATGTAGCAAAATGAGGCGTAAATACTTTTTTCCACAGAACTATAACTGTTTTAAATGCACAAGACAAAACTAATTAGCAAAAATTATGAGCCTCAGATATTAGTCAAAAATTTTAAAAGCTGCCTTAGATTATATATTTCAACATTTCTGACAACCTTATTACTCATCTCAAGGTTAAAATGTATAAAAGTAAATAGACGTGAAATAATATCAAAAGTAAAAAACTATAAGTTGAGATTTTTTAAACTATATGTTTAAATGATTTTTCACATTTTTCATGAAATACATTGTCCTAAAAGTCATTGTATGGATTTTTCCCCCGCCCCCAAAATCACCACTTTTTTAATTAATTATTTTTGCCAAAAAATTATTTAGGCAAAAAAAAAAAATCCCTTTTAGTAAAAAAATTAGTTTTCGATTGAATTTTTATTATTTAAAACTAATTTAAATCTGTCATTAAGGTTCGGAGGCAAATCTCTGTAGGACTGTAGAAGCTGGATTTTTAAAACAAGAGTGCATAAAAATACAAAAAGAATAATTTTTATATTCAAATGAATTTCAAATATTTTCATTATTTTTGGCCATTTTTATCCAGAACAAGAAATATAGTTAGTTTTTTTAAGAAAATTAAAATCAGCTCTAATAAGTGAAAAATAACAAAACAGGCTGCAACAAGAACAATTTAATTTCTATCAGGGAAAGACCAAATAATACAAAAGTAATACACAAAAATGTTATTCCTCATTTACGTCACTTATGGAGACACAGCCTCCTCAAACATTTATTTCATCTAAATACAGCATGTTCCTACTGAATGTGGCAAATATTTACCTCATTATATATTCAGGACTACCTATGATAGAATATATGATAATACATTTCATACAACATACAGTACAGGAACGGTGGGAAACATGGAAAATGGCTTCCAGAGGCTTTGATACTGTGACACGAAATGCAGAGTGACATCTGTCCGAGAACCAGCAGCTACTGGGAAACAATAAATTCACACCTAATCCCAGGAACTACATATGTCTGTGCAATGTTTTACATTTACTGTACAGGAGGAGAAAAAGCAGATGTGTAGTGTCCTTTACAGTAATAACTACTTTATGTGCCTCTGCTGGTGAAAAAAAGTAATAAAATCAATCATCAAGCCTGTTTTTTGTTTCATAATACTCTGTAATAAAGCCAGGTAATTAAAAAGAAGCCAGTTTGTGCTGAACCTGACTAGATTCTGTTGACTATATAAGGAAGTATTGCTTCACTGTAATTTCAACTTACTTTAACGTGAATGTCTACAGGAAATCCAGCACAAACATTTAATTAAAGCTGCAGTATTTAACTTTTATTTAAATATATATATATCATTATTTTTACATACTTGTTAAAAATCCCACCATGTCTTGACAGTATTTTTCAGATAACCTGTGAAAAATCAAACTCCTCCACCTCTTCGAACAAATCCAATTACTATCCGATGAAACGCACAAAAATGACCAATCAGGGCAAGGAAGCGGGGCTTAGCGCTGTGAATCAAGCTTGTGTACTGGCTCTTTAAAGTCCCAACGGTGGAGAAACAACTCATACAGGGAAACCGTTTATCCGCCATCTGCAGTGGCTATGCTAACTAGCGATAGGATTATTGACAGCGCTAAGACCCGCCTCCTAACTCTGATTGGTTGTTTCTAGTTAGCACTAGGAGAATACAAAGATCAACTTTTTCCACACATACTATACAGTTTCAACAAATATGTGTTGCTTTTTTTGTAATTTTTTATAAAAGTTACATACTGCAGGTTTAAATGAAAAAACAACTTTCAAATAATTATAGTTTGAGCAACATTTCACCACAGCCATGGAAGGGACTCAATGAGCATGTGCTTCAGTCTCGACCTCATGTTACCCAAAATACACAGGAAAAACAGCGGTGGATACAAAACCAAAACAAGAAAAGTAAAGACAGAGATTATTGAAAACCACATCATCACGACGGGACAAGACGACCCACAGACTTTTGAAATAATGACCATTTAGTTACACATCTTCACAGCTTTGTCAAGCGAAATACTTTATTTTACCGTAATAACCGTCTACTAAATGCTGAGGAAGTTCTCAAAAACAAAAAAAAATTACATTAGTCTGAAATTTTCTGGCTGGAAAAGTCACCAAATCTCACACCTTGTCTTTAGTCTTACGTGGAAATAATTGACTTTCAATTTAATATTCTATCTTATTTTACATTAATTCATGGAATAACACCAACAGCCACAGGATGACACACTAATGTAAGGCCTGAAGTTCACAAGCATCCACATGTAGGGGGTTAATGGAAGAATATGCCAAAGAGGGGAGGGAAACATCCATCACTCTGAGCACCTACAACAAATATTACCATAATTTACCATTTTTGTGTCTTTTTTTAACTGTAGTTTTGGTTTTCCTTCATTCTTCCCCTGTACAACATTGATCTGGAATGTTTATCCAATAAAAACACTAAACACTGAACCAAAATCAGCCTGCTCAACATTTATAACCAATCACTCCAATATGGGTAAGCTGGGGTAATAAAAGAAAACAAAAAAATAAATCCAAAAAGCTTGATGTTTTACAGGCTTAAAAACGGCTATCGCACCTTACCTGAGAATGTAGAAAACATCAAGTAATCTTAACAAAACAGGTCCCAGAACAATAAACTTGATTAAGCAGAAGAGGATAAATTAATTGGCAACACTGGTAAAGATGTGAAGAAGGCCTTAAAATAAATCCGGTTTTCAATATGTTAGAAATCCAACTTTCAACGTGATTACTGTTCAGTGTGGAAAAGAAAATAATGTTAACAAATAAATGTGTGTATTAAAGACCCACTGCTTTTATACTTTAACTGGAACCATTCGATTTGTTTACATTAGACTTAAAGAAGCCGTGTTTCCATTACAAATGTGCCCCAAACTTTGTTCATCTTTTGCTCATGTAAAAAAATCAAAATTTTGCAGCTGCTGTGTTTCCATTAAATAAGAAATGCAATTAAAATCAAAAGTGAGTCAGTTTGTTTATGTGATAAATGGTTTAAAAACATGCTGTGCCATTGTTCTCCTTCCACTTCCTGTCGTCTTCTTCATCGTTTCTGCTAGAAGTAACATGCGGTTGTTGATCACATGACTTGTCTCGTATGTTGCAAAATTTCATCCTTTCAACCTTTTATTGAAAAACATAAGTTTTTTCGAGATTGCCTTCTTTCCATTATGCATATTTATTTCCTTACTTCCAATTTGTGCAATCATATGGTCAATGAAAAAACAGCTGGTGTAGATAACTCCAAATCAACTTTTTTTAAACTTATAAACTGTCTAAAAAATGTTATTTAGGTTATCATTATATTTCTGTACTAATTTTGACATTTTCATGTAAATTAGTTTAGTAAAACCTGAAAAGTTTCTCTCAAAGGGTGCGTTCACACTGCAGCCTGAAGTGACTCAATTCCAATTTTTTGGCAATTCCGATTTTTTTGCCGGCCCGTTCACACTGCCAGTAAATGCGACCTGTATACGTTCTGCAGTGTAAACGGGCAAACGACCTGAAAGTGTCCCGCATGCGCAGTAGAGGGCGCAATAGCGTCAGCGTTCTCAGTGTTCTGTCAACCGCCATAAAAAAAAGAAGAAGTGCTCAGTGTTTGCGGGAGTGAACATGGAGGCTAACGGTGGAGCTTAGCTTACACATTTGAAGTTGTTGTCCGACCGGAGCAGCATATTGACAACTTAATCCTCATATAGTCTGTCATGGTTGTTTGTCTTCCCGCTTGCGCGTATCAGGGCGCAGAATAGGGAGATTTGTTGAGAAACAGTGACGTTCAGTTCGGATGAATGTGACCCGAACGTTAGGTAGCATTTGATTTGGATACGTGTCAGATATGGGTCACATTCGAAAAAGAATCTGACCTGTGCTGTTTACACTGCCATGAAAAGATTGGATACAGGTCGCATTACGTCAAAAAAAAATCAGAATTGGGTCACTTCAGGCTACAGTGTGAACGCACCCAAAATTGTTGAATCATTTCTGTCTACGTCGTCTTGACAGAACCTGTTTTTTTTGCCTTGTGCCCAACAACTATTGTTTGATTTTTCTCTTGTGGAATTATTCTGCTGCAATGACAGATGCATTTATAACAAGGTTTTTAACACATCTTTACCAGAAATGACAACATACTTGTCCGAATCTGTCACACACTGAACATTTCATAATATTTGACAAAAAAAAAAAACCCTCATGATTAAACTGCAGCTTCAGCTGTAGCATTGATGCTATCGCTAGCAGATGAGCCTAGCATAACGGCAAAAGGAGAAGATAGAATAATGACTTTGACTCCTAGAAAACTTAGGAAAAATTTACCCATAAAATCCTGTTTTAAGATGCAATAAACAGAATTTGGGCTGATTGTAACACCTTTGTTGCATTCAAACAGAGTCAGATATATTTTTATACTGCGAGTTAGCTTATACAGCTTACTAGCTGTATAAGCTAACTAGCCAGCTTATATAGCTAGCTAGCTAGTTGTATAATGGCTAGTAGCAAGCTAAGAAGCTATTAAACAGGGAGCCATTATATCATACAAATGCTAGCAGCTAGCTAGCTAGGAAGCTGCTAATGAATGTTTACACTTCTCCAAAACTAGTCCTCAAATTAGAGATTTTTCTAACAAGTTCTCTTGATATTTCTATGCTAGCCAATGAGTATTAGCTGAGAAACTAGCTGCTACTCCTTGTAGCAAAACAAAGTCGATTCAAAATCAAGCAGGAAATGTCAATTTACGAGTTTGAGTGCTGCAACACATGATGGGACCTGAATGAATAAAATAAACGCCTCAGGGGATTTCTTAAAGCCATATCAGACTGGAGGAAATCAACACACATGCTGAGCAGCAAAACAATAACAGCAATTTGTTGATCTAAGAGTGAACTTTCTAAAACTTTTAAATTTGCTTAAAAGTACATTTCTGACTCCTTTTTCCCTACATTTTTCTACCTAAAAATGATCCTGTCCTGCGTTAAAATGAAGGGCACCTAATTCTTAGTTGTGTTCATAATTGTTCCCTTTTTAGCTCTCCCTCTCCGCTCCTCCGGCCGGCCCGTCTGTCCTACATTGGGTCGTCGTAGTTGTAGGTGGGAGCCGCTGAGTACTGGTTCTGCTGCATGGCTCCCTGTGCAGCTCCCATGGCCGCCTGCTGGGCGGCCTGCTGGACGTGTGGGTTCTTCCAGGCCCCCGTGGCCCACTCCTCCTGGGCTTTACCCAGACTCCCACCGCTGCCACGGTAGAAGTTGTGGACCTGGAAAAAGTAGAGCATGAGAATTAATCACTGCCTAAACTAGAGCTGAAATGATTATTCAGATTAATCGTGATTAATCAATTGTTGGAAAACTCATTAAGTAACTTGGTAATCGATTAATCGTTAAGTGGAGTTTGCAGACACAAAAAAGGCAATTTGCTGGAAAAAAAACACCCTCAGAGCAGTAATTAAGCCAAAATTATACAAAATATAAATTACTATTATACTAAGTACGGCTGAAAATTGATGACTGAAAAAAACTGGTAACTAATTTAACAACTGTTAACTGGAGTATAGACTCTAAACAAGAACATTTTCTGAAAATATAACATATTCAAAGCAGTAATTAAAACATAACTGTACAAAAATATATACACGTTTTGCTTTTAAATAGGGCTAAATTGATTAATCGGATTAATCTTGATTAATCGATGATTGAAAAAATTGTTAACTGATTTAATAATTGATTATATTGTTAACTACTAGAGCATAGATTCAAAACCAGGCAATTTTCATAAAAAAATAAAAAATATATATAATTACAGCATTAATTAAGCCAAAACTACAATAAATATACCAGATTAAAAAAGAAAATCTAATCTTTTACAGAAAGAGACTCAGAAAAAAGGAATAAAAACCATACTGGTAAAAGAATAAAAGATAAATTAATCACTACTCAAACTGAAATTGAACCTCTTGTTGAAAACAAAACAAACTGTGTACAAATAATATGCAATAAACCAAATTTAAAGGACGCGACTGAAAGGCAAAGCCCAACTCCTGATTCGCCCAAAGAAAAGCGTAATGATCACCTTAGTAAGGGCGACGAACGAGAGCACAGCCACGGCAGTGAACATGATGGTGGGAATCAGCATCACCACAGCTGAGCCGATGTTGGTGCTAAAGAAGGTGATGGTGGCCAGCCAGCCGCTGAGGAGAACCACAATCAGATCCTGAGTCACACATGACAGAACTGTAAAATAATGGCATACATGACAAACAGCTCTTTCATCTAATGACTCAGTTTAACGACTCTGTTCATCACACCCAAAAGAACCTGAGAAAGATCACTTACCAAAAAAATTCAACATTTAAAGGGGACAAATTAAGTACAATTTACATTTTGCAGGTTTTTATACTTCCTTTGGATTTCTGCTGCTTCTAAAAACAGTCCAAGTCCTTATAAAACCACCTAGCTGTTTTTTGGTAATCAGTTAAGTGTCTGGAAAATGAGCTGTTTCAAAAACCTTCCAAAAGTGCTACCTAGCAACCCCAGCAGAGCCCAGCCCGTTACCTAGCAACCCTAAAAGAGCTCCAGCAGATTTGGTCATCTGCTGTTACTGTGAAATTTGGTCACATTTCACAAGTACCCATGAAATGTGACTTCATAATCGACTCATTTCCCAGACACCAAAAAACATAAATTTACTGCCAGAAAATGGCATTGTGGGTATTTTTAAGCGCTTGTGCTGTTTATAGAAGCAGTTGGAATTATAAAAACATCCAAAATTTTATATTTATTAAGAAATTAAATATTTTCAAAACTGTTTTTTTGCCTTAGATTTCAAGACCTGAAACATTTAAGTGAGACAAGAAGAAAATAAGTGGAAATAGAAGAAATCTGTACTGAAGTGACTACTTTTTCACACTGAAAGCTCTTACCAGACCCCCCAACCTGGGATGCCAACACTCTGGATGATACTTATCACCACCTGAGCCATGAAGACGAAAAAGAAAGCCATGAAGTTGAAAGAGCTGTCGGTCCTGCAGAGAGACAATGATTGACAGAATAAATGATTCAGCAGAAACTATTTAAAACGTGTGCTGAAAGAGAGGCGTGCTTACTTAAATGCCTTGTAGATGGGCCTGAACCAGCACACGTAGGAACATGGGGTGAAGAGTATGAGCCACAGGAAGGCCATGCCAAAGTTGGTAGCTCCTCCACCTCCACACATCCAGGCCAGGCAGCCAATCAGGTTAACGGCTAGCGTGGCAGAGTTCACTGTCAGCATCCCAGAGACACAGAGCAGCAAAACCCGTCAGCTGGTTCATCGTGCAGCAGGATTTAATCACTGTGGATTCCTTTACCGCCCTCCGGATCATTCTGTCTCTGCTCCGAGTTTATGTTAAATAGGTGTGGAAAAGCTTGAGCTAACTGGAACTGCTAGTTTTCGCTGGTGTGGATGTAGCTGTAAATTTACCTTAATTTAAGAGCCAAGAGTGTCTTAAAATCTCCAGACTTCAGTGAGCATTTTAAATGTTAAAGTTAATGGCCATTTAATTAGGAAAAGCACAGTTTGCCAGAATGTTTGAAGGGAATATGGCAGCAGGATTTACAAATATACTCCTCGTAAAGCTTGACCAGGAAGTCTTCTGAATACCAAAGCACACCAGAGTCAAATGTGGGCCAATTGTCTAACAGCCTTGGTGAAATTGGGTCATGCACACAAGGAGACATTGTTGTGATAAGGGGGTTGGCTCAGAATGTCTCAACAATCTCAGTACAGTATGTTTCACTTCCATTTTTCCTTGACCTTTGTCAGGTAGGACCATATTGTGAATTTTGGACAACTGAGGTCAGATTTGTCGGATTTTAGAACCTGATAAAGTCCAGACTTTATTTTATTCTAATGTGTAAAAACATAAATCATTCTTTCTCTTTTCAATCTTAAGTAACACATTTTTGGAGCTGTCCAAACATGTTGGAACTCAACTGAGGTTGCTAGGTAACGGGCAGGGCTTGGCTGGCGTTGCTAGGTAACGGGCAGTGCCTGCTGATTTGTGAAGTTATATTCAGAACGTTTTTGAAACAGCTCATTTTTTACAGCACTCGGACTGTTTTTATAAGCAGTAGAAACACAAATGGAAGTACAAAAAAAAAACATGCAAAATGTGAATTTTTCATAAAAGGTCCCCTTTAAAACCAAACAACAAATCTTTTTCCAATTGTCATTTTAATAAATTCCTCCAATTTCTTATTTTATCTTTTTAGTCAAAATAATAAAGGAACAGAAAATGTGTCACTCAGCCTATTTAATCATTTAAGTTGTTACTTTTTTTATATATCAATGTAATTTTTGGTAAACAATATGACATGGCACAAGCAAATAACCATAATACAGTTTATCTTTGTGAATGACCTGAAGGCAGGCAAACTGATGCTTTTATAAACAATGTGGAGAGCAAAATATTTACTATTCTTCCCATGCAGGTTCACTCACAGATCCAGAGGTAGTAGAGCCTCTTGCACATGGAACGCCGTTGTTCTGGGATTTCATTGAAGTCCTGGTAAAAACATGGCTTGAGGGGGATGAATCTTGGCAAGGGAGGGAAGTTGTTTTCTGGCAAACACAGGAAAAGTAAGAATGAATCACTAATGAATGAATTAATCCCATTTATTTCTTTTAATAAATGGGAAACACTTTGTGTATCTGAATGAATCAAAAGTGGTAAAGCTTACCAGCCATGATCACTGTTCAATGTTTTCCTCCACTTTCAAATCAGATGCAGAAACTTCAATCTGAGCGGCCGTCAGAACTAAAACTGTAGAAGAAGAGCTGCATTAACATCACCAAGACTACAGAGGCCACAGCTTCTTTCCTGCCCATCAAAATTTTAATTATTGCAATGATTAAAATTGCAATAATTAAAATTGCAATTTTAATTATTGCAATTTTAATTATTGCAATAATTTAGTACTGCGTTCAGTCAGTACTAAACTGACTGAACGCATCCATCCAACATTTAGCTTTATTTCTGTCTGAATATGCAGAAATACAGAGTTGGGTATTAACTAGTTATATTTATTCAATTACATTTACATGAGTAACATTTTGGGAAAAAAAAATACTTTTAAGAGTATTTTTACTACGCTGTACTTTTTATTTTTACTTAAATAATTTTATTATGAAGTATTTCTTCTCTTACTTGAGTTGAATTTTTGGGTTTTCTACCCTGAATGAAAAACAAACGTTTTATCCAAAAATTCACCAGGCACAGACACACACCTGCAGTTTTTCTTAAAGTTTCATAAGTTTTATATTGAAAGAAAGTGATCTGGAAAAATTTTCCAAATCAGATTTTGTTATTTTTATTACTTATATGAATTATTGTCACTTTGATCCTTAAAATACCAACATTTCCACTTAACTTTATATGTTTGGTCTGTCTGATTATGTATTTATATCATTTTAAATATTAAATGACTGATAATTTGATCAGCTACTCAGCACATGAGTAGACTTTTTACCAAATACTTTTTTACTCTTAGAGTAACTTCTTGAATGGCTACTTTGTACTTTTAGTTGAGTAAAAATGTGTTGTTGAAGTAGTACTACTCTTACTTGGGTACAATTTTTGACCAAAACTGCAGAAACAGAGATACATTTTGTGGACATTACAGCTACGTTTAACTGAATGTAAGGCACAGTATGGCCTTGTTTATGCTTTAAATGCACAAAAACCAGAATAGGTACGTATAGAATCCACTATATTACATTATTACACTGTATTTATCACAGATGACTGATAAGCTTTATATAAATGGTTATAATAAACCCCTCTTGCATCATTTTACTGTTAGTAACCATCGTTGACTGTGCATGTGATTCAAGTATGAAGGACACATTTATCCCCGATAGATTAACAGCGTAATCCGTCACAAAACGTCCTGATTGATGGTGATATATATTCTTTTTCTTTTCTTTTTTTGCCATAATGATGTAAAATGTCAAATATTTCAGCGGGTGGCGGTGATGCAGCAGCAGGACGCGGTGCATCGTGATCACAGCGGATACAGGAGCGTCCTTCAGCCTGTGAGTCACGGTGCCTCGGTGATGCTACTGATGCTGTTTCTTCTTCTTCATCCTCATCATCCAGACGAAGCGCAGCTCCAGCAGTAAACTGCCTACACATCTCCAGGGTTTTCACTCAGCAGCCACAATCCGCTTCATCTCATCAAACTGTTTTTCCTTCCGCCCTCCCTGGAAGCTAGGTGTCTAATGAATGAAAATGCATTGATTTAAAACGCCTTACCTCCCGTTTACAATCCAAGAATAATGCTATAATCCTCCTTTTCCTTTAAATTGCATCCTATGATTCTTTTTCCTCCCTCCGATAATACGCGCTGCTGAAAGGAGGAATTTGCTGTTTAGAAAAACATATATAGGATATATGGAGGCCGTTATTCCTCAAATGATGAGGCTGGGAGTCAGGGGTGGTCACGTGACGAGCGGTCTTTTTCTTTTTTTAACAAACAACCCCCCCCCTCTCCAGCCTCCGTTCCCTGCGTTCTACCCCGATGAGGGCCCACATGACCAATCAGAAAGCAAGAATGTTCGCCCAAGCCCCGCCCCTTTTAGATTTCATCCATAATGTCGAAAACAAGAATCTGCTCTGATTGGCTACTAATCCGGAAGCTACTTTTTTTAAAATAAAATTATTATTATTATTATTATTATTATTATTATTATTATTATTATTGTTGTTGTTGTTGTTGTTGTTGTTGTTGTTGTTGTTGTTGTTGTTGTTGTTGTTGTTCTTGTTATTATTTATGTATTTATTTATTAGGGTAGGCCATATTTGTTATATGCTGTTAATAAACAGCATATAACAAATACGGTATCGACATCAAATCTATTCAAACCTGAAAAAGCCAGAACAGGCTGCTTCCAAACAAATATAAAAGGAAAATAATTTTGAAGTTTTCAAATTTGTAGATACAAGTGGAAAAAGGAGTATAAGATCAAAACGTCTATAAGTCTGGTTAATTTGGGATTCTAAATGATGACGTTATATGAATGTAAATATCAATATAAAATGACTCCTAAACTGTAAATGCTAAAGAGCACTTCTAATCTATCACACTTCTAATTTATGACATAAATATAGAGTGAAATGTTCCCAGCAAGGACCCATCAACATTTTATCACACTGATATATTTGCCACCAAGTTATTGTGCAAAACTTTTAGTTGTAAGTTCTTAAAATGATAAAGTAAATTGACAGAGAATAATATTATTATCTAGTAAAATAAAATGCCTGACAAATATTAAAATAAAAATTTGGTTCTTCGTCAGAGGTCATCATATTATGCAAATTATTAATTTTGAGGTTTTTGAATAGCAAGTAAGAAGCCACAACAAATATATTTTTCAAGGTTAAGGGGGAAAAAAA
Organism: Poecilia mexicana; assembly: GCF_051168715.1. NCBI lineage: Eukaryota > Metazoa > Chordata > Actinopteri > Cyprinodontiformes > Poeciliidae > Poecilia > Poecilia mexicana. Next base: position 9,520,638 of record NW_028263375.1, read on the forward strand.
CCGATATTACCAAATCAGGTAAAAGGAAATATGTTTTATTAGTGTATCATATGTGCTGCTTTCGAGTATCTTCGTATCTGCCACTGTCAGCTGCTTTGGTGTCATGGAAAGGGTTGAAAAACCTAAAATGTTCGGCCAATTTTACTATGTATCTCTATATTCGGGTTTAGTAATGAATAGATAACTCGGTTTTATACACAAGTTAGCTTCTTTACAAAGACTTATTTTTATTTTGTGGTTGTATTTTCCCTCTCATTCATAACGTGAAATTCTGACACACAAAGGTCGTACTGCACTTGAACACAGCAGAAATCAAGCTAACATTGTGTTAGCTTTTCCTGTTCTGTAGTGCTATGAGTTGAGGAAGACTTAAGCCAGGTAAGATCAGTTATTAATGAGAAATATCGCCTTTTAACCACACAGTGAATCATTGTTAAACATTTCAATTAACACACAGGAATTAGATGTTTCATATTTGTCATAGATATCGATACGCTGTGGAAGATATTTATGTCGTAGCCAGCTAGCTTCCCTACAGCAACTAGCCTGTAGTTTAAAGGCTCACAGTCACAAAACAAAAACAAAAAAATGCGGAATTTAAATGTTATGGTTTAATAAGTGGGCTTCCGTTTTCATTGCTATGTCAAATTTGATCTTGAAGTTGAGAATACAAGTTAATTTAGACCTCAATAAGGGTTATCAAGTGAACTAGGTGTATTGTAAAGTTTAGTAACCCCTGCAGAAACAACTTTCCTTTTAAATTCTTAAAGGAAAAGCAGGGAAGAAGTTATTAACAAATCAGGCCTAATTAATTTAACTTTGATACTTTTGACTATATACAACGCTGAATTTAAATTTGGGTCCTAAAATTGAACATAAAGTGCATTAAAACAGAACATTTGTTTTGGCGTAAACCTGTTTGAATCGTATCACCTGTGTTTCTTTGTTCAGTGCTGGGAATGCAGCCACCTCTGCCACCTGAGGCTGTCAGAGAGCTGGTGAGCTCCTGTCTGCACAGAGACCCCGTAGCAGCGGACCTACGCTGCAGCCTGTTTGTGGCTGCTGCACAGAGCTACAAGAGGGACTCTTTGCTCAGACCCTTCCCTCCTCGCTACATAAGTGGTGACATTAAGGACTTTGAGGGCCTGGTAAGAGCTTTACAAACAATGAAACGCTCATGTAGTTGCTGGTTTGTCCTAAATGTTAACGTTCATCTTTAAAAAAATTATTTAATCTTTAGTCAGAGGTGAGCAGAGTACCCAAAAATTGTACTCAAGTAAGAGTTAAAAGTACAGTGTAGTAAAAATACTAGGTAAATTATTTCCAAAAAGTTAATCAAGTAAATGTAATTGAGTAAATGTAACTAGTTACTACCAGGAAAACAGAAAAAGTTAATACTGCCATAAATAAATTCATAAAATTTTTAATTCATTAATTAATGGGATCTAATTTTAAAGGCTGCAATTTCAGTTTATTTACATTAGGAATACCTACACACATTATAGAGATGATGGTACTTTATGCAAACACTTGGTGGCAGTAATGTGCTACTAATGTTGCTATTTTGGTCTGTCAGTCTCCTTGCACATGAATACCAAACAACTTTAAAGAAACTGTTTTGTTTTTGCTCATTGAAACAACTATGTACCAGCTGGGTAAAATGTACAACGGTTTATTGCACTAACATCTGCACCCCTATCTTAATAAACATTATGTTATAGTATGCAGCATAGTGATATGCTAATAAAATAACACTAAACTACTCATTTTAGTAATTTTATTTAGTGAAGAAAAAATAGTGGCACTTCTGGTGTCACCTGCCACAGCTTAGTAGTGGCAGCTTCCAGCTTCAGTGACATGCCACGGCTTCTGTCATGTTGCATATAGAATATGAATAATTTTATTTCAAACAAATAAATATAAAGACCCCCAGAATATATACATATACATACAGCTGCCACTGATTTGGTGTCAGATGCCACAGCTTTTGTATGTATATGCATTCTATTTTTATTTTTATTTGTTCGAAATCATGTTATTCATATTCAGTATTCAATCTGACACAGAAGCCGTGTCACCAAAGCTGGAAGCTGCCTCTACTGAGCTGCAGCTGGTCCACCGGCAGCCGCGGCAGGTCCACCAGCAGCCGCGGCAGGTGATACCGGAAGTGCCACTCTAGCTGCCACGGCCACATTTTGAGCTTTTGTGTTAATATGCTAAAGAATGTTTGTTTTGTTTTTCAGTTGGCAGATGTGAACTCTCTGCCTGGTGTGAGAGATTTGGTGCGGTTAAGGCCCAGAGAAGGAGATCACCATCTGGCCCTCGTACACTGGATTCTTTCCTCAAAGAGCTTCGCTGTGAAGACGCTGCAAAAAGATGAGGTACAGGGCTGTAATTACACATAAACACGCATCATATTCTATTTTCCCACTTGTATTCATCCTGTGTCATATTTGATCTGTAGCACGCCAAACTCTGCAAGCTGACAGAAAACGAGGGGGTTTCTGTACCGGTACCAGACTTCCTGTTTGAGCTGGAGTACCCTGATCACTTTAACACTCGGTTTGAGAAGATGAGAGAAGGACGAGAAGTTTTCTACGCATTCCACGGGAGCCGCTTGGAGAACTTTCATTCAATCATTCACAACGGGCTGCACTGTCACCTCAACAAGGTCTGATCTTTAAAAATAAAAAATACTACACGCGTCTAGGAATGCAACAATTCGTCAAAAGATTACAGTTTTTTAAATTTTGTTAAATTTTGATTTGCTATTTAGCATGACAGCAGGAGGATTTTTTTTTCCACAAATGAGTTGTCGATGAATAGAAAAAAAGTAGTAATGGAGTAAATTTCTGTCAAAAAATTTCAGAAATTTTCTGCTTAGAACAAGGAAATTTTAGAGTTTGAAGAGTTGTAAATTTGCTAGGAAATCTCAGAAATTAGCTAGAAAAATCTGGGAAATTTCTGAATTTTTTACTCTGAAATTTCTGAACTTTATCTAAATTCTTTTTTATTTCTGGCAAATTTTCAACTTTTCAAGCTGAAAATGGTCAATCATCACATTTTTGATGATTAGCTTTTTTTTCTAGCAAACTTTCAACTTTTCAAACACAGAAAGTTTTCAGATTTTTGAGCTTAATCTAAAAATTTCTAATATTTTTTCTGGAAATTTACTCCTCTTTACTAAAGGCCTTTATACGCCATCATAAACTAGAATTAAAGGGAATTTTACATAAAAGTCGGTGTTTAATGTTTCAATTTAAGCTCACTTTTTAATTTTCAAAAGTTAAAGTGGAACGTTTTATTTCTCAACACTTTAAAAAAATCATACTTCAAAAGTGGTGTTTTTTAATTGTCTTATATTTTATTAAAAGAAAGGACTGAATTGCTCATTATAAGTTAATTTTCTCATATATTTATTTTACAAGCTGAAGTAGCAACAAGAAGGGGAAAATTTACTCAATCATCAGAATAATCGATAGATTACTACAGTCCCACCCATTTCTCTTTTGAAACAATTTATTCCTGATGTGCAACCTGATGTGATGCGTGCAGAACTCTGTGTTTGGAGAGGGGACGTACCTCACCAGCGACCTCAGCATGGCCGTCCTCTACAGTCCCCACAGCAGCGGCTGGCGTGAGAGCATCCTGGGTCCTCAGCTCAGCTGTGTTGCCTTGTGTGAAATCATAGATCATCCAGACGTTAAATGCCAAGTGAAGAAAAAAGGTGCGTCTAGCTTTGTGACTCCCAAAACATCACATGGATTAAATCAGTGGTTTCCAAACATTTTCTGGCCCCCCCCTATGGATTACAAATGGCTGTGTGAGAGAGGGTGCGGGGAGAATCCACTTTTTTGGGGGCAAAATGAATGTACGTAGCTGAACATAGACGACAACATCGGTAGCTACAGGCTACTTGTTAAGCTTAAAGTGCTGTATTGATATTAGCTGGTCATCTTTTAGCTAGCATTACCTGCATCCAACAGCTTTACTCAACTCAGTCGGTTAGTTTGGGGGACAAACTGTTAAAAGTTCTTTGCATTTTGCTGGTTTGCTGCCGTGATTCTAACACAAACCTACGTAGCTCCGCACAGCAGCAGCAGGTCTCCTTCGCTGCAGCACAGGTGTAAACCCAGCGCGAGCGTCGTAGCGCTCATGTTGCGTTTAAAGGCGGCTCGGAAAAACAGGTTACCACATGTTAACGGATTAACAGCTTTAAATACTGATCAAAGTGACAGAGGACACAGATATGGGAAGTGTGGAAGCCCCTACTGTATCAAATTGACAGAGGAATAACAGAGAGTTGGCCATTCTAAGGTAAAAACCCAGCGCATACAGCGTTCATGTTTTGTTTTTGTTTTTTTTTCATCCAGACGGCTTCCCACGCCCCCCCTGCAATGGCACGGCGCCCTCCCTAGGGGGCGCGCCCCACAGTTTGGGAACCTCTGGGTTAAATCATGAAAAGCTGCTGCTTGACTTACTGCTAGCTCAGCCTGTCGCAGCAAACAATACATCAATTGATAGTGTGATAAATTAAAACATGCTTGATAATTTTCTTTTGCATGATTTGTTGCTTTTCTCTTTTCTCTACCAAAAACTGGATGACAATATGCATTAGACTCGACTTAGCATTTTTTTGAAGGACAGTTTTGTGTACAGAGACTTCATTTGTTGCTTCATTTCTTTTGTTTATTTATTTTGGATATTTAAAATGTCTTCCAGTTCCGGTGTTAAATGTTCATTACAAATGAAAGTTTATTGATCTTTAAGAATGTGTTCTCAAAGATCATTGGTCATCCAGAGTGCAGTTTTTCAGCTGCACTTGAAAATTTTCTCAAAACAGCAATATTATCGTTTATCGCAGTAACTAGGGGTACACCGATTTATCGGCCAGCCGATTTATCTGTGCTGATTTCCTTCATTTTGTGAGATTGATGATCAGCTGATACTTAGATGTGATGTTTATCTTCTCCCCTGATCTTATCTACCTCAGCAAAGGTCTAAATATCAACCACTGTCCTCTTTTGGTTTCCTCTGAGAGGTTTGACCAACAGACCAGCCCAGCAAGTCATGTCTGCACATTTGCAATTAACAACAGTTACCCCACTTTTGCAAACTCTGCGACTGTTTTTTCTATAATTAGTGGCATTTCAGACAAAAAAATTGGCATTGCAAAAACTCGGAATCAGCAGGTCAGGATTTTTGAAGATCTGTGATCGGAGATCGGCCAAAAAACTGCAATCGGTGCACTTCAAGCAGCAGTAACTTTGCTAATGGTTGCTTGCTATTTGTTTGCCATTTCAGATTCTGATGCCATCGACAGGCAGCGCTCACGAGCCAAGAACAGCGAAGGGGGCGACGTTCCGCAGAAATACTTTATAGTCACCAACAATCAGCTTCTACGAGTCAAGTATCTGCTTGTGTATTCTCAGGGGAAACACCTGGCCAGGTAAGAGGTTCAGATCTCATTTCCAGTAAGATGTGCAGAAATCTACTTTAACTCATCTGAAATAATCAAAATGAGTAGAGTAAGACGTCATTCACCGCTGTTTCTTGTTTGTTTTTTGTCAGGCATTCCCGCAGCAGGTCGTGGCTCCTCAGACACCATTTTGCCATCATGATGAGTCTCTATCTCCTGCTCCTCATTTTCATCGGTGCCTTTAACTCCACCTCGTTCGTATCTTTCTGGAACAGACTATTCAGGTGACCGGACAGCATTAGGGACGCCTCAGCTGCTTATTATCTGCAGTGCCTTTTCTGATCAGATCCCGAGATGCAGACCTGAGCTATGATTATGTTTTATGCACCTTTTAACTCTACTCCTCTACTGTAAAAATGCTCTTGTTTACTGTTATCCAGGATCTTTTAAATTGCAGTTATAGCACCCTGTTCTGTATTAATCCTGTTGAGGCTGCTCTGTATTTTAATAAAGGTCTGCAATGTTTTAACTGTAATTTCTGTGGTTTAATGAAGAATTTAAAGATTCTATTTTGAAACTTAAAAACTGGACATTTGCATTTATCTTCAATAAAAACATTGCATAGACTAAGTTTGAATGGTGTTGCTTCTACATTTGCCAAATTGCTGCAAGAAAGGACATTTATATAGAACAGAAAGACATTTAAATATTGCAAAATTATTCTGAAGTCTGAGTAAGGACATAGTTGGTAGTTTTTTATTACACGGTATCACCGTATCCTTAAAATGTTATATAAAATTATAGCCTTAAAATGTCTTAAATTATTTTTTAAAAATTTATTTAAATACATTATTCAGAGGTCTTACAATTTGTTGTCATGCTAAGAAAATAAAAAATATATACAATTATGAGAATAAAGTCAGAGTATTGCAAGAATAAAGTAGTACAAAAATAAAGTCATATGAGAATGTCAATAAAATCGTATTATGAGAATAATCATAATATGACTTTATTCTTGCAATTCTATTTTTTCTAAAATTATGACTTTCTACATGACTCTTTTTGTTCTCCTATCATTTTGATTTTATTCTCGAAATAATCGATAATTACTTCTCTAAATAGTTATATAGAATATGACTATCCTCCGCGTGACTTTTTTCCAATTATTATGAATATGTTTTTGTATTATTTTGACTTTATTATCGTACAACTTTATTCTCATAATAGTATCACTTTCTCATAATTTTTGAATTTTATTCTGGTAATTTTTGCTTTTTATTTTTCATCAGTGTAGCTATACTGCGTCGTAAATCTCGCATACCGTTGTCTTTCTAAAATAATGGCCAGAGTCGGCTTTTATTCTTTACTTTTGTTAAAAAAGGAGGGTGACGTAATTGATTTCTTTTTTTTTCTCGCGGGACTTTTCTGTCACGCGCACATCTTCGTTGCGATCGAAGACGGCTGCGACACCCGCTAATATGTCCTTGCTAGCTAGTTAGCTAGCTGAATTATTTTACATCTTTCATGGGTAAGTGTAAATTTAAAATATATAAATATATGTACATATATTGTACATTTGTTGCGATAAAAATCTTATATTTCATTCATAATGATTTATGAAGGTCTTAAAAAGTCTTAAGTTTGAGTCGGTGAAACCCTGTATTGTCTGGTTTTGTGTTGCGTTCAAATGCTAACATGGGTCACTCATTAATTACAGCTGGCACATAGACTGTGGTGCGCTATCAGGTGTTTTGTGTCAGTAAAAAAAAGTGAGACTGATAAGTGGGATTGATATCGGAGGCGGCCCACTTTGATGGCAGGTCTCTTCGCCCTAATAGCTGATAAAATGATACGCATTAACAGAAGCTAATCAGCTAGATAAAGAAAAAAAAGCTGATTTCTGCAAACAATAGTAAGATAAATCTGTGTTAAAAAACTGTTTTGTTGACTTATTTCTCATTTCCTGGCTTTATTTTTTTAAATCCCTACTAAATACTGGATGATAATATGAAATCAACAGATGAAAGTGTGTGCCCAGTTAAATGAAGATGAAAGCAAATTCAGCCCTTTGTTTTGGCTTTAAAGCTAATTCCTTATTGCGAAATCCTTCAGATAAAACTTCCTCTCTCCTGCAGAAGCTGCTCACTTTTGAAGGCCAGAGAACAAATACCCATTGTTGGTCCACACTTCAGTCCCTTTCCTCATTATTGCTGCCTCATAAACCATCTGTTATTCAATAACTACAACCTGTGAGGGGGCAGCCATGGTAGAGGGGACTTGCTTTTGATCTTAACTATAACTGTCTAAAACAAAATGGGAAACGCTAGATCAATCGATTTACTTTAGTTTGTTTCTAAACCTGCATAACATTGTTATTGTTTGACTCTAAGTTTTAATTCTCCATTTATTCAAGGTTCACTTGTCTTTGGAAACAAAGGAAGCAGAAGCAAGGGTGTAGATGTCTCTCTTCTGCTTGTTTGCGACACAATATATCTGATTATTATGGTTAGCAGGGGTAGAGTCATCAAAAATTGTACCCAAGTGAGAGTACTATAACATATTTTTACTCAAGTAAAAGTAAAAAATTGTTCAAATAAGAGTAAAAAAAGTATTTGGTAAAAGGGCTACTCAAGTATTGAATAACTGATATTGTTTGAAAGTTACATATCAGACAGACCAAAATATAAAGTTATGTAGAAAATGTTGTATTTTAAAAACCAAAATGAAAAAAAAAACTCATATCAATAAGAAAATTACAAACTAACAAAAGAATCATTTGTCCAAATCTGGTTCCTTCAATATAAAACTTATGAAGCTTTTAAAAAAACTGCAGGTGTGTCTTGTGAATTTTTGGTTGAAACATGCTCATTTACCACTCAGTAAAATTACTTATAGTGGATAGAGGATCCAGAAAGAATCGTGTAACTGGGTAGTATTTCTATTTTGTCATAATTACACAAAATGTCTTTATTCATATTGTTCCATTATCTGACTGTGAAAGCCTTAGAAAACCCTGTCATTGTTATAACCATGTGACTTTAAGATGTTTAAAAGGCAAGTTTTTGATATTAATAAAAAGTCCTTATGCATCTTATCCTTTACAATTCAGCAAACAAAATCAATATTCTGCAATAAGCTGGTTGTATTATTTAGGCCTGTCACAATCACATATTTTGCTAGATGATAATTTGTCCATGAAATTATTGCAATAAACGATAATATTGTTGTTTTAAGATCATTTTCAAGTGACATAATAGTAATAACAGCATTCTCAAAGATCAATAAACTTTAAATTCTAATGAATATTTAAACACTGGACTGTAAGACATTTGAAATACCCACAATGAATAAAATGAATCATGAAGTCTCTGTAAGCAAACTTATCTGTCCAAAAAGGGACAGTTGAGACCAAAGCACCAGACTGAAGACTTTTATCATTCAGTTTTTGGTAAAGAAGAGAGAGAAATGAGAAAAACTATAAATCAAGCAAATGAAAATTGCTGAGTTTCTTTAAATTGATCATCCGATTAATTGTTTTATTGTTTATTGTGACAGGCCTAGTATTGGTATGCACAAACTTTGCACAACTTAAAGTGTAAGTTATGCTTTTTTTAATTTAAAAACAAAATCCAGCCTTAGATAATTAGACTCCATTAACATAGTACATAGGGCTGAAGAACATACCACAATTTATAAAAGCATTTCATATCAGTCAATATCAATATTGATTTTTTTTGTTATAAATATCTGAAATACTGCTAAACTGGTGACAGATTTTCCTATTTTATCCACAGTTTTCACACCTGGCTGTTTATTTTTAAGCAGTTATGAGGCACAGCTGGGCCAGTTTCTCAACAGGTTGTTGCTAGGTAACCATAGAATGAGTGAGTTGCTAGGTAACCATAGAATGAGTGCGTTAGTTGATTCCACAAACCTCTCTTAAAGTCAGTGAAGTTTATTGAACTGCACAGTACATTTTCAACATGCAACACAAAGGGTAAACAGGAAGTCAAACTCTGAGTACTGTAAATCCAGGATGACCAATTAAACCAGACAGTTGAGTATCTCTTGGATGTTTATTTAGAAGAAATTTACACAAAGTTTATTTTACAAACTGCCAGATTACATATTTACAGCTTACATCATAAAATAAGATCGCATAAAGTATTTTCAAGCTACCGACATTAGGAAAATAGCTGCCATTTTTTCCCATTTTGCTACATTATCCTGTGGTTTCCATCAAATCCTCGTGTTTTGTGGGTTTACAGCCGTGGGTTTGGGTGTAAACAGTCTGGCACCAAACACACTAAATTCCCCTCGGTGTTGTTCTATAGAGAATAAAGCACAACAGGCATGTTTTAATAAAACAATAATTAAATACAGGTTTATGTTGTTGCTTGGGGTGCACCAATTGCAGTTTTCTGGAAGATCACTGATGACCAGTTAGGCCTGTCGCAATAAGCAATTTATCAATTAATCACATGATAAATTAAAACAAGCGGAATCATTTCTATTTGCATGATTTATTGTTTTTCTACCAAAAACTTCACAGGCTAAATGTGCTAAATGTTACTAAGTATTGCAAGAAAGTTGCTCAGTTGATAACAGTTGGGTGACTATGGTTAACTGCAATGTAGATCTTATCTACACTGCAAAAACACAAAATCTTACTAAGTAATTTTGGTCTAGTTTCTGGAGGAAATATCTTAGTACAATTTAAATAAGAGAAAAACTAACTTCGAGTAACTTTTCAGTAAGATGTAGAGCAGGGGTCCCCAAACTTTTTCCTGTGAGGGCCACATAACTTTTCCCTTCTCTGCTGGGGGGCCGGAGTCAGTTTGTAACAGAAAAAGTGTGACGATTGCAGGAGTGCCTAAATGTAAAAATGTATTGTTTTCCAGAAAGCACAATCAAAGAACCCTCTCAGGGTTCTTCACAGAACAAAAGTCAGTAAATAAATAATAATACTATTAATGAAATAAGTAATAACCAAATAACATTCTCTGGGTTCTTCACAGAATAAATCTAGGAAGGATTATAGTCCATATTTTCCAAACTATAAGCCGCACCTGACTATAAGCCACAACCCCAAAGTTTTTTAAAAAAAAAAAACCATACACATAAACCGCAGATATCTCTGCCGCTCCAGGTTTTCCACAGCGATGCAGCAACAGAGGGGGGCGGACACCCAAAATTTGAGTCATAACAGGTCAATTGAATATCACATTTATTACGGTTGAAAAAGAAAAAGTTGCCAAGTTTAGATTTAACTGAACTGATTACGGTAGTTTCCGAACGGTAACTGTAACAGTAGAAGTGCTGATCCTTCGTGTCTCTACTACTAGCATGTGCTAAATGAAAATGGGCGCTTCTTCTTCTTCTTCTTCTTCTTCTTCTTCTTCTTCTTCTTTAGATTTCAACAGCAGCTTGCATCCATTATTGTTGCACTACTGCCATCTACTGGATCCTAATATCTATACCTCAAATTCTCATAATGATCCCAGTATTATTTAAAAAAAAAAAAAAAACGAAAAATCTTTTTCCCCTCAATACTATTTAACTGATCAACAACATTCTCAAATTTCAATTCCCTATTAAAACCTAATTCCGTTTTAATGGGCAATTTTGACTTCCAATGATTCACTTCCTGCTAAAGATCCTCCTGCTTGTAGTCCGGAAAATATGGTATATGAAAAAAAAATCTGAATGCTCTTTAGTATTGTTCAGAGGGCCGGACCAAATGTGGAGGCGGGCTGTATCCGGCCCGTGGGCCGTAGTTTGGGGACCACTGATGTAGAGGCTTGTTTAAATAATTCCTTATTATTGATAAAAATACACTTGTTCCATTGGCAGATTATTTCACTATAACAAGACATTGTTACAAATTATTACAATGTTATGAGTTAATTTATCTGCCACTGAAACTAGTGTATTTTCATCAATAATAAGGAAATAAGGTTAAAATGATTTACTTTAAACAAGCCTCTATATCTTACTGAAAAGGTACTCGAAGTTAGTTTATCTCTTATTTAGATTGTACTAAGATATTTCCTCTAGAAACTACACCAAAATTACTTGGTAAGGTTTTGTGTTTTTGCAGTGTAGATAAGATTGGCTTCACATTTAAGTATCTTCTGATCACTGATTTCCCAAACTTCAGAAAATCGGTGCTGATTTATCGGTGCAACCCTGGTTGCTGCTGCTGTTCTGGTATTGACTCACCTGTACGTCACTGCTGCAGGCGGGATGAGCTCTCAGGTGATTGTGCACACACCTGCCGAAGCGGTGCAGGCAGGCGGAATCGGACGCGGCGCAGCTTTGGGGACAGGACGGACGCTTCAGCACGATGCAGCTTGAGCAGGTAGTGTGCTGGCAGGAGCCCTGACATTCTTTCTTGTCCAGAGATGCAAACCTGCAGAAACAGGAATTAGGAAAATGGTTTTAAACCAGAAACCTGACGATAAATAAGAAGTTAATGTGGATTTTTGTGTGGTCACCTGGCGGAGCAGATTGCAGAAGGATTGGCCTGACAGAACTCCTTGGTGCAATCTGGGCTGCAGCTCTCTGGGTTGAGGGTTTCAATCACTGAAAAAAATAAAATATTAATAATCTGTTGGGTTCTGTACAGCCAAACATGAAAAGCGCCTCTCGCAGGATGCCTGACATCAGGCCGTATCAGTGGCGGTGACACTTCTTTTCATCATGGACAGATAAGAGGGACAATTATGTAAGCGGAAACCTTTTGGATCAAAGGAACCGTTGGCTGCGCTAACAGTCTCACAGCTCTTAAACGCGGTTTACCATATTGGCTCCGTTCCCATTGCAAACCCTAACAGAGATCAAATGCATCAGAGTGTGCAGCAGAATGGCGCCATGTTTCTGTTTCTATCCATTTCCATCTAAGATAAACTCTTGTGTTTTCATTGGGGGGCAGCAGAAGTAGAAGTGTGCATATTTTGGTACTGATCCAATATCAAGTAAATACTGGGTCACTACCAATACTTATTATTAATCAAACTTATGATATTTATATGTTGTGGTGGTTTTTTCTTTCAATTATTATTTTTATGAAACAGCACAGAATTTAGACAAAGTTTCTACTAAACACTTTAATCACATATTTACATGATTTGTGTAAATTATTTGTAAATGAAATGCAAAAAATTATCATTGCAACAATTTTTTTTCAGGAAAAGTTGAGGAGCTATGATGAAAAAATAAAACAAAATTTCAAGAAAGAATCTGAGACTAAAGTATTGATCTATCACATTAGTATTGATCTGATACTGATACTGACTTGATATCGATATTATTGATATTTTGGATTGGTCCGCTCAGCTCTGCTCAAATGCATGTAAAGCAAAATTTCAAAATAACAAATTTTGCTGGATGATAAATTGTCCCAGAAGTTATTGTCATAAACAATAATGTAATATTGTTGTTTTGAGACAATTTTCAAGTAAAATAAAGGTAACGGCATCATAATGCAAGAACACATTCTCAGAGATCAATAAACTTTAAATTCTTAAACATTTAACACTGAAACTGGAAAATACTTTAAATATCCAAAATAAATAAACCAAACAGCAGACACAACAAATAAAACTATTTATAAGGTCTCTGTAAACAAAGTTGTCCCTGAAAAAACGACCCAGTTGAAACCAAAACACCAGACTGGAGACTTTTACCATCCAGATTTTGGTAGAAACAATAAATGATGCAAGTTGAAAGTTTTGAGCTTGTTTTAATTTATTATGCGATTAAATGATTTATTGCGAACTAGAATAATGCTAAATCAATACAGTTGAACCTGTTTTTTATATATATATTTTTGATTAAATATTAAAGAGTTTCCATGTTGAGCTCACCTGCCTTACAGATGCCTTTAGTTTCTGCGTTTGGTTTGTCAGCCGCAGCCTCCTGAGAAACACACACCAGCCCCTCATCACACTTCCCCAGGTAGTCCCAGTTCCCGCCACAGCTCTCCCCCTCCGTCCGGGCGCACACGGGGCAGCAGCCGCAGACGCCCGTTGTCACGCCGCCTTTGCACTGGAGCCTCAGCACCCGCCTGGAGGAGCAGTGGATCCGCTCACAGGGCGGGCAGTTCAGGGTCTGGAGCTGCTGGCCGTCCGCGGGCTGGGCGCCCTCTGACCCCAACACCCCCAACAGGACACACAGAAGGAGGAGCGTCCACATGCTTAGGGTCATACTGGTGTGATCATGAGTGGAGGAAGAGTTTGTGCTTTTATAATCTTGACGATCACAGCAGCAAGGCGAGGCGATGGGTAGACGTAAAGAGGGCGTTTCTGCAACGCAGACACTGATTAGCTAGTTCCAGGAGCAGAAGTTGGTAATGCTTAATTTGAAGAGGGGTTCATGACACCGTCATTAACCTGACATACCTTTCATGAAAATGAAAGAGTCTTCATGAATGTTTATAATGTTAGTCATGAAGTGTCATTTGGAAAATAATTAGACTTTTTATGCAAAGTTGACCCTTTTAATGCAACTTTGCTTCAAAACTGTCATTATTTATCACATGCAAAATTGACACTCTTAAAGGACTTTTAATGCAATTTTGCTTCAAAGTTACATTAAAACTTTGAAGCAAGTTTCAAAGTTTGTTTCAAACAAAGTTTTTGAAGCAACTTTTGCTTCAAAAGCAAAGTGGCATTATTTGCAACTTGCATAGGTTGCATTATTTGCAACTTTGTATTATTAGTCAAATAATGCAAAGTTGGCACAGTTAAAGGACTTTTTATGCAACTTTGCTTTAAAAATGTTATTTACTGAATGACACTTTATGACAGCAGTCATAAACATTCATGAAGACTCCTTCATATTTATGTTCGGGTGTTATGTTTATGATATGTCATGTCAGTCTAATGCACCCTTCAAAAAATTGTTACCATAGAAACTTGTAGAAATCTCTCATTTCCTCTGCAGTTCCACTTGATTAAAATCTGACGTCATAGACAGTCTGGGCTTTCTCCCATCTACTTGGATTCCTCTAGCAGGATTTTTTCCTGCCTATCAGCGAACAAAAGAAATTTTGTGATGACATCGACTGTAGTCTGCCTGTTGTCTTAGCAATGGCAACGAAGGAAGTGAGTGAAGCCGTTCAGTCTGTGTTGACCACGTTTCTTAAGATTCATTTAACATCAACAGCCATCTTGTTTGGATCGTAGCTTTACTCTGTTTGCAGTTGAGGATGATTCTTTACTGCACAAGCAATTTCCGGTAAGCTTCATTGCATCGAACTGGTGCATTACACACGTTGCGGTCAAACATTAGCGACTGTGTAGCATTTAAAACTTCAACTAGTTTTTAACCATTCTAACTCATCTGCAGTGACTTTTAAAGAGTTGAACAGGAAATAAGAAGTTATAATTTCTGTGTTAACACAAGTTTAAGTAACAATATTTTTTGAATATACAGCTCTTGAAAAAATTATCACTTAAAATGATCAATTCTCTGATTTTACTGTTTATAGGTCTATGTTTGAGTAAAATGATCTTTTTTTTAATTCTGTGAACTACTGACAATGTCTCCAAAATTCCAAGCAAAATTTTATATTTATTTGCAGAAAATGAGAAATGGCCAAAATAACAAAAAAGATGCAGTGCTTTCAGAGCTCAAATAATGCAAAGAAAACAAGTTAATATTCATTTAGAAACAGCAGTACCAATATTTTAACTCAGGAAGAGTTCAGAAACCAACATCTGTTGGAATAACAAGGAGGTTTTCATCAAGGTTCAGTGCAGTGGGCTCTTAGTTTTTTCCAGAACTGTATGTTTTTATTGTGATCTAATACTACAGCACTTTTAGATAAAATTTTTATTTGTGCCAACCTCCTGCAGGTTTTGCTGCCAGGCCCCCATAGGAAGAAAAGTCTAGTCACGCCCCTGTGTGGTGATTTATAAGCCACAACCTCCTCTGGCAGCCAATAGGGGATGATTAAACCCCTCATCTTATCTTCACACTATCAACAGCAAGGTTTTTGTTTAGAAACAATTCGTACTTCAAAACAAAGATAAGTGTGGCGAAGGTGTAAAGACTGGCCCCCTTTGTATTTGGAGTCACATGACCTCCGAAGGGGGCAATTCACCGCACACTTACGATCAGGTAATGACCCATTTCTCAAAAGAACAAAAGGATCAAGACAACAACAGGTTATCTGATCAAGACATCTCGTAATGTGGCGAATAAAAACTGGCAACGCAACAATGAACGACGGTCCGCGGCTGGAAGTTTCTCCATTTCCTTATTAGATTCTCATTGAAAAAACTTCCTTTGTATTATTTTGGTATTTTCTTCAGTAACCAATCAGCTTTCTACTACAACACTTTGCTTCTTTCATGTTTGAAATATAATTTTATTATCAAACAGCTTCACTTATTTAGCCGTATTCTTCAGGAAATGCACTGAAAATTAATGAGTAGATAAAAAATATCTTAACTAGATATTTAAACTTATGAAGCAAAAGAAAAGCACTGACTATGTATCTATTCTCTAAACTGTTTATGCTGAGAATAACAATTGAATTTGATTGATTTAAATCACGAAAAGAGAAAACTACTAAACAAAAAAATAATAATTGTATCCATATATTATCTGTTCATTTTAATTTAAATTTTCAGTCACTTTTTTGTTTTACATATATATATATTTATGTCCTTTTATATTTAAATGTTCTTTTAATGTAATTTTCTTTAACCTTGCACCTTTAGTTTTCTGGAAATCTCTGAATTAACTTGTGAATGAATAGTTTTCTATAAATAAACTTTTCTAAAAGTTTTGCTTTAATAAAAACACAATTCAAAGTTAATATCCAGAAGAACAATTAAACATTTTTTATTTAGTTTCATTTAATTTTGTTTTCAGGTGCTGTAAAGAACCAGAAATTATTTTTTGGTATCTACAGTAGTTATTTTTCTCTGGTCCATATTTTCTGTTTCTGTTTGATAACCTGCAAAAACTGTAGTTTCACCTGCTTTGTTTATTTTGAATAAGGACATTTTGTAAAATTGACGCAAATGAACGTTTAAAAAAGAAAATAAATGTTCCCTATGTTTTATTACCCTGTAAAATAAGTTTCATTGTTTTATAACATGAATGGTTTAATCATCACTTTTATTATTACCACAACAATACCACAAAATATGATATTTCATATCTCTACTTTGCATCACATCTGGATAAAGTCGCAAACTTTATTTGAAGGGGGTTGAATAACACCTGTAATGAACATGAATAAGCCTTCATGAATATTTATGACTTGTCATAAAGCGTCATTCGGTAAATTATGACACTTTTAATACAAAGTTGACATTATTCAAAATGTCTTTGTTATGACAACTTGACATTAACCAATAAATCATTACTGTTTAAACTTTACCTTTAATAACATAAAATTACCTAATTTTTAAAGTGCAATCAGTAATACTTTTATAACAAATTTATATCAGTTGGTGTATGTCTTAGGATGCCGTAAAGTTACTTTAAATTGTCTTCTGAACGGTGAAAATTAAGGCGTCTTTTCAAATCATTGAGCACCACTTTTTACATATGATTGAAGGGATTTTTGCCATACAGCATCCTAATTCATAAACCCATGTTTTTTTGTGTGACTTTATAACCAGACATTTGGTTGAAATGGTGATTTGAGGCACTTATGGTCTTCCGTAGTCAACCACAGTGAATTGTTTCTTGCACTGACAGTCTAAAAGGCCACTCAGCAAGAAAAAAGAAACGTATTCTCCAAAAAGAAACGTTAAAGAAGCCAGATTAAAGTTTACACATAGGGAAAAGAACATGGTGTCTGTGGTGTACTCAAAGTGCCGTAATGATTATTGTTACATTTGTAAGGAAATTTAAAACATTTAACAAAAGTACCGTTTCAAGGCAATGTTACCAAACACTGAAGAAATTATTTAAACTTCTGATTTTCAAGACATTAATAATAAATAAATAAATCTGACAAATTTATCTCATTTATATTTAATCAATAATTTTAATTTTAACTGACCTAAAACTAGACATTTGGTTTGATTTAGCTCCAGTTAGAAAGAAAAGAGATACTTGTAGTAGTTATTAGTGGAGGGCATTTATCTTATCATTTATCATAAAAAAATATCCGAATTTTTATTTAATTTGTCAGATTAATTGATAAATTAATTTGACAAATTTCAAATAAATTAAAATTTGTGTTAATAAATTTCAATGAATGAAAAAAACTAAATAGGATTTCCATCACAAATATACAAAAAAAAAACGTTTTCAATATTTTTAATATAAAAAATTAAATTAAATAATTAAATAAAATTAAATAAGTCGCGCGAGTGAATTTGTTAGTTCACGTGTAAGTCTTTAAAAACATGCTGCGTCACCATCGTCCAACTACCTCCTGTCGTCGTCTTCTTCGTGGTTTGCGCCAGTTGTTGATCATGTGACTCATGACGTAGAGTTTCCATCGCCGTTCTACCAAATGAACCAATTAAGATACGGCCATAAAAACCACCTCATCCTAGCGCCAAAACCTTTTAGCCGAAAAACGAATTTTATTTTTGAAATTGGTGCATTTAAAGAAATTTATTTTCAAAATGTCAAATGTTGCAATTATATGTTAAATGGAAACACAGCTACTGACAGTGAGAAAATTTTACTTTTACTAATTTCTCCACTATTTTTCATGAGATCAATAAATATCAGTAAAATGATGATTAAATGCAGTGATAAAAAATCACATCACGAAGAACCCCATTTCAAATGGGAATGTTTTTCAAAAATATTTGTGACACTGAACGCTGGGACATATGGTCACAGTAAAATAATTTCTACTGTTAAATATGTTTAGTTACATTACATAAATAATCAGTTAGGCTTTGAGTCGTATAAAAATGTATTTATTTTCAAGAAAACCATTAAGTAACACTGAATACACCAGGAGTGATCATTCAATAGTCAATAAAACTCGTAACTCTTACATCAGAGATCCGACATACAAGACGTTTTGGAAAACAAGATTTGAAAGCAAATATGTTGGCAATTTGCTGGTGCTACAATTTTCTCTTTTCTTTACCCCAAATAACAAATTTAGGTGACGCACACCTGTGTACAAAAGTGACAAGATTTTTAATATATGAACTTACAAAGGGCTGGATGTCAAAGTGCAAGATGCCTGAACCTCACCCCTCATCGAAGAGGACGATCAAAGTGTCGAAATCAGAAATGGATTCTCAAATACAAATCTTTAAAATTATTGTTTGGCCATTATGGCTTTGTATTCATTTGAGACCTTATTCTAGCTTATACGTCTTAACTTTAAAATATTTTTCTGCCAAAGATATATTTTTTTTTAAAACTGCACCTTCTTACAGACGACTGCATGTAATGGAGTAAAGCATTACAGGAATACTGCAGGCATACAACAGGAGAAAAGAAGCATCTGCTGCTTAACAATTTCAAAGAAAACATGACATTTTGTGGGTTTTTATAAAAGCAACCGATCAAAAAAAAAAAAACAAACATACTAAAAATCCAGAGTGAAAATAAAATGACTTAAAAACCTCAAAGAACAAAATAAAACAGTTATGTACATATATTTACAGGTAACGATAATGAATAATATACAGGTTTGACCGGCCGTTTAGGGTCCGTATGAACCAACATCACGCAACATTCACTTTTGTCAATCCAAAATGGTTTAGTTGGAGGCAAACCGCCCTCCAGAAGGTCGTTTGTTCAACTTTATATGAACATCCTGGACTCTTTGAATCAAACAGAGTTTTTCATTTTTTTTTTGTAACTTTTTTTTTTGTTTGTTTTTAAAAAGCAACAGTAATGTAAAGAGAAAACCACTGATTATATCCTTCTGTTGAGCCTTTCCCACAAACGATGCTGAAGTTACGCGTCGATGAAGGTTCCTCAGTCTGGAGGGAGGAGGTCGTGCAAACGAAATCGTTCTCGGATGTGCGGCCTGACGTCCTCGTTCTGTCAGAGGCAAACAATTAAAAAAAAAGTCTTACAGCTTCTACAAGAGACTTAAGGCAAGTTTTAAAATGAAACTATTTAAAATCCAGACAAAAAGGTACAAAACATGAGTTACTGAAGCCTGAAATAAGTAATTTTGGAGAAAGATTTTTGGGGGTTAAAGTAGACCCACGTCTGATAAAAACATTTTTCTATTCTGAAAAAATAAATTACAAACAATCTGGTCCAGATTTTGTCTAATTACAAGAATATAGTTCTATTATTAGCAGAATAAAGATAATTTTTCCAGAAAAAAACATCTTGAATTACAAGAAAAAAAGTTACTTTTATGAGTCTGTCCTGATAGTATTATCTTATACCAACATATAACTTCACAAGATGCTCAACAGTCATTGTATTTTTTATTTTTGCATAAAATTACTCCTTTATTCCGGTAATACGAGGACTGATAGTATTTATTCTCATACAATGAACTAGGGAGGTTAAAGTAGACCCACCTTTTACATCCGTTATTAGCAGAATAAAATATTTTTCCATAAAAACATCTTAAATTATGAGAAAAAACATTGTTTTAATGAGAAAAAAGCTTTGATGGAGCGATCAGAACAAACTGAGTTCATGTAGTTCTTAGTAAATTCCCCTTTTTCAGAACCAGAATATTGGACCCCGATGCTTAAAGATCAACATTTCTAACCAGATGGTTTATGTCCAACTCTTCATATGTTGTAATCTAAAACACATACCAGCTCCACCAGTTTCTCAAGGAAAGGAACGAGCTTCAGAAGTTCGTTATCATTTCTATCCACGAACCAGCTCTCGATTGGGATTCCATTAGAAAGCTGCAAAAAACAGATTCCATGTTTAAATCAAGCAAAGACAGGAAAGAAATAAAAAAACTTATGGTAAAAACATATTTTTACCTGATAAGCAAAGGCTTGGGGTGAGTTGTCGATTATTACCGTCTTTGCCAGATCCCGTCCCAGGATGTTCAGGTCTTTAATGTAATTTCCTTGAACACAAACACAGTGCTCTCGAAACAGTCGATGTCTGGGGAAAAAGACAGAAAATGGAAATTAAACGACGCATCCAGTAACTCAGTTGGAGAAATAAAATGTTCAAACAATCAGTAAATAAAAATAAAAATGTTTCAAATACAAATATAATGAATAATATTAGAGTTTTTACATGTTTCCCACAGAGAAATTCAAGCTTCAGATAAAATACAAATAAACTATTTCATTACTATTTTAAACTATTATTCTGCATTCAACAGCAAGACAACGTAAACTAAAAAGTAGCAAAATTTTATGTTTTCTGTTTTACTAAAAATAAAACATTTGTAGTTTATTCATATTATTTTTATGTGGAAAAGCTTGAAAACTTATTGTAGGAAACGTGTACAAACTCTAATATTAGTCCAAAAATTCTCTCCAAGTTTTCTGGCATTTAGAAAATAAAATTTTAATGATTCTAACCAAAAACAAGAAAGGTTGAGTCTGATTAAACTTCAGAAGATGAGAAAAAAAATGTAGGTGTGTTTTTATTATCTTTAGTATCTGGTGGTTTTATAAATGTATTTTTTCCAAATTTAGGCTTTTAATTAAACGATAGATTTAACTTTATGAGAAAAACTGGAGTTTGGACATCAAACACTTTCCAAACCTTGAAAACACCTAGTTATTAGATATTTACAAAAATGGAAAAAGTATCGTTCACTCAACTTAAACATTTTTCAAACACTGGAATAAATGGACAAAATATATCAACCAATATATGCTGGAAATAATTAAGAGTATTTGTGTGAAACGAATAAAACATTCAGGTAAATGCCACCTGACTTAGTTTGTACTTTATTAACTCAATCTATTGCATTGCTGATCTGTAGTCACATATATTATAGTTCAACTTTCCGGCTTAAGCTTTTTATTTGCTTCATTTTTGCTCTCAGAAACAAAACCTGGAAAGAGAAAGAAATAAAAAAGACTAGGTGAAATGTTCATGTTGGTGTGAAACATTTATTTTTCTTTGATTTACTTAAGTTGTACCTACAAATCTGAGTCTATATTATGAGAAATGTCAATGTCACTATCTGAGAACTAAAATAAAAATGTAAGACAAAAGAGAAAACACCTAATTGAAATCCAAATGTTTAAGTTTTCTAAGCACCGTGATGAAATTTAAAGTGAAATTCTTACCTTACTAACTGTTTTTTTGGATCCAGGATGTTGAGCAACTTATCTGCATAGACCTTTTTTGAAGCAGTGAAGAGAATAATCTGAAATTTGAACAGCGACACAAACATTTCATCACATATTTCTACAAACAAAACCTGTGTGATTATTCAGCAGCGGCAATTAATCTCACCTCGTACAACTGAGACATGCGCTCAAGAAACTCTCGGAAAAATGGCCTCAATCGGACGTAGACCTTCAGAAGAAAAGAGCGAACAAAAGGTGAATTAAATCAGCAATAAAAATAAGAGATTTGATTAATTTTCAAAGCTACCTGGTATATAACGTCTTGAAAGAGCACAGGGAATGTCAGAGCTGCATCTTCTAGTTCATTCAAACTGCAGTGGACTAAAGTTTCATCCTGGCAGCAAAACGACAAAATAAACATTTATTTCTAAAGTTCGTTAACTACTTAATAAACCTTTTACTACCTACCAGATCCAAGACGAGAGAGAACTCAGGTGTGCTGCGTGTTTTTAAAGGTAACGCTGGTTTACGTGTTAACTGCTCTTCTGTCAGCGGAGGCACATGCTTGATGAAGAAGTACCTAAAGGATGAAAAACAAAACAGACCTGGGTGAAAGTCAGAACCCACAAACTTCACTCAAGTAAAAAATATCCATCCAAGAAATTACTCAAATAAGAGTAAAACGTATTTGGTAAAAAGTCTAATCAACTACTGAGTTACTGATCAGATTATCAATCATTTAATATTTAAAAATGACATCAGACGGATTAAATATAAAGTGGAAATTTTGGTATTTTAGGGATCAAAATGACAATAATTCATATTAATAAAGAAATAAAATCGAAAAGAAAAATTTTAAATTAGTTTCTTCCAAATTAAAACTTATGAAACTTTAAAACTGCAGGTTTTAATGCATGTCTGTGTCTGGTGAGTTTTGGTTAAAGTGGTGGAACGCCATAAGACAGTTCTGTCCTGTAAACAGAATCTCTTTTCAAAGATTCACAGTCATCCTTACAATTAGAATTATCCTATTAGAAAAATCTAATTACCAAACAAAAATCATAAAGACTCGTTTTTACTGGCCTTTAAAACCCAAAACATCAGCTGGGAGATAAACGCACGGCTTTTTGCTGCCATCTAGTGTTTAGACATTTCCATTACAACAAAAATCGTATCGGAAACTTTGACCATAAACCTCATCCAAGTATCTACAAAAATCAGAAAGTGGAGCAAATTCAAATTAGTCTTTTTAAATGTCTTTACTACTTTATTAAAAATATATTTTTATAAGTAACATAAAAAAAGTGATCGGCTTACGGGTCGAAGACTTCCCAGTCCTCCTCATACGAGGTTTCTGCAGGTGCTGAAGGTAAAGAGTGGGGGTAGCTGCCATCTGGCATGCAGCCAGGAGCTGAGAAACATGAAAACAAAAGAAGAAAAACTACGCAGTAAGAGGATATACGACTCTATCATGTTTTCTTTACAAAACCAGAAAAGATGGAGTTTTAGCAATTAAAAAAAATATATATGTCATAAAAACAGCAAAGTTGAAACTTTTCCAGCACCACACTTTGGAGATAAAAATAATACAAATGAATTCAAAAAGATTGTGTTAATTCATTATTATATGATATTTCATTAATACTGTTTTGTGATATGAAACTGCTAAATTTTATGTTTTGAAATGTCACAACTGACTGGTCTGAGAGCAAAACTAATTTATTTAAAAAAGAAAAAACTATTTCAATAATGTTTTTTGACGTATAAAATATAAGCCAACATTTATTTTAATTACATTAATAAGTCATTGAGCCATTAGGAATAATAATTATTAAATAAACTGAAACAATCTAAGCAAATTATAATATAATTGATCTTCAAGCTCAAATTAAAAGTTTAAACACAATTTACGAAAAAAATCTAAAAAAAAAAAAGTTCCTGGTAAGTTTTGAGTTATTTAGCAAATGGAAATAAATACTTTTTTGATCCCCAGAATGAAATTAAATGTTGTAACTCATTAGTTCAAGCTATTGTAGATGATAATGGCTGTTGACAGGAAAGATTTCCTGTAGCATTCTGTGTTACAGCGAATTTGAAGAAGCCTCTGACTGAAGACACTAAAGAGGGTTGTCCATAATTTTATGTAAAAACCTTACCAAACCTAAAACAGGAAAAGTTTAATCTGCTTTAACTTTAGACAGAAAATAACAGTTGTATCAAAATATCTGGCTTCACCTATAAATAATTTCCCAAATTAAGGCTTTAAATCAAATATTAGGTCATATTTTATTACCAAACTACAACTTTAATATTAAGGACTTCTTTTTGAATTGAAATCCATTTTGAAGGATGTCAAGCAGCCATACCAGCCCTGTTTCATGACAATAAATCCATTTCCTGTTTAAGCCGGTACCAACCGCTGAGCCATTTCTCAGGTTTTTCTCTGGATTTGTTTCGTCTGGATCGGCTCTGAGCTCGGTTACCTGTTAGCGGGGGTATGTCAGTTTCGGTGACGATTTCTCCTTCTTCGATGGTCGTGTCCGAGTTGATCTGAAGCCTCTGCGGCAGCATTTGGACCGTGTGACACGGAGTGATTTCTTCCCTGGACGTTA
The DNA here is from genome assembly GCF_051168715.1 of Poecilia mexicana. Taxonomy (NCBI): domain Eukaryota; kingdom Metazoa; phylum Chordata; class Actinopteri; order Cyprinodontiformes; family Poeciliidae; genus Poecilia; species Poecilia mexicana. The sequence continues at coordinate 9,544,859 of NW_028263375.1, forward strand.
CGGTGCTGCTGGGCATTTCCTCCGCCGGCTCAATGTCCAGCTGTTTGATGATTTCCTCCGCCTCCACCGCCTGGCCCGGCGAGTCCGAGCCCGGAGTGGCTGAAGGCGACACAAACGGAGAAATGTGAGAAACAGCCTGGCATTCTCAGGACCAAGTGGCTCACTACCTACCAGTTTTAGTTGCTGGTGAGAAGAAGTTGAAAACTGGAGAGAAGATGGTTCCCAGGAGGGTTGTACGCGGCGGGCTGCTGGGTGAGTCGATGGGCGCCTCCAGTTTACCGTTTGGTTTGATGGGTTTACTGTTGCAGGTCATTGTGTCTGATAATAAGACAGAAACGGTTAATTAATCGATTATTCTAACAATTAATCGATTGTTCCAACAATTAATCGAGGATTCCAACGACCGATTATTTTAACGATAAATGGGTATAATGATTAATCGATTATTCTATCGATCAAACAATGATTCTAATTATCAATGAGTATAACGATGAACTGATGACTTGATCAACTGATTATTCCGATGATTAGTCGATTGTTCTGACAATTAATCAATGATTCTAATGACCGATTATTCTAACAACTAATGGGTGTAACGATTAATCTATGATCCTAACAATCTATGAGTATAATGACCGATAAATAATTCTGATGAATTATTCTAACGATTAATTGGTGATTTTAATGATTAATTGGATAAGAAAATTGCCACATTGTCAATTTTTCATTTAAGCCCTTTTGATATGTTAGAAATACATTAAAAGATGCAAATAATTTTTTTAAACTAAGGAAAACATTTTATTGCCTAAAACACAACATAATGTTGTGTTTTAGGTCTTGATCATTTGTAGCAAAGCATGTTGAAGGTTTAAACACAGTAAAATATCAAATGTGCTCCTTTTCCATCTAAAAGTTAAAAGCTCCACAAACATTTTTTTATTTGTGCAAACAATTCAAAATAAACTATAAACTGTAAATCAGAGGTCTAACTTTGCTAACTCAGGTCTGCAGAATTAGATTCAGAAACTTCATTTTTTCCCAGTGGAAAGCAGCAATAAATCCAAAACTTTAGTAACATAAACTAAAGTCCCTTTTTAAAAAGAAAACTTAAACATGTTAAACCTTATAAACAGAAAGATATAAAATGTGAAACCCAAGAAGTCCCTGCTGTACCTTTACTTTGAGTTTTTCTGCAAACTCTTGATGCGGATTTGTTGGACAGACCTTGGGGTGTCGAAGTAATGAGGTCATTGTCTGAATTACAATCAATGCGACTCCTCTTGGCTGGGATTTCCTGCTCCACCTAAAAACACAAACAAATAAACAAAAATCACCAAATTTAGCCCGTTGGTGTCTGTACCTGTTTTTGTTAGAAAAAATGAAATGAGGGGAACCAGAAAATCGACAGAACTATTAACAATTCAAGACTAAAGATCTTGGAAACTTTTTATAATTATCTGATTGATGTGAAACTTATTAGCTAAACCTCCTTTCCCACTTTATAACTGCAGTCAATGTATTTAAAATTAGTTATGAACTTGAGACTCACAGTTCCTCCATGTTGATGTGATTTTATACAAAAAATAATGTTGTGTTACTATTTAACACAATAGTATTTATAACAAGGATTTTTTCCTAAAAAACATGAGTTTAAATATCATAAAACAGAACTCATGTCGTTTCAGCAGCAAAATTTGCTTTTTGTTGCCAGGATTTAATTTGTCTATAAACAGGAAATTACTTCCCTATGAGTCATCAGTGAAAAGCAGGTTGTTCCTATTATTAGAAACACGTATTTATTAAAAATAATGTCAGATTAACAACTGGAAACCCTTCTGCATTTAAAACAAAAAATAAATACTTTTTTTCACATGTTCTGTTTCCTCCAACCAGAATCAATTTGTTTCCAGTTACATCTTTGAAATAAGAAAAATACTATTAATACATAATCGCTTTACTTTATTTGACCAACGAGAATGAGTTTTAGGCCTGTCATAATAAGCAATAAATAAATTATTCGCATGATAAATTGAATCTAGCTCAATTTACATTTCCATGATTTATCATTTTTCTCTTTTCTCTCATTCTACAAAAACTGAATGAAAAAAAGTCTTCAGATTGGTGCTTTTATCTCAACTAGTGCTTTATTTGAAGGGAAAATAGACTTCATGATTCATTTTGTGTCGTTTTGTTTATTCTAGATCCAGTTCCAGCGTTAAATGTTCATTAGGATTTAAAGTTTCTTTATCACTGAACCACTTGAAAATGTTCTTAAAACAACAATATTATCATTTATTGCAATAACTTCTGGAACAATTTATTGTTCAGTAAAATTATCGTGACAGGAATAACAATATTTTCCCCAGAGAGACGGAGGATCTTTTTGTGATAAAAACAAAACTAGAGCAGTAAATCTGCTCTTACCTTGACAGCGTTCCCACGGATAAATTTCTTTATGGTGGAGAGGAGCCCAGATTCATTTTTCTGCATTTTGCCTCGGCCGCTCACTGGGGACGACGGCTCCACTTCACTGTGTTTTCGTTTGGCCTGGTATGGGAGCGTTCTGTGGCCTTTGCTGGGGTGCTGAGGAGCTTTTCGCACTCTCAGCCTCATCATGCTCCGACGTCACATGGAAAAACCTGACAAGAGCAGAAACGACCACAGAAAAATACTATTTTCAGTCACATTTGTCTAGGAGTTCAGCATCCAAATTGTTTTTGCTTTATTTTACATATAGTGAAAAGTCACTGCATGTAGAAAAATTGTCATTACTTAACTTTTTATCCTTTTAACCAGCATTTTATGTATACAATTAATGAAAAATATAGTTTCACCACTTAATACCCAATGCAACAAGTTGGTAAACCACTACTTGGCAACGTAGTCCCATACCTGACACATTTTATGACTTTATAGTTGCAGCCTTAAATGAATTTGGTATTTTATGCAAATCCAACCCATAACAGTGAAGTGGAAGGAAAAGGATACACGGTTTTGATAAAGGTCTAGTCAAAGTGCAGCCCTAAACCAGGTAAAAATCAGTGGCCACAGGTTTGAATCAAATGTTCTGATTACGCAACTTGACTGAACTTGGGCTAATTTTCAACATTTTCCATTTTCATGTACAAAATGGTAAGGATACAACTGTTTCCCATTTGCTTCCTACCAAACAATTGATAAATAAAATAAAATTTAAAAAACACCTTAACGTATCCTTTTAATGAGACAAAACATGACGAAGGAAAATAAAAATGTAGTGGTATGAATTCCTTTGCAAATAATTGTACATTGGATGTCCTATTAAATACAATGAATGTACATAAACTGTTCAATGTGGCCAGTATTGTTACATTAGGAGAAAGAAATGCAGGTGAAAGCTGCACGTAGTATTTATATTTAGGATTTTCTAAACAAAAATGTGTCATCAGGTGATTTTATTTGTAAATTTTCAGTTCCCTTTTCTAAATCAACTCAGAACGAACACAAATCTACTTTTAGGTTGAAGCTGAAAACACCTGTACCCATATCTCCAGCATAAACTGAAATTAATTGAATAAACTTGTGAAAAGTAATAACATTTTAAATTAGATCGAGAAATTTAATACAACTGGTCATGTCTTTACATAAATCTGCATCAATTTACGATTAAGAAAACCCAAAATATAAAAAGTCATTGGCAACATTTTGACTCAGCCAATCAAATGCTAAATCTGTAGCTAATTAAAGACAAGTTAAGGTTGACTGATCGGTACGTGATTAACATGAAAACGGTCTCTAGCTGCTTTGTTCAAGTCCAGTTAATTTGTTGTTTTTAGGTTTAGTTTCGCGCTTTGTTGCTGAATAGTATCTGACAGCAAACAGCACCGCTGTCTGTCGTTATGTAACATCGGACACAAACAGCGTTAGCCAAGTGCTGCCGTGTAGCACCCGAACCGGAGTCTGTAACACCCAGCAGGAGGCTGACGCAGGTTTTTAATAACCGGTCACACAATGTTACGTGGATGTGAACACAACTGACATTTATCGGCGTCAACTATCGCTTTTAATGCAGATAAAACAAATGCTGTCAGTGGGTTCAGTGACTAACAAGCTATGGTTAGCTTAGAGGCTAACAAAACGCCAAAGGCAGAACAAGCAGTGCCGTAATGTTACATCCCGCACTATCTACAACAATAATCAGTTTTATAAATTATTTTAAATATGAATCCTTGATCTATCATTTAATGTGCATCACAACCCAAACCAACAACTCGTTTTGTTCGCTCCATAACTATGTTCAGACATTAGACTACGCCCCCTTCGCTGACTAACGTTAGCCGCTAGCTAGCAGCAGTTGGACTTTCACAGTGGCAAATATTTGTTGTTTACACGGCATCTGTTTCCTACCGCTGTTTTCGGAAGCTCGTTAAAACCTCCCACAGCGTTGTCAGTCTCGGCCGCAATCGTGGCGGCCACCGTTAGATGTCGAGCCGTGGTTGTTGCCGCCAGCTACGTCCGTCTCTCAGTGGCTAAGTCACAGAACAGCCGTGTCTTTGGACGCCATTTCCCGCCTCATCACAAACAGAACGCTGGCGGAGCGCAGGGGAATGCGACACAGGCGGAGAGAGGAGCCGACGAGGCGGGTATGGCAAGCCACGTTATCATATAATAATCACATTTAGATATCCACACTTTCCAGCTCTTTGTTGTCAAAAGTACTACGGTGTATTAATATGGTATGGAGGACCAAAACTAACATAATTAAAAATAAAAGCAGAAATCCACATTTTTGTTTTTCCTTTTTCTTACACATGCATTTTCAACAAGAAATGTATATGTTTTGTTTTTTTCTTTTTCTTAAACATGTTTCTATTAGGACCATTGTAGATAGAAAAAAGGAAGAGTTTATTTCCTCAAAAAAAACTTAGGTTAAGTTTGAAAATTTTTAAATTTGTTAGAAAAAACTCAATATTTACAAGTAAAATGTTTTGACTTTTGAAACTTAGAAATGTCAATGTTTTTGTAGAAAATTTCAGAGAATAAAAAAAATTAAAATAAAAAATTCTAGCAAAGTTTTGAAACTCAGAAATGTACTTTTTTCTGATTTTATGAACATGACTTTCTTAGAAGTGTCATATAATGCTATTAATTAAATCAAAAACATACCTGGAGTGATGCTTTGATTCTTTCATGCATGTTTGAGAAATCCTTAAATCTCCCATGGTAACGACCATCTCACCGATTGCAGCTTTTTCCACACAGCTCCATTTTCCAAGTCGAGGCTCCGCGCCACAGAGCAGCGCTCCACTAGGCGTTACCCTCTCAGCTCCTTCAGACTAGCCAGCAGCAATTAGCAAATGCCTGGTGAAACTGAGTATCTACTGAGCTCATTATTTGAGCTACTTATCAGTGCAATGCTGGTAAAAATGTTTCCAAGGATAAATAGAGAAGCCATGTTGTAACGACATCCTGAAGGCGGAGTTTCAGAAAGAGCTGGAGTTTCTTAAAGAGACAGAGGCCCAATTTCAAGGTGATAAATTATGAAGTTAAATTTGTTTTAAGTCATATTTGATATGTGCAGCATTTGTATAACAGCTGAAGGTAGCAGTTACTTGATTATGCTATAAAATGGCACTATATGCCTGGAATATACATAATAAAATACCCTTTAAAAAAAATAATTCTAGAGTCAAATCACACCATTGTTCTACAAGTCAACACATAAACCCAAATAAATATTTTTCTATTAAATTTTTTTAAGTTAAAAAAATGTGTTTAACACATTAAAAAAACCTAAGTGAAAATGAGAAATCTTGGATCCTTTTTTCATATTACATCTGTCACAAAGAAAAAAACAAACATTTTCACTCTCAGATAGCAACACATTTTACACAGTAAAAGTTACAGCTGGTATATTTTGATAAACATACTGCAGAGTAAACACATGTTTAACACCATACAAAAGATTTATTTTTGTTTTAATAAAACACAAAAAAAGTTCCATGGATTTGAAACCTTATTGTCGTTTTATTGATTTAGGAGCAATACATTTTTGCTAATTTAAATCATTTCTGTTTGAGTGGTTACAATGGTATTTAGAATAAAAATCTAAAATGTAAGAAAACGTCCAAAACTGACACATAAAATGTGTGAGAAAGCACTTATGGTAGTTCTCATGTTTATAGTGCAGCATTTTTAAGGTGAACTCCAATTGATGAATTGCACGCCTCGGTTTTTTGCTAAAGTGAGACAAAATAAACGCAATTTGATCAAGTTAAAACAACTATCAGCTACCAGGACAACACTTTTCACTAGCAACTTGGATCAAAACATTTATACAAAGCTTTTAAATACTACCATCGACATTAAAGCTGTGGAGTTAAAGGCGTTTCTATGATGTATCATATAATGTGATTGTTCCAGAAACAGAATCATGCTCATCCTTGTGCTTGTCAGCTTTGAACCAACGTCTCAGCAAAGCAGTTTCACTTTTCCTTTACCTCATCAAATGAAGCTAAAGAAGTGGCTCTCATTAAAGTTATTTATTTTTGTTGCTAACACAAAACTGCCCCCTTTTTTAAGCCAGTTGAGATGAATTAGTTTGCTATGATGTCACAGATAAACATGTATCCGTCTCCTGACAGGGGTTATGAAATAATGAACTGTATTCATTCAGTAGTTTCTTTGTTTTACTTCATTCCAAGATGGAGGAGCTTCCTGTATGGTCCGGGTCCGCCCCACAGCCCCCTGAAAACAGAAATGAAAAGATTTGGTAGCAGCCAAGACAATAACAAAAAGAGGGTGTTACAATTAAGCATTTAATAGAGGGATTATTTGTTTGTAGCCATGGCAACCTGACTGCAGAAAGAGACAGCCTGCCTATAAACTGTCACCGGTTGCCATGGTTACCTGCCCTTGTCTTCCTGTTTTAACATTAGCTAGCTTGTTGTTGGGGAACTACAACTATTTACAACAGCGTGAAAAAGGAATCTTGCTACCAAATTGACATTAGTGAATAGGATACGTCTTAATGAGCCGTTATATGCAGGTGAGTGGATAAAGAAATGACCCAAGCTTCAGTGGTCAGACATTACTTACTAGGAATGTTAAAGCAATTTTGTTCAGTGTCTAAACAAGACAAACCGTCCATAGCGAGCAAGAAAGCTGCAATAGGATTTTCCTAAAACTATTAATTTTCTATAAAAAATTGACTTCATATTTAGCATTCAAATGGAACACGATCATTTCTCCCTGTTTTGGTCACAATTGGCAGTCATTTTGACTGCAAGGATTTTTGCACCGTTCTAGTAAAAATTTTTTCCAGAATTTCACATTTGAAAATCTCTTGTGAAAACGATGCATCACGTCATCGCCTTCCTAAAATAATGACCTAATCATCCCATTTTATTAAGGTGACGACATGAAAAATGAACAAGCAGCTGCATCAGAATAAACTAAGCCATCAAAACTGATTTCATTAGCCTAATTATAAATAGACTAAATCATTATAATAATATCTTCCTGCTGTTTTTCTGCAGGTGACATGTGCAGTACACTGGGTGCAGCCTGACTGATAATCCCTCTATCGGTGATTATTGATCGTATGCATACCGGAGAAGCCCGTGCCAGTACAGGTGAGGCATCACATCGGCTTTCATGTAGTACATTAATCTCCGCTCCTTGGCCTGGTTGATTGGGAACGTTTCCAGCGGCTGCCCGTTGTAGTCGAACTCTGCCAGGACCACTGTGTTGTAGCTCGTCACCAGCGGACAGGAAGTGTAGCCATCGTACTGCAAAGAACAAGACAACTTCTGTTTGAACCCAAACAAAATGGGCAAATTCAAAATTTTAATACACTTGGGTCTGTCACGATTGAAAATTTTGATACGATAAATTGTCCCAGATGTTATTGAGATAAATGATAACATTGTTCTTTTGAGAGTATAACGGTAATGGTGTAATAATGCAAGAACACATTCTCAAAGATCAACACATTTTTAATTTTAATGACAATTTATCACTGGAAATAGAAGATACTTTAAATATCTATAAAAAAAAAACAGAAACATCAAATAAAATTAATTACAAAGTCTCTAATAAAAAATGTCCATAAAAAAAAATCCCTACTTCAGACCAATGCACTAGATTGAAGACTTTTTATTTTAATTTATCATGTGATTAACTGATTTATTGCTTATTTTGACAGGCCTAAATAGTTATTTTGCAGATGAAATTCAGTTCTTAGAGCTGATAAAGGAGTGAATCCAACCTCAGATGAACAAAAAGCAGATATTTTCAGTACAAATCCAGCAGATTTCTTTAAAGTTACACATAATTAGGTGAACATATTTGCTTAAACATGTTGTAATTTAGCTAAAATTACTAAAAAATGCTGTTTGTGATATGTAAAAACTCAGTTACTTCAAAAATTTTATATCTTTCGTTATGTTTTATATCTTTCACCCACTGAAGTCGCCATTTTTTCCGCTAGTGGATCCGTTTTCTACAGAGTAAAATATAATGTTGATGTAAATTTAGACAATGCCACATTATGTTGCTGTTGGCTGCAATAAAAAAAAGGCAAAATAAAACAAATATTCCTCAAACTAATTGTAGATCCCTTTATAGCAAAAACTAAAACTCATAAGAGCCGATTAGAATCGCTTACCTTCTTATCTGGCTTCTGATTTTTCAGTAATTTGCCGATGGTTCTGTTCAGGATCGCAGACTGTGCAGCTAAAAAAAAGAAAAACAAAGAAAGATTTAACTTGTTTTACAGGAATGAGTTAAAAATCCAGAGACTTTCGCCGTCCTGAAACATCCTTCACATTCAGGAGCTGCAGCCTGTCCCAGCATGCTCTGACCAAAACAAACACATCCTGCTAATCCTCGCGCCGATGGATGAATGTAGACAATTACACCTTAAAGAGACAGTGACACTTTTTTGAAGCAGGTTTCTGTTAAAATGTTGCCACTACTTAAAGTTTAATCACCTGACAACCTAATGATGTTTTCATCAAACTGAGAGGATTATATATCCTGGTATTCACCAACCATAACGTTTTTCCTGATGTACTTCAGCCAGTGTTGTGTTCAAGACCACCTAACCCGAGACCAAGACAAGACCAAGACCAGAGTGTATCGAGACCAAGACAAGACCAAGACCAGAGTGTATCGAGACCGAGACAAGACCAAGACTTTTAGGGTCCGAGACCAAGTCAAGACCAAGACCGAAGGGAGTCGAGACCGAGTCAAGACCAAGACCGAGGGAAGTCGAGACCGAGTCAAGACCAAGACCAGCGGCCCGCGCTACATGACACAATAGAATGTAAAATATGATCAAAATTGCTTCTCAGAATAATCTGAAAGATCCATATTCCCATAAAAACACCTAGATAATAAATACTTAATACATTTTACCAATATTAAATATTCCATTTCTGTGCTAAAATGTGTGATGGTCTCGTGCCATCCCAAAAAACATAACGCCCTGGGCATTTGCCCATATTGCTCATGTAAGAAACCACCACTGTTGCACCATTAAACATAGCAATTGAGGAAATGCCCTGATGGTAAATAACGCTCAACTATGAACACTGACCAAGGAGCAACAAGCAAGAAGTAACCAAACAGAAGGCGCTCATCGTGACTGTTTCCACTCTCTCTCCTGCTACATGAAGCCAGGCAGTCTGACACCATGGCAGACATTACAGCTGCCACTCTGAACAAAAACAATCAAAGAGCAATGTGCATGCTCTGCGTGCTCTTTGGTTCTTGTGTTTTAGTTATTTGTTAATTTAAATATTAACGTACATAATAAAATAAAATAATGATGCAGTGTGTACACAGAGCATTACAAGAACAAAGAACGGGTGTTCTGTCAGGTCAGATCGTCATACGCTTAGCACAAACTCACGGTGTTCTGTCAGATCAGCATACGTTGTCAGATAGTCATACCTTAGCTCAGACATGCATACGCTGTCATTACCATATGATTTTATTTAATCAGCAACATAGAATCGTGACGTAGATCATTATTAACAGTTATTAACAGTTGTATGGCATCCAGCTGCAGCCAGACCTGCTTTAAATACACTTTGAAACCACGACAACGCATGTATATCTATCTAGTTATCATATTATGTCATATTATTAACAATTTAATGACTTATTTTCGTCATAACTTGTTGCGTATACTGACAACTACACTGACGGTCGGACTTAATGCGCATGCGCTGGCATGGTACTCACTGCATGTATGCTATTCTGACAGCGTATGGCTGATAGAACACCGGCTATATCTGTCAGACATGTCATTACCATAACATTTCATTTAATCAACAACATAGAATCATGACGTAGATCGTCATACACTTTATTAACAGTTGTATGGCATCCTGACTTAGCGGTTAAGTGAGTTTTACACGGGCGTGTGTTGTAGCTGACTCCAGCAGCAGCCAGACCCTGCTTTAAATACACTTTGAAACCATGACAACACATGTACATCTATATAGTTATCATTGAAAACAATTTAATGACTTATTTTCGTCATAACTTGCTGCGTATGGTGAACTGACAACTCCTCTGACGGTCGGATTTCTTAATGCTTAATGCATGTATGCTATCCTGACAGCGTATGGCTATCTGATAGAACAACGGCTCTCAGTGAGTGACACTCCAGTCCTATCTAATAAGTAAAGAGCCGTGGAGAAGAATCAGCTGTTTCTGAATGTCACCTCACTATATTGCAGACTTCTGGACATAGCGTTGTCCCATATATGCGACAAGTCAGTCAACACCTCCGCACAATAATTCAACACAGAGAGTGATAACATTTTTCATCACAATGCTTATGTGTCTCTGTACAGCTAGCTTTGCTAACATCACGTTAACGGAGCTTACCTTCTTTGAGCTACTTTTCTAAGTGACGAAAAAAGTTAGACGTTGTTCCCACCGTCTGTGAAAGCGAAGCGATGTTGAGTTAGCTGTGGCCATCGGATTTCTTACTATTTATGCAGCGCTATTATATTACTGACGATTAGACAAACATGCGAGAGGGGAGAGGGGAGTAACAGAAACACGTTATTGGTTGGATTTTAATCGGTGCGTTTTGCATCCACTGAAAAGAAAGATGTTAACAAATAAACTGGACAGTATGCTGTACGTTTAATGATATTTTCACAGTTGCGGTCTTGACTGGTCTTGAAATAAAATGCCGAGTCCTCAGAGCCCGAGACCGAGACAAGACCGAGACCAAATGCGGTCGAGTCCGAGACGAGACCGAGACCAGCAAAAAATGGTCTTAAGACCAAGACCAACTTCGAGTACCACAACACTGACTTCAGCCCAACATCAATTGATTCAGAGAGAACGAGGAAGCTCAAACCACATTTTCCACCAGACATAATGAGCAAAGATCATATTACGGACTCAAACTCTGCTCCACTTTCCAACCATGCAGCCAGATAAAGGTTTAAATGGGAGCAGCAAAATCACATCTGGAACTGGAAGACATTTTAAATAGCCAAACTAAATAAACAAACAAACAGAAAAAAACAAATAAAATGAATTATAAAATCTCTCTAACTAAAATAATCCTTCAAATAAAGCATTAGTAGAGAACAAAGCAAACCAAAGACTTTTGTCATCCAGTTTTTGGTAGAAAAAGAGAAAAAAGAAAAACAATGAATCATGCAAATGGTAATTATTAAGCTCGTTTTAATTGATCATGCCATTAACTGATTTATTGTGACAGGCCTAACATGTTTACTGTGAAATATAATCTCTCCTGCATGGAAATTCAGGATGCCATTATATTAAACTCTAAACTCTAATACAGCAACAGTCTTCAGTCAGAGGCCTCTTTAGATGCGTTGCAAGACTGACTGCTACTGGAGATCGTTCCCGCCCAAAGAGACTTTTTGAAGATGGTTGTATAGTATAATTTACGACACCATTTATTTTTTCTTTTATGTAAATTAAGTATTTATGAACTGAATTACAATAGACTAAATGTGGAAGATGTGAGTGGATATTTCGCAACATCATATTTTCTAGGGTTGCATCTGATACTATTGGTAAATACTGTGATGATAAATGGTCATTTCCTGTCGCTCCTCTGTTTGTTTCAGTACAATAATCTGTCACTGCAGTGATCACATATAACAGGCTGAATATTACAGTGTGAGCTCAGAAAACTTTAAATATATTAGCCAAATATTTGTGCATCATAGAAATATTATTGCAGATTATTATGATGATTTACTTGTGTGATAACTGGCAGATTTTGCAGATTTCACTGTGCCAACAGATTTTCACAATAGTAGCTGTAGCTGCGGTGAAATACTGTGGTTTAATTTTACTGTTTTGTGTGCCATTCTGGAGATGCTCCTGCAGGGGGCAGTGTTGCCTCTTCAGATAAATGAGTTTAAATCCTGGGGAGGCAAACATTTAACCCAAGGCTCACCGTACAAAAGGAAGTTAACAAATTACAAAATTATACCAAATGTATAGTTGTTGCGCTCCATTTTTCAGTTTTATTAGATTTCTGTAGAAGCAGCAACATTTCTGCCTGGTTGATATCGATGGATTAATTCACCAATATGAAAAAAATAACTTTACACCAGCTGGTATGTTTTATGTAGAGCTGAGACATCGATTATTAAAATAATAAACTAAAGTAGTAATGGAATATCTTTGATTGGACTACACAGACTCAAAAAAGATAATTTTAGTTGCAGCCTTAGTTTTATACATTACATTTTGATACTTGACAATAATGCAAATTTTAACAAAGCTGAAAAAATTAAATGGAAGTAAATGAAATTAAAATGAAAACCAATACCAAGTAAGATGTAATAAACATTCTGATGAGCAATAAAATAGACATTTATTCCCATTTAAAACAGGAAAACTCCCACCCATCATAGTCGGTGCAATTAAAAACATCAATACTCAACATTTTGAAGGTTAAAACCTGATAAAAACTTCAACATTTAAACTCCTTCTCCCCTCTGACTGAATAATAATACGTCCATAATTGAAGAAAACTAGCAAGATATCTGTCTGTCCAACTGACTTTATCTTGAGAACAGTCTGCAAGATGCTAAAAGAAGTCTCCAGAAGCCCTAAATTGTCAGCTCAGGACCCAAACCAGACTCTTTCTGCTCCTGATATGAAAATGTATACCTCCGCCTTAAAAGTCTTACTGAAGAGAAAACAGACAACGACCAGAAATGAAGAAATATTCCTCAGTTAGATGCATCTAAGCTTATTTACACACCAGAGTAGATAATATATGTTAGGCTTAAAAGCATTTCAGGAAAAGAATCTGATTAACAACGTAAAGCACGGTAGTGGAGGTGGCATGAGTTAGAGATGCTTTTCATTTCAAATTCAAAAATACTTCATAGATCTCATAAGGAAATTAAATGTTGCTGTAACTCAATTAAATTTTTTTAAGAGTTATTGTAGATAGTGATGGGTAGGTAGGACAGATCTGTAGCAGTCTGTATTGCTGCGATTTTGAATAAGCCTCTGACTAAAGACACTGTTTTTCTAAGAGAGTCTTATTGAGAGTATGATCATTGAGTAGAAAATATAAATTTTTGTTGCTTAAGTGGAATCTATTCACTTCCTTGTAATGAAAAATAAGACTATTTCTTAATAAATACCTGAAAACTGAATGGAAAATCCTAATTTTTTTTTCCACCTGAGCACCACCAATCTCTACTCCAGGATATAAATATACGCCAACAGTCCAGAGGAGATTATGGGCTCGGGGTAATTAAGCTTCAGAGGATAAAAAAAACAAGAGTTTCACATTTGAACTGATTCAATGTCACTTTTATCTGACTGGCTGTGTAAACATGATGCAGAATCATTGTGAAATAATTAAATAAATATACAAAATCTAAAAATACAAGCTTGGAAAACCGCCAGCTAGCTCGCTCTCCAACCTCTGCAGCTCCAACTAAATTTATCACCAAGTGCCAGCAGTTGTTAAAATGTTTGACCCAGTCGCTGCTCTAAATGAGGAACACGGCAGGAAACGCTAATGCTAAAGCTAACACACATGCCACAACGTTAATGTTAAAGCTGAGGTTAAATTACAGGGTAATTATATAAGGAAACATATTTTATTTTGAAGTGGATGCATAATTATGCTGCATATGAAGTTGATAAAAGAAATTATTTAAAAAGAAAACCTAAACTGTTATGTAATTTTTCTTGTTGAGTGTTTCCTATAGTACAGTGACCTACATAACTGAAATATGTAACATGAAACCATACAAGCACATCTGACTGAATAAGCAAGCCGGGAAACAGAGACAAACTCAATCCCACTTTTTACTTATTTTGCTTTTGACTCAGTTTGAGAAGCTGATTTTAATTGATGTTATTTTTATGTCTGTTTTAAGAAATGCGAGAATCTTCCGTTTTTTGCAAGAGCATTTAATTCACCCTATAAAGATAAAGGACAAAGATCTACGATCTGAACTGTCATAAACTCCCTGATAATTACTGGAAAACCTAAACGCTGCATGTCATTTCCTAGCAGCAGGAAGACTTGGCAGAAATAGACGCAGTTAAACACTGAACGCTCCTTAAAGCTCGACTTGTGATTAAATGTAGTTTGAAGATGACTTTCATTATGCACATCCCTGTTTTTACCTGCCCTCGTCACATTGCACTTTGCTACTTTAGTTCCTGGAGCGGAAAGTTTTATTAGCTTTGCAGTCACATGGCGACAATATTATGACTCACTAATCTCTATTATCTTAATTATCAAAAATAAGACATGAATTATGTTTTATTAGCTTTGCAGTCACATGGTGACAATATTATGACTCGCTAATCTCTATTATCTTAATTATCAAAAATAAAACATGAATTATAACCTAATTACTGTTGTCCTTGTCGCAGATTGTAGCTATTTGAGTCCCAAATCAGACAATTACATAAATTACCATCATGTATTTGGTTGGTTTTGTAAATCTAAGGTACAAATGAGGAATCGAACTTTGGTCTGGTGAAGTGAAATCTGGCACGGTTCGAATGCATACAGCAGACCAGAATCCGCTCCGAAAGCAGGAAGTGGACTACAACGCAGGGGATTCTGGGTAAATACAGCCAAAACAAACACGAGTGACTAGCGCTGGTGGGAGAAATCAGTCGTGGTTTTTTACCACAGCCGCTAAAATCTGACACTACTCCAGTTTTGTTTGCATTTTGTGAAGAGAAAAGGTTGGGCTCATGTTTTCTTCTGAGGTTTTTGTCCCGATTCCTTCCGTAGTTCTTGTTGCACCGCCACCACAGGTGAGGAGGTGAACAGGTTTTTCAAACAGTTTGGATCATTTGGTACAGAACAGTGAGAAAGCAAACCGCACCAGCTGAAAATGAAACAAATGTTGCCATTTTGGGCCCAAATAGAACCAAATATTAGATGTGGAAACTCTCTAGTGCCGACCTTGTGTTTAATTTCTCAAAGAGAAACCCAAGAGACCTGTTGTAACTCGAGAGGAGCTGCAGAGCTCCACAGCTCAGGTGGAAGAATATTTAAACAGGACAACTATTAGTTGGACCTGTCGCAATAAATCAATTAATCGCATGATAAATTAAAATGAACTCAATAATTTTCATTTTGCATGATTTATCGTTTCTGTTTCTACCAAAACTGGATGGCAGAAGTCTTCAGTTTGGTGTTTTGGTCTCAACTAGCTCTTTTTTGAAGGATAATTTTGTTTACAGAGACCTTCTGTTGTTTATTTTGGATATTTAAAAGATCTTCCAGGTTCAGAATTAAATATTCAAAAGAATTTAAAAGTTCATTTGTTTTTGAAAATGTGTTCATGCAGTATGATATTATAAGATCAAAGCATATTCATTTGTTAGGATGGCCCAGTCAAAGTCCTGCCCACATGAACTGTAGCAAAATCTCCATCCATTCTGGCTGAGCTTAAAAGATTGGGTAAAAGTTTATTTACAATAGTTGTGCAGGTGAAGACATCCGCTGGTAACAGCGGACGGTACTCCAAAAGACTGAACGTGGGTCGGTTTAAACATACTTGCCACACTTTTAAAATTTTTATTTCCACAAATTCTGCACTCTTATTCACTATAAAAACCCAATAAAGTTTAAGGTTGTAACGTTACAAAATGAGGAAAAATTTAGCAGGCAGGAATACTTTTGTCATTCACTGCTTTCCGTAAATGTTGGACCTCACAGCCATCGAGGGACCAAAATAAAACAAAAACCCCTCCCAGACTTTCTGCTTCTGCCTTTAGGTAACTCTTTCCATTGTGATGCAACAGGATTCTCCTTTCAGTGTAACAATGACTCAGCTAAAATCTAAACTGGATTGGGTTCAGGATATGCCGTTTTCACACTTGCACAAGCGTCCTTGAGACATTCCATACTTAATTCAGGCAGCCTGGATGTACTGTAACGAAAATGTCTGGTCCAGAAAACATGTAAAAACATCATTAAAAGGAGAATTTACTGCCAGTAAGACGTGAATGCATTTGTGACGTCAAGAGTGAAGACTGCTAAGCTCAAAGAAAAATATCTGGCAGAGGAGATAAAGACATTAAGCCATTTCTCTCTGTTCTAAAATTCAAGGATCACAGCAGATAACCAAAGTCCACACTGCATGTTGGTCATGTGACTGCAGCCTTTTTGTTTCATTTCCTCATGTGTAACAACTCTTGCACAATACAGAGCTTTTCTTTGTCTGTGCCATAGATCTGGCATCTGAAAAACAGACAGATATTTGTTGGATCTATACGAGACCTGATAAATCCATCCAAACCGTGGATGCTATTTTTAATGCCTACTTAAAGACTGGTCAGTATTGTCAGTCTTAAAGGTGACCTATTATGCTTCTTTGTCTATGGGTTATACAAAACATAATTTTAACATTTTATTTTTTAATCATTCTTACACTGCAAAAACACAAAATCTTACCAAGTATTTTTGGTCTAGTTTCTAACGCAAATATCTCAGCAAACTTGAAATACAACTAACTTTTTAGCTTTTTTGCTACTTGTTGCATTGGCAGATAAATTAACCGAAAGTGAAAATGGTTGAAAACGGATACATCTTTGAAAAGCAGAAGTAGAGCCTCCAACACAACCAACAAGAATGCAGCAAGTGGTTTCTGGATGGTAAGTCAACAGCAGCCATTGTACAGTGCATATAGCGGTAAAACTAGCTGACCAAGCCTACTGGAGTTCCGCTGGGGTTGCTAGGTGACAGGTAGAACTCTGCTAGGGTTGCTAGGTAACGACATATTGGCCGTCAAATGTGACCATTTTTGAAACGGTCACATCTAATTCATTGCTAGAAAAAAAATAGCTGGATGTTTCTTTAAGCACCTGAGCTGTTTTTAGAAACCCTTTAAGATTTTTCAAGTCAAACACCATTCTATATTTAGTCAAAACAAACAAACAAACTCAATGTTAAGCTTGGCTTCCAGTATAAGACGTTTATTATACCTGATGGAGTCCGTAAGAGAGATAGGATAAATTACTCAAATCCAATTAAAGGGCTTCATGCTTACATAAAGGATTGAATCCTTAAATGCTTATTGCATTTCTTCATACAAGCGTTAATTATTCTGTCCTAAACATTCATTAAGATGTTTCACAAGAGGTTTGACAATAAAAATGTCAGTTTTTAATGAATTTTCTGTTCAAAAGGAGATGTCAGTTTGCAATAAAAAGAATCCCTTCTGGAAAAACCACATCATGTTTACAATGAATGTGTAAAGAGAGATAAAGAGATTCACTTTACTGCGTCACACTGCCTTGATATTAAAATCTTTATATCAACTAGATTACAACTGTGACAGAAAATCTGACCTAACCTGACAATCAGGGTTCACCTGATTTTTTTGTATAAAATGTAAGATAATTATTTCCAGAGATAAGGATGGCTAAATGCAAAAAAGTCCCTGTATTTTTAAACTTTCGTAGGCTTGGTATATGTCTTTATGTTGTTGTGTAAACAATACAGATTTTAAAGATAAAGCATCTTAAGTACAAAATAAACAAATTGTTCACAAATAATACAGTTATTAATTGGATTACAGCAGTTTCCTGGAGAGTTTAAACTAATAATCACTTACCGACGGCGGCTCCGGTTTTGGCAGTAGGGAGGTTGGTGCAGTCTCCAATCCCAAAAACATTTGGATATTTGTTGTGTTGGAGCGTTTCTTTGTTTAAATCCAGCCAGCCGTTCTCATCAGCGAGCGGACTGCCTTTAACAACCAGGCTGGGTCCCATTGGCGGAGTAACGTGAAGCATTTCATACTAATTCAGAAAACAGAGGAGTTTAACATCAAATTATCAAGATAAGTTTAAAAGAACTTTATTTAAAGGTGACCTATTATGTTTCCTTCAACAGGTTAGGATAGGTCTATGGGTTATACAAAACAAAATCAATACATTTTTTTAACAAAATGAGAGTTTTGCTTCTTTTGCTTCCCTTTCAGAATGAGCTGTTTAGGGCTTCTGTCCCTGAGCTTCGGTTGCTAGGTGACGGGCTGGGCTCAGCTCGGGTTGCTAGGTAACGGGCTGGTGATTTGTTACATTCCGAATGTTTTTGAAATGGCTGATTTTACAGACACCACAAAACATTAACTTAATGTCAAAATAACTGGATGTATTTTTTTTAGTGCTTAGACTATTTTTAGAAGCAGCAGAGACTGAAATGAAAGTATGAAAATATGCAAAAAGGTGAATTTTGCACAACAGGTCACCTTTAAAGGAGAATATGGAAACAATGGACAATGGAAAATATAAAGGCAGTTACCTCACACACTTTGGTCTCTCCTGGTTTGTCAAGGTTTTCAAACACAGCTTCCTGTTTGTCTGGCCGCACTTCGATCAGATTTTGTCGGAGGTTTACTTGTAGGTCGCGGCTTTTAACGATGTCCCACAACGTGTCGGCGTATTTCTTGATCCCAAAGAGCACAGGAAGTGATGTGTTGTATATCACATTGGCCTTTGCCCTTTTTCCTGTCTTAAATACATAAATATATAAAATGTCCTTGTGAAATTCAGAACACCACATTTAAACTCTTAAATACGTTATCTTTTGATCCAAAAGACTAAGCACCTTTCTCAGGTAAGCATCCGATAAGTACATGATCTTCTGTGGCGCTCCGGCGCATTTCACAGGCGTGTTTGGGAAGGTGAACACAGCGTTGCCCTCTTTGAAGTTCTGCAGAGCCTTCCAGGTTTTCTCCACAGTTTCGATAGAGTAGTTTGACCCAATCTTTGGATGCTCAAACGCCTCTGGTAAGCCTTTAATCTACATTTAAAAGAATATAAATTACCTCTTTGCAATTTGTACCATCATATTGTACTCTTGCATTTAATACCTCCATTTTGTACCTATAAACAAACCATTTCAGACCCACACGAATCCCCACTTCAAAACACTCATTGAAAAGTTAATTTTGTTCAAAAGTGAATCTCCTATTTTACATAGATTAATTACACACACCGATATTTCTGGTAATGTTTATCATTATGACTTCTGGTTAAAGAAAACCCCAAATTCAGTATTTTTGAATATTAGAATATTTACATAAAACCAATAAAAATGAGTTTTCAATAAAGAAATATCAGCCTAGTAAAAAAAAAAACATATACATACTGTGTAGTATAATCACTCAGTACATGTTTGGGGATCATTTTACTGCATTTGTTAAGGAAGCAGATATCACACTTTTTCCTTCCACTCAACTTTCCATTAATATACTGGAATACAGCACTCTGAACAGCCAGCTTTTCTATTGACTGGTTAAAATCCATGCTGGAGGCCAGAGATTGTCAAGACTGTAATGAAACATTTCTGTCTTAAATGTCCTGTTTTTTAAATAAAAATTATTTAATTTTCTGACAATTCTTTATTAGTGTAAGTCAATTAATTAAGATACAATAAATAAATGTCAGATGAATTGGTGTAATAAATAAACTTTTTTTTATGATTTCCTGATTTTTCTTTAAGGAGTTAGATATTTTGATAAATAAATAAATACTTTTATAAGACTGCTCAAATCTCTCACTTAATTGACTGAACTACATGTAATTTCCCTTTGCCACCGAATGTGGTTATAAACCTGGTTTGGGCTGGTTACATATTATGAAGTGCATAAGATTATGACCTCTGATCAAACCATAAAACGAAATACAACTTCCTGCTGCCTGTTCATATCAGGAAAAGTCAGGCATGAAAACACCACAACAGCACCAGCTGAAACTGGTGAAGCGATGAAATGACCAGCACTTTATGTAATTACATTTACGCAAAATGTAAAAGGAGAAACAAATAGGTGCAGAAAGCATTACTACCTTTTCATAATGGAGCTGTAAGCCAAGAGCCACTATCAAATATTCATAGGAGATCTGTAGAGGAGAAAAGAATCACTTCAAACTCATGTTTTATACCACTAATCTTTCAGGTCAGTCTAGAAGAATTAAATTACCTCAGTCCCATCATCTACAAGGACAGTGTTTTTGTCTGGATGTATTTCCTGAACCTTGGATTTCACCCACTTCACACCCGACGGCATAACACTGGCAGTGGGACGAGCCGATGAGGCGGCTGTTTTAGCTCCAGCCCCAACGAGCGTCCATATCGGCTGATAGTAATGCACCTGAGAGAAGCAAAAAAAAGTTAGATAACAAGTCTGAAAGATGATTTGGAAACTTTCCACGCTGCAAAAACACAAAATGTTACCAAGAATTTAGGTCTAGTTTCTAGTGTAAATATCTTAGTACTCTGGAAATAAGACAAAACTTACTCATGAGTAACTTTTCAACTAGAAATCAGTGTTTGTTTTCATATTAATGAAAGTACACGTTCTACTGGCAGGTTTTCACTTATAAAAGACATTTTTCCAATGCATTAAGTGAAATAATCTGCCAACTGAACTAGAACCTTTTCATCAATATTAAGGAATTATTGACTTCAAATAAGTCTGAAAAGTTACTTTTAATTAGTACACCTGAAAAAAGCACAAAACTAAGACATTTGCTTTATAAACTAGAGTAAAAATAATTGCTAAGAGTTTGTGTTTTTGCAGTACAGTTATTATTGGGGTGCCCCGATTGCAATTTGTTGGCCGATCACTGATTACCAATGTCTGAAAAAAATCCTGACTTGCGGATTCCGATTTTAAGCACTGATTTTTTTGTCTGAAATGTTGGGCTAGTTGAGACAAGGCCTGTCAAAATAAGCAATAAATCAATTGTGCTTAATTAATCAAACACACTCAATAATTTCCATTTGCATAACTTATTGTTTTTCTCTTTTTCTACCAAAAACTGGATGACAAAAATCTCCAGTCTGGTGCATTGTGCTCAACTTGCCCTCTTTTTGAAGGACAATTTTGTTGATAGAAACTCTATAATTCATTTTGTTTGTCGTTTCTGTTGTTTTATTTATTTGTTTTGGATATTTAAAATCTCTTCCAGTTCCAGTGTTTCATGTTCACTAGAATTCAAAGTTTATTAATACCTGAGAATGCAATCTTGCAATATCATGCTATTATCATTATATTACTTGAAAATGGTCTCAAAACAACAATAATATCGTATATTGCAATAACTTGTGGGACAATTTATCGTCCAGCAAAATTTGCTATCCTGACAGGCCTATTTCAGACCAAATAACTTGATTGAAGACTTTAAGTTTTTGGTAGAAAGGAGAAAAACAACAAATCATGCAAATCCAAATTGCCAAGGTAGGTCAGATCGGGTTCACATGCAAGTATGGGCTGATCAATGATACCCCAAAATTAAGGAAATCGGCTGGTTTTATCGGTGCACCCCAGTGCATGCAATTACTCTCATATCCTTGCCTCGGATGGCTCCACGACAGCCACATTGTCGGCTCCGAGCATTCTCTTCATCCGTGCACTCATGCAAATGCCCCCACTTCCTCCTCCGAGGATCAGCATCTTGTAGTGCTGCTTAGCAGACGCCCGGCTGCTGGTGTGGAGATGAGAGATAGCGACACCCGTGGAGTGGCACAGCTTCAAACGACGCAGCGAAGAAGCCATTCTGATCCTGGTCCTCTGGGGACAAATCGTTTCTGCTCAGCAACAATTTCACCAAAATTGTTGCTGACTCATTAAATCTTGCAACAATCTGCACTTCCTGTTTTGCTGCTGCTGCATGGAGGATTTGACAGTGTTGAGGTGGCAACTTTTTTTTTTTTTTTAGTGGCAGAAACAGAGAATTAGGTAACTTCTTTACATTGTTTTTTTTTGGAGATTAAACACATGCTTGTTCTGCTGCAGAGTCATATAACAGCTATAAGCCCAAAGGTTTGATTGTGGCTTTAAAAAACCACAGACATTGTAACATACGGGTGAACCACAGCAACCTTTGCAAAAGCATAGAGAATGTCCAAAACTCACAATATGCAACAGCAGAGGGTTATTTTTTTAGCTATAAGGTGAACCTAGCAATTCAAATTGATTTCCCTATTTAACTTAAATTTAATACCGAGTAAACGCAAAAATTATTGTACAGCAGCGCCAGACAAGCAGCAAAAGTAAACATTGGCTTTATCAGGGTACAGTAGGAGAGAGCAGGTCCGGACTGACCTCAATCTTGGTGCATTTTGAATAGCCAACTGTAAACATAACAATCATTCCTGCACATAAACACACCGATGGACATTATGTTCGGTTGTAGAAAAAAGGCCCGACACTTACCTTGAAGAGCAGGAATTGTTAACCGCTTGTTTTTGCCGCCAATTCTGGCAAAAAAGAAGAAAAAAAACTTGAATGGACGATTAAATTCTTCCTGTTTACTCCTAGGTGGAAAAACAGCGGAATAGCTCTACACCGCAGAGTCCGACGTGGTATGAGTCTGGCAGATCCCGCCCCTCGCCCAACGGACAGAGCCAGCATCCAATCAGAATGCGCCCCCAGGACATTTATCCCGCCTCTCTGGACGTTTGACTAATCATAAAGCAGCACTTGAAAAAGTAAAATGTTACACAATTAGCTTAAATTTTATAAACGGTGAAACACATTTGACCTTCGTAACGATATGGAAAATGTAAGGCACATCATTTCCGTTACTAGTGGTGCGGATAAAAACGTCTGTACCTGGAAACGTGACAGTTATTTTGTGCTACGTAACTTTGAAACTGTCCTGAGGGCATTTCTAAGTGGGCGGGTTCGGGTCGGTGTCAGCACGTAGACGGTGCCCATCCATAGACATGTGGTTATGCACCCGGAACATTAGTACAGTGTGTACAGTACAAACCCATATTTATCGCTGTTTTTTTGTTTGGTTTTTTTCTACGAGTGTAAGGGGAACAAGCACTGAAATGCAGCAGAGCTTTTCTAACTATACTCACTATAAATGGAAACAGACAAGTTATCTGTTTCTGCAAAATTATTCTGAATTCAGAGGCCACAACAGGATTTCAATTAGGACAATTCAAAATGCGAAACATTTAACTCTGTTAATTTTGATGAATGTGGCTTACAAACAGAGTACCCAAAAATGTACTCTAGTAAGAGTAACACTACTTGAGCATATTTTACTCAAGTAAAAGCAAAAAATACAGCATAGTAAAAATACTCCTAAAAGTAAATTTGATTTAAAAAAAACAAAGCGTGGCTGCACAGTAGCAGTGGCTGCACAGTTGGTAGAGCTGTTGCCTTGCAGCAAGAAGGTTCTGGGTTCGATTCCCAGCCCAGGTGTTTCTTTCTGCATGGAGTTTGCATTTTGTGCATGCGTGGGTTTTCTCTGAGTACTCTGGTTTCCTCCCACAGTCCAGGACTGTCAGGTTAATTGGTCTCTCCAAATTGTCCCTAGGTGTGAGTGTGTGCATGGTTGTTTGTCCTGTCTGTCTCTGTGTTGCCCTGCGACAGACTGGAGACCTGTCCCCGTCTACGCCCGGAACGTTAGCTGGAGAGAGGCACCAGCAACCCTCCTGACCCCACTAAGGGACAAGGGTGTAAAGAAAATGGATGGATGAAAAACAAAACGTAGTTTAACAGTTATCCAGCTGACAGCTCTTTATCTCCTTTCCAAGCATGGTAATAACCTGGTTGTTCAGAGAGCTGAATCAAAATGGAATGGAAAGTTAAGTGGAAGGAAAAAATGTGACAGGGATAACCAAAAGTATTTTTAGTTTTTCAAATTTTCATAGAAACTAATTTTCATAACTGTAATATTCATATACATTCAATGCTCATATTTATTTAAATTAACAGAAATAAATTGTGTCCTTATTTTGAATTAAAGCTGTTGCAATCAATAAATAAGCTTGGCTATACGGTGATTTAAATAATTTAACGATTCATTTGCATTGCTTTTAACCCAAAAAACATAAACTCAATCCATTATTTTAGGTAAGCTAGCTTTAACTCGTTCACTAGCAGAGTGACTTTATGAAATACAAGCTGAAAGAAGTGCAAACAAACCTTTGTAAATATGGACTTTGAATTCCTGGCTTTAGGGATTATTATCTTTATTTTTTTCCTGTTTGTAGATTGATAAATTAGAATTCTTTTAGTAGAAATGAAAAAATTAAACTATGTTCTTTTGTTTCTCAGGACAAAACAGACTGTACTGCTGTACAGTTCAGTTCAGCAGTGGAAATGTGTGCTATGTTGGCCGTACTTGGACAACAAAATGTTTGCAGAGGTTGTAATGGCTATAAACAGTTTGAGAGCCACTGTACTGAAGCATTTGTAGCAACTGAAAGGTCACAATCTGAGACGTCTGCTGGAACACATAACCACAACACAAAATCTCTTCATCACCATGACTCAGCTTGTCTCCACTCCTCATACTGGTTTTACTGGTCCCTTTTTCATTCATAGAAACAGCCTCCATTCTGTTACTTATATACAAATAGAGCTGCAGTGTCTATTTGCCTTTTGGCCATACAGAAGTGGTAGCCGATTTCCCTCAGTTTCCATCTTTACTCAACTTGGTTGATTTAACACTCTGGACTCTACAAATATATGGCCTTCTGTTCCATTAACTCTGAATGAATAAACAAGCTTTAGAGCAGTGATATCTCTCTAATAACAGCATCTGGTACTTGTATATTCCCTGCAGGCTTTGCTTTGCCCTCTGGACACCTGTTTATTTATTTCACAGCACAGGAACACCAATCTGTTGCTACTGCACACAAAGCAAGACACACAAAGCCTCAAGATTTTCCACATTTTATTATAGTAAAGCTTCCTTATTTACTGGTTTATTTGCGACAGATTAACAAAAAACAACACCTAATTTTGAGGTGTAAAATGAAACTTGGTTTTCAAAGATTTTTACAGTTTTCCTTCTAATTGGCACCCATAGAAAGCCTCTGGAAGGGCGTGGCTAGCTGAGCGTCTCAAACAATCAGTTTGGACTTGCAGCATGATATGTTTATGGCTATTTATGCTAGCATACAGTTAGCTGAACATCAAGACAAAAGACAATCAATCAGTTTATTTGTAGAGAACAGTTCAGCAACAAGGCAGTTCAAAGTGCTTTACGTCATAAAAGCACAAAAATAAAAAGTCAGTTTCAGAAACCAGTAACAAACAGTACATTTTGCTGAGTGACATCATCAGAAACATCAATACACATCATATGTGTATGATGCCACTATGCTAGCTATGAAAAATAGATAACCTAGCTTAGCTTAAAAAAATAACAAAATTAGGACTCCCTAAAACAATATTTGAAATTTTGTTTTACATAAGGCTGACAAAATATCATGACATACAAGCATTTCATATTGGTCAAAATCGACAATTATTGATTCGTTTTTTGTTTTAAATATCTGAAATAAAGCCAATCTGGTGTATTTCAGATATTAGTTCCTGTTTTATCTAGTTTTCACTTCACACTGTATTTTTTAAGGAGCTATATGAGACATGGAAGCGAAATCTTAAACTGCTGCTGCGCAAGTTATTCAACAGGTAGTTGCTAGCTAACCAAAGAATGAGTGGGTTGCTAGGTAACCAAAATGTAAGAGAGTGAGTTGATTCCACCGACATGGATTTTTATTTTTAACTGGCAAAAGTATTGCATTCCCTCGCAATAATATATTGATTAGTTTATGCGACATAAATGAATACTGAAAGTCTTTCCGCTATCTTATAAGGTTTTGGTTTCACCACGTCAATATCTCATTGGTGAATTAAGTTTTACAGGAAGAAGAAAAGAAAAAAGGGAGAGAAAAAAGGACTATTTTTGAGTTATTTTTCATGGGGTAATAAAATCATCTGACAGTCTAGATCGTGTCTTTTTGTGTTTGTAGTCTGAATAGCTAATAAAGGTTATTTCCATGTGCACTATCCCAACCCTACAAAAACAAATATGAACAATAGATCGATTTTCAATCAGTTTTTTGCACCAGAAAAAAAATGTATAAACACGTTTTCACTGAGGTTCTTTGTATAAATATGCAATTTTAAATTGACATCTGTTGTACATAAAATACACACACAACACAACAAAATAAAATAAAATAGCGGGCTACGTACTTTAAGCTGATTTTGACCCTCGGTGCAAAAAGTTTGGAAACCACTGGAGCAATTAATAAGTCGTATTTTACCTACATACCACGAGAGGGCGCTAGAATCATGCAAGTCAAACCTACTGTTGGGAATAAAGAAAGACAACAAAGTAAAGATTAACATAATTACTTAATTTCACCTCCAGATATTTAATAAACACGTTTATTTAAATAATTTAGATGTAACATTAAATAAGACCAGACGTTTTTTTTTTTATTTTTTTTTATTTATGTTTTTAAAGTACAAAAAAAAAAGACATTAAGAGTAATTAATTCGCAGTGCATTGTTAGAATCAGAGATAATCTGTTTATTGTCTTGATAAAGCTCCTGCCTCTGCTGACTCCTCTCTTGTTTGTCCTCAGATTATGAGTCTCAGAGGAGCGGGACGGATTTTCTGCCTGCACCATTTTTTTCTCCCTCTCCCCCCAGCAGCCCACACCTTTCCTCTCCGCTTCTGCTGCCTATTACTCACCTCGGCTCTGCAGCATCTTCACATGAGTCCAGTAGAGCCGGTTCTGGTTCTGGTTCTGCTGGGGAACATCATGGTTCGAGCGGCGCCTAATTTACTGTGAGGAAAATGAGCGGAATGCGTCGCTTGGAATAAACAAATGGTCGCTACAGATTGCCAGGATTCATGGAGACAACACAAGACTGCGCCTGTCACAAAGTTGTACAAGGTAAGACCGGAGAGACTGAGCTTTCACCGGCTGTTCCTGGACCCATTTTGTAAAAACTGACATGTATCAACAAGGTCTGTGAAGCGATTCCCATGCCTTTACTGAAACTTACCCAGAACACGATAAAATACTCATCAATCAGTACTTGCTTCCTCTCGCTAACAGCTAAGACAGAAAATGTAATATAAACAGTCACTTTAGCGTTTAAACAAAAATATATTTTGTAATTTTAACGCCAATAATAACAGAAGATCTAGTCATTTCCATTTAAAGTAAACGTCAGGGCCGGTCCAAACCTTTTTGGGGCCCTAAGCAGATTTTCACTTATGGCCCCGTACCAACATGTCAACACCAGACGTTTTATCGTTCCTAATCTGCTGTTTGTGTATAACATCACTACTATTATTAGCATAATTTGTAATCAACTTACATCACACTGGTGTTATTATGGCTATTGATTTTAACCTTACAGAAGTAGCAAACAAAATATTTTATATTTGAGATGCAGAGTGGTACTTCAGTGTGCCATGTGTGTAACATATAAGTGAAGGTATCCACAAATGGAACTAGAATTTTTTAAAATCAATAATAAGGAATTATTTACTTAAAACACTCTCATATGTCATTCTGAAAAGTTGCTTGTAAGTTAGTTTTGTCTTATTTTTGGACTTGGTAAGATGAAATGTTTTTGCAGGGAGCCCACTCTGTTCTAATCACCTGGGGATTTCCTCACCACTGCTGCTCATGTTTTTAGAGTTTGCAACTAAAACAGTGTTTGTTTTGTATGCTGTTAATTGTTAAACTTTAAATTTTTGTTATGTTTCCTCCAGGGAAAGTCTGGGAGCGTCCCAGGAAAAAATGCCATTCTGGAGGAGAAATACATATGTTGTTGGTAAGACACATTTGCTTGTGTTTATTCTGTATTCTGACAGAAATATTCCTGATACGTAGAAATTGTTTGCTGTTATTTGGCTAAAAATTTTTAACTTGAAAAATGTAAAAAATATATGTAAAGGCTAGTTATAGGAGTGGGCGATAGAATTTTGTCATGATATTTTATGGTTCTATGGTGACAATGATAAAAATCATGATGAAAAACTACTTATTACGTATTTTTTTAGGTAACCGTAAGACACAGCAAGCATAGCACCTCTTGAAAAATGTTCACCATTATAAATTGACTTCTCCAGGATGCCACTTACTTAAAAAAAATTGATTTATATCTGCACACAATGTTGTGATCTGTGTAGTTATTTTGAAGTTTTTCTGTTTTAGTCTGTTCCCCTGTGAGTCTGTCTTCCTTGTTGATTGTTCCCAGCTGTGTCTCATTTCTTTGATTACCCTCCCAGTGTATTTAGTCCCACCTGTTCTTGTCGGATCCTCATCGTGTGTTTCTCTGTGCCATCGTGTGTTCATTGTGCTCCCCGTTGTTCTGTTCCGTGGATTATTGTCATCAAATCATCATCTTCACTTTATCCTGGCGTGCCTGCGTCTTCCCTCACCTGACCAAAACCCACAGATCATGACACACAAAACCTGTATCTAATCACATTTTCAAATTTACCTATATTTGTTTAACAAATAGTAAAAATATTATTTCCAATAATGTCAGTTTTTTTATATCATTAAAGGAAATTTATTGAGACAGCAATAATTCAAGATTTTCAAAGAAATTTTCACTATAATATTTTTTTCATGGTATGTTTGCCCAGAATTTCCACAAAAGAATAACTCAAATCAGTTAAAAACACTTTATTTATCCCAAACAGAAATTAAATAATTTCTGAGTTATAATATAACTCATATTAACCAGATCACCAGTAGCAGTCAGTCTTCCAGTAAATCTAAAGAAGCCTCTGACTGAAGACTGTAAATGTGGAATATTTTACAACAGGACCAGAAACTATCCACTTTGATTCCTCTGGGACAATTAAAATTATTCTTTTAAGACTTATCTTTTAATTCTTCTAGTTTTAGGAAGGAACTTTGAAGAAATAAAGTCAAAAATGTTTCCAGAAGCATTTATTGCATCATTTCACTGTGACCTGCTCAGACTTGCAGGCATCAAGGGAGTTTCTGTGGAAAAGAAGAGACAAAAATTACAAACAAACCTGAATTAACATAAACTGAATGCATATAAATGTATAGGAGTGAACAAGCGAAGCAGGTTTGTTAATAATTCATCATTGTAGTAACTGATAGCTGATCTCAGTCGATGTGTGAGATCATCTGTCTTGTTGCAGCTTGCTGCAGGTATGTTATACATAATTGAGCAACAGTTTAACCTCGTCTGGACACAGCAGGTTTATCTTGTGTGAAATGTTAGATAATGTTCGATAATTGTTTCTTTGTTTCTGACTGGGTTTGTTTACCGTTTAGACGTAATTAAATAAGATGCAGCATGATAATGCCACTTAAATGAACCTAGAGGGGAATGAATAGTTAACTTTTTACAGAGTTAGTGGGGTAAGATGGGCAGGTAGAGACAAGCTCAAGATGCCACAGGTATTTTCTCACCTTTGTGCTGCCAGATTACTGATGTAGGCCAAGTCATTGAGGCGTCATTTCCAGTGAAAACTGTTAGTGAGGCAAGCTTCATAAAAACTTCTAAGATAAAACAAAGTGTAATAGATCCATAGACATTACATCTCTTTTCTGGTTTGGTTTTCATGTCTCAGATGATCAAACAAAAAAATTCGTTAGTCTTGATAAATTCCAATTAATGACGTGAAACAAAACTGTGAGTGTTATTGGAAATGTTATTTTTACTATTTTCTCCCAATATGAGTTCCTTCAATCAATGGCCAGTTTTTATTTGACGACATGATAACCAGAATATTTTGAGCTTCATATTTGTTGGTCATGCACCAGATTAAAATTAATTGATTTTCCTCTCAGTTAGAGGGTTTATTGTGGTAAATTTGTTAAATAAAAGGGTTAAAAATGACTAATATTTGTCATATCTGCTGTGAATCTAACCCAGTTTTCCCATTAAAGTCTCTCTAGGGAGTAATTTCTCTTTATGAAAGTTCATCTCCAGATTTCTTAATCATCATCAGTTACAACAATATGCAAGATATTAAATAATAAATCAGTATGGAGCAAAACCACTGCTGTTCATAGCTGCTCCTATTATAAAGGATAAAATTACATCTAAAAATGCTCCATTGCTTTATGTGAGATGGTTCAAGAGCTGGAGGTGCGACTTAAGTTTTGAAGGACTGGAATATTAAAATAATTAATAAGCTGCTGGACAAACACATTTTTCTGATTCCTCCATGGAAACTGAGCTGCTGAATAATGTTTTATTCTTAAAGCATATGTTGAACTTTGTTAAAAAGTTTGGTAATTTGGGCCAGAAGGTTCCATAAATTCATCTTGGACATTAATATACTTTTCAATAAGCAATTAATCAATTAATCAGATGATAAATTAAAACAAGCTCAATTATTTCCATTTGCCAGATTGTTTTTCTCTCATCTCTCTTTCTACTAAAGATTGGATGACAAAAGTCTTTAGTTTGGTGGTTTGGTCTCAATTAGCCCATTTATTTGAAGGGTAACCTTGTTTACATTTGTTTTGTTTATTTATTTTGGATATCAAGCATATCTTACATTTCCAATGTGAAATAGATGAGACATTAAAGTTTACTGATATTTATTTAAAACAAGCTTTTATTTCTTGCTGAAAAGTTACTTGTAAGTTAGTTTGGTCTGAT
This sequence comes from Poecilia mexicana, assembly GCF_051168715.1. Lineage (NCBI taxonomy): Eukaryota > Metazoa > Chordata > Actinopteri > Cyprinodontiformes > Poeciliidae > Poecilia > Poecilia mexicana. The sequence continues at coordinate 9,575,791 of NW_028263375.1, forward strand.
TTCAAGTTAATTAAGATATTTGCACTGGAAACTAGACCAAAAATACTTGGTAAGATTTTGTGGTTTTTGTCAAAAATCATCCAAAACAACAATATTATCATTAATCACAATAATTCAGGGACTATTTATTGTCCAACAAAATGTGTTATTGTGACAGACTCTAAATATGTTCACTGTAAATACTTGGTTCTCTGTGTAATTTCTGACAGTGTGTAAAAATATTAAACTTGTGCCCCTAGGTTTTGTACTTCAGGTTGTATCATTTGTCTCTAAAAGAATAACACTTCAAATCGATTAATCTGGTTATTAATTGATTAATCAGATAAAAATTGGCACATTTTAAAGATTTTTCATTGAACCAGGGAAGCATATTTTTATAAAATGTTAGAAATACATTAAAAGATTTAAGTAAATAAATAAATAAATTCCTTTTTTAAATGAGAAAATAAATGTTTTATTACCTAAAATGCAATAACAAAAATTTTCTTTGGTGAATTTGAGCTAAAACTATTTTAGAGTTTTAGGAAGAACATATTTCCAGATAAGTGTTTTCTTTTATCTTAAATACAAAATGTATACATATTTTATACAGTTTTGGCTTAATTTCTGCTCTGACTCTGTAACTGAATATGTTACTAAATTAGTTTGCAATTATTTCAATAACTGATTAATCGTGATTAATCGTTTAAGCCCTGAAAATACTAGTGTTTTGAATCAAACTATGCGTTTTGTGACTGCAGAGAAGGAACGCCACGTAAAAGCCAATGCACGAGAATACAATGAGAAGTTCTCGTACGCTGTAAGTGAAACCTTACAGTTGCTTCAGTCTTTGCTTTTGTCTTTACCCACAGCTGAAGATTTAATCTGTATTGTTTATGTTATTTTGTTGCAGAACAATCACATTAAAACTTCAAAATACAACGTCTTCACCTTCTTGCCCATCAACTTGTTTGAGCAGTTCCAGAGGGTGGCGAATGCTTACTTTGTTGTGCTGCTGATCCTCCAGGTAAGGCAGACCTTCTGCTCGTTAGTGGGGTACCACAAGGCTCAACTCTGGATCCCCTCCTATTTAATATCTACATGATAGCTCAGGTTATAACAAGAAAGAAGATTAGCTACCGTAACTACGCAGATGATACACAGATCTACATTATGATGTCACCAGGTGACTCTGAAGCCATCCAATCACAGAACAGATGATCAATGTGTTAATCTGCCAAAACTTAGGTTATAATCTTTGGACGTAAAGAGGAACAAGCTGGCACACAGTTTTAATTATTACAGCTGGAAACTAATGATCCAAAATCTGGGTGTGGCGATGGATTCAGACCTGAACCTTCAGAGCCACATAAAGATGGTTACAAAGTCGGCCTTCTAATACCTGGAGAACATTTCCAGGGTTAGAGGACTAATGTGTCATCGAGATCTAGAGAAACTCATTCATGTCTTTATCTTTAGTCGCATTGATTTCGTCACAGGTCTGCCTAAAACAATCAGTCTGATCCAGATGCTGCTGCTGGAGTTCTGACTAAAACCAGGAAGATAGAGAACATCACCCAGTTCTAGTCCTTACCCTGGATCTCTAGGTCTTGTATTTTAAAAATCAGTGAAGTTTCTTATCATTTGTCTCTAAAAGAATAACATGTAAAATACAGCATTAAATTAAAAGCCTCTAAACCTCTAAACTAACAACAGACTTAAAATACTGCTGTTACTTTATAAATCACTGAACGGCTTAGCACCACAATATCAACCTTCCAGACGTCTCAGTTCTTCTGGTTCTGGTTCTGGTTCTGCTCTGCATCCCCTGAACCAGAACCAAAGAAGCAGCATTCAGCTTCTATGCTCTACAAATCTGGAACAAACTTCCAGAAAACTGCAACACAGCCGAAACACTGAGTTCATTTAAACTAAAATCCCACCTGTTTAGAGTTCTTTTGATTAGTAGTGAGTTGAACATTTATCAACATATTTGATGTGAATTGATGATTTGAGTGATGATATTTGATGAAATGTAAAGTTTAATGCTTGTTTCATATTGGATGACTGAACTGTTTTTGTGATGTAAAGCACTTTGAACTGCCTTGTTGCTGAAATGTGTTTAGTTTATAAACTAAACTTGAGATTGGTTGAAACTCTTAAAACAGATTTTCTCTATAGTTAATCCCAGAAGTCTCGTCTCTGTCCTGGTTCACGACCATCGTGCCTTTGGTTTTGGTGCTGGTGATCACAGCTGTCAAAGATGCCACCGACGACTACGTAGGATTACGATTCCCCTCCTCACTCATTATTCATCAACCTCAAAACAATTGCTTTTATTTTAAAAAATAAATAAATCATCTTCTTTTTCAAATTTCAGTTTCGACACAAGAGCGATCGGCAAGTCAACAACCGCCAGTCTCAGGTTCTCATCAGAGGAAGGTACTTCTGGCTGATCCTGTCAGCAATTTTCAATAAAATCCCCAAACAAACAAACCCACTGATTGTGGATTTTATTTGTTTAAGTTTACAGAAGGAGAAATGGATGAACGTTCGAGTGGGAGACATCATCAAACTGGAGAATAATCAGTTTGTTGCTGTGAGTTAAATGCACAAACATTCGATTACTTCCAATTGGTTTTCCAATTACATTTACAAAACATTATTTATCATATTTGCATACATACGACTAGAAATAATTACGTTTATTTTTTGGAAACCCGTTATTATCCCTAATATAAAGAATCAATGTAATATGTTTTATTTAGCTTTTTGTTTTGTTTAAATAAGATTAATTTTATATATTCAGAAGCATTTGTCTGTAAAACTGCTGAATTTAATCAATTTAGTTCTGAGTTTTTTCACTTTTAAATGCCACAGTTTGTTTTAAAATTGGTTATTTTGTATGAAGTGAACAGGAATAATTAAATACAAACTAAATAAACGTATAAAAGGTGGTACGACTAATTTAAAAACATGTAAAAATTATTAAAATAACTAAGAATCCACTGAGTGAAATGATCAGTGCAGGTTTATTAAAAATAATTCTTTGCTGCCAAAGTTCCAGTAAAAATGTAATTTTCATAAAAATGTTGCAACATGTTTATATTGGGTGAAGTACCTAAAAAATGTACTTAAGTAAAAGTATCACTACTTCAACATATTTCTACTCAAGTAAAAGTAAAAAATATCCATCCAAGAGTAAAAATGTATTTTGGTAAAAATGTGACTCCAGTGGTGAGTAACTAACCAAATTATCAACCATTTAGTATTTAAAATTACATTAGACAGTTCAAAATATAAAGTTTTAACTAGCTACATTTACTGAAATTTCTTGGTATTTAATGACAAAAATGACAATAATTCATGTAAGTAGCAAACAATAAAATCAGGCCATTTTCCCCCCATATCTGTTTCTTTCAGTGGGTGAAAAAATCCAGAAATTTTACTCAAGAGGAAAAATACTTCACAATAAAATTTCTCAAGTAAAAGTAAAAAGCACAGCAAAAACACGCCTAAAGGTGAATTCTTTCTAAAACGTTACTCAAGTAGATGTGACTTATCTGGGTATCCCTGCAGGCCGACATCCTCCTCCTGTGCAGCAGTGAGCCTTATGGCCTTTGCTACATCGAGACAGCAGAGCTGGACGGGTGAGAGCTGCACCAGTTTTACTAAATATGATCAGAAAATCCAAACTGAGCTGGACCGACGTTTGTGTTTGTGAAGCGAAACTTACAGATTGTCGTTTTCCCTCCAACAGGGAAACAAATCTGAAAGTCCGCCAGGCCTTGAGTGTGACCTCAGATTTGGGAGACATTTCAAAACTGATGGACTTTGATGGTGAGATGCTGCAGAGTGTTTGCCCTGTTAATGCACACCTGTCACTTGTTTTGGGTTAAAAATGAGGGAAATTTTACGCTTCCCACTGAAAGCCGTCACAGCAGTCCAGCCTCCCTCACATTTTAACACAGGAAATCTATTCTCCCATATTAGCATTAATACGGTAAAATACAGATTTTACCGATATATGCAGTACAATGCACACACAGAATTATATATCTATATGTAGTAAAATTCTGTAGTTGTCATAATTTTACTAAATACGATAAAATCCGTATTCCTAAAAGTAATTTTTGTCCCAAAAAGTTACTCAAGTAAATGTAACTAGTTACATTCGCCGTTTTGATGAGTTACATTTACCATATTAATACATATATACAATAAAATTCTGTGCCTGCCATAATTTTACCATTTTTATACGGAAATGTTGAGGCACAGAAATGCTATATATATATATATATATATATTATGATACGTGAAGTTTACAGGACAATTTTAATACAGGAGGACGGAGGGAAAGACGGGTAGAATATGATACTTCCCCGACCAGAACACGAGACTTGGCCTGTATCTTAATGTTTTTGCGAGATCATTTCCTTTTGTTTTGTTGTTTCTCCTCAGGAGAAGTCATTTGTGAACCGCCGAACAACAAGCTGGATAAATTTACAGGAACGCTGCACTGGAGAGACAATAAATACTCTCTGGACAATGAAAAAATGCTCCTGCGCGGCTGTGTTCTCAGAAACACTGAGTGGTGCTTCGGCATGGTCATATTTGCTGGTATTATTAATCAATATTTAATGATTTCAGCCTCCGTATCGCTGAGCTTTGTCTCAATATTTGTTGTTTATCAGCTTTTTATTTCTGCTTTTATCAGGGCTGCAAACCAAGCTGATGCAGAACTGTGGGCGGACTAAATTCAAACGGACCAGCATCGACAAACTTATGAACACACTGGTTTTATGGGTGAAAAGTTGCTTTTCTTTGTATAAAACATTTTTGTTTTGTCGCTTTATTTTTTGAGAGTCAGATAAATGTTTTATTATAAAGTAAATGATAGTTAATCTTCTTTCCTTGTAAAAAATGTTGCTGTAAATCTGTGGTTACACCAACGGCTGACAGTCGTTATGATTAATGGCTGATATCCATCACCGCTGTATCTTTCCTCATTACAAGTTATGAAATAAGTTTGGTTTCTATCCTTCTGTTTATGCAGCGGAACCATTTTTAAAGTGAAATCAACTGAATAAAAGTGACATTAGGGTATCTGCTGCCTGTTTTTGACATTCTTTGACGGAGCGCGGTGGACGGAGTTCTGGAGAGCGTGACGTCAAACGGTCAATACTGTTTCTCTTTTCAGATTTTTGCCTTCCTCATCTGCATGGGAGTGATTTTGGCCATAGGAAACACCATTTGGGAGACTTGTGTGGGCAGAAAGTTTGAGCTGTTTCTACCATGGGACGAGTTTCAGAGCAGCGCCGTTTTTTCTGGCTTCCTCACCTTCTGGTCCTACATCATCATCCTCAACACTGTTGTCCCCATCTCCCTGTATGTCAGGTAAAAGCAAACAACCTGTTTTCCTTCTAGATGCTATAATTTATCAGCTCACTTATGACAGTTTGCAGAACACCACATGTTTTTTCTCACTCGTTCCTTCAGTGTGGAGGTCCTGCGGCTCGGTCACAGTTTCTTCATTAACTGGGACCAGAAGATGTACCACAACGCGAGCGACACGCCGGCCGAGGCTCGCACCACCACCCTGAACGAGGAGCTCGGACAGGTCGAGTTCATCTTTTCTGACAAGACCGGCACGCTGACGCAGAACATCATGGTGTTCAGCAAGTGCTCCATTAATGGGCAGACGTACGGTAGGAGTGAGGCTCTTTAATCTCACTAACAAATAAAAACAAGTGGCCATATCATTAAAAATAGACGTTAATATTTTTAAACATTGCAAAAACACAAAATTACACCAAGTATTTTTAGTCTAGTTTCTAGAGTTAATATCTTAGTTCGCTTGAAATAAAACAAAACGAACTTGAAAGTAACTTTTCAGCAAGAAATATGAGTTTTTTTTAAGTCAATAATTAATATTGATGAAAAAAGATTAGTTATAAGTGAAATAATCACCCAGTGGAACAAGACATTTTAACTTATAATATGGGAAAATGTCATGTTCCTCTGGCAGATTATTTCACTTAAATACTTGGTTCTGCATTCGAACCACACAGAGGATCTTACAGTTATAAACATTATGCCTGTCACAATATATCGGTCAATGATGAATTAAATCAAACTCAATAATTTCCATTTGGATGGTTTATCGTTTTTCTCTTTTCTCTCTTTCTTCCAAAAACTGGATGATAAGTTTTCAGTTTGGTGTTTTGGTCTCAACTAGCTGTTTTTTTAAAGGACAGTTTTATTTACAGAGACTTAATAGTTCATTTTATTTGTTGTTTATTTATTTTGGTTATTTAAAATGTCTTCTAATACTAAATGTCTATTAGAATTTAAATTTTATTAACTTTTGAGAATGTGTTTTTGTAATTTTTATTCCGTTCCATTATATCACTTGAAAATTGTCTCAAAACAATATTATCATTTATCGCAATAACTTCTGGGACTATTTACTATCCAGCAAAATTTGTTACTGTGACAGGCCTGCAAATATTCCTGTTTTAAAAAATGCAACAATAAAAGCACTTGTGTGGGTTTTTTTTTATTTATGAGCCGTTTGACTTTCTTATTCATTGATTGCAGGAAGATTAGTGCAACTAATTAAGTGAGATATAATTTAGTTAATGTCGATGGAAAAATATTTTCCATCTCCTGTTATTTATTTTGTAAATAAAAATCTGATTGTGTGAAATTAAACCACTGTAATGTTCATTCAACAGACAATCAAGAACCTTTTCAGGCTTATTTGGAGTTATTAAGTTTTGTCAATATGCTAAATGTTTGAATTTTTTCATTTTTTCTCAAGGTGATGTCTACGATGAATTCAACCAGAAGGTGGAAATTACAGAGGTATGTTAGACTTAACTCCTTTATGTTTATTTACTATTTATTTTAAAGTTATGTTCTTTCATAATTGCTTATGAAAAAATGGTACAGTCCTGTTAAAAAGCCTGTTTTATTAAAAAATAATTTCAGATCTTCAGTACAACTCAACTGAAAAAAACAAATCATTCACTAAAGAAATCTTCTACGGGGAGAAAATAGAAAATACATAAACGATTTGACTGCAGAAGTGTCCCGTTAACTTAGTAGTTTATTACAGCCAAATCTTCTTTGATTGTAGTTTCTCATCATGACACATCTTGACTTGAACATTTTTTCCCATCTATTTTTGGTCCAAATCTGTGATACTGTGAGAACATTTCCTTTGCACAACCTTATTCTGACTTTAGACTTCTTTTGTTGAGATTTTTTAAGCCGCTTTGATTCAATGTCATGCTGAAAGACGAAGTTCATCATAAAACTGACAGTTTTGTGCCATAGGTGTCTGGTATGGTGGCTCAGAAGGGTCGATAAAATACAAAAGCTGCAACAGATACTGTACCAACAAAAAGGACAACAACTTCTGAGGCGGTATTTGTTTGTATTTTAAATCTATATGCTAAATTTAGCTCATGTAGTTTAATCTACATTAAGTCATGTAGATTTCAGACCATAACTGAAGCTCTGTTTGGTCATAAAATGCCTTAACAGCTAAAAACTACGGTCTACAAATAACTGCAGTCTAACTTACCCACCTGATGAGTGGGCACTGGTGACAAATCCACTCTTCTTATCAAGACACCCACACCGTTCAGAATCACTGTTTTCACAAACCAAAGTGTCATCTGATGCTTCCAAATAAAAAAAAAAACTCTTCTTGATGTGCAGAGTAATAAAATTATGATTTTCTGCTGTGCATAAAGTTAAGGAAGTGATTTAACGTCCAGAAATCAAATATTTCACTAAATTGTGGCAGCAGCTTTTCAGGCTTTACTTGAGACTGTAAGTTATATTTGGATGTTTATCAATATATTTTTCTCTGCTCTGATATATTTTTGTTGTTGAGCTCATATCTCTATTTATTCAGTAATTAGGCAACAAAAATATATTTCAGTTAAAATATTGCTTAATTTGCCAATTATACGGCTTTCGAATACATATGTGGATGCAAGGCGACTGAAGATGGCTCCAAAAGCAGGAAGTGGACTATAGGGCAGGGCATTCTGGGTAAATACAACCAAAACAACGCTCAAGTCAAGAGCTAGCAGGAGAAACGGCTCGTCGTCTTTGGCCAAAGACAAAAGAGAAATCCTAAAACCGCAAAAATCTGACGCTACTCCATTTTTGTTTACATTTTGGGAAGAAGGAAGTTGCGCTCATCTCTTCTTCAGAAGTTTTCATGTTGTTTCCTTTAGTGGTTCTTGGTGCAGCGCCCCCACAGGCGAGGAAGGGAACAGGTTTTTCAAACAGTTTGGTTGGTTTCACATGGTGCAGTGTGAAAGCAAACTGCAGCAGCTGAAAATGTAACAAATGCTGCAATTTTGGCCCCAAATTGAACCAAGTCTGCCAGGCAACCAGGTGAAAACACTTAGTAACCCGTCTCAGTTTAGTTTATCCCATTGCTTCTCTAACAAATGTCATTTTTATTCCTGAAATAAGTTGACGATAACCGTCTGTATCCTCAGAAAACGGCGTGCGTAGACTTTTCCTTCAACCCGCTCTGCGACAAAGCCTTCAAGTTTTACGACTGCAGCCTGGTTGAAGCCGTCAAGCAGCAGGAATCTGCAGTGCAGGACTTCTTCAGACTGCTGGCTCTGTGCCACACCGTCATGCCAGAGGAGAAGAGTGAAGGTAAAGCTACACACACCTGTCACAGTTATATCGTCCAGGACATTTTCCTCTGATCACTATTTCTGTTTAAATGAAGGGAATCTGGTGTACCAGGCCCAGTCACCGGATGAGGGAGCGTTGGTAACCGCAGCACGAAACTTTGGGTTTATCTTCCGGGCTCGAACTCCAGAAACCATCACGCTTTGTGAGATGGGAAGAGCGGCTACCTACGAGCTGCTGGCCATACTGGACTTCAACAACGTGCGCAAGAGAATGAGTGTCATTGGTTAGGTCTTTACGTATAATAGCACTAGTAGTCAACATGACTCCACTTTTCTTTTTAGCAGACTGAAAGAAAATTGCTCGCTTTGTCTTTTATTACCTGTGACTTTTTGTCTACTTCACATGTGTTAAACTCAAGACCCAGGCCAAATTGACCCTTTGGACTCCAGAGAGACGCATAAATAACTTACCTTTAACTTAACAGTTGTGTGCTTAAATATTATTGTATCGATCAAATTAAAGCAGGTTTTATCTGCCAAATTGCACCAGTTTCTCAAGCTTTTTGCGATCATGAAAAATCAACAGATTCCCCCGAATGAAGGATGAGGCTTTACTGATGAACAGTGAGATTTAACGGAAATAAAACCCTAGTTTCACAATAAGAGCTGTATGTACACACAAAAAGAAACACACTCTTACAACCATAACATTCATACCATAAAAAAACTAAAAATATCTGATATAATCTTAAAACTGATTTAAGTTTTAAATCAGTTTTAAGATTTAAAACTTAAAACTTTTTAAGTTTTTGTATACAATGAAACACATTCACAGTTTTAGACGTTCAATGCTGAAGACATACTTGTTTACAACATAAACATGCAGTTTAATGGGTTTTATCAATAAATTCTGGCACAAGCGGCCCTTTAAGAACGTTCACGACCGTGAGACGGCCTAAAATGAAAATGAATTTGACATTCCTGATCTACTTATTTGTTGTCCTAGCTTATGTGATTTTTAAAGCCCTTTTTTTTGTTGCTTGGTTTGTTTTCTGATCCAGTGAGGAATCCCCAAGGTCAGATTAAACTGTACTGCAAAGGAGCCGACACGATCATCTTTGACCGCCTGGATCCGTCCAGCGAAGACCTCATGTACGCTACCTCAGAACACCTCAGTGTGAGTTTTACTTCAGCGATTCAAGGAGAACTATCATGCAAAATTCACATTTTGTATGTTTTTATGCTTCCGTTTGGGTCTCTGCTGCTTCTAAAACCAGCAGTAGCGCTTAAAAAACACTCAGATGTTTTTTAGGCAATAATTTAATATTTTTTGGTGTCTGGAAGATGAGCCATTTCAAAAACCCTCAGAATGTCAGCACCTAGAAACCCCAGCTTAGCCCAGCTTGTTACCTAGCAACCCCAGCAGAATTCCACCTGTTATTTAGCAACCCAAGCTGAACTCCAGCATGTTTGGTCAGCGGAATTTACTGCTGGAAACGACAGGTGTTGTTTTGTTGTTGACTTACCATTCAGAAACCACTTGCTGCATTCTTGTTGGTTGTGCAGGAGGCTCCACTTCTGCTTTTCAAAGATGTACAGTTGAATAATTGTGCATCTGTTTCTTGCCATTTTCACATGAGTGTTTTATTTTAATTTATGTGTTTATTTATTTGATCTGACTCATTATTTTAGCCAGGATGACGTACCATCATTTTAACATGCAAAAAAAATATTTATAAACCTGAAAAAGAAGCATCCAAAGGGTTATAGATTATGGATTATAGTCTGACTCAACAGATTTAAGTGACAAGATGCATCTGTGTACTTTGAGTTCTCCTGCAGCAGCTGAACTAAACTGGATCTATGTGGGGTTTTTTTTAAACATTTTTCTTAATTTACACCTGTCCAGATTGTATTACCATTTTGACTAAAGAACACAAAAGAGCAGTGCTGCAGCTTTGATTGCTTTTTAAAAACTCAAGTGTTCTGCTTGATTAGCTGACTGACTTTTTAAACTTTCTCCAGAGCTGTTGATTGTGTTAATTTCCTCACAGGAATTTGCAGGAGAAGGGCTTCGAACTCTAGCTCTTGCCTACAAAGACCTCAGTGAAGAATATTATCAGATGTGGCAGAAGAAGCTTCACTACGTGAGCACTGTGATTGAGAATCGTGAAGAGCAGCTGGCTGCTCTCTACGAGGAAGTCGAGCAAGGCATGAAGGTAAAACTGGCGTCCTTTTTGTTTGCACTGTTGAAGCGCTGAATCTTACCTAACAGCTGCAGACTGACTTCTGACTTGGTTCAAGCTTCTTGGAGCCACAGCGATAGAGGACAAACTTCAAGAAGGAGTTCCGGAGACAATCGCCTGTCTGAATCTAGCCGACATCAAGATCTGGGTCCTAACAGGGGACAAGCTAGGTAGCTAACAAGTGAAGAAATCTGGATGATGAGTAACTGCTAACATGCTGTGGGGAGTTTCAGATCTGTGAACTGTGTTGTTCTAGAGACGGCGATGAGCATCGGTTACTCCTGCAACATGCTGCGGGACGACATGAATGAGGTGTTTGTCATCTCTGGGCTCACGCAGCTGGAGGTGCAGCAGCAGCTCAGGTAAACGCACCGCGTTAACGCAACGGTTTTCAGCCTGTCGCACTAACGGGCTGAAATAAGATTACTATTGTTATAATAAAATTACTTGAGTAATAAAAGAGATTGTGAAATGTCACTACTCTTGGAAAAAAAATTCAGGATTTTCTACCCAGTGAAGGAAAAACAAACATGTTTTAGCCAAAAATTCACCAGACACAGATATACAACTGCAGAGTTCCTGTTAAAGTTTTATAAGTTTTTTACTGAAAGAAACTGATTTGGAAAAATTTTCTTTGGCCTGATTTTGTTATTTTTTGTTACTTATTAAATTATTGTACGTTTTTTCCTTTTTTCTAGCAATAAGTTAATGTTTTCTGATGTCTGGAGAACGAGCCGGTTCAAAAGCATCCAGAATCTAACATCACAAATCTGCAGGAACTGCATTGTTACCTAGCAGTCCCAGCAACCCAAGTGGAACTCCAACACGTTTGCCCAGCTGTTTCTACCTCTGTACAATGGCTACTGGAAAAGTCAAGTGTTTTCTTGTTGACTTACCATCCAGAAACCACTTGTTGCACTCTCTTGTTGGCTGTGCAGGAGGTGCTATTAATGCTTTTCAAAGATAGACAGTTGTATAATTGCGCATCTGTTTGCAGCCATTTTCACGGGCAAGTGTAAACGTTGAGTCGGGCGGCTGGGCAGCAGCAGCTTATTTAGACTTGAAGAGACAAGAGGCCCTAAAAAGAGCTCATTTTAAAAGGAGCTCAAAACTAAAATGTCATTGTGTTAGAGTGATTTTGTAATGTAATAAACCTGTTTTTTATAGGCCTACCATGTTGAAGCAAGCATAGTAGGTCTGTCCTCTCTCCTTAGGAACGCTAAGGACAACATCCTCGGCCTGAGCCGGATGAGCAGCACAGGAGACGTCGAGAAAGACGACATGTTGGCAGAAGATTCAGTGTTTGAAGAAACGATTATTTCCGAGTATGCCTTGGTCATCAGTGGTCACAGTCTGGTGAGACGTAATCAGTTTGGCTTTTTTTTTTTTTTTTCATTTTGTTTTGGGCACAGCAGGTGTTACACCATTAACCATAAACACCTTAGATGGGTAGTAACTAGTTACATTTACTCAATTACATTTACTTGAATAACTTTTTTGAAGAAATTTACTTTTTGGAGTATTTTTACTTCTGCTCAAGTAATTTTATTACGAAGTATCTCTACTCTTACTAGAGTAACATTTCTGTATTTTCTACCCACTGAATGAAAAACAAACATGTTTTAACCCAACATTCACCAAACACAGACACACACCTGCCGTTTTTGTTAAAGTTTTATAAATTTTCTTTTGCCTGATTTTGTTATTTTTTTGTTACTTATATGAATTATTGTCATTTTCATCCTTAAAATAAAATTTCCACTTAACTTTATACTTTGGTCTGTCTGATGATGTCATTTTAAATATTAAATGATTGATAATTTTATCAGTTACTGAGGACTTGAGTTGACTTTTTACCAAATTCTTTTTACTCGAGTAAAAACTTGTTCAAGTGGTGCTACTCTTACTTACTCTGGTTGTCTTTCTGCTGAATGTTGCATCTCTCTTCTCCTGCTGCCGACTAAATAAAGTCTAATTAGCAGAAAGCTGCTGGCCTGCTGACGGCCATCGGCTTCGTTACGGGTTTTCATTAACATCCATTTCCTCACCGCCTGCAGCCGGATGGGAAACTTTTTACCACTGCTGCCTCAGCAGGGCCGTTTCTTCAGCGCCGCCGTGGGACGGTGTGTTAATCAGGTGATGTATGTGTTCGGCCCGCAGGCTCACGCGCTGGAGCCCCAGCTGGAGCACACGCTGCTGGATCTGGCCTGTTTGTGTAAAACGGTCATCTGCTGTCGGGTCACGCCGATGCAGAAAGCTCAGGTGGTGGAGCTGGTGAAGAGGCACAAGATGGCCGTCACGCTGGCCGTGGGGGACGGCGCCAACGACGTCAGCATGATCAAAAGTGAGTAAAGGCCGGTGCCGATGGTCCAAAATTAAAACTTTTGTTTTGACCTTCTCGCTTTGTTTTCTGAAAAATACAGGAGAGGATTATTAAGAATCTGACTTTAATCTCAGGTTTTTTTTACTTTAATCTCTGAATTTTGACTGTTTTGATTTTAAGCTTTGGAGATCAAAAGTCAGAATTCTTAAAAAACATTTTCCCATATTTTAAGTGAAATAATCTGCCAGTGGAACTAGTATTTTTTCATCAGTATTAAGGAGTTGTTGATTTAAAACAAGCTCCTAAATCTTGCTAAAAAAAGTTACTATTAAGTTACAGTAATTTTGTCTTATTTCAAGTGCACTATGATATTTGTACTAAAATTAGACCAAAATTACTTGGTAAGATTTTATGTTTTTGCAGTGTCTGATAATTCATTATTCATATTTCACTAAAACCAGGCAAACCAATCAAACTACAAACCAACAGACAATTAATAAAACAACGTCTTTGCTTTTATTAATAATTAGTGAAAATGTGCAAACATTTTATGACTTGAACATGTTATAATCTCATTATGTGTTCCAACGGTTTTATTAAAAGCAGTCCTACATTGTGTGTCCCCAGTTGTAGGAGTGAGCTTTTTAATCCTAAATATTGCCTTTAATATGTGTGATATTCCACGTTATGACCCACATTATGCTTTTCCTTGTGCTGCGTCAGCCGCCCACATCGGCGTGGGCATCAGCGGACAGGAGGGGATGCAAGCTGTTCTGGCCTCAGATTACTCCTTCGCTCAGTTTCGGTACCTGCAGAGGCTGCTGCTGGTGCACGGGCGCTGGTCCTACTTCCGAATGTGTAACTTCCTGGCCTACTTCTTCTACAAGAACTTTGCCTTCACACTGGTCCACTTCTGGTACGGCTTCTTCTGTGGTTTCTCAGCACAGGTGAGAAAACTGCCGTTTACATCAAAATATATGACCAGTTTTATTTAAAAAAATTTATTTAATCTCCTTTTTCCCTCAGACTGTGTATGACCAGTGGTTCATAACCCTCTTCAATATTGTTTATACATCGCTACCAGTTCTGGCAATGGGACTTTTTGATCAGGTATTTTTAGAAAACATGGAATAAATAATAAACATAAACTTCCATATGATAGTATCCTACTGTAATGGAAGATAAATACATTTTACAGTGGTTTCCATACAAGTTGAAGGTGCTGTATATCTTAAGGCAGGGATGTCCAAATGTGGGCCGGGGGTCACTGTTGGACAACGGTTCTTGTTGCTGAAAATATAATCAACTTGAGAAATGTTTTCTTTTTTTATTTGGCAAACTTGTAGAACTCCTTTTGTTTAGTTTGTTTAGAAAATACAAACTGCTAATTTAATTAAAACATTGTTAATTTCGCTGGTAAAAATAAAAAGGAGATTTTTTTTCTGCATTTTTAATGAAAAGGAAAGGTATTGAAATGTTCTGGTTCCTAGAGTACTTGCAGTTTGACATTTTTGGCCTTCATGCCAAAAAGTTTGGACACCCCTGGCTTAAGCTGCGCCTTTTTGAATTAAAAAAAATTATGTCCACAGTTTGTCAACTTCCTAATTCTTCTAAAACTTTTGTCTTTTCAAGACACTGTCAGGCCATCCAGGTGAATATTGGGTTATGCTGCCCTGTTTTACTGTTTTAAATAACAAACCTCCTTGATATTTAAAATATATAACCTCACCACAATAAATGTAACTAATCTGAACCCATATGCTACAACTAATACTAATTTACTCACTATGTGTTATCTCCAACTAACCATTTGTCTTGCTAACCCTGTAGGTATTAGACTGTAGTAATCAGGAACTGCTTAACTTATCTAATTACCAACTTATTTCTGCCAGGACGTCAACGACCAGAACAGCCTTCGCTACCCGAGCCTTTACAAACCGGGCCAACAGAACCTGCTCTTCAACAAACGGCAGTTCTTCCTCTGCACGCTGCAAGGCATGGTGACATCCTTCCTGCTTTTCTTTATTCCCTACGGAGCGTTCTCCGTCATGCTGAAGGACGACGGCTCCGACTTCTCCGACCAGCAGGCGTTTGCTGTCACCATAGCAACGACATTAGTCATTGTTGTGAGTGTTCAGGTGAGTCTCTGTTAGTGTTATAATAATAACCATCACTGTACATTAAAGGGGATTTTGCACATTTTTATATTTCCATTTGGATTTCTACTCCTTCTACAAATGGCCCAATTAGAAAAAACACCCAGCTGTTTTTGAGCAATAATTTAATGTTTTTTGGTGTCTGAAAAATAAGCCGTTTCAAAAGCCTTCCAAATGTAACTTCACATATCAGGACCTAGCAACCCCAGCCCGTTATCTAGCAACCCCAGTGGAGTTCCGCCCGTCACCTAGCAGCGTCCCAAACAGAGCTCCGGTCCATCCTGTTTGGCAGTCCTGCTGCTGGAAAAGTTGGACTTACCATCTACCATAACTTCTTTGAAGAATTTTCCCTTTGGGATCAATAAAGTATTTTCAAATTATATTGAACTGAATCTGTTGGCAGCCATTTTCATGTGTGAGTGTAACTGTTGAGTTGGCCAGAAGCAACTTATTTGGATTTAAAGTGACAAGAGGCCCTAAAGCAGCTCAAAATAGGCCAACTGAGCAGGCTAAAATCTCACTATTTAAGAAAAAATGTTTTGTATCGCTCATAGATCTATCCTAACCTCTTAAATGTGTGATGTCTTTGTTATTAGATTGGACTGGATACACACTACTGGACCGCAGTCAATCATCTGTTCATGTGGGGCAGCCTGATCGTGTATTTTGCCATTCTGTTTGCAATGCAAAGTGACGGCCTGTTTGGCATCTTTCCGAGTAATTTCCCATTTATTGGTGAGTTTGGCTCAATACGATTAAAAACAAAAGACTGGTGGAAACGAAGCAGAAGGAATTTCATATTGCTGTTTTTCCACAGGCACGGCTCGTAACTGTCTCTCGGAGAAGAGCGTGTGGTTGGTCATCCTGCTCACCACTGTGGTGTGCATTTTGCCTGGCTTAGTCGTGAGCTTCCTGAGAGTCGACCTCTTCCCAACTCTAACAGACAAGGTGCAGGAACAGTGAGGGTTTCTACACAGTCAGTATAGAATATGCTGTAAAATCTGACCATCTTAGGGGAATTAAGAGATCGCTGGTTTGTCTTCACAGGTTCGTCATTTGCAGCAGTCCAGAAAGAAACAAAGGCCTCAGGAACAGAACCTGAGGCGAGTCCGCCGGACCAGTTCCCGCCGCTCTGCCTACGCCTTCTCCCACCAGCAAGGCTATGGAGAGCTGATCACCTCAGGCAAAAACATGAGAGTGAGCACACTATCCTCCACTCACTCCCTGGAAAGAATAGCACAGAGCTCCAGCTGGATAGAAAATATACTGAAGAGGAAGAACGAAGTCTCAGCAGAACCAGCAGAGAGCCATAAAGCAGACAGGCTGAAGTAACACGAAAGGATTCAAGTGCCTAACCAGAGTATTAGCACCCATTTCAACTTCTCATATTTTTGTTATGTTACAAGTACAAACTTTAATTTTAGTAGGATTTTATATTGTTGGCCAAAAGCCAAGGTGGAAGGAAATTTATATGCGTCATTATTAAAACGTTTTACAAATAAAAGTCTGGAACAGTTTGGCATGTATTTCTATACAGTCAACACCATAGATTATAACCTTTTGTTGCAATCACAGGTCCAAGTCTTTTGGAGCATATTACTACCAGCCTTGAGATTGAAATTTTTGACTGTTGTTCCTTGCAAAATAATTGAAGTGGACTGAGAGCATCAATCCAATAGACAGTTCTAACATACGAGCATGCTTTCATTTAAGATATTACATTGTTTTTCTAAAGGTTTTCCTGAAGTTGAGTTGAGTAGAAAGGGATCACATAGTAGATCAAAAACTGTAGAAATGTTACATGAAATTCATAAAGGATGCATTTTTGTGTGCTTAACTACATACTGTTAGACTACAAAATTCAAGTGTATTATGTACGCTTGTGTTTTTCCAAAATCCTGTAAGTTTGTTTTGTAATTTCTGGAGTATTTTGACTTGTTGATTGGATGAAAGCGATTTGTCTGGCAGTAGGGTTCATTTCTATACGGTTTAGGTTTTGATTATAGCTGTTTGGAGTGAAAAAGTTATGACATTTTTTGGCCTTCTTGGTGTTCCGTACATGAAGAGCAGGAGCGTCATAGTGGACCACATTTAGCAACTAAGTGTGAGATATACACTCAACAGCGCCGGTTATTGCTTACATACGTAATCCTTCTTTCTTTGCCTCAGGTCCAGCAGGTTGACTTCACAACAAACACACTCAGGTTCACCGTATTTACTCTAACAAAAGAGAAAATAAAGTTGGTGGTTAATCTCAGTCCAGCAGCTTCTGAGCCTATAGATAAAATAAAATAAATTACCCTTAACAAACTAATGGTTCTCAGTGAGGAGCTGACAGCAGATAACAGTAATAGAATTAAACACAGTCAAAATGCACATTACTTATGGTAATGACAGTCAAAAAACATACAAAATATGGCAAAATTGTACATTAAACCCTGTATGTGACTAAATTAGTCTAAAATATGTGTTAAAATTGAATACTTGCAGAGAAAAAAGCAGAGCTGAACCTAATAAATACCGCAGTTACAGAACGTCAACAGAAAAAAAAAAGGGTGCCAAACTGTCAGTTACCGGTTGCCATGGTAACCACCAACCGTCACTCTGGCTGGGCTGGGCAATATGGACTTAAAGTTACATCACAATATTATGTGGTACTATTCCAATAATGATAAAAGTGATCATAAAAACTCTTTCTTAGTTATTTCTTATCTAACTGTAGCACAATGACCTGACCATGGCAGAGAAATTATAGCGCCACAAATGCAAATAATGCTCTTAAAAAACAATATCAGTTTTTTAATATGCTTCTTTAGGACATCAATCAAGAGCTGTTGCCTTGCAGCAAGAAGGTTCTGGGTTCGATTCCCAGCCCGGGTCTTTCTGCATGGAGTTTGCATGTTCTCCCTGTGCATGTGTGGGTTTTCTCCGGGTACTCCGGTTTCCTCCCACAGTCCAAAAACATTGGCCTCTCCAAATTGCCCCTAGGTGTGAGTGTGTGTTTGCATGGTTGTGTGTTTCTGTGTTGCCCTGCGACAGACTGGCGACCTGTCCAGGATGACCGCCTCTCACCCGGAACGTTAGCTGGAGAGGCACCAGCACCTCCTGACCCCACTGAGGGACAAGGGTGTAAAGAAGATGGATGGATGGACGGATGGATGGAGGACATGAATCACATAAAGGAGTGTGATTTGTATCTCTAAACTACACACAGTAACTGCATTTAATTATATATTTAAATGTATTGATATTTACTGGTATTATAATTGAACAAACAGTGGAGAAAACAGTGAAAATAACAATCCTGACAGTTTTGAGAGATTTTAAACATTACCTGGAATTTATGGTGATGACAATAAATCAGAATTCTCATCATGAAAAAAATTATCACGATAAATGATAAACGATACAATGGCTCTTTTTATCTTTTAAGTTTTGGAGTCCTTGCTCTTACAACATATACCTCTATTAATTACACATTAGTTAACTCTGTTAACTAATTATGTAATTTCTGGATCAAATTAAAAGTGGCCACAATATTTTCTTATGTTTCTCGTTCACATGAAATACATTTAAGTTTGTTGTTGTAATGTAAGAAAATGTAAAAAAAAAAAATCCAAAAGGTTTGAATACTGCAGTGACATACTTTATATTTGCATGGATCTGACAAACCAAGCACAAACTGAGTTTTTTTTATTATTTGGGTAAATTGAAGCTCAAATGGTTACAAAGCATACCTCATTTTTTAGTACTGTGAATCGTGTCAAGGGTTTGGTGAAACCAGAAAGTCTGGGGGAATTTCTGGGTCCCTGCACAATCTGGAATTTGAGTTTAGTATTTTCCAGATCTGGACAAGAATTAAAAAAAATAAATAATAGAGAAAAATAGTATGACGTATTGTTGCTTCCTTGTGTCCTACCTTCTTTCTTCATTTTTTAAAATCCATCCTTGGTTTGTTCCTTATTTGTTCTTTTAGTTCTTTGTTCCTGTTTTACCATATGTGGAAGAGTAAAAAAGAAATTAACACCATAATTCCCAGCCCCTCAATATTAAAAAATAGTTTTGATTAGTTTAGTGAATTAAACAGCCCAGAAGGCAAAACCCATATAGAGGTTTTCACAAATTGAAACTTGTCTTAAAAAAATAATATTGCCAGGTTATGATTTTCCTTTTGATTAAACTTTTTTCTACTTTATTTATTCTTAAAGTGCAGCAGAAATGTATACACTACAAATGCAAAACATTTTCTGAGTTTGGTTTTATTTTTGGGTGGAAAATCATTTGACATCATCTCCCAGATTAATTTAAAAAATAATTAAAAAAAATACATATCACACTTACAGATGGATATTTTGCCCATATGTAACCATTTGTAGAAAAGAAAAAAGAAATTAGCACCATAATTTCCAGTTGTTTTTTTTTAAATTACAGTTTCCATTCATTTTATTTTAGGTTTAGCGAATTGAACTGTGTGTTTTTATTCTTTTGCCTTTTAATTAAAGTTGTTTATACATTACTTATCCCTTAATAAAGTGCATCAGTATTTTATACACTACAAATACAGAGTTTATTTTACAGCTTGATTTTATTTTTGGGTACAAAATCATCTGACATCATCTCCCAGATTAATTTTTAGAAAATATCACAAAAGTGTATATTTGGCCCTTATCTGTAGAAAAGCAAAAAAAAAAAAATTAGCATCCTAATTTCCACCTCCTGAATGTAAAATAAAAATTACAGTTTGCATTTGTTGTAGTTGATTTGTTTGCAAAATAAACAAGTAAACATCGGTTGTATAATTCACTCCTCCAGTAGGACTGCAGCTCCGCCCGCCGGCTTCGTCACAAACAGACTTTGTTTCTCCATGGCCGCTCTGCGCGGGTCCGGCGTGTAGTAAGCATCTCTGACGGCTCGGAGGAAAGACGCCGCCTTCTCGCTGGTAACCATGGAAACGGCACAGCCTCCCCAGCCCGCTCCGGTCAACCTGGAGCCGACGGCTCCCGACTTCCTGCAACCAGAAGAAACAACGAAGAGTTGGTACTACGGCGAAGCTTTCAGCGCCATTAATCTTTATGAAAAATCAATGTGAGAGAGATACTGTTTTATTGAACTGAAAGAGGTTTTACTGAGTCAGTCGCTTGCAGTGGTAAAAGCTGAAATCAATAGCTGGACCTGTGTGTGTGTGTGTGTGTGTGTGTGTGTGTGTGAGTGATGGCAAATTGATCATGCTAGCTGTAAAACACAGGGCAGTAAAAATAAAAATGCACACTTACGATTTTTGTAAAAGGAACTAGGTATACAGTAACTCAGTAAATTACAATAAAGTTTGCCTTTTTTGTTCATGAAGTCAAAAAGAAAAACTGATATTGATTACACACAGTTTCAAAGTTTGACCACAAGGTGGCACTAGAGGTACATGAGTTCAGCTGAAGGAGTTTATTTGTTGCTTAGTTTACAGATTATTTTTAGGAAGTCTTCAAACTCCTAAATGACACTAAGGACAAAGTTTTTTAATGCTGTGTCCTACAATAGGGACAGAAAACTAAAAGAAGGGAATTCTGGCATTTTTCCCTCAAAATTCTGATTTTAACCAGAGAATTCTGACTTTTGATGTCAGAAAATTAATGTCAAACTTTTGAAATTTAAGACAGAATCTTTTTTAATAATCCATATGTGTTGCCCCAAATCTCTATGCAATAAATCAGATATGAAAAATCAAAAGCATATGATTATTCTATATATTTATTTAGAAGTCCAATAGATTCAGAGTTTTCGTTTTATGATCCAAAACAACCCCTAAAAATTGAACTTCATTTACTAGAATCATCTATAGACATTATAATAGAATCAAATATTTTTCAGCTACCAAATTCATGAATTTTTATTTTATTCCAGTTTATTTATTTAAAAATCTCTTTTTGTGTTGGTTTGTCTTGCTGTACTCACAGACAGATGTCCACCAGCCGGTCCAGTTCTGGGCAGCTGCACTCGTACTGGTCTCTGCAGCTCGCATGGCTCTGGTTCATCAGCTCTCCCAGCAGCGCTATGGATCCTGCAGCTCCAGCGTCGCAAATGCTTTTAAACCTCATCACGCGTTCAGCTTCACCGTACACATGCTTGGCTCGCTGGTGAAGCTTGAAGTTTGTTACTGAGAAACAAATAGAAAAAAAAAACAACTTAAAATTAATCATTTTAATGGTCTGATTTAGAAAAATCCACAGTTTTGTGGGGTTAAATATAATTTTCCAATTTTTTTAATATACAGAACAAACTGTGATATTGCGTCATTTTAAGTGTGACCCAACTTAATTGTTGTTTAATATTGAAAATAGGGGTGGGCAATATCATAATGAATTCAATTTCCGATTTTAATCACATTTTCTCAATGAAAAATCTTCAGAATCAGACATTTTGATTAATTGACAAAATAATTGATTACTAAAATAATCACTAACTGCAGCCCTAAATGGCTGATTTGTGAGCAACATTACTGGATACTGGTTGCTTCAATTATACCAAAGATGTTTGACTAAATCGGGTGACTTTACTCCAGATTGTGCAGATGTGTTCAGTTACCCACCATGCTGAGTGTTAGCGCTCAGCAGCTCTGTGCACATCTGCTCGGTGGAGATGCCCAGAACTTTACATATCTCCTCACAACTGTACGGCTCGGGATGCAGCACCTCGTCCACCAGGGCCAGCATCTCCTCCAGGGAGGCCTTCAGCTCCGTCTGAACCTGAGAAAGCTTCATCAACCTGCTTGGATCCAGACCTCGAGCCTTCGCCAACATCTGCGCCAAACATTTAACATACCATGAAGTTGTGTAAACTAGGGATGTAAGCAAGCAATCAAATAACTATTAATTATTTATTAGATTTTTTTTTTTTCATTCGATTAACTAATAATGTCCGCTAGACATTCTTTCAGCGTTGCAGTTTAGCCGCCATCCAGCAGAGGGCGCCGCTGGTCATCCTTAAGCGGATCCCTTGCTACAGAATTAAAGATGGCGGCGACCATGCCGTAACTGGAAAGGGAAACGGTCGAAAACAGTCTGCTGTTGAACGCTAACTGCGCTTTAAGCAGTTCTGTTTTGAAATATAAACACCTGCCAAGCTTCTTTAGTTGTCAACTTAAGAATAGCGGTCATTCAGTCGAGCTGCATGACGGAACAGCGTCAGCTTTTCGACCAATAGTTAATGATTTGCTATGAACCGATAGCTCAGAAAAATTGCAAAAATAATGGCAAATGACGTAAGGAATATAAGCGCGGTTTATTTTGAGGGCTTTCTAAGTGCAATAATGTGAGAAAAACACTTTTGTGTTAGCATTTAGCAAAGCTAACACAGAAAGTTAACATATAATAATGTGCTTCTTTTTGAAAAATGTAGTTCTTCATGTTATGGAAAGTTAGTCGGTCCAGTTGATACAAGAGTAGCCACTTTTAAAGTAGCTAATCGATAGATGAGAGCAATCAACTTCAGATTAACTCAGTAATCGATAACTTGCATCCCTGGTAGGTTGTTACTATATTAGATCAGTGTTTCCCAATCTAAAATGCATATTTTAGATTTTTCCCTGCTTCCACACACCCCATTCAGAGTATTCAGCCTGTTGACCAGACATCAACTGAAACCATGTGTGCTGAAGCAGGGAAATGCCTAAAATACTGTAAGATTACAAATTCAGGATGAAAGAATAAGTCGCAATGCTTTTTTCAGCTTGTTTCAGCTTCAGATGCACCTTTGTTGCAATCCGACATTCCACCACCCGGATGTTGTAGTGAGAAGAAGCAGCTTTGTTCATCTCAACACAGCAGTTGGAGATCACGAACACGGCCCCGTCTGGGAGCTGGACATCGGTGGCCCTCAGAGGCTGGAACTCTATCAGCTTCGCCTGATAAGTGGTTGAAATTCTGTCATTTCAATAAACATTAACCATCTGAATGTAGAAACATCGCAGTGGTGGGGAAAAAAACAGCTTCATACAGTTCCTTTCTCTGCCAGGAATGAAATGGACTGGTCCATGCCTCCTCCCTCTGTCCCGATGTAGCGCTCACTTTTGGTGCATATCTCAGCCAGATCCACCTTTAGGGGAGATTACAGAGGACTAAAACAGAGTAAAGAAGCAATAAACACTCATAAACGCTCCACAAAATACTTCCTTACATTGAGGAATGGAAAGGCAAGCGCACAAAGGGATTGTCTTAATTTGATGGATAATTTTCTTGGGTTTTTGCCCCCCACTTAAGAACTTCTTTGCCCCAGCATTCATAGCTTTTGAAATTTTGATTTCTGATTTTTTATTTATTTTTTTTGCATTAAACTACAAATTTAATATATTTTATTGGGAATTTGTTGGCAGGAACAACACAAAGCACTGGAAAATGATAAATTATCCCAGTTAATGCGACGATAAATGATAATATTGTTGTTTTGAGAACATTTTCAAACTAAAGCAAGTATTTTTTTGTTTTGTTTTGTTTTTACCTTAGAAAGAGATTTCTGGTTCGCCTCCATCGTTAAGAGGCCAGAACAGCAAACTAAGGCACTTGAACTGGACAGACCAGAACTGGGAGGAATGGTTCCATCAACAACACAAGACATTCCAGCTAGACGACTGATCCCAAACTTCTCCTGGAGAAAATAAAATCAGATCAAGATAAAATACTGTAGGATAGTGAAAGAACATTACATTTAATAACTACACAATACAGTTAAAAAAGAAAGTTTACAGAATAAATTTTCTTCTCACTGTCTGAAGTTAAAGCCGATCAAACTTTCTTTGTTTCAGGTCAGTTAGAATAATCAAACTTATTTCTATTTAGCAAATATAAATTATATAAAATAGGGTAAAAATAGATCTAGAAGTGCGCCTCCATTTAACCAGAAGTTTTCAAAGCCATGAAAGCATCATTGATCATTGCATAAAAGAAATAACAAGCATTCTGTATATAAAATTCTGGTTTTAGTGATGAATCTTACAAATTATTTCTCTCATTATTTTGTCATTTAGCAAATAGAAATAATTTTGCTAATTCTAACTGACCTAAAACAAGAGAAGTTTAACGTCAGCCATTGAAAAAAGAAGATGTATGCCTTTTTTATTCAACTGTTTTTGCTTTAAATCGTATTTATTATAGCCACAGTTTTACCTGGATACCTTTGACTCCACAGAGAAAATAATAATACCACTGTGGATTTTCTCTGTCTATGACGATGTCCTCTGAGCAGGACACTTTAAAATCCCTGCAAATAAACAAAAAGCCTTTAAAAAACATAAAGCAACACCGATATTTTTGAAAACCCTTAATTAAAGTTGCAAAAATATAAAATAAAATTGTTGCCGTCTTACTGGTACTGAGGATTTGTGTTTGCCAGCTGGATCGTTCCGGAGTTGTTCACAGACACGGCGGCCAGGATGTTCTGCTCGATGGCCATCGGCAGGACTGAGTATCCACAGTAGTCAATGTGTTCGCCTGGTGAAAAACAATAACTTACAATTAATCTGAAATAATTCAATTGTTTTGGAACTTCTGGTTCCATATTTTAGCTACTCGAGTTCTATAATACTAGAAATACCCCTATCTAAAATCTCTGATTAGTTATCCAAAGTATTTAGGTTAAATGTCTTTAAGGTTTTAACTTTTTACTTTTGTGTCAGACTAAAACTGCTTCGACAATTGTAACCAATTTAATCGACTTAGTAAACAGAGTCCAACTTTGTCTCATTCAATTTAATTATAAATCCAATGTTTCATTGAAAAATTGTTCTAGAAAGTATTTATTACATGTCATACATTTATATTTTTATTTCGTAAAAAGTAAAATAAAATTCACTCATATATTTGACTTTCCACTTCATAGTTATGTACCATTACATGTTATGTTAAATAAAAATCAAATGAACAAATTAAATGTACAACAAATAAAAAAATACTGGGAGTACCGTATTAGTACTTTCATAATGTATAGAAAAACCTCAGCAGTTTAACATGTTAAATGTGGTTTAATGGGTTTAGACAACCTCATTTAGTGACACAGAACAATCTGAATATAAAAAAGGGAACAAAATTGACATGTAGTAAAACTTTAAGGTGGTCAAAGTCTTAAATGACCTTTTAAGTTATTAAATTACCTATTAGATTTACCCTTCCAGGTGCACATGCATAGAAGAGAGGAGATTCTCCAAACTTTGCTTCAAAATGATCCTTCAAGTTTTTCAGCCTGTGCATGAAGAAAATAAAAAAAAATTGGTAAGCATGCATTGCTCATTTCAACACCGGACAATCGGTCCCATTCATTGCTTCTCACCTTTCATTGGAAGTTATCTCAATCTTCAGTTTGGGTGGATTAGATGCCATGTTTACTTGATCAGAGATTACTTGGTTTATAATCAGTTTCTTGTCGAAGTTCTCACTCACACAGCAGCCTGACTGCTGTCAGCTGACTGTCCCACAGAAATCCCGGATATGAAACCGCTGACCTCCGATATGCTGAAGCCACATTTACTCATTCCATTTAGCTGCTGTGTGATTAGGGAGCTGACTCAGGAACAGCTGCAGAGCCAAGACGCGGAAATGGAAAGAGAAATGACCTACACTGGCCACCGTAGAAAGCGAAGCGACTTCAAACTGGACATTTCAGCATTATTTTATTAATAACCTCCAGTCTGAAGTAATTTCTGAAAGAATAATGAGTAAGTATTCCTAGTATACAGGTTATAACTTTGGCGAGCCCAATAAAGACTATAATTCAAGATTATTTTAGGCCAAATATTTTTAGTTTTATGATTTATTTGAGTTTGTTACTTACTACTGATCATAAGAAAAGAAAATATCTGTTATCTAAAAAAACATGGAATGATAAAATAAAACTATTCGCTCTCGGAGCGTGTATGGAGCCAACTATCAGTACAACATACCAAGAACTACCCTACCCATAATTCCAGTAAAGCTGTTACTATGGAGACGTTGCTAACCTAGACTATTCCCGGAATTAGAAAGAGAACAAAAACATTTCTGGCGTGTCTGTTCGACTAAGTGGACGGAATTTTAATGACTAAACCAGTGAAATAACAGTATTTATGCTTCCTCATGAAACTGCATAAAGTTTTTGGGCAGCATTTTTCTTTTTTCCTGTTTACATCCGCGAGGGTTTGGCGCTGCTAATGCGCGCGAGTTTTCAAAGAGGGGGAGTCGACGTCACGCGTATGTTCAACAAGCTAGTTAGCTGGCTAACTTCTGTTAGCTTCTGATTTTAGAGTTTACTCCCCGGAGAACTGCTCGGAAAGTTTTGTTAAACTCTGCACTAGCAAAAATAATCGCCGTCTACAGATACCGTTCTATGTGAAAAGGTTTTATGCTTTTGTTAATGTAAAAAAGCAACTAAGTTTTTTTTAAATCGCTGCTTTATAATGTAAACAGCAGCATGCTCAACACTCAGCACTCTACAACATCTTGGATGAGCTACTAAAAGGAACTTCCAAGTTTTTTACCCCTTCCACTTGGTAAGTTATTAATATACATATCTGCTTGTGACAACAAAAATTCAATTTAACATACATTTTACTTATCTTTTAAGTTAACGCCTGACTACACTGCTGCAGCGTACCGAGCTGACCAGACTGTTTACTCTTCTTTCCAAGCAGGCAGTGCAACATGTCCATTGATTTTGACAGCGCTGCCCTTCAGACTCAACATGAGGAAGATGAATACGACCAGGAGGACTACGCCAGAGAACAAGAGGTGCAAAACATAGCATGTCACAGTGTTAAAGGACCTATTTTCCTCAGCTTAATATTCGGCTCTTTCTACCATGGCTATTTATTTGGATCTACAAATTTAAATACATACGATAACTGCATCTAATTGTTTTTTTTTTTTTAATTCCGTCTTAATGACATTAAATGACTATACATTTCCAGGTTTAGGTCAGTTAGCAGCATCAGTATAAAAGTTCATATCAAAAAAGTTTTTAACATGTTAAAAACAAGATTAACAATAATAGCAATAATAATAATAATAATAATAATAATATACTACTATAACAGAAAAATACTGCTGTTATTAGAAATAAAAATATTGGATTCTGCAACTGAGTCGGATCACTTTTTATTTGGTCATAATGGCTACCATTACATCCGGAGAAATTGGGTGGAAACTATAAAGGTTTATAGCACCGTTCCTGCTTGAAGTACGGAGTTGGCAACATCGTTGCTTTGGGCAAGAGAGACTGG
This sequence comes from Poecilia mexicana, assembly GCF_051168715.1. NCBI lineage: Eukaryota > Metazoa > Chordata > Actinopteri > Cyprinodontiformes > Poeciliidae > Poecilia > Poecilia mexicana. Next base: position 9,603,402 of record NW_028263375.1, read on the forward strand.
TAGACTTTCTAAAACAGATGGTGTTGTATGGAAAAGACGATGCTGAAGCGGTATTCAAGATATCAGTCAGTAACTCAAGCTTGGCAACAAATCGGTCTTACAAATTGGCATTGATCAAAAGCATACAGCCAAGATAGAAAGGAGTTGAAGAATAACAAAATTAATGTTTTGGATTGGCTACTCTCAGTCGCATAGAAAAAAAAAAACATTACTAGAGGTGAAAAGGTGGGTGAAAGTAAAATAGCCTGGAAATCTATGGGATCATAAAAAAAATGGCGTCAAACTAATGTACGAAGCTTTTGGAGCCATCTGTCTGTCTGTCCACTGTAAATATACTTCAATGTTTTTCAAACACAAAGGTCAGCCTACTATAAAGTATTTCTATGTGCTTTACAGTAAATGTACTCCACATGTTGTTGAAGCTTCTTTTACATGAATTACTGCATCTGTGCAGCCGGTCCAGTCACCATGTGGCTCTGCTGAGGTGTTAAGGAAGTCTGGGTTGCTTTTATGATGGTTTTCAGTTAATCTGCATCATTGGGTCTGCTGTCATCCAGTCAAACACACTGGTATCATCAACACCTTTGATTTTGGCAGTGTGAGAAGGCTGTCCTGGTACATAAAACTGAAGTGTATTGAGATAAAAAATTAGATAAAATTGTGCAAAGAACAATTAGAGAAAGTGAAAGTTGGCCTGTCATGATAAGAAATTTTGCTGGACAATAAATTGTCCCAGAAGTTATTGCAATAAACAATAATACTGCTGTTTTGAGACCATTTTCAAGTAATAAAATCTAATATAAGTAATATTTAACACTGGAACTGGAAAACATTTTAAATATACAAAATAAATCATAGAAACAACATCAGATTAAAAAATGAATTACCTATGTAGTCAAAATGTTCCTTCAAAAAAGTTTGAGGGAAAGTTTAGGCCAAAACACCAGACCACAGGCTTTTGTCCTCCAGTTTTTGGTAAGAGAGAAAAATGATAAATCATGCAAATAGAAATGATTGAGCTCATCTTTATTTATCATGCGATTAATTAATTGATTTATTGCTACCGGCCTAACAGGGAGAGCTGTCCACTGCTGTTGGATTGTGATTGTAAATGATAAATCTACCAGGTTGTTCTCTGCTGTTTGTAGACGCAGTAAAGTGTTCATTGTTTGAATGTCACAAATCACAGCCACCCTCTGACAGGCCCACCTCCACTTAGCTGTTCACACCCACAATCTGTTAGTCCATGTGTCTGAGCTATTATTGGCTCGGTGGAGAGGCCTCCTTCCAGGTGTGTCCCGCTGAAACTCGCTCTGCCCTGCAGCCTCCCTACTTTCTCCTTCCTCTGAGTCGATTCGTTTCCACTCTTGACCCCATTTGAGCTCGAGTTAGGAGGGAAGAAATGTTGCTGAGCTGCTTGCTGATTAGATTTAAAACTAACTTCTTCCCTCCGAGTTCATTTTATTTTATCAATTCGTAGTAACCTACTTATTACACACAACTGGTCAAGGGGAACTCGTTTGCTGCCAGTAACTGGAATGTTTCTGCTCCAGTTAACCCTGCTATATGTTTTTTTTCTGAACAATGGAGGTCTTTGGGAGCGAAACGCAGTGATGTCACAGGAAGCCGATGACATGCCGGGCGCACTTTGAATGTTTCACACAGGAGGTCATCTCCGCAGATGTATTGGGATATGTTGGTGGTATAGATGGAAGCGGAGGATTTTTTATAGATGTGTAATTGTGGTGATATGGGTCCGTCGGTCGTGGACACAGTCGAGGATCTGAGGAATATTCAGGAATCTTTGTGGGAAGTAAGTCCAGCAGGTTCTGCTCGTTTCTGAAAGCCTGTTTACTAACACAAAACTTTCTCAGCTTTTTTTAAAGGTGCAAAAATGTATAAACAAGGCATTTTATTACTGATTCAAGTAAAAATGTACACATTTGAAAACTTCTGGTTAGTTAGTTGAACGACTATCATTTCAAAACAAATAAATTTTTTTAGTTTAGTTTCAGAATCTTCATAAAACATTTAGGAAGATCAGAAAATACCTTCTGTCACTTATGAGAAAACAAACAAAGTGCCGCCTCGCCTTGCTGCTTCTCACGTCGTCATTGATCGGCTCTCTGTGTTATTTCTTTACACTGTTAGTTTATAACTTTGTTGCTGAGCAACCTTGCTGACTAATCTCCATGTGTCGTGTCTCTGCAGCTGCACAAGCTGCTCACCGACTTACCAGATGACATGCTGGAAGACAGCAGAGACTCCTCCTCCCCTGAGCTGGAGTGCTCTACCTACAGCAATAAAAACACCGGCAGCAGGTAGCGCGTGTTTCTGTTCACCCATCAGTCCAGTCTGGAGACTTTAAGAAGTGGTTGAAAGTGATTTTGTTTTCTCTCAGCCCTCAGACGAAGTGGAACCAGGATTGGTCTGATCATTCGCATCCAACCTCTCACACACAGGTTGTCTTACTTTGTGTTTGTATTAAATCTACGACCGAAACGATTAATCGCGATGAATCAATTATTCAAATAATCGTCAAATCAGTAATTGATTACTTGTTAACAAACATTTTGCATTTAATATGGAGATATTTATAGATGTGTTCTACCCAAATCTCCTCAGGTCGCAGTTTTAGCTTCACCTGATTCAAATTCTATAAATAAAAATCTGCTATTAAGTACCTTTTGCTACCAAATTATGTCAATCATGTCAAGTCAAGAAAGAGCTGAGCTTTTCACATGTTGATGTTAGAAGTATTTGTTTTAGCTGCAGATTCATCCTGTGCTACAAATGATCAAACGTTCGCTGAAGCAAATCTGTTATTGCATTTTAGGCAATAAATGTTCATTTTGTTGTATAAAAAAAGGAACTAAATTATTTATTTGCTTCTTTTCTTGTATTTGTAATACTGTATGAAAAATACATAAGTGAACAAATTAAAAATCTGCCAGTTTTGCTATCTGATTAATCCATGACTAAAATAATTGTTGGTTGCAGCCCTAATTAGATCATTTCTGTCCAATATTCAAAGTAAATAAAAGAAAAACAGATCAGTAACACTGTTACTGTTTCTCTGAAGGCCTATGAAGTCGACTACAATCACGGCTCGCCTGATGGGTATGCGTACGAGGACGGACATGCTAACGGACACCTGCCTCACAGTCTGCCTCCCGGCTGGGACCAGGGTCGTCACTTTGCTCAGGAAAATCGAACAAACATGGACTCGGATGAATATGCAGAGACCGGGGATTATTCTGCAGAGTGTGACCCACGGTTGTTCCTTGACGGCACCAGAAGCAATCTGGATTATAACGGCGACGGAGGCTACAGGAGTCCGCAGTGCCAAGGCGACAACAACACCAGAAACCATTTCCAAGTGAGTTATCCACCTTTGTCTGGAGAAATCCTGAAGTTTTTGTTTTTAGTTCCATGTGCGTTAATAAACAGTTTTTCTTTGTGTTGATCCTCAGAAGTTAACCGCTGGACCAAGTGACCATGGCAACAATCAGTTCAAGGTCAATTTTAACCCTCAGCATCCAGCCCACCAGCCAAAACTGTTAAACCCTCATAGTGCTCAGCAAAAAGATCAATTTGAACAGCTGCAGAGGGAATTTCTTGATTCGACCCAACGTAAGTTTCAGTGATTTGTGTTTTGATGCTGCATTAAAGAACTGCTGGTTTTATTGTCTTGTTTTTTTCTTTTTGAAGTTTTAATGTTGGTGAAATGCTGAGGATTGAAAAGCCTTACAAACTAATAGCCTACCGTATTTTCTGGACTATAAGGCGACCTTAAGACCCTTTAATTTTATTTAAAAAAAAACGACAGATGCCTTACAATCCGGAGTATTTTAAAAATACTGCTTTTATTAAAACTGTGAATAATTTGGGGATTCAAATGTCTGTGGCGTTTCAGAAACTGCAGACAAGGAGCAGGTCGCGCAGCTGCAGGTGTTAAACAAAGCTCAGCAGAGGCAAATCGAAGACCTGGAGCGGAAACTGGAGGATTCACGCCGAAATATGAGATACATCGAGCATCAGTTTGCAATCGTCAAAGGTTAGTTTCACTCCGTTTGTCTGCACACTATGAAAATAACCACATACATGAGAGCCTGCTGTTATTTTTAACAGATGAAAAAGATGGCCTGGCGGTAAGTTTCAGGGAGTCGAGTCGATTGATTGAAGAAGCGAAGAAAGGAGAAACTCAGATGCAAAACAAACTGAAGGCTCTGGAGCAGCAGGTCCAGATCCTGAAAGAGAAAGACCAGGAGGTAAACGTTTCAACGACGCTGCTTCACCTCTTCATCCCGACTGCTTATTGCTTAGTTTATTTGCTAATCTTCCATCAACAATCATTAAACTGTACAACAATGTATTAGGATCATTGTAGATAGAAAAAAGGAGTACATTTTTGCCAAAAAAACTCTGAAATTTCAGAAATTTTCTTTAAAAAAATTCTGAGGTTCAAAATTGAAAATCTGCTTGAAAAAATTCAAAATTTAAAAATGTCTGAAGTTAATCTCAGAACTTTCTGAGATTAATTTTTGAGATTTTCTGAAAAAATCTAAAAAAAAAAAAAAAAAACCCCAATGAGATTTCAAGAAAATTTCTGAGCTTTTTTTGTTGTTGCAGAAATTAACTCCTTTTTTCTGCCTGCAGTGGCCCTAATATGCTGTCATAAAACTGATAATGTTGTCATTTAAAATTGCTTTATGTAGCATTTGTAAACTGCAGTTGAAAACAATACCTTCGATATGCAGAAATAATGCACATTAAGTAATTTAAGCTGATGTTCTTCCTTCCTTTGCTTTAAATATTCTGTCATTGAAATCATTTGGAGAATAAATCAGGTGTTGTGCTTAAAGCCGAAGCGTTTCGTGTTGCAGAACATGAAGAAGCTGAAGGTTGCTGACGCTGCAGTGGACAGCATGAAGCAGCAGATGCTGGAGCTTTGCCGCTCTGACACGCTGTCCAGAGCGCGGCAGCAGCACGACAGAGACCTCGCTGTCATGAAGGAGCAGCACGACGCGGCGCTGCTGGCTGTGCAGCAGAAACTCGACTCCACCTCCCAGGCTTTGAACGACCAGGTCAGTAATTTTATTTGGAACAATTTATTCATCAACGGTTTGTGCAGAAACATCATAAGTGTGGTTTTTGTGTTGCTCTTGTTTGCTTTCCTGCTTCTAGGTTGATGTTAGTCAGAAGTTGCAGCAGCAAGTTCAGCAGCTGGAGCGCCAGAGAGAAGAAGAGCAGCTGGAGAGAGCCAGAATCGTCAATTCTCTGAGCCAGCGCCTCGAAGAGAGTCAGCAACAATGTGCCAAGCTGCTGCAGACGAGTCAGTAACGAGTCCAGATATGTGCTGGGAAAAGTATTTACACCCTCACAGATTTCCTTCGTTTTCTTCTGAGACATTTTGCAGAAAATGTCTTGGATCGTCAAATACCTTTTGATATCAGACATAGATAACGTGTAAATACAAAATGAGGTTATCAAATTATGATTTTACTCATTAAGAAAAAGTCATTGCCCCACTTTCCTTGTTAAATTGTGATTTTGCTGTGATTTTTTATTTTTATTTCTTATGAAAACTGAGTTCAGTGTCAGTCGCCACATCCAGGCCCAATTACTGCCTGACTTCAACAAAACCCGTCTGACAGCATGAAGTAGGCTAGAAGACCTCTTAGACCAACACATCACGCTCTGATCCAGAGAAATTCAGAATCAAAGTTGAAATACACTGCAAAAACGCAAAATATAACTACACTGGAAATGAGACTAACTTCGAGGATTCAGACTAGTTCTATAGGCAGATAAATTAACCTGTAAACATGGGAAAAATGTTATAAACTAAATAATCTGCCAATAAAACAACACTTTGATCAATATTAAGGACATATTTACTTAAAACAAACTCCTTTATCTTGTTGAAACGTTACTTTTAACTTAGTTTGTCTTATTTCAAGTTTACTGAGACTAGACCAACAATTCTTGGTAAGATTTTGTGTTTTTGCAGTGTAATCGTTAACTAGATTATAAAGACTCCAAAAAAGGTAATTTGCTGAAAGAACCAGATGATTAAATGGAAAATCTGTAGAATGTGTAAATTTTTAATGGAACTAATTGATTAGTCGTCAGAAATAATCATTAGTTGCAGCCAAGTGAAGTTAATTCTGCAAAAAAAGAAATTTATACACACCAACTTGACTTATTGCTAGTTACTGGAAACATCAATGTTGTTCCCTGAACCATTAAAAATGAGTAAATACTTTGTCACAGTGCTGTATGTATTAAATATCAGGCATTTGCTGAACCTGATGTGGTTAGTTACTCTTTTGTTTTAGTTGTTCAGTAATTTTGCTTGTTTTTCTTCAGATTCTGTTCAGGAAATGAGTCAAATGCAGATCAAACTACAACAAGCTCAGTCAGCCAAGACACTGAGCGAAAACATAAACAAAGTTTTACAGGTTTGCTTTCCATTTACTTTATTTTCTTACTACTAAATTACTGTTAAATGTTCTCCAGAGACAGGGCTGTGCAAACCTGTCAACCTAAACCTGTTTTTGTTCACCTGAAAGGAGGACATGGCTGAACTGAAGGAGCAGATTACGCTGTATGAGTCTGCCCTGAAACACGGCGTTATAGCGTTTGACCTCAGTAACGACTGGGAGAACCAGCTGTCTGAATCCTGCATGGATCTGGGATTAAAGAAACCCGAAAGGAAGAACGGAACAGTTCACAGGTAGGCTGCGATCACTGGGATTTTACGCTGCCTCAGAGGTTAACACAGGGTTTCCTGAAACCCGTTAGAATTACTTGAATTTCAAGTAAAGTGCTTGATATTCAAACTGCAGTTTTGTAATAAACATTAGATGAAAAGCAAAATTAGGAAAACATAATTTACAGTTGAAACCTGGTATTTTTTTTTTTAACAAAAAAAGAGATTTTTTATGACTATCTGAAGTTAAATGAAACTAAACTTCACTTGTTTTAGATTAGTTAGAATTCCAAAATGATTTGTATTTACTAAATGCCAGAAAACCTATCAAAAAATTTGTTATATATATATATATATATATATATATATATATATATATATATATATATATATATATATATATATATATATATATATATATTAGGGCTGAAACGATTCCTCGAATGATTCGAGTACCTCGATTACTAAAATTCCTCGAGGAAAATTTACCTGCCTCGAAGCTTCGTTAATTTATGTTTTATTAGTTAGCGCACCGTGTTCCGGCCGGGGCTTCATTTGCATTGCGCGGAGCTCTCACTTCCGCCTCTGAGTTGTTGACAAAAGCTAAGTCTCAGCGGCATAAAGTCCAATCTTCAAGATTGGCCCGTGGGGATTTTATTGATTGATGATAATGCCCGACTTTTTATCGTTTTTGGGGAACCAATAAGCATCCTTAACATGACTGGGGAATGCCTGGAGTACGGCAGCATTTCTCCTCCGGGGCTGCTGGTTGAAACGAACGGCGGGAAGAGCGCTGAGGTGAGCGGATAGACTGAACAGGGCGGGCGGCTGAGTAGCTGATGCTTACCGTGTAAATGTAGCTTTACCGACGAACCGCACAATAAATTTCATATCCCGGTCTGAAGAAACGGGTGGCGGAGCGCATCGTACATGGCTGGTAGATGAGTTTCTGAGTGTGACCAGTGAAGGTGTAGTAAATATCCCGTATTGCTTCCCCCCGTGTTCGTCCCCCGGTATAACGGTTCGTCAGTCCGCTGGTCTATTTCCTCCCCTCCACCCCATGTTCGTTCATTCGCCCTCTCCTCCCACTCCAGGCGGCATTTCCCGTATTTTCAAACCCAAAGCGTGACAGGTTAGGTGGCAAGGTGAGTTTAATTAATCTATTAAACTCACTGAAGATGAATACATAAACTAAAAGCTGGATTGTAGACATTTTTTATAAGCATATTTGTGAGCCTGCCTCTTTGTTATTAAATTCAGTATAATTTCAGATTTTTCTATAACTTTTCTTCTGGTTAACTTAGAAAGTGAGCTATTATTGTTACAGGTTAGTTTTCTAAACTACAAAAAAGCAACTGTTAGGGATGCTCAAATATGAAAAATTGGACTGATATTGATATCTGATAGTAACACCGGTATTATGCCAGATTTACCAATATTTCATTTTATAATTTTTTTTATCCGATTACTCGATTAATCGTAAGAATAATCGATAGATTACTCGATTACTAAAATATTCGTTTACAACAGCCCTAATATATATATATATATATATATATATATATATATATATATATATATATATATATATAATATATATATATATATATATATATATAAATATATATATATATATATATATATATATATATATATATATATATATATATATATATATATATATATATATATAGCAACTTTTTGTGTATTTAATTTGAGCATGAAGGTCATTTAGCTTTGTTTGTTTCAATGTATTGAATATTTATTGATCTGTGTAATTGAAGTAAAGGCTTGGCTTAGGGCTGGAAGATAAATTAATAACAATATATATCACAATGGATACGCGATCAATATCAGTAGACAGAATATTCAATATATAGAGAACCACACAGCATTGTGGGAAATGTAGGCAGAGGAAATCCTTTAGCTGCCCATTTTGGTGGAATCAACTGACTCTCTCATTCTTTGGTTACCTAGCAACTCGGTCATTCTTTGGTTACCTAGTAACTGCCACAGCAGCAGTTTAAGGTTCCTTCACTGGTCCTCAAAACTGCTTAAAAATAATAAACAACAGTGTGGAGTGAAAACTGTGGACAAAACAGGAAAAGTCACACCACCAGTTTGGCAGTAATTCAGTAATTCATTTAAAACAAAAACTTAATAAATAATTATCAATATCGGCCAGCATTAGGTTGGCTTATATTTTATACATAAAACAGTTATTAAAATCGGGGAACTGTTTTTATTAAATTAGTGTTTTGTCACATGTGTTTAAGAAACATTTAAAAAACATTAAACTTTGTTATATTTTAATTTACCTTGTCGAATGGTGAATACTATCACAAGACTTTATTAATAAGAGTAAAAAATGATGTCACAGTGAATTCAAACGGTCTATTTTTTAGTTAAATTATGTTGTTTTTATCTCTAAGTGTGGTGCTGGAACAGTTTGAAAACTTACCTTGAAGAATTCTTAAATTTTACTGTTGAAAAGTGAACGAACCTGCAGACGTAACATCAGATCTCTTCCGCTGGTACTCATGAAACTTACAGTTCTCCCTTTGACTCTTCAGCACCACCATGAATCACCTGTCCGACTCCAAGCTGCCCAAGGAGGAAGTGTTGAGGCTGCTGCGTGTGGAAATGCAGCGCTGCCTGGGGTGTTTAAAGGGGAAGAGGCAGAAGATCAACCAGCTGCAGGAGGAGCTGCGGCTCGCTCAGGGGCGAGTCGGGGAGCTGGAGGCCCAGCTGGAGGAGGCCAAGCTCTGCTCTGCAGTAAGGGCTCCCCCTGGTGGACGCTTTTAAAGATTAACTTACATTTACCAGCTTGTGATCCTGTATTGACCTCAGTCAGTGTATTTCAAAGAGATTTTACATGATAGACCAACAGAGTCGTGCATAACAGTGAAGTGGAATGGAAGCAGTTGTTTTATCCTATTATTTGGTTTTTTTTACAATGTTTGTATCTAGTCTCTCTGAGTCTGTACATTTGAACAAAATTGGTCTTCATAAAATGGCTGGATGAGATCAGAGCAAATCTAAAGAGACCAGACTGCAAACTTTTGAAATCAAGTTTTTGATAGAAAGAGAGAAAAGAGAAAAATGATCAATCAGGCAAATGGAAATCAATGAGTTAATTGTAATTATTATTTGCGACTAGACAAAAGTTAATTTGTAGCAAAAAGGCCTTTTGGGATTGAAACGGTTCCTGATTCCTGGTTTATCTCATGAAAAACTTAAAACATTTTAAATGAACAGTTTTACACTGCAACAAGACTCCAGCACACTAACTGAAGTTATTCTTGTTCTGAAATAAATGATTTTTCCTCCTCAGGCCAGAGAGACCAGCCAGAGGAAACACCTGGACACGACTGAAGGCTCTCAGAAAGAGCTGAGATCGCAGGAAGAGGCACACCTGCTGGAACAAGTGGAGGTTGAGTTTTGTCCATTTTCTTTACCTTCTTTGGTTTATTTAAGACAAAATGTTAAGTCTGTTTTCTTGTCAACTTGTAGATGCTCGAAAAGAAGAATAAAGAGCTGAAACAGAACGAGGAAAAGCTGAAATCTGCCAACTCTGAGCTGTGCACCAAAATGAGAGAGATGATCCAAGAACTGGACCAAGAAAAGCAAGAAGCTGCTCAGAGGTAAGACCCATGGCAAGATGGGTTTATTTATTCATCTGCTGAAACGATTAATCGTGATTAATCAATTATTAAAATAATCATAAACTAATTTAGTAATCGATTAATCATTTACTAAGGCAATTTGCTGAAAGAACAGAGTCAGAGCAGGAATTAAGCTAAAACTGCAAACTATGAACATTTTGCATTTAAGATGAAAAAGAAACATTTGTTTGTAAATATATTCTACCCAAAACTACTACTCCAGTTATTGATCAGTTAATCCAAAAAATGATCAAGCATGCACTAAAGGAATGTTATGCTGTTGCATTTCAGGTAATAAAATATATTTATTATTTAAAATAATAATTGAATCATTATTTCTATCTGATTAATCAATTAATCGTAAGAATAATCGATTACTGAAACAATTATTAGTTTCAGTCCTGATATTTATAAATCATTTGCATGTTTTTTTAGGACTGAGCGGATAAATCAGCAGTACAGAGATGATGTAGTGAACCGGGTCAGAACAGAACTCCTGCTAGAACACAACGCGGAGGTGGAGCAGCTGACTGCACAGCACCAGGAGCAGATTCAGCAGCTGCAGTAAGTCTCTGTCCCTAAAACCGAAATCTGTTCTCCTTTACACGTCGCTTAACGCACCTGTTTTAACTTCCTCCACAGAAACCAGCTGTCAGAGGTCAGCGATAAGATGTTGGCCGTGCAGGAATGTTACATCTCTGTGTGCAAAGAGAAGTGTTTCCTGGAGGAAACTCTGCAGAAGAAACAGGAAGAAGAGAGTAGTGAAGCGCTGGAGAAGCTGAGGGGTGAACTGGAGGCTCAGCATCAGGCCGCCATGCTGAAGCTTAAAGGAGACTGGACCAAAGAGAAAGAGGCTGAAATCCAGCAGGAAGTGAGCTGCCATGTTGCTTCCACTGAAGCCAAATGGAAGAAGGAACTTCAAAAGGTCTGAAACGATTAATCATGATTAATCGTTTATTGAAATAATTGTCAACTAATTTAGTAATCGACTTTCGCTATCTGGAGTACATAAATTCATAATTATGTGTTATTGAAAGATTGAAGATTAAGACTTAAATAAATAAGCAATGCTTAGCTTGGTGGCTAAGCACTGGGGGAAACCTGGTATTTTTTAGCTGTAGGTGCATCATTAGCTACAAATAACTAAGCCTAAACTAAAGGAATGTTATGTCATTGGATTTTAGGCAATAAAATGTTTATTTTCTTGTCTAATAAAGTAATTGAATTATTTATTTGCATATTTTAATATATTTCTAATATTTTTTAAGTCTTCCCATGAAAAATCTGCCAGTTTTGCTACCCGATTAATTGATTAATCGTCAAAAGTAATTGATTGCAAAAATAATCGTTAGTTGCAGCCCTATTAAATATAAGAAGCTCACCTACATATTCTGACTGAATTCAGTATGTTTCGTTCTGTTGGGGTGCAGAGAGAGAAGACGTGGCTTCAGCAGCTGGAGGAGGCTAAGAAAGAGAGAAACGCTGCTGAGGTGAGCTGCCAAACAGACGAGCTCGAAGCCAGCGGTCGGGCAATTTCTGCTGAGGAGCTGGACTCCAGGCTCGCTGCCCAGAAGCAGCAGCTGCAACTGGAAGCTGACAAAGTGCAACGCAAAGCTGTGGCGGAAGCCAGGAAACTAATCCAGAGAGAGTTGGAAGAGAAACACCTGAACGACATGGCCAAGCAGGTGAGTTTTTTAAGCTAGTACACAGCGAATAAGCTTTACCTCACACAAGCTGGGATTCATTTGTAGGTTGTTATCAACATTAATCCTGTAAACTGTTAACCTTGTTTGTTATTTAAATGGTAAAGCTTAGTGGTAGACTAAGCACAGATTTGTGTTTCAGGTTGAAGGGGCTGTAACCCGAGCCTACAGCCGCTGGATCGAGGATCTGTCTTCGTTACCAGAATACCAAACTTTACTGCAAAGAGAAAAGGACAAATGGGAAGAGCTGCAGGAAGAAATAACAAAGGAAAAAGTAGGAGAAACTTGTTAATTTTAGGGCTGCAACTAATAAGTTATTATGATGATTAATCAATTAATCTGATTTTAAAAAATTTGGCAGATTTTGGATTTGTCATCAGATCACTTGAGCTTGTTTTATACAATATTAAAAATACATTAAAATATGCAAATAAACAATTTAATTCCTTTTTTTAAATTACAAGATAAACATTTTAGTGAATGCTTGATCAGTTGTAGCAAAAACAAATACTTTGCTCAGGCTTTTCTGTTTAACATCAATACAATATCAGGTTGATCTTTTGCTAAACCTGATATTAATCAATATCAGGTTGATTAATTAACTGCTAATTAAGAATCGCTCATTCTTAATTTGTTTTAACAAAATTAAGAATGAAATTTTTTCACTGAATTTGAACTAGGGGAAGCTAAATCTTTGCTATCTTAGGAGTTCTTGGGTAGAACATATTTATAAAGTTGTTGTTTTTTTTCTATTTTTATTGCAAAATGTTTTTCTTAATTACTGCTCAGACTGAGTTTTTCTTCCGGCAAATGGCCTTTGTTTTTTGAGTCTGTACACTCCAGTTAGTTAATGATTAATCGATTACTAAGTTGGTTGACAATTCTTTCAGTAATCGATTAATCCAATTAAGTGTTTCAGCCTTGGTAAATATAAGCGAGTTATGCAAAGAAAACCACCTGGTTCTATATGTCAGCAAATGTCCTTTTTTGAGTTTGTATACTCCAGTTAACGGTTAATCGATTGCTAAGTTAATCACGATTAATCAAATTAATCGCTTCAGCCCTAGTTATTTTTATAATTACTGTCAGTGCAGTTTATCCTCCTCTTTCCATATTTTTAATATTTAATTTTTTAATAAATTTTCAGGTATCCCAGGCCTTGCAGGAAGCAGAGGAAGAGTGGCGGAAAAACCAAGTGGAGCAGCAAAACGCGGGGCACCTTCAGGAGGAGCTGGCAGCTCTCAAGAGCCAGCTGGAGCAAGCTAGCAGAGAGCAAGCCGCCCTGCTGAAAGCGGAGCTGGCTGCAGCCCGAGCCGCATGGTTCAGAGACAAACAGCAGGAGATCTCCATCATCCAGGCCCGCAACGAGCAAACCTACCAAACCAAGCTGCAGGACCAGCGCAAAAACCTGGAGCAGGCTGTGCAGGAAGCCAGAGAAGACGCTGACCTCCAGAGGAAGGAGCTGCTGCTGCAGCTGGAGGCCAAACTTCAGCAGACTCTGAGGACACGAGAAGAGGAGTGGAGGAGCCAGTGTGAAGAGAAGGAGCTGGCTGAAAGGCGGCAGGAGAAGGAGAAGTTTGTGTCAGAGCTTCAGACGGCACTGGCCCAGGCCTCTGCACGGCTTCTCAGGCCTGCTGAGACGGAGCATCAGGAGGCTGAGGATGGCAGGAGAACCGGTGGATCCCCGTCAGAAAGTACCATCACAAACATCATTGAAACATCGTGCAGAGACATGATGAACAGAGCACTAACAGAGGCCAAGAAGGAGTGGAAGAAAGTAGGTTTTTGTTCATTTGTTACAATTTGTCTGATGTTTGTTCAGTTCCTTTGTTGTACACAAAAGCACTAGGGATGAAACGATTAATCGTGATTAATCGTTGATGACAATAATTGTCAACTAATTTAGTAATTGATTAATTAACAGAGACTAAAAACAATTCCTGAAAAAACAACCCAGAGCAGAAATTCACTCAAAACTGTACAAAACTATAAACATTCTGCATTAAGGATGAAAAACCTTTGTTTGTAAATATGTCCTCATCAAACCTCCTCAGGTGGCATAGTTTACCTTCACCTGGTTCAAATTTTTTAAAGAAAAGAAAAACCTCTTATTAAGCACTTTTTACCGTCCAATTACAAGAAGTAAAAAAAAAAACAGAATAGTGTTTGTTTTTAGCTCCACAAGCAACCTTTGCTACAAATGATCACGTGCACATGAAAAGAATGCTGTTTTTCCATTTTAGGAAATAAAATGTTTATTTTTTTATTTGAAAAATTAATTTTATTTATGGGCTGTTTTTATTCTGAACTCTTACATTTCCAGACCAGGCAAACAGAAAAAGTTTAAAACAACTTTGATAAAGACCAATAAAAGAGGCTTCTATCTACACTAAAAATATTTAACTTCCTTAGAAAGTCCCTGAGTCTCTGCTGCCCTTTTTTCAGATCTTATGAAAAGCCAGCTTATCTTTGATTATTGCTCCGAAGTGTCTGTAGTTGCAACAAACTGAATTTATTTACTTTTAATAATGTCTGTATTTTACTTTTACAGATGAGTGAAGAAAAGCTGAGCTGCATCCTAAAAGAGACGCACGAGAAACACACAAGACAAATCAACGAAATTCAAGGTGTGCATTGCACTTGGATGTAAAATATTGCGTTATTTTACACTTTTTAATTTCTATCATGACTGCCTGTTGTCTCCAGGCTCTCTTGCTCGGAGGAAGGAGCAGCCTGGCTGCAGGAAGGGATGCACTGAGAGTTTGGGAAAGCTGCAGAAGAAGAATCAGGAGCTCCACAGGCATTTAGAGAAAGCCTGTCGTCAACTTCAGCATCGCATCCGTGAGCACAAAACAGCAGTGCAGCAGCTTCGAGGTGCATTTAAGTGATTTAAACTTCTGTCATAAAATCCTGAACTCACACTGACTCTGCACCTCTGTTGTGTATTTATTTTTCCCTAAAATATAGATGAGCATGAAAGCAGCATTCAGAAGCTGAAAGAGGAACATCTGCAGCAGCTGGAGGAAGTGAAGAGAGCTAATGAATCTTCAGGGTTTGTTGTTCACATCCATCCATCCAGAATATTCATTATAAATTATTTTATCTAGTAAAAATTTATGTTTTCCCTGTAAATACCGAAGAATATGTTAATTTGAGTTCGTTTTATCAAAACAGACTGGAAAACTCTTACTAGAAAGCCTAAGCAGTATTTGTCGAGCCTTCTTCAAGTGTTCAGATCAACTGTTAAGTGTGAATATATTTGTTTATTTGAAGTATTTTGAGTTTTGAACTAACAGAATCACAAAGACCAGGAGTGGGATTGAATTATGCAGACATTTAAAGCTGAATTTTAAAGCCGTATAAACAGTGAAACATGGCCGCCTCCTAAAATAACGTCAATCAGAGCCGTAGCCAAAAGGAGCAACGTAGATCCACACAACTCAGACTTCCTTTCTGGAAGAGACGTAATAACAAACTAATAGATGTGGACAAAGATCTCTGGTCAGAACTAACGAGGCGTATCGGATCATTTATCGTGAAAAATTTCTTATGTTAAGATTTTTGATTTATCGTCATGATAAATTTCAGTGAATGTTTAAAAAAATTACTAAATAAATATCAGTACATTTTAAAATATAATTAAAGTCTCTATGTGCAGTTTAATAATAAAAATCAAATATTTTGTGTCCTGAAGAAGCTTTTTTTCCAATATAGATGTTTTTCAAGAACATTTATGCTTGTGGTGCTATGCAGTTACCTTAAAAAAAGCAATAAATAATTTTTCATCATCAGTTGTATTCTTATCACAATAACATAAAATATTATGACATTTACATTGGACACCTTCAAACCTTCTTGAAACATGGCAGCATCATACTGTGGGGATGATTTCCTGTAGCGAGGACAGAGAATCTGCAGGATGATCCTAGTAGAAACATTTTTATATTTTTTATTGTTACATCCTATGTGTGTTAGTTTGTCTCAAAAAATCACTACAAAATGCAGCAAGAAATATAAAAGGCCTAAATAATAATAAAATTAAAATAGTAAAAGTAATTCCACACAACTTTAAACATCTGAAAGTCTCCAGGCTTTTTAATTGGGTCAGATCAGTATAACTGTGGGAAACTTTTTCTTTTTTAAGTTAATTTTTTCTTCTCAGAAGTTCGGATCACCAACAAAACCTTCAGCAGGGCCTGGAAGAGATGAAGCAGCAATACCTCGTCACCGTGGAAAAGATCAGAGGTCGGTGTTGAGTTGGACGCACAGAAACTTCCCCTGAGTTCGCAGCAGCAGCAGCAACAAACAAATCCGACTGTGTGTTTCTGCCAGGGGACATGCTGCGCTACCTGCAGGAGAGTCGAGAGCGCGCGGCAGAGATGATCCGCAGCGAGGTGCAGAGAGAGAGGCAGGACACGGCCAGGAAGATGCGCCGCTATTATCTGACCTGTCTGCAGGAGTTACTGGAGGACGGGGGGAAAGCCACGGGGCAAGAGGCTTTAATTGTCCCGAACTTGTTCGCTTGCTGCAGTATTGCTCCTCCGGCTAATTGTATTGATCTTCCTGTCTTCTGCAGTGCTGAGAAGAAAATAATGAGTGCTGCAAGCAAGCTGGCAGCCATGGCTAAAGTGCTGGAGACCCCGGTAAAAAGTAACTCTGGAAAGAATTACTCTCCACCAAGTAAGTCCTAGATGAGGAAACAAAATTTACATTTTACCAGTTTTTAGATTTCTACTTGGGTCTCAACTGCTTCTGAAAACTTCCAAAGAGTAAAAAAAAAAAAAAAAAACTGAGTTTTTGGCAATACATTTATGTTTTTTGGCCGTTTCAAAAACCTCCTGATTGTTGAGTCAAATTCCATGGGGACTGCGCCGTTGCCTAGCAACTCGAGCGGCACTCCACCTGTCACTTAGCAACCCCAGCGGAGCTCCAGCACATTTTGTCAGCTGGTTTTACCGCTGTATAATTGCTGCAGGAAGAGACAAGTGTTTTGTTGTTGACTTACCATCCAGAAACCTCTTGCTGCATTCTTATTGGTTGTGCGGGAGGCTCTGCTTCTGCTTTTCAAAGATGTACAGTTGTTTAATTGTGCATCTTTTTGCAGCCATTTTCACAGGCGAATGTAAACGTTGCCTTGGGGGGCGTAGCCAGAAGCAGCCTATTTGGATTTAAAGTGACAGAGGCCCTAAAAGATTTCATTCTCACAGGAGCTCAGAACTAAAATCTCATTATCTGAGAATGATTTTGTATCATCTCAGTCTGTTTTGCATCGGCAGGTTGTTCGACGGGGGAATCTTCCGGCACCATTGTTGGCGTTCCAACTAGAAGTTCAGGTTTCCGTAGCAACCTGACGACGCTAAATGAACTTCCTGATGCGAGACCAGAGCAGCAACCCCAAAGGGAAAAGGTTTCTGCTGATTCAGGCCCCAAATCAACCGCAGCATTTAGGACCAAACCTTTAACTCAAACCTTTCACTCCGAGGACGGCTCCGTGACGAAGCCACAAACCTTCGATTCAAACTCTTTCCCTCACAAACCCTCCCAATCCCACGTGGGTTTCGCCGTTTTGTCTGCGAGGGGGAAAAGCGCCGAGTGGTTTCTGCAAAGAGGCGACTCCAGCAAGGCAGAGTTGGCGCGGCAGAGCCGGCCGTTCCTCGTCCAGGAGGCTCCAGTCAGAGAGGAGAAGCAGACCGACTGGAGCCTGACCGACTCGGACAGCGGCCCAAACGCAGCCAGACCGCGGCGCGAAGGCGACCCGCTCAGGCTTTTTTCTGCTAATTCAGCTTCGGATGCTGACATCAGAGCACTAGGGGTCGCCACTCCGGACGATTCGGACCTGACGGTGTACAAGGAAATCCCCAAGCAATCACTTCAGACTGAAAACAACAAGAAAGCAAAGAAGAGTCTGGCCAGAGAGCCGATCCCCGGCTCAGACGGCGACGTTTTCTCCAGGCCGCCGTTCTCTGAGCTGAGGCAGCGTCTGCAGGACAGCGGCTTCGACAGCCCCTTCTACCTGCAGAAATAACAGAGGAGGGAGAAGGTAAAGACATGTAGCCCAATAAAATGTGCCTTTGTTTCAGTGTTATGTTTACATTTAAAACAGTGGCAACATTCTTCATTACACCGCAAAAACACAAAATCCTGTCATCACCGTCTAGTTTCTACGACGTATTAGGGCTACTGGAGATGGAAAGAAAACTCAATCAGAAATTTTCTAGAAAGAACAAGGACATTTCTGAGCTCCAAAAGTTGAAAATTTACCGGAATTTATTTTTATTTTATTATTTATTTTATTTTGAAATTTTGAGATTAATCTGAGAAATTCTCTATAGTTTGAAAAGTTTTTTTTTTCTAGCAAATATTCAACTTTTCAGACTTGGACATTTCCAAGATTTTTCTAGAAATATTGAGATCAATCTAAAAATCTGTTTTTTTTTCTAGACTTTTCAAATTTCTGAGATTTAGTTTAGAAAATTTCTGATTTCAATCTAAAAAAAATTAGTTTTTTTTCTAGCAAATTTTAAACTCAGAAATTTCAACTGTTCTGGAAATATTGAGATTAATTTCAAAATTCCTGAGATTTTACTGGCAAACTTTGACTTTTGAAACTCAGGAATTTCCAAGATTTTTGTAGAAACCTTCTGAGGTTAGAGGATTTCTGGTGGACATGTACTCTTCCTGTTTTTTCTGTTTGCAGTCACCCTAATATGCCGTATTCTAGTCCAAATATCTTAGGACATTTGAAATATGAAGAACCAGAAATGACCAATGTTCAGACTAATTATAAAACATTCCCTCTTTCTTTGTGGTTTTACATCAAAATGAACAAACCAGATGTTCTGGTGAAGGTTTTTATATAACTTCAACTTCAATAGCAATAAATAAGTTTGGAGAATTTGACATGAAGCTTTTAAAACTGAAAACTTCTGGTTCTGTTTTCATAAAGTCAGCAGAATAATAAAGAAGGTCTATATATTAGTGAGGTTGTATCTTTACATTGGAGTCAAACCCTGAAAAATAATGATTCACAACAAAGCCAAATCTGTACAACATTCATGTTCATAATGAGTTTATTTAAAGCTTTGACCAGCGCTGTGCATAAAAAAAATAATCCTTATTTTACCCATTTCATAGATGAAATAGGCAGAAAGAGCCTCCACTGCACATTTATGACTCGGTTTACTTTATCACACGTGAGGATCTGCACTGAGCCAAAAGTAAGGGAAGTTTTGTGCTGGATGAAGCAGATAAAACTAGTTAATTATTGACCGGTGGAGTTGCTGGAGGCCAGTCAGCCTCCATGTTTCATTCTGTTTCGCATGACTGTGCAAAGCTAATCTCATTTGCCACTGATTTTAGCTTTGCATTCGCTAAGCTGCTGCGATTTCTGCATTGATCCTCCGTTTTTGGTCACAATAAGAAGCATCTGCAGCAGAACTACGGTTCCACAGTGCAGTTTGTAGCAGTGCATGTTAATTTAAAATGTCACCTTAGCTTTAGCATGTGCCTTTTTTGTTTACCTTTAATGAAATAATCACACTGTTGCTCACCAAAAACCAGATTAAAACACAGAAAAGCTCAGGAAACGTATTACACTCCTTATTTTTAATGCTACAGTTGGGTCATTTCAAATAAAATCTTGTTTTTTAAATGGATAAAAGTTGAATTTTTATTTTTAAAAACAGTATTTTTGAATATATTTTTAACTCCATCCACAGAGAAATGTCTGAAAGACACAAAATGGCAGCTAGCTCTCACTAAAGGGCGTAAACAGTATAAAAACCCAGATATTCAATCTCTGCTTCTTTGTTTGAAACGTGTTTTTATGTTCATATTTGTAAAATGTTTTAGATTTACAAGATGAGCTCTGCATGCATTATAATTGTTTCTGTATTTATATTTGTCATTTTAATAAATCTTGACTTATTTCAGACTGAAAATGTTTCTTTCTATAGGACCTAAATTTGTTTTACTTGGTTTTGCGTGAAAAGAATAACTTGGAGACTCGCTGACAAATAGGTCAGCGTGAAACGTTTCTGCTCCGATAACAAACAGGAAGATTAAATGAATTACCAACAACGAGCCGAGCCGCACCGGGATCCTCGGTTACTGATCTGGGTTTTCTTTCTTCCTTTTGTAGCTCCTGATAAAACGGTTTTAAATAAATATTCATATAGTTCAGAATCCAGAATATAAGGACTCCTACAGGGTTAGGGCAACAGAAGAAAAAACATCTGCTTTTAATCTCTGAATTCTGAGGAATTGAAAAGTCAATTTTGAAACTAAGAAAATTCAAAATTCTGAGATCAAACTCAGATTTTTTTTCTAAAAAGTCTGAATTTACAAATTTTGAGACGAAATTCCAAGATTAATGTCAAAATTCTGAGATTAATGTCAAAATTTGGAGAAATGTCAGAATTATGAGACAAAAGATTGAAATTGGACATTAACTTAAAAATTCTGGCATTAAAACCAGAATTCTGAGAAGAAAGACAATTTAAAGATTAATGTAAAAATGATGGGATTTAATACAGAACAGTGAGCCTAATGAAACAAATCTGGGATTAAAGTCAAAATTATGATTAAAAAAAAGTCAGAATTCAAAGAATAAATCTATAAATTCTGGGATTAAAGTAAGAATTTTGAGATTAATGTAAAATTATTTAGATTAAAGACAGAATTGTATGATTAATGTAAAAATTGTGGCATTAAAGTCTGGATTCTGATTTTAAAAAATAAATGAAAATTCCTCTATTAAACTCAAAACTGAGAAAAGAGATTAATAAAATGAATATCAAAGTGCTGGGATTATAGTAAAGATTATGATAAGATTGATAAAATCGATGTTAAAATTCTGCTATAACAGTCAAACGTACACAGTAAAAACTGCTGGGTTAAAAATAACCCAATACGTAACCCAGCGCTGGGTCAAATATGGACCGACCCAACGCTGGGTTGTTTTAACCCAACTGGGTTGGGTTGAGGGTTTGACCCAGCACATTGGGTCATGGCAACTAACCAAACGTTGGGTTAAATTGACTTGTTTAAATTGGTTAAATTGACCCAAAATTGGGTTGAAATTCATAACCCAACACAAGGGTTATTATACCACTATAGTTGGGTTAAAAAAAATTATTTTAAATTTCACTATATAAAAAAAGGATTAAAAGACATATGAATTTAAAGCTTCTTTTATTTCCACATGATACATATATAGAGCCAGCAGATTTCATTTACAAAAGTTACAAAACATAAGTAGTTAAATCACTTCAATTCATTTGGCTACAACTCCAGAAGTATCTGTTACTCCACATTAGAAAACATTTAATGAAAAAAAGTCTGTTTTAAAGCAAACTACAAGTAAACCTTTCAGCCATTAAACAAGGAGCATTTTTAACGACACTTTAGCATTTTGCCTGTCTCCCTGCATGAGGACATATGGGTTCCATGTTGTCACATTTTGTAGATGCACCACCAGGTTTGTCCCAACCTGATGCAGAGAGAAGACAGAAAATAACAGGCCATTAGTGATGAACTTATATAAACAGCAAACAATTTGAGCATAATTCAGAGATGAATGTTGACTTACAGGCTGGATATCAATGAAACCTTCTGAACTTCCAGGTTGATGGATCTGAAACTCTTCTCCCAAATGTGTAAGGTGGAACAGGGAGGAGAACTGGGAGCAGCTGCAGGGCTACATCATCTTGTCTGCATGGCAAACATAAGCTTGTGTTAAAATGTTAAATGTTAACAGTTTATAAACATATCTTCAGCTTCAATACCTTAAGGGAGAAAATTCATGTTGTTGAGAAGATGGCCGCTCCTTTCTCTTCTTGGCCATACAAAAGATCTTCGTTGAGAACAAGAGAGAGAAGCACAAAAACAGGCCTTTAGTGAATTTAAAGGTAAAGGGATACATTCTCAAAAACTAATTTCTGACTGATTCTAGTTTAACACAAAACCTCACTATTGAATGTGATGCACTTATTTAAACGATCTGAGCATTATTCAGAGATGAAGGTTGACTTACAGGCTGGATATCAATGAAAACATCTGAATTTCCAGGTTGATGGATCTGAAACTTCTCCCAAATTAGTAAGGTGGAGCAGGAAGGGGTACTGGCAGCAGCTGCAGGACTACATCACCTTCTGTATCAAACATAAGTTAGTGTTAAAATGTTGCAGTAACTAGAAAGCATGAAAACATTTTAGAGAACATTTCTTCTGAGCTTCAATACCTTGAGGGAGCAGACTCATGTTCTTGGTCATGCAGAAGGTCTTCGTTGAGAACGAGGAGTTTGGGTTTCGCTTAATTCTCCTGAAGATCCTGGATGTAAAATTACAAAATCTATCAGAAAAGACAAAATCACAAATCAAACTTTAAGAATGACTGAAATCTTATAGCTGCAAATAACTTGTAATTAGCCAGCAATTTCAAATGTTCAGAGTAATTTTATGTTCCTAAAAATAAATATAGCACTTAATAAAATAAAATGACACATATAATTTAATTTAGAAGTAAAACTTAACACAAACTTAGTGCTGAATAACTTTCAGCACCAACTTTAAATAAATGTATTTGTAATTAATAGTAACAATAATAATAAAATGAGCAAACATTAACATTAGATATTGTATTAGTTTTGCTTTTAATTCGTTGCCGAAAACCAGCGGGAGTTTGAAAGCAATGTGCCGGGAGACGGTCGTTCTCTTTCGGCTTAACGAGCCGCTCCGCCCGGTCAACTGACGGAGCGGGCGAGACGAGCCGGCGGCTGGAGGGGAGCGATAAGTCCGAACACGTCCGAGCATGTTTGTAATTAAACTATATGTTAATAAACCGAGCGCATAATTCAGGTTTACACAACTAATTTATCGCCTAATAACTTTGCAAAAGTTATTTTATTTTCAAAAAGCATAATATACCCACATTATTAAAGCTCTGCTCGCTCTCCTCCGCCATTACTGCTGGTGTTCGAACACGTAGCCTCAGCCCGCTGAGGATGCGCGCGCATATTGCAAAAATCAGGGGACAAACCGTCAACTACCTTTTCTTTTAAAACTAAATCGATTTTTAAAAATTTGACTATGTTAAGTTACGAACAAATATGATTGAGGTTATATTAAAAACTGAATTTAATTTACTTGACAAATTGTGCCCTTCCCCTTCATCTATTTTTCCCCAACATCCGTGTTGTAGCAACACCGAAGCTCTTTGTCAGAGCAACCTGCCATAATAAACATTTCAAATAACCATAAAAATAAATATCAAACATGTTTGAAATAAATTCAATTTATGTATAAAATTCTATTAACGTTGAAACTTTATCTTCTTTTTACTTACCATGTCTTATTTCAAAGTAGAGGAGAAGTCCGATATGCAACGTTCACAGTCATGTTGAAAATGGAGGCTTGTGAAGAGGGGCGTGGCTTCTTCCAAGTTTCATCTTTAACCCAACCGTTTGGGTAAATCTACCCACCCAACTCCTGGCCCAACAGAAGTGTGCAAGATGTAGACTTCCGATAAATTTCTGACCCAACTCATGAGTTATGAATTTTGACCCAATATTTGGTCAAACTAACCCAACCTATGACCCAACAGCTTCAACCCAGAAATTGGGTTATGAAAATAACCCAGCATTTTTTACTGTGTATGAGGGGGGAAAAGATGTGTAACTTGGGGAAGAGAATTGCAGATGTTTTGCTGGTTATTTCGATTTCCAGTTGTTTTTTTGTAGTTTTCATAAATGCTGTAAATCTTTCTAACATTGGGAAACAAACTGTACCTCTCACCTGCTGGACATGAACCAGACAGAATCGTCAGGGCCTGATCCTTTGACCTCTGTCCTCATTGGAGCTTGCCTCAGTTTTCCAGTGGTATTGACTCAACGCGGGTCAGCTAAAGACAGCGTCCCGGTCATAAACTTTGGCACATATTTCTGGCTGAACCAGATCACGAGCGCGTCGGCTGTCGACTCTGCTGGAAAAGGGAAATGAGAAACGGGTTTGTTCTGGAGTTTAGACCCACTGAAGCCACTTATCTTCATCCTTATCTAAATGGTAAAGAAAAAGGCTGTGGTTTAGTACACACAGTTCTGTGAAAATGCATCGCCCCCGTTACAAAATCTTCCGTTTTTTTCTTTTTTGTGGCACAGATTGATCACGTTTTAGGATCAATTTTGGCCCGATGGCTTCGAGATCAACAAAAACAAAGTATGTTGACACTCTTGACCAGCAAAAAGGATAAATCAACAAAATCACTGCTGTCAGGATCGACCTGTTCGAGACGGAGAATGTGGTTTGTTTATTGTCATAGCAACTCTCACGACAGTTAGATAGGGATACCTACCAAGATGGCTGTCAGCTACAAAGTTCCTGGATGTGATGTTACATGAGGACTATGTATTACTAAACCTGAGCTTAAATCAACTATAACATTTCCCCCCAAAAATCTTAATATATATTTTAAACTTACTATATCGTGATAGTGTGATAATATGAGAGGTAAAAGGTTGAGCTCCTCTACATCCTCCTATTGCTACGCACCGTTCTGTGTCGAAATCAACCAGTGAGAGCCAGGAGGAAGGCCTTAGCGCTGTCAATCAAGCTCCTGTACATGTAGTAAAACTATTTAATGTTTATCTGCTGTCTTTGGTGGGCATGCTAACTAGCATTAGCATTCATGGCTGTCTGCATTGTGTTGAACTGTAGCTCAGCAGAGAAAAAGGATGAGGTGATTGACAGCGCTAAGACCCGCCTCCTGGTTCTGATTGGTTGTTTCTGACTGAGCTGTATTTGTTCATAGATTATCTGTCTCATACCAAACTGTCACCACATACTAACAGTTTCAACTAATATGTAAAAAAAAATCATTTATATTTGTAAGTAATAGTTACATAAATGTTTTCACCTCTTCCTTTTCAAACAGAAAGCTAATTATTTTGTTTCACATAGTATTTCGTATTCACATCTCATGTCCCACTGGTTGCTTGTTTTCTTTGTTTTTAAAAACCTGTTTTAAATAAAGAAATAAATACTGCTGCTTTAACGGTAGCATCAGGACAATATGTCACCGGAAAGTCCACCTCCGACTGGTCAAGTCAAAGTTTTGACTTAAACAATTTATCAGAGGATTAATTAGCGACGTAAAAAAACCCCATTTCCAGTTAAAACAAACTGTAGACGTGATTTTATCTCTTTAACTTTCACTTCAGTGAACCCTGCTGTTGTCAGCCCCGTCGCGCATGGACTCTGACTGATTGTAACCTCTGTTGATTAATTTCTTTTACCAGCTGATCTGTTGGAGCACACCGGACTTTTTCAGACTCTTAAAGAGACAGAACATTTAAAAGAATGGAAAACTGAGCAGGTTTTCTTTATTTGAGTCCATTTTCTGGTGATTCGGCTGATTTTATGTGCTGTAATATTGTGAAAAAAAAGTTTTAATTTAAAATGTCTTACAGTGAAGATGAAGCAGAAAAAGTTTTAGGTTCAGCATGAATCAGATTCTCAACACCAAACATGTTTGATCTTTCGTTACTACTGGAGAGGAAAATTTTTTAATTTATATTTAAAAGAACAACATCCACACACTTCATAGTTTTCTTGCTTTTTATTTCATGTTTTCCATTAAATATTAAAAGTGAAGAGGAATCTTTCAGTCGTTGCAGTTTTTCAGATTTGAAAACGTTTAAATGTACAAATGGAGTTTTTTCTGCCGCATTGCATTCTGGACATTGTAGTCCAAGTCGATGTAAGAAAAGAAAAGTTTTCTTTTATCCGCCTTAAGCAGATTTTCTACACTTGTTATTTTTGCTTCTTAGGGAAGTTTTGCTTACGTATTTTTTTATTTTTATCTTTATTATAACACTCATACACTTTAAATCATTACTTTGTTTTAGACTTTACACACTAAAACAAAAATATTTTGTTAGAGATTTCCTTAGAGATTTGGACTGATTTGTGTCAAGTTTTTCACGGTTCCTAAAACTTGAAAAGGAAAAGTTTTTTTAAATGCTTGAACTTATTAATTATGTAATTTATTTTTATGATTTTTCTTTAATTTAGTCTTTATATCAGCATTTGCACAGAAAATTATGTTTCTCCATCTAATGACGTCATCAGTAACGTAGAATTATTACAAAATACTATTTTTGCTCTTTTGAGTCTTTTTACTTTTATTTGGGTAAAATATTTTGAAATTCCACTTCTAGTTAACTAAACTTTTCAGTTTTTTAAACATGTTTGTTTTTTCTTCCATTTCATATACATGCTCTGTTTTGTTGTTCTGTCATATAAAGTCGTAATAAATGAAAATAGAAACCATCGTGACGTGCATTCAGAACCAGCCATTCAGAAAATGTTTGGTTGTTTTTTTCTTCCGGCTTTGCTGGATGCAGGATAAATTTCTGTAAATCTAAACAGGCTGTGATTGTGTTTTCAGCAGGACTGGTTCTGGTTCGGAGAACAAAAGAAGCTTTCGGAACATTTTGACCCTCCCTGTAAATCAGCTGCTGTGCGGACCGAGCTCACGCCCACCACGCTGCGCAGGGTGGGCGTGGTGCGCAGTCCAGAGGTTTTTGCGTCGTTTTGGTAGATTATTGGGGAGTTTTTAGCTCTAAATGTTGTTTTAGTGGCGCAACTTTGAGTTTCCCAGCCTCACACTTGCACTTGTTGCAGCGATCAGTGCACTCTAAAATGTAGCACTGCATGTTTAATTGAATTAATTTAACATTTTTAGGCGCAGCAGCTTCACCATCTGAAAAAACATGAAAGAACCACTACCTAACTTTACAATTAGTTAAAATATTAACTATATATTCACTAAATAACTTATTTATTTTCTTACATACATAGCAAATGTGTAGTGAAAAATTAAATTAAAATAAAGAAGGGGAGGTTCTGTTTTCTTTCAAGATTTTTAGTTCACCTGAAAGCAAGCAGGTTCAAAAATTCAGAAATTTCCAAGATCTTTCTAGAACATTTCTGAGATTAAACTTTTTTTTTTTCAAGCAAATTTGAAACTCGGGTATTTCCCGGATTTTTCTAGAAAATTTGAGATGCGGATTTTTGGCAGAGATTTGTTTTTCTCTTTTTGTGTCTACAGTGGCCCTCATATTCTAGTGCAGTAGTTCTTAACCTGGGTTCGACCGAACCCCAGGGGTTCGATGAGTCGCTCTCATGGGTTCGGCGGAGCCTCTGCCGCGGAGGTAAAGACACACTTGTGTAGTCGTGATGACGCCCCGCTTTGTCACTTGCTGCAGAGGATCACGTGACATTGCTGAGCCAATCAGAGCTGCGGAGGAGCACTGGTTGAAGTAGCTCCACTCTCAGCATGGATTTGAACTTGTGTCTTTAATTACTTCAGCAAAACTCACCATTTTTACCGAATTCTGCAGCTTTCGGTGTACTTCTAAATCTGCTCCTCTGTCGCATCTTTTCGGGGTTCCTGCTGCCTCTAGTGCCGTGGGGGTGATAACACAACTAATATAATTACATCACTAAATCAGAATACCGCAAAGTCTTCATTATTTATTATTAATTTTTCATTCTCTTAAGAATGTAGAGCTAATTAAATGACATAAACAAGACCTTAAAGTCTTGTTTATGTCATTTAAACATAAACAAGACTTTCTCTCGATTGCCAACCTGTTGAAACCGTGGCAAATTTTAAATACCTTGGGTCGTTCCTGGACAGTCAGCTCAAGTTTGCTGAAAACACTGACTATATTTTGAAGAACTGCTCTCAGAGACTCTACCTTTTAAGAAGACTTAGTGATCATGGGGTGACCCAACTAATGTATTGAATTTGGGGGGAAAAAATCATATTTTATTTATCACTACAGAAGGGTTCAGTGAATGCGCATATGAAACTGGTGGGTTCGGTACCTCAAAAAAGGTTTAGAACCACTGTTCTAGTGTAATAAGAACCAGAAATGGCCCGGATTCAGACTAATCTTAAAGAAGTTCTCCTACTTGTGGACAATTTCTGCCCGCCTCTGGTAGTTCAGTTTTGCAACAAGTAGAGAGGAAATCCAGCCGATCTGGCAACTGGATCCTCCCCCGGCCTGAAGGAGGGATCAGTGGGACAGAACCCAGCTGAGCGCCGCCCTCAATCAAACACATAAACTTCGTCGGATTTCAGTTTTCCACAGTTTGAACATTTCCCAGCCGCTCTGCCAGCCCGTCCTGCGGCTCCTCCATCATGTCCGTGTGGCTCACCGCTGCGGCCGGCCTGGCCATCCTGGCCTTCGCATACATCCGGACTTTCTGCCCGTACTTCAGCGATGACTGCGCCTACATGCTGCGGAGCCTCAAGCTGGGCATCAGGCTCATCAAGTACAGAAAGTCCAAACCTTTCTACAGCATCCTGGACTGCTTCTTGGACGCGGTGAAGAGGCAACCCAACAAGATCTTCATCCACTTCGAGGGGCGCGCATTCAGCTACGGAGAGATGGACCTGCAGAGCAACAAGGTGGCCCGGGCTGTGCAGGCTGAAGCCCGGCTGAAGGAGGGCGACGCCGTGGCCCTGTTTCTGCCTAATGAGCCCAGCTTCGTGTGGACCTGGCTCGGTTTGGCCAAGCTGGGCTGCCCGGCGGCTCTGCTGAACTTCAACATCAGGTCCAAGTCTCTGCTGCACTGCTTCTCCTGCTGCGGGGCCAAAGTTCTCATTACCGCTCCAGGTTAGACGATAAAACCCTAAAACAGAGCGGCACCCATAAATTACTATCTCATTTACTCAACGACCAAAGTCCTAAAATTAGACACTGGTAGTTCAAGTTTTCAAGTTGCGCAACAACTCTAGTAGTTTCATTTAACGCATTTACTTGAGGCGCATTATTGTAGCACGGAACACATTGTGCCTTTTGAAAACAAGCGTTTATTTAGCATCTTGGTTAAATATGAGCGTGATTTGGGTTTAAAACATTAAAGCTGCAAGCCAAACTTTCATTCCCTATATCTATATATATATATATACATATATATCACATTTAGAATGTATTAGTGCCAGTTTTTATGTTTTATGTTATAAATAATTTAGTTTAAATAAGATCTTCTGTCCCCCAAAGAGCTTCCACCTGCAAGTGTCATTGCTGACATCACAAAAGGCATATCAGTCATTTGTTTATTTACGAGAAAAAGTTAGTCTTGTTTTATTTTTTTATGTGCATGTTTTTAATAACATCACACATCTGATATTTACTGGTATAAGTCAGAAAACGGATTTCAGATAAATTTGGCAACAGTACAATTAAATATCAATCGATCAGAGCAAGGTCTGGATTTGGCCAATATTTCCTTAAATTTTATTGCTCATTTAAAGCAATGAAAACTAGAAACTCGCAGAATCAAAAACTGTCATCTGATAGTTTGGGTTTTCTGGATGCAGCATGTGCCTTTAAGTTTAGAAGAAACCATATAAGTTGGAAATATTCTTCAGCATGTATAATTGGAGAATTTAATAATTTTCTGCTAGTCAAAA
Source organism: Poecilia mexicana (assembly GCF_051168715.1). Taxonomy (NCBI): domain Eukaryota; kingdom Metazoa; phylum Chordata; class Actinopteri; order Cyprinodontiformes; family Poeciliidae; genus Poecilia; species Poecilia mexicana. Next base: position 9,632,966 of record NW_028263375.1, read on the forward strand.
CTTTTCCTTTTGGAAAAGCTGCTGCATTTTTATTTTCATTTCATATGGGTTCAGTTCAATTAAGTTTTATATAGATAGCACTAATTCACAACAAATGTCCCAAGGAGGGAAAAAATAATAATTAAAAAAAAAATCTTGATCTGCTGGTTTGACGTGAAAGAAAAAGTTAGTGTTTCTAAATGAAACTCCCCCAGGCAGATGGTGAAGTGGATCCGGGCCGACTGGAATTACGAGATTTCATTTCCAGAAATATTTTGCAGTGAAGTTTGAGACAACCTGTATAAATTAAGGGGTTGTTTAATGCTTTCAGTAAAGATGAGATTTAAAGTCCCAAAGATATTTGCTTCATATCTGCTGGCCTCACCTGGTACTCTATGAAAATTACCTCCAGTTTAATTCTAGAAAAAAATCCCGTCAGCAGCCAGAAAGAGAGAAACTGTTCAAGTAAAGTCATGCAACATTAACTTACAGATGTTAGCAGTTAGCACGTTCTTAATCATTGTTAGCTGTTCCAAATGTTAACCACATGTTAGCGTAATTGTCTGTTAGCAAGCTGTCAACACATGTTAGCTTACAGATGTTAGCTTCTGCTATGAACCAATTCAATTTAAAAAATACTTTATGCAAAAAGGAAATGAACTCTTGTTACTCATAAAAGTATCTTCAAAGAGTCATTGCAGATTGTGATGCTGTGGGGAGGAAGGATCTCCAGTAGCAGTCAGACTTGCAACAAATCTGACTGAAGATGGTTGTATAATAATCTGATCACTGTCATGACAGGATAACAGCAAATATAATTTTCCACAGCTAAATGTCCTGATGAAAGCATCAGTTGTTAGTAAGCACTGCTAATCCACCTCATGAAAATATCTATTTATGGTCAGGAAGCAGACAGATCACATGTCGGAAGAGATCAATCCATGAAGCCTCCTTTTCAGCTCCACTCAGATTTGGGGTCATAGTTCAGGTTTTATTTGAGGTTTTGAGCTAATCAGCTGCTTGTTTCCATGGTTACAAATCAAAGCAACTCTCTGAAAGTAAAAAGTAGGAGCAAAAATCCAAACCAAAAAACTACAAAAACCCCTGACAAAATTATGAAAAATGTCTTCAAATAAAATAAACAAATCATAACATAGAACTACTCCAACATGCTGCCGCAATTCTCTAATATGGCCTTTATTCAGATTTGTACCACTAAAAGGTTTTCTGGTAAAAAAAAAAAAAATGTAGTTTTAAAATGTAGTTTTTCAATCAACAACTGCATTAAAATTTACATTTAGGGGATGTGATTAAATGCGTCTGCATTGGAGATAAGAAAGTTTCTCAAAATATTAAAGAGAACAGGTTTGTTAACCACATCATTTCTGTTGCAAAGATGAAACGCTCCCTCGCAAGCCAAAACAAATCTTACCAGCTTTGTGGTTTTTGATTCTGAGTATTTTTATCTGTTCTCCTGTGAGCTGTCATGGCCGACTCAGTTTCATGTTCTTCATCGGAAATTCACCCATTTCAGCTGAACTTCCAGAACCTCAGAGTTGGGAATAACTACTTACATCTACTCAGCTACTTGAGTAACCTTTTGGAAAATACATGCATTTCTCAGTTCCAAAAGTAAAACATTTGCTTGCAAAAAAAAAAAAAAGATAAATTTTTTTTAGTCTCAGAAATATACTGTGAAACTCATGGACATTTCCATACTCCAAAAGACAAAGATTTGTTTGAGAAAACTCAGGAATTTAGACATTAATCCCATTTTTGTGTGTGAAGAAACAAGGAAATTTCTGCGTTTCAAAGGTTGAAAATTTTCAACTTTTAATCTCAATTGTGAAGATTAATCCCAAAAATCTACCCACTGTAAGTAAATTCACTGAATGAAGAACAAGTTTGTTTTAACCAAAAAAAATCACCACACACAAACACACACCTGCAGTTTTATTTATACGTTTTATATTGAAAGAATCTGATTTGGAAAATTTTTTATTTTACCTGATTTTGAAATTAATATCATTTATATGAATGTTTTCATTTTGGTCTTTCAAAATTCCCCAAATTTCCACATAATTTTATATTTTGTTCTGTTTCCAATTAATATTTTGATCAGTAGCGTTTTTACCAAATTATTCATTTTGCTATTGAGTAATTTCTTCTTTTTACTTTTATTTTGGTTAAAAATCTGTTGACGTAGCGCTCCTATCCCTCAGTGGGTTCTGGTAACTCGGCTCCAGCTCTGCCCTCTGGCTCGGTGGGTCAGTCTGAATCCGGTCTGTGTCTGCAGAGCTGCTGGATGCGGTGGAGGAAATTCTGCCGGCGCTCAGGGATCAGGGCATCCAGGTGTTCCTCCTGTCGGATCGCTGCAGCGTTGAAGGCATCACCGCTTTGTCTGACAAGATCGCCGAAGCCTCCGACCGGCCGCTGCCTCCGGAGCTGCGGGCCAACATCCACATCCGCAGCACTGCGCTCTACATCTACACGTCCGGCACCACCGGTACGCCCGCCGCCATATTACATTCTCTGTTTGTAAACACAGGGGATGCGCGCGCAACTTGACAACAGAAAGAATTCGGTTGGCTGTTAAATGCTCGCTGGTTGCTATGGTTACCCGCAAATTTATACAATTTAAACCGAGCAGTTGAAGGTGGGCCAGCGCAGATAGAAATATAATCCAAAAGACAGTACATTTCCGCCATAAAAATGTGAAACTTTGAGATTAATCTCAGATATTTTCTAGAAGAAACAGGGACACATTGAATTTGAAAAGTTGAAAATTTGCTACAAAAAAAACCTCTAAAAATTTGAGATTAATCTCCAAAATGTTCTATAAAACTCAGAAATTTTCAAAAGTCAAAATTTGTGAACATTTTTGACTTTTAGAAATTTCCATGTTTTTTCCAGAAAATGTTTGCAATTAATCTCAAATTTTTAAAAAAAATTTCCAAGTAAATTTTCAACTTTTCAAACTCAGAAATTTCTTCTTTTTTTTCCGATAATATTTCTGGGATTAATCTAAAATTTTTCCGAGTTTCTTCAAGCAAATTTTGGATTTTTAGAGCTCAGAAATTTCCTTTTTTTTTTTTTTTTCTAGAAAATTTTTGAGATTGATCACAAATTTCTGAGTAAATAAAAAAACATTAGAACTCAGATATTTTCCTGTTTTTTTTCTAGAGAATTCTTTAGATTAATCTAAAAATTTCAAATTTTCTTCAAGCAAATTTTGGACTTTTGGCGGAAACTTACTCTTCCTTGTCAACGCCATCATACCAGTCCGTGAGGAACTGCTGGGCCTCTTTTTCTCCCCTGACTACATCACTTTCTGTTCAGATGGAAACCTTTCGCTCTTTAGCTGCTAAATTCTCCGTTATGTTCACCAGCCGGCCGCTCGCTTCACCTGCTTGTTTCAATGAGCAGGTATTGCGTCGGTGCGTGAATGAAAGCAGCTGCATACCTGGAAACGTGAAAGCAGTGAGCATGGAATAAAACACTGACTTTACAGATAATTAAACCTGATCAGAGAAATTGAACCCCGGCGTTATTCTGCATCTGTAAGCATCAAGCTGTAGCTTCATGGTCTGAGGGGATATTTTGATGTTTTCCTCTGGCTGGTAAAGGTTTGCCTAAAGCAGCTGTTATCACCCATGAGAGGGTGTGGGCCGCGTCCTTCGTCCAGGCATCGGGTGGAACCACAGCAGACGACATTTTCTACATCAACCTGCCTCTGTACCACAGCGCCGGCTTCCTCATCGGGATGACCGGAGGCATCGAGAGAGGTGAGCGAAGGGTCAGCTAACTGCTTTCTGACATATTTTAGGCATCAGCTGGAGATTTTCAATACACAAACGGCTGCCAAATACAGGAAATATAGAGTAGGAATAATTATTCCAACATTGGCAGAATAATTATTGGCTATTGGGTGCTGTTTGTAAAAAAAAAAAAAAAAACAGCAATAATTTGGTTTATTCAGCCTGACACAAAGAAAATAATGTAGGTGCTAATTTTTTAAAGTTATATTTTCATCATGTTATTCCTACATTTATAAATGTCAGAGCTCCAAACTAAATATTTAATTTACCAGCTAAATATGTAGCTATATATACGTGTGTATATATATTTGAACTGATTCTGCAAAATCCAGTTTTAATTTAGATATTTCTCTTCCTTATTAATGACGAGCTAAATATTTAGCTTGCTTGTTAAATATTTTAACAGGCTAAATTGTTTAGGTCTGAGCTACTTATTTCTCAAACTAAACATTTAGTTTGAGAAATAGACTAAAAGGTAAATATTTAGTTTTCAAACTAAAGTTTTCAGCTCATATTTTGCTTGTCAAATATTTAACAAGTTATTTAACAACCAAGCTAGCTTTCTAACTATATATTTAGGTTGCTAGTTAAACATTTGTCTAGTCACTATGTGCAAACTGGCTTGCCAATAAGCGGAAGTGGAATATCAAAATAAAACTGGATTTCACAGAACTCTGATATTATTATTGCAGAAATGACATGGTGAAAATATGACTTTCAAAAATGAATATCTCCATTATTTTCACTATTGCGTGCAAAATTAATTAACCTGCTGTTAATTTTTTAAACAGAGGCGCTCGTTTGGCGCCCGTTCCAGCGTGGCGCCCCAATGCGTCACATAAAATGCATTCAGATGAGTCATGTGATTCGCTGTTATTTCCAGGTCTCACTCTCGTTCTGAGGAGGAAGTTTTCAGCCTCTCAGTTCTGGGACGACTGCAGGAAGTACAACGTGACGGCTATCCAGTACATTGGCGAGACGATGCGTTACCTCTGCAACATGCCAAAGGTGAGAAATCCACGTGCGGTTTTCCTTCCACATCGTTTTCTGTACGTCTGCAGTTTCAATCAGTTTTTTTTTTTTTTGCAGAAAGAAAACGAGAAGAACCACAAAGTTCGAATCGCCATCGGGAACGGAGTCCGAAGCGACGTGTGGAGCGAGTTCCTGAATCGATTCGGCGACATTAAGGTCAGAGAGTTGTACGCTGCCACTGAGGGAAACATCGGCTTTATCAATTACACGTCCAAGATCGGAGCGGTGGGACGCATTAACTTTCTGCACCAGGTAAGAGGCGCTCCCTCTAAAGTCATTTCAAGTATAGAAAATGGATAATTGAAAAATGTGTTAAAATGAGGTGCATTTTTTTAAGTGAATTTTGAAAAGATTTGTTCTAATTTATCTTATTTTCCAATTCATAAAATTCATAATTTTATGAATTGGAATTGTGAATAATTAGGAAATTATTCATAATCTTTATATTTAATGACATTTTGTCATGTTAAAACATTTTCAAAACCATTTAGTTTTTTATTCACCTTAAAGCCATGGAGGTTTCTGGTTCAGGAAATGAGAAGATGTTAAAGGTGTAAGAAAACAGTATGAATGCAGCTTTTTCTATTTTACCTTGAAATATTTTACTAAAGAACCAAATTTTACATGTCACAGGTTTTATTCCTGCTTGATCAAACATTTGATGCTAATTTAATTTGATTTGAAGAAACTGGGATGTCCAATTGGAGCGCTACAGTCGTCAAGGTTTCCTGAATTTCACTTTAATGCTTTAATGTTCTGTGTTTTGATCCGTCATCAAACGTGAAGCTGCTCCCATCAGCATCGGCTTCACGCATTAAACAAAGATCAGAGATGATCAGAGGATATGAAGAGTTTCTGTTTCACTCTCAAGACGTTGATGAGACGTTTGCTCTTTCCTCCCAGATTTTCTTTCTTTACACTTTGATCAAGTTTGACATCGAGAAGGAGGAGCCGGTCAGAAACGCGGAGGGTCTGTGCATCAAAGCAGAAACCGGTGAGTGGTGAGCAGCTGGATTTCCATACGCTGACCTAAAGCTTTCCACTATACTTCACATTACAACCACTAACTCTTAAAGATTTCACTGCAATTCTTTGGTAAATATCAACAAAAAGTGGCTATGTAAACTTTTCTCCTGATTTAATATTAGGACCTGAATTAAATTAGATATTTTTTAAGATTTTATTTACAAAGTTCACAAATCTCTGGTTCCACATAAATACCTTTGTCCATGTCTTTGAGTTTTGGTATGATGTCAGCTTCCCTTGTACGAAGAAATAAGTCAACCTGTTCACCTCTTAGGCTTCCAAACTCAGTCCAGCTATAACAAAGGAAAGCAAAAGATTTTTTAGAAAACTAGAAGTAGATCATCGTAGTGTCAGTCATAATGCTACAGGGGGGAAAGAAGCAAACCTACCAGATTCGACATGTCCAGAAACCATTAATATTCATTCAGTCTGTCTGCATTATGAGGATAACTGGGAGAAAAAAGAACAGCATTCCATCTTAGCAATCCATACAATGAAATAAGATCACATTTTACTGCCTCAGCTTAAAGATTTGTAAAGAAAAAACTTGCAAAGTATCAAAAGAAGCTTGAAGTCATAAAATTATTTTTTTAAAAACAGGACTACATTTGTAGATTCGATTTCCCATTACATGTGCATTTCAGAGTTTTAAACATTCACTTGGAGGGTTCAACAAAAGGGGATTAAATAAGAATAACAATAAAGCAGTCAAATTTCCTAGCCTTCTATAAGACTATTTTTATTCCACAAAACCGAGCAAACTAAATTTCTGTCATAATTTTGAATATTTCTTGAATATACTGATATTAGGACGGAATGAAAATAGTATAAAAATACAAGTCTTGCGGTTACTTTTGGTATTTTTTTGCAGCACCGCAAGACTCCACAGTATCACTGCACACCAACGTTAGCTTGAAGCTAACATGTTAAAAAGTCCGCTAACGGTCGGTCTCAATTTTTAAATGAGGTCAGAAAATTACTATTAAATATTACCAAATTTAGCTTGACATGGTCACAACCCCGAAGAAACGACAGGGAAAGTGGTTACCACTGTTCTGGATGCGAATAAAATGATTACTCCTGCTTTTTCCCCCCTCGGATCCACCGGATCACAGAAAACCACAGGCTACTAACAGCCGTTAACCGCTCCAACCGTTACTTTTAGAATTTCTTAAAGAGACAGCAACCTTTAACTTGGAACGAAAAAATGCACCAACGTGTAATGGGATATAAAGTGTAAATAACATTTAAACGACTGAATAAGGCCATTTTTGCTTTAACTACACAAATAAGAATCATTTTCAATTTAAAGGCAACCCACTATCTCTCTCTGCCATAATAATGTGCTAGCTAGCTTTGACATGAAACCCAGCATAAGATTTCAGAGTACTACCCTGTCACAGGAACAAAAAAAATCCCATAATATTTTGTCCAACTTGTGATTCAGTAAATTTCCCATAAAGCTAACATGATATCAATTTATTAAAACGAACACAAGATATATACATACCAAAGTGGTTATTCCATATGTGGTTTCCATCTCCATAAGGCGAGAAAACCTTCGTCCAATCAGAAAACTTCATTTGGTGGCTGAATCCCATCCAGTTATGGTGCCTTGATGTTGCCACTTGCTTACAGCACTAAACTTTCATAGCAATTTCTAATTATTTATTGTAAATGTTAAAGAATTGCCAGATTTTGTTTTTAGCAAACAAAATTATATAAAAAAAATCAAAATTTATCATGCATATTAGTTGTGAAGATGAGTAAATATACAAACCTACTTGTATTTCTATATTATGAGATATAGAAATATAAGTATATAGATGCAGTACACAAATATTTTTGTAGTGCATCATTTATAAAAGCCATTAAATCCTGCCACAATATAGTAATAATTGCGTTTTTTAGATTAAGTAAAAATTGTTAATAAATACTAAAAAAAAAAAATTTTAAAAACCATTTTTGAAAAAAATAAATACTGGAAACTGTCATTGAAAGGAATTATACAATCTGATGTCAGCAGAGTAAATTGTGCCTGACAAACACAGATTAACACAGTTTCTGGTTGTAATATGAGGACAAATGAGCAACATTTTAGCAGAAGATTTAATCTCTAAACCTAGTTTTAAATATTTAATCCAGTGGTTCCCAAAGTGTGGGGTGCGCCTGCCATTGCAGGGGGAAGGGGGAACCGAAAGCGATATGGATGGGGGAAAAAACAGTTACACAAAAGTGTTTCACTATAAAGATGGTTTGTAGTGTGTTTTCAAAATAATTCAGATTTTAATCTCAGAATTATAACTTAAAAACTATTTCCAACTTTAATCTAATTTTTTTCACCCCTTGTTGGTCTTAATCCAGATTAAAGGCTGGGCAATGTGACTTAAAAATAAAATCTCCAATTTATTTCAGCTGATTGAGAATTTTAGTAATTTTTTTTCTTGCTTTCTTTTCTGAAAAAGAAATTAAAAATGACAGAAAATATTTCTTGAGTTGAGAATTAGGTTTAGGCTACAACAATTTTGGTTTTTATTAGATGGATATAGTCATGATATTAGCAGAATAAAGATGCAATTTTACCAGAGGAACATCTAAAAATTACAACAAAAAAAAATAGAGGGAAAAAAACCGTAATAATTAATTTTTTTAATTCTGTTGGAGTTCCACTAAAATTACTTCTTCATTCTCCTAATATTACAATTTTATTCTGTATTATTTCAAAAGAAAACAAAAATTAGATTAATCAATATAATCGATTGATTGCCCAGCCATAGCCAGACTTTTCAGTTTTACTTGTTAAAGCTGTTAAAATGAGCACCATTTATTTGTTATTACCGTCTTTTATTTTGCTCAGGTGAAACTGGGCTTTTGGTTGGAGAAATAACTCGGCGGTCTCCGTTTGTCGGCTACGCCGGCAACAAGCAGCAGACAGAGAAGAAGAGACTTTATGACGTCATGAAAAAAGGCGATCTGTACTTCAACACCGGCGACCTGCTTCGGTTCGACCACGAAAAGTTTATTTATTTTCAGGACCGAGTGGGCGACACGTTCAGGTGAGTGGAGGCTCACAGGTTATCCATCCGAGACGAACGGAGACGCTGCCATCATCTTTTTATTGTTTCTGTTCCAGGTGGAAAGGTGAAAATGTCGCCACGTCAGAGGTGGCAGACATCCTCACTTTGGCTGCCTGCATCTTAGAAGCAAATGTTTATGGCGTTAAAGTGGAAGGTATAAAAATACTTTACTACGCCAAACGGGACTTATTATGAAAAGTTTGCATGTTGAACATTTTTGTACTTCCATTTCTGTCTCTACCGCTTCTAAAAACGACATACACTGTAAAAACACTTCTTACCAAGTGATTTTTGTCTAGTTTGTAGTGAAAATATCTTAGACTTGAAAAAGTACTACCGTAGTTTTACTGGCAGATTATTTCACATATAACACGTGAAAAATGTCATTTTAATAAAATAATTTTCCAGTGTAACTAGTACATTTTTTTAAATCAATATTCAGCTATATCTTGCTGAAAAGTTACTTTGAAGTTAGTTTTGTCTCATTTCAAGCATATTAATATATTCTCAGAAGAAACCAGAACAAAATCATTGGTAAGCTTTTGGGTCTTTTGCAGTGAAAGTGTTTCAAAAAACAGCCCAGCGATTGTTCGGCAAGAAGTTGATGTTTTCTGAAACCTCCTGGTTCTTGAGTCATACTGCGCCATTACTTAGCAACCCCAGCCCATTACCTAGCAACCAAAGCTATATGCACTGTACAACGGCTGCTGGAAAAGTTTTGTTGTTGATTCACTACCCAGAAACCACTTGCTGGATTCTTGTTTGGTTGTGCAGGAGGTTCCACTTCTGCTTTTCAAAGATGTGCTAGTTGCACCATCAGTTTGCCACCATTTCACGTGAATGTGTTAAAGATGATTTCCTCTCCCCTGCTTGTTCCTAACCATCAGGTCACGAGGGTCGGATCGGCATGGCGGCCGTCACTTTGAAAGAAGGAGAAACCTTCGACTCTGCAGACGTCTACAAGCAAGTCGTCTCCTACCTGCCGGCCTACGCAAGACCCAGGTTCCTACGGGTTCAGGTAAAAATGAAAAACCTGAAGCGGGTCAGCCGCTTTACTCGTATCACTCAGCCGCATGGCAACTGCATCTAATGGTATATTTGAATTTACTGATATTTATTGATATCCTTGTGGAACAAATAGTGGAGAAAATGGCAAATGTAACACTTCCAATCATACTGTCAATTTTTTAAAATAAATAATATGATGGAATATTAGGGGCAGTGGGAAAAAAAGTAAAATTATGAGAATAGTCATATTACTTTATTGCATTATTTCCACTTTTTTCTTGTAATATTATGACTTTGTTGTACTTTTATGACTTCTCATAAGTTTATTTTTTTATTTTTGAGTTCAAAATTCTGAGAATACATTTTTAAAAATTCAGAAACGAAGTCAATTTTGAATTCAAGCAGGAATTTGACTTTTTTCTTAGAACTTTGACTAGTCTCACAATTGTGACTTTTTTCTTAGAATTTTTAATTTAATCTCAGAATTTTAAGAAAAATGTCAAAATTCTGAGATTAAATTGAAAATTCTAAGAAAAAAAGTCAGAAGTTTGAATTTAATCTAAAGATTTTTACTTTTTAGAATTCTGACTGATCTCAGAATTATGACTTTTTCTTAGAATTTTTAACTTAAACTCAGAATTTTAAGGAAAAAAATCAGATTGAAAATTCTAAGAAAGAAAATAAAAATTCTAAGAAAAAAAATGCTAGAATTCTGATATTAAAGTCATAAATCTGAGAATAAAGTCAGAGTTCTTATGTTTTTCTAGTTCCTCTAATCCTCTTTCGTAATTACGGGAACATTTTGAGATCAAAAAATAATTATTTGACCTCGGCTGAATTTATACTGGTTTATTTACAAATAAGTGACTTCTTCTTTAGTTTGGCAGCTCAACTTCAGTGGACGTTAACACTTTTTCCTCCCTAGATCCTGATTTGATTCTGTCTCTTCACACTAAAATGAAGTTACTTCTACTTATTTTTGGCATGAATGGAACCCTTCAGCTTCTTCTAGATCCAGCCGTTCGATGAAGTTGTTGCTCTTTCGGAGTTTGGCTAAGTTTGTCCTGTTTTGGCAGCCGTCCCTGGAGATGACGGGGACATTCAAGATGAAGAAGGTGAAGCTGGTGGAGGACGGATTCAACCCCGCGCTCATCAGCGACCCGCTTTACTTCCTGGACCCGGACCAGAAGACGTACGTCCCTCTGACGGAGGAGATCCACGGCGCCATCGCTGCAGGGAAAATGAAGCTCTAACAGAAACTGAACTCTGAAGTCAACTTTGTGTTTTAATTGAAGACGTAACGTTTTCTCATGCGTGGAGTGTAACGATCGACTAATCTCAGGGAGAAACTGACGCACCACTTCTGGTTTGAAGAGACTTTTCTATTAACGCGTTTGCAGCTTTAGAGGTTTTTTAAATTCATCATCCTGACTTCAAATCAGTTTTTAAATAAATGATGATATAAAATATTCCCGCTTGGTTTTTTAATCAGCAACTTTTCATACAGATGAATCCAGAAGTTTACATACACCTTTTATTCTCACTGAAGTTAAATGAGACCAAAATGATCAGAATTAACAAAATTCATTCATTCATCCTTCTTTCCATTTATTCAGCCTTATTTCCTTCTTCCCCTAATACGTCGTATTCTAGTCCAAATATCTTAGGACAGTTGAAATGCGAAGAAACAAAAATGACCGAGGTTCAGACTAATCATAAAACATTCTCCATTTCTTTGTGATTTTACATCAAAATGAACAAACCAGATGTTTTTTTTTGTTTTTTTGTTTTTAATTTATTCATTTCATTCAATACAAAGAAAAAAGGAAAAAAAAAACATCCTAACAGTTTTTAATATACAAAATTAAAAATATATATATATATACCTCCATACATACATACATACCTACATATCCATGTGTATACATTTCACAAATATACACACTTACAAACATACTACATATGTATTTGAAAAAAATGAAATGAAAGGTAGCAGAAAGAAGAAAATAATCTTATAGTATCTGCCCCTTTTTCTCAACTCTGAATCAAAACAAAAAAAAATTGGATTTGTCTTATGTGACAAAAAAAGAAAACAAAGGAAGAACAAAAGAAACAAGGTCAGTCATCAATCTCAACTGAACGATACTATACTCTGACTTTAACTGGGAGAAAAAAGAACAGCATTCCATCTTAGCAATTCATACAATTAAATAAGATCATATTTTACTGCCTCAGCTTAAAGATTTGTAAAGAAAAAACTTGCAAAGTATCAAAAGAAGCTTGAAGTCATAAAATGAAAATTTTAAAAACAGGACTACATTTGTAGATTCGATTTCCCATTACATGTGCATTTCAGAGTTTTAAACATTCACTTGGAGGGTTCAGCAAAAGGGGATTAAATAATAAAGCAGTCAAATTTCCTAGCCTTCTATAAGACTATTTTTATTCCACAAAACCGAGCAAACTAAATTTCTGTCATAATTTTGAATATTTCTTGAATATACTGATATTAGGACGGAATGAAAACGGTATAAAAATACAAGTCTTGCGGTTACTTTTGGTAATTTTTTGCAGCACCGCAAGACTCCACAGTATCACTGCACACCAACGTTAGCTTGAAGCTAACATGTTAAAAAGTCTGCTAACGGTCGGTCTCAATTTTTAAATGAGGTCAGAAAATTACTATTAAATATTACCGAAATTAGCTTGACATGGTCACAACCCCGAAGAAACGACAGGGAAAGTGGTTACCACTGTCCTGGATGCGAATAAAATGATTACTCCTGCTTTTTCCCCCCTCGGATCCACCGGATCACAGAAAACCACAGGCTACTAACAGCCGTTAACCGCTCCAACCGTTACTTTTAGAATTTCTTAAAGAGACAGCAACCTTTAACTTGGAACGAAAAAATGCACCAACGTGTAATGGGACATAAAGTGTAAATAACATTTAAACGACTGAATAAGGCCATTTTTGCTTTAACTACACAAATAAGAATCATTTTCAATTTAAAGGCAACCCACTATCTCTCTCTGCCATAATAATATGCTAGCTAGCTTTGACATGAAACCCAGCATAAGATTTCAGAGTACTACCCTGTCATAGGAACAAAAAAAAACCCATAATACTTTGTCCAACTTGTGATTCAATAAAATTCCCATAAAGCTAACATGATACCAATTTATTAAAACGAACACAAGATATATACATACCAAAGTGGTTATTCCATATGTGGCTTCCATCTTTGTCTCGCTTGTCAACTGGATCCATAAGGTGAGAAAACCTTCGTCCAATCAGAAAACTTCATTTGGTGGCTGAATCCCATCCAGTTATGGTGCCTTGATGTTGCCACTTGCTTATCAGCCAGTGTGAGGTTATCAGCTAAACTTTCATAGCAATTTCTAATTATTTATTGTAAATGTTAAAAAATTGCCAGATTTATTTTTAGCAAACAAAATTATATAAAAAAATCTAAATTTATCATGCATATTAGTTGTGAAGATGAGTAAATATACAAACCTACTTATATTTCTATATTATGAGATATAGAAATATAAGTATATAGATGCAGTACACAAATATTTTTGTAGTGCATCATTTATAAAAGCCATTAAATCCTGCCACAATATAGTAATAATAATTGCGTTTTTTAGATTAAGTAAAAATTGTTAATAAATACTAAAAAAATTTTTTTTGAAAACCATTTTTGAAAAAAATAAATACTGGAAACTGTCATTGAAAGGAATTATACAATCTGATGTCAGCAGAGTAAATTCTGCCTGACAAACACAGATTAACACAAAAATGTGTTGAAATATTCAACACATACAGTGTGTTATAATGTGTAAATTGTAACACATTGTGTGTTAAAATGAACATAAAATGTGCATTAAAGGTAATAACACATTTTTGTGTTGTTTTTTTTAACACATCTGTTCTAAGAGAGTAATGAATAAAGTTTAACTAAACTGATAGATTTTATGTTTTTACTTTTATTTTTATCTGAACAGTGTTTGATTTCCAACCTTTCTGTTGTGTTTCTTCGTCTTCATGATGTTTGTTTGATAAACTGGATTTTACTTAGGATGTTTTTAAAAAGTTCTTTCACTGTCACTTACAATCCCAAGGGAATACAGTTTCTGGTTGTAATGTGAGGACAAATGAGCAACATTTTAGCAGAAGATTTAACCTCAAAACCTAGTTTTAAATATTTAATCCAGTGGTTCCCAAAGTGTGGGGTGCGCTGGCGCACTGCCATTGCAGGGAAGAGGGGGAACCGAAAGCGATATGGATGGGGGAAAAAACAGTTACACAAAAGTGTTTCACTATAAAGATGGTTTGTAGTGTGTTTTCAAAATGATTCTGATTTTAATCTCAGAATTATAACTTAAAAACTATTTCCAACTTTATTCTAATTTTTTTCACCCCTTGTTGGTCTTAATCCAGATTAAAGGCTGGGCAATGTGACTACAACAATTTTGGTTTTTATTAGATGAATATAGTCATGATATTAGCAGAATAAAGATGCAGTTTTACCAGAGGAACATCTAAAAATTACAACAACAAAAAAATTGAGGGAAAAAAACTGTAATAATTAATTTTTTTAATTGCGTTGGAGTTCCACTAAAATTACTTCATTCTCCTAATATTACGATTTTATTCTGTATTATTTCAAAAGAAAACAAAAATTAGATTAATCAATATAATCGATTGATTGCCCAGCCATAGCCAGACTTTTCAGTTTTACTTGTTAAAGCTGTTAAAATGAGCATCATTTATTTGTTATTACCGTCTTTTATTTTGCTCAGGTGAAACTGGGCTTTTGGTTGGAGAAATAACTCGGCGGTCTCCGTTTGTCGGCTACGCCGGCAACAAGCAGCAGACAGAGAAGAAGAGACTTTATGACGTCATGAAAAAAGGCGATCTGTACTTCAACACCGGCGACCTGCTTCGGTTCGACCACGAAAAGTTTATTTATTTTCAGGACCGAGTGGGCGACACGTTCAGGTGAGTGGAGGCTCACAGGTTATCTATCCGAGACGAACGGAGACGCTGCCATCATCTTTTTATTGTTTCTGTTCCAGGTGGAAAGGTGAAAATGTCGCCACGTCAGAGGTGGCAGACATCCTCACTTTGGCTGCCTGCATCTTAGAAGCAAATGTTTATGGCGTTAAAGTGGAAGGTATAAAAATACTTTACTACGCCAAACGGGACTTATTATGAAAAGTTTGCATGTTGAACATTTTTGTACTTCCATTTGTGTCTCTACCGCTTCTAAAAACGACATACACTGTAAAAACACTTCTTACCAAGTGATTTTGGTCTAGTTTGTAGTGAAAATATCTTAGACTTGAAAAAGTACTACCGTAGTTTTACTGGCAGATTATTTCACATATAACACGTGAAAAATGTCATTTTAATAAAATAATTTTCCAGTGTAACTAGTACATTTTTTTAAATCAATATTCAGCTATATCTTGCTGAAAAGTTACTTTGAAGTTAGTTTTGTCTCATTTCAAGCATATTAATATATTCTCAGAAGAAACCAGAACAAAATCATTGGTAAGATTTTGTTTTTTTTGCAGTGAAAGTATTTCAAAAAACAGCCCAGCCGTTTTTTGGCAATAAGTTGATGTTTTCTTGAGTCATACTGCGCCGTTACCTAGCAACCCCAGCCCGTTACCTAGCAACCAAAGCTGAGCTCCAGCTGGTTTTACCACTATATGTGCTGCACAATGGCTGCTGGAATGTTGTTTCACAAACCACTTGTTGAATTCTTTGGTTGTGCAGGAGGCTCCAGTTCTGCTTTTCAAAGATGTACAGTTGTATAGTTGCACATCAGTTTGCAGTCATTTTCACACAAGCTTGAGTTGGGAGGCGTGTCCAGCACCAGTTTATTTAGATTTAAAGTAACTAGAGGCCCTATCTAAGAATGACTGTGAACAAAAATGTAACGAACATGCTTTGTGTAGGCCATACACCGAGGAAGATTAACGGGTCACTACTGGCTTGAAATGGTTTCCTCTCCCCTGCTTGTTCCTAACCATCAGGTCACGAGGGTCGGATCGGCATGGCGGCCGTCACTTTGAAAGAAGGAGAAACCTTCGACTCCGCAGACGTCTACAAGCAAGTCGTCTCCTACCTGCCGGCCTACGCAAGACCCAGATTCCTACGGATTCAGGTAAAAATGAAAAACCTGAAGCGGGTCAGCCGCTTTACTCGCATCACTCAGCCGCATGGCAACTGCATCTAATGGTATATTTGAATTTACTGATATTTATTGATGTCCTTGTGGAACAAACGGTGGAGAAAATGGCAAATGTAACACTTCCAATCATACTGTCAATTTTTTAAAATAAATTTATGACAATAAATAATATGATGGAATATTAGGGGCCAATGGAAAAAAAGTAAAATTATGAGAATAGTCATATTACTTTATTGGATTATTTCCACTTTATTCTTGTAATAGTATGACTTTGTTGTACCTTTAGGACTTTAATCTCATAATTTAGGTTTTTCAACTCTTCTGAGATCAAAATTCCGAGAATTCAAAATTCTAAGAAAAAAAGTAAATGTGGAACTTAAGCAGGATTGTGACTTTTTCTTAGAATTTTGAATTTAATCTCATAATTACGAAAGAGGATTACATCAATTAGAAAAAAATAAGAACTGACTTTTTTCTCAGAATTATGACTTTGATATCGGAATTCTAGCATTTTTCCTTAGAATTCTTAATTTAAGCTCAGAATTTTTATTAAAATTCTGAGATTAAATTAAAAATTCTAGAAAAAAGTCACACAATACTGAGATTAGTCAGAATTCTAAGAAAAAAGTAAAAATCTTTAGATTAAATCAAAATTTCTGACTTTTTCTTGAATTTTGACTGATCTCAGAATTTTTGAATTTTTTCTTAGAATTTTTAATTTAATCTCAGAATTTTGACATTTTTCTTAAAATACTGAGATTAAATAAAAAATTCTAAGAAAAAAAAAGTCAAATTTGAATTTAATCTCTCAATTGTTTTTCTTAGAATTCTGACTAATTTCAGAATTATGACTTTTCTTAGAATTTTGAATTTTTTCAGGGTTTTAAGAAAAAATTGAGAGATTAAAGTCAAAATTCCAAGAAAAAAAATTCTGAGGTTAAATGTGAAATTCTAAGAAAAAATGCCAGAATTACAATATCAGTCATAATTCTGAGATTAAAGTCAGAATTCTTATTTTTTTTTATAGTTCCTCTAATCCTCTTTTGTAATTATGGGAACATTTTGAGATAAAAAAAAAATTATTTGACTTCGGCTGAATTTATAAAGCAACTTTTTCTTTAGTTTGGCAGCTCAACTTCAGTGGATGTTAACACGTTTTCTTCCTAGATCCTGATTTGATTTTGTCTCTTCACACTAAAATGAAGTTACCATAAAACATTGAGGTTGCAAAGAAGTTGCTTCTTATGGGGCTCCATTTGTGTTGACACATATGAAACATAGATATACCCATAAAACATCAAGACCATAGACATCAATGAAAGATGGATAGCAACATCTATGTTGTTGGTCTAAATAAATAGAAGTTATTTCTACTTATTTTTGGCATGAATGGAACCCCTTAGCTTCTTCTAGATCCAGCCGTTCGATGAAGTTGTTGCTCTTTCGGAGTTTGGCTAAGTTTGTCCTGTTTTGGCAGCCGTCCCTGGAGATGACGGGGACATTCAAGATGAAGAAGGTGAAGCTGGTGGAGGACGGATTCAACCCCGCGCTCATCAGCGACCCGCTTTACTTCCTGGACCCGGACCAGAAGACGTACGTCCCTCTGACGGAGGAGATCCACGGCGCCATCGCTGCAGGGAAAATGAAGCTCTAACAGAAACTGAACTCTGAAGTGAACTTTGTGTTTTAATTGAAGACGTAACGTTTTCTCATGCGTGGAGTGTAACGATCGACTAATCTCAGGGAGAAACTGATGCACCACTTCTGGTTTGAAGAGACTTTTCTATTAACGCGTTTGCAGCTTTAGAGGTTTTCTAAATTCATCATCCTGACTTCAAATCAGTTTTTAAATAAATGATATAAAATATTCCTGCTTGTTTTTTTTTTAATCAGCAACTTTTCATACAGATGAATCCAGAAGTTTACATACACCTTTTATTCTCACTGAAGTTAAATGAGACCAAAATGATCAGAATTAACAATTCATTAATTCATCCTTCTTTCCATTTATCCTTCCTTCCCTACATTTATTCATCCTTCTTTCATTCCTTCCATTTATTCATCTTTCCTTTCTTCTGTTTCTTAATCCTTCCTTCATTTGAAGCACGGTGGTGGCTGCATGATGCTTTGAGGGTTTTTTTGAGGGTTGTTTGCTAATTGCTGCTGGCTAGTCTGAAGGAGCTGAATGGTTGCCATGGCGATTCAACATGGAAACATGCACGACAGAATCACAGCAACTCGCCAGGTATGTTGTTGATGAGGGAATAACAGTAAAACTAAAAAATAGGTTAATTTTACATTTACATAATACTGGCCCTTTAAATACCAAATAAACTTTACAGCAAACCTTACAGGTTGAATTAATCTGTCTTGAGTTTAAAATGAAGTTTTTCAGTATGAAAAATCGTTTCTTGATCTATTCATGTCATTTAAAACAAAGAAATGCTTCCAACTTGGAAATGTTGCAGGCGTTCACACGTCATCTCAGTAAGTTAGATAAATATTAAATTCAAAAAGTGAAACTTTTTTTATGGACTCATTAAAGCTGATGAGCTTAAAAGAACAAATCTGAATATTTCATAGAAGAGCTAAAAACAGAATTTTTAAGACAGAAATGTGACCCAGATACAGTAAGGGAAAGTTTATAGAATGTGAGCAAAAAGTTGAGTGGAAGGAAAATGAGCTGTAATTGTAATATTCCTTATTTTAATACAATTTTGATAAGAAAGTTTCACTTATTAAATGTAATTACTGAAATAAACTACAACCTGGAGATGTGCATAAAAACATTAGAATAAAACAACTCTTTACTTTATAAATGAATTTATTTAGTAATACAGTGGTATACTTAGAAATGTGTTGCAAAGAAAAAAGAACCAAAACTGAACAGAAATAAAAATCAAAATAAATAAAAAGAATGTTGGCCACACGGGAAAATAAAACTAGAGTTGGTTTGAAGCTGTGTTATATCAAAAGAAAAATAGTACTGATGTGCCATAATAAATCGTCTATTAGTACAAAAATACATTTCAGGGCACACAATACCGCATCCAGTATCACAAATAAAGGAAGGGACCACTCTTCAAAGCAGCCCCCCTCAAGTACATCTTTTTAAAATCAGTTAAACCAAGCACTTCTCTAGTTTGTAAATAAGAATAAAAAGTTTTCTGACAGTTAAAAATGCCTTAAGTAGTGTATCTGTCTGTGTGTATATGTTGGTAGAAAAGTTGGACTTATTACTGCGTATGTCAGTTCCAAGGCTCAGGGGTATAACCAGAATATAAACATAACCAATGTAACCACTTCTTCCTCTTTTTTTTTTTTAAACAAACCATTTTCTCTTTTATACAAAATAACAAAGATGTACAAAAGGTCATTTACAGAGAACCAAGGCCATATGCTAGCAGTATGTACAGCCACGTCTTTTAAACATCTTCTAGCTTTGTGTATTTCCTCAGATTTCATATGCATAGCAGTAAAAGAAAGCATACTTTTTTTTTTTAAATCGTCAGCCCCAATTATTCTGTGTGCTAAATCCAAGAGAAATGCAGAAACACGTTGGTTTTTTTTGTTTTTCCCTCCGCGCGGATAATCGTTACAACTCAAGGATCCGATGTTTTTGAAGGTTTTCACTGAAAAGTTAATATGCAGATAAGGCATCACTGCTTGCAGTGTAACGATGGGATTTCATGTGTTGAACTTAGTCGTTAGCAGGCTTCTGGACCTGAGTCGTAGCACATGCATAGATCTCTAGACAGCAGGAGTTTCTGGAAAATCAAGTCAGTATATTTATCTACGGTAAAACTTTTTCTTCTTTTTTCCCCCTACAAAAAAAACAAAAACAAAAGAAAGAAAAATAAAACAGCAGATTAAATCAGAGAGCGCTCCGTTTCCAAACAAACGGGGAATCTGATGCTAACGCTTAATACTTTCATTCATTATTTTTCTACGTCTTCCTTCGTGAAGTCCTCGGAGATCCTTCGCAAAAACAAAAGTTTTGCTCATATAAATTTAGCTGTTTGTGTGATTTTTCTCTTTCTCGTCTTTACAGCACACAAAATCTTTTTTCTTCTTCTTTGTCGCATCACTGCAACCTTTGAGCTAAAAATGTCAAAATGAGATTATCCAGTCCTGTAGCAATGGTCATGCATTCCAACTTCAGTTCCTTAGATTAAATAACTTTTTCTTTTTGCAAGCTTTGAAAGCACCAAAAAAAAAAAAAAGAAACAAAAAAAAAGAGGAAAATGAACAAAAGTCCGGCCTCCTCCGACTCGCTTTGTGTGAGCGTTTCTCTGCTTTTTAAAGTTTTGGGGCACAGTAAACAACGTGAGAGGAAGGAGTTCATACCCGACCGTTCAGCACATTCGTTAACAGGCCAGCTGTCGCCGTCTTCAGAAGTGGTCAATGAGCACAGACACACAGTTTGCACCCACCAGGTAGTTCGGATCTCCAGGGAGAGATTTGTTCTGCCAGGTTTTAGGATCACCTGCAGGGAAAAACACAGCCGGAGTCAGAGGTGCAGAAATTAAACAAACTCATGCTGATAACCTTAAAGTTTGTAAAGCTGCTTTGGGTAATAATCAAATAAAATCTGGCTTAAGATGTAATGAAATATCATTAAAATAACAATATGTGATAAATGATGCAAAACGAAACAAATCCTTGATTGCATTTTGAATCATTTTGCCTTTAAATGACATTTAGGTCAAAACTGTACAACGGCATATTACAAGGATTGTGTGTAGAAAAAAAGGTAGGAAATCACCACCAAAAGATCCCAGAAATTTTGAAATTAAATCTCAGAAATTGTTTAGAAAAACTCAGAAATTTTTAGATTAAAGGAAAAAATTGGAAATTTCTGAGTTTGGAAAGTCAAAAAACCTGAAACTTTGAGGTTAATCTAAGAGATTTTCAGAAAAAAAAGAAAAAAAAAAACTTAAAATTTTTCTGAATTTCTAAAGTTGAAAATTTTCTACCAAGAACTAAAATTTTTAGATTAATCTAATAAAAACTTGGACATTTTCTGAGTTTCAAAAGTCAAGATTTTTCCAGATAAAACAGAAATTTTTTGATTAATCTCAAACATTTTCTAGAAAAAAAAAAACTTGGAAGTTTCTGATTTTGAAAAGTTGAAAATTTGCTAGAAGAAAATATGAAATTTTTAGGGTAATCTCAGAAAGTTTAGAGAGAAAAAAAAACAGGACATTTTTTGGGTTTCAAAAGTCAAAAAGTTACTAGAAAAAATTAGAAGCTTTGAGATTCTCTCAGGAAATTTTTGGAAAAAACATGCAAATTTCTGAGCTTCGAAAGTAAAAAATTAGCTCGAAAAAAATCAGAAATTTTGAGGACTGCAACTAATGATTATTTTAGTAATCGATAAAACTTCCAGATTTATTTTTACTGAACCACAATATTGGAAATACATTAAAATATGTGGATAAACAAATGATAAAAATAAACATTTTAATGTCTAAAATGCAATAAAATAGGATTCCTTTAGCTGCTTGAACACGTGCAGTAAAAAACACCAACAAAAAAACGCGTATCAAATCAGTGCAGGGCTGATCTGATTAATAACTGTAAAGCAAAAGGTTCTTAAATTTTATTTATTTTTTTACAGATTTTGAACTGGGTGAAGCTAAAACTGCCATTTGAGTTTGGGTAGAATATGCTTACAAAGTTAAATGCAAAATGTTTATAATTTTATTCAGTTTTGGGTTAATTTCTGCTCTAAATGTTATTCTTTCAGAAATTGAATAATCGATTAATCGCGATTAATCATTTCAGCCCTAAAGTGGGTGATTGTCTTTTTACAGATAACAGGTTTATTAAAATCTGATTTCTTCAGCAGACTAAAAAATGTAAAGATGTTTTGAACACTCAGCCGCAGACGGAGAGAAATCCGAGGCGACTGTTAATTTCCTCAGACTGAACAAAGATCTGAGAATAAGCAGCGTTTTTGTCAGAGGCGTCACAAAGGAAACCTCTGTAATCGGGTCGGGCCGATGCTGATGTTCTCGGCTCCAGAGCCGCAGCAGAACGATGAAAAACACGAGTTTGGACCGAATGACGCTGATCAACACGTTTATGAAACATGGCCGGGGGAGAATTGTAATCTGGGACCAAATCTGGTGCCAAGACAGTTTCCAAAAACTTTCAACACAAAAAAAAGTTTCCAAAAATCAGGAGTTTGTAAATGTTTCCCACTGTGAAATTCAAGCACTTTTCAAGGATTTTCAAGGTCAGTTTTCAAACGTAAGTAGAGTTATGCTGGTGGGTTATGTGGTCAAGAGGAACTTCTCTAAATGTGACATAATCAAGTTTTCCTTAAAAGTCGTGCACAATTAATGTGCAAATAAAAACATGTTGCTTTTGCCACCAAGCAGTTAAGATATTAGACTGAAGAAAGGTTTGGCGATCGTACTGAAGAGAGGCATCAGCATTGAGTTGTGATTTGTTTGTTTTTCTTCATACCAACTACTGACACAACATCTGACTCCGTAACCACGGAAACGGGGGATTGTCTTTACAACACGGTGCGGCTGATTAACATCTCAACAGCTCAAATGATCCCAGAGGAGTTAAAAGTACAAACCATCAATCGTAGCGCTCTCTAATGAAACGGCCAGACAGAAATGAAGGAAGTGGCAAAAGCAAACGAGGCAGATTAGCAGTGGTGGTCTCATTCATTCTCGACATGCTGCTTTGAAATTTATCGTCTCTGCTGCCCAGAAACCGAGCTGCTCGCATCTCATGACAGCCTTCAGTCAGAGGCTTCTTCAGGTTTGTTGCAAAACTGACTGCTACTGGAGATCTTTTATGCCCACAGCATCACCACCCACAACGGCTTTAATTTCCTTTTGGGATAAATACATTTGTTTTACATTTAATTAAGTTTCTTAATGAACACTTTTTTAATGTTTATTTGATAAAGCGTGTAAAAATGTACAAGTATATATTTGACATAAACAAACAAAAAGAAAGGAGATCAGAATACGTGGAAGCGCTGATTCACCCACAGCAGATTATTAATTTCTGTTTTCATCAGGGCTGGGCAATACGGCTTAAAAATGAATTCAGATTTTTTCAGACCACATCCAATTTTAATTGTTTTTCTGTCACTTGCTTTTAATAAAAAAATAAATTACAAACATAAAATATATTTTTTATGGTCCGTTCTCTGAGTTAAACGATGCTGCATTAGGTCCAGGCTATGGGAATTTTTATTTAATAATGACAATATATTCAGAATATAGACACAATTTTACCAGAACATCTTAAAATTAGGAGAAAAGTTTTCTACTGGGTTATCAAGACCAGCTCAGTTTATGCGGTTCTTAGACAGACTTAGATTTGTTTGCATCATTATTTAAATATTTGCTACTGATAATAATTCGAAGCTGATGTTAAAACATGAAATAACTTTATCTGTAAAACCGATAAAGTATAACTTCTCAAGATGTTCAAGATCCCTCATTTTAATTTTTTTGCTATTTTTTTGTTGGGCTTTTTGTAAAATTACTCCTTAATTCTCCTAATATTTCAACTTTATTCTGGTAATATGAGTTTATTCTCACATTATTTTGACTTCATTGTCGTAGGATTTTTTAAATCTGATTACTACGACTGTATAATTAAATAAGCCTGGACTTAATATTTCGTTGCAGCGTCGACCTGAATTCAAAGTCAAAAAACAAGCTAGTCAATCAAGATGGCGGCTCTGATGTCACTCTGAACTATGGAAGCCCAGTTGTGACAAAAATACAGATTTTCCAAAAATGTAATCTTCAAAAACCGAAGAATTTTAATTGTTCAAATCGATTTATCGCCCAGTCCTATTATTCACAGATTAATTTTTCTGAATTTTCTACACAGATTAGATTTATAAAAATTAAATAAGGGGCATAAGGAAAGCTAAAGAGTCCAGATTATCATTTCTGGATCTCCATGTTTGATCAAAGCCAGCCCACAGACCCCAAAAGGACAGAGAGAGAGAGGACAGCATACCCGACGAGGAGTCGGAGGATTTTAGAGCAAAAGACCAACCATCAGGGGTCATAGACGCACAGTGAGGTAAGCGCAGCTCCACCGGCTTCAGGAACTTGAGTCCGTGAGGGCCACACATCACCAGCGGACTTAGCAGCGTTTCTCCTGCACAGAAACACGACAGGATTTAAATTCCATCAACTAAGCAGAGAGGAATTTAGCAGTGGAAACAGATTAGCCTTTAACTAGTGAAGCATACCGAAGAGTCTGGGGGCAAAACTAAAGGTCAACTGACTGGACGGCTTGATAAATGAACACGACACTAAGGAAGTTTTAAATCATCTATGGATCAGGCCAATAGCTAAAAAAATTTAAAAAAATTGCAGTCCAAACAATCATCTTATGGTACTTCACAGGGAAAGATTTTCATCCTGATTTACTCCTTCCAACAATCTTGAAAACGACCCGATTAACAGGATGCTTCTGTCGTGCTTCCTTGAACAGGAAAGGTCTATAGACGATATAAAACATGATTTTTACATTGTTTGCACAAAATCATCCTTAGATAATCAGATTGAGATGTTTCAGGGCCTCCTGTCACAGCTTAAATCCGCAGCTTAAATCCAAATAAGCTGCGGATGGCCACGCCTCCCAACGCAACGTTTACACTCGCACGCAAAAATGGCTGCAAACAAAAAAGCAATTATACAACTATGCATCTCTGAAAAGCAGAAGTGGAGCCTCCTGCATAACCAACAAGAATCCAACAAGTGGTTTCTGGATGGTGAGTCAACATCAAAACTTTTCCAGCAGCCATTGTAAATACTGCAAAATCATACCAAGTACTTTTGGTCTAATGCAAATATCTTAGTACACAAACACAAAACTAACTTACATTTAACTTTTCACCAAGATATAATTAGCTACTTTAAGAACATAATTCCTAAAAAGTAAGGGGGTAACGTGGCTGGAACCCTGCCGGGGTTGCTAGGTAACGTGGCTGGAACCCTGCCGGGGTTGCTAGGTAACGGGGTTGGAACTCTGCCGGGGTTGCCAGGTATCGGCGTCCTGCCTGTTGAATCTGATTCAACAATCAGGAGATTTTTGAAGTGGCTAATTTTCTAGACACCAAAACACATCAACTTATTACCGAAATAATTCAAGCTTGGGTTGTTTTTAGAAGCAGCAGAAACCCAAATGGAGATACAAAAATGTTCAAAATGCCAATTTCACATAGTCGGTCCCTTAATATAGCAGCAGAAGCTCAGGCCTAAACAACCTTTTATGTTTTTTTTCCATTTAAAATCTAGCCAAAGTAGCAGAACTAAACTTGACATTTAAAAAGGGTCCTCTAATTACTATCGGGAGCACTTTGTCTTCCAAGGATTTTCTTGGAGGCTGTAAGTCATTCTCTGACATAATCGGGGCAGGGAGGATCCGAGCGCTGACCTTTCTCCTTGTCGAGGGGCGGCAGGATGCTGTTGTCCCGGCACACCTTGAAGTAAATCTCCTGCTCCACGCTCTCGGGGATGGCGCCCTGGGGGATGATGATGCTGACGCCCGTCTCGATGGAGCTCAGGACCCCTCCGTTGCTGTTGAAGATGCCGCGGGCGGTGGCGACCACTGTGTGCCCTTCGTCCTCATCATCGTCGTCCAAGGCGCTGGGGCTGAGGCGGACAAGTTCGTAAGGGATCATCAGTCAGAGAGGGAGGCAGAGCAAACCTCCAGGGAAAAGCAGCTGAGTTTCCGTTACTAAACGGACAACATCAATCCATCAAGGTTTATTTGTGTATCACATTTCAGCAGCAAGGCGGTTCAAGGTGCTTTACATCATAAAAACTGAAAATGACAAAGTGCAAACCAATAGATCCACAAGTCGAGCTCTAAAGTTGTTTTTTACGTTCTGCATGTAGCTTGTTTGTTGTAGCCACCATTCTGGTGTTAGCCTTGATGCTATGATTTAAATTTTAGCTAGCTTCAGGTTTTTACCTAGTTTTAGCTTTTACATGGATTTTTTCACTCTGCCCGGGTTATGTCAACATAACCTATATGCAATCTTTAGCTAGTTTTAGCTTGTAAACTGTTGTGACCTTTGAATTTAGCTTTGTATGCACTGCACCGATTTCTAATACGGTCTGGGAGGGATTTTTATAATTTCACTAAAAATATTCACTGCATTTTCACAGGAAATGCAAATGTTCTAGTTTATGTCTGTGTTTTAAAAATGAAATGTTTTGAGTTAATTCAGCACCGTTCTTTTGTATCGTATTGTATCGGTTGATGCTAATCCTCATGTCGGTATCAGAAGTGAAAAATGGAGACGCGCTGAGTGCGGCGTCTCTTTCTGCCGCTCACTGCGCTCTGATGCCTCACCTTACAGGGACGGCCTTGGGAATGGCGTTGATGTTATTGTGCTGGTATTTGGGCCTGTTGTCCATGGTGCGTGTGAAAGTGTCCAGGCCGCTGTCGTGGTCGAGGGGCTGCGGCGACAGCTGAGGTTTCACTGAGGCGTTGCTCACCACCCCCGGCTTGCTGAGGAGGTCCGTTTTCACCTGCGTGTCGTTCGGCAGCAGGTTGTGGTTGAACTTTGGGCTGTCGAACTTGCGCTCGAAGGGCCGGGCCGCGCTGGTGTAAGGCTTGGGGACGTAGCGGTTGTAGCTGGTCGAAGGCGGAGCGCCCAGGGTTTTCGGCGGCGGCGCGTCGGTGCCGTTGACGGGGACTTTGTCGGGGAGGCCTCTGGGTGGCAGGTAGCCGCCTGGCGTGGATTCGTCCCTGCTAGTCGGCCTGAGAGCTGCCAGGTCGGGTTTAGGATTCGGGGAGCTCAGTGGCTCAGGGATGGAGTTGGCTGGAAAGGAAGAAAAGAGATAAAATCTTTACATACCTTCCTTCCTTCTTACATACCTTCAGTTTAAAACTAGGACTAAAACGAATAATCCGATTGATCCATTATTGAAATAATCGTCAAATAATTTAGAAGTCTGGAGTATGCAGCCTCAAAAAGCATAATTTGCTGAACTAACATGTTTAAAGCAGCATTCAGCTAAAGTTATACACATATATATATATATATATATATATATATATATATATATATATATATATATATATATACATATACATTTAAAATAAATTTTATTTATTTGTGCAGCACATTTCAGCAACAAGGCATTTCAAAGTCATAAAAACACAAAAATACAAAGTCAAAGAACAGTCAACGATTGAGAAAACCAGTAAACATTTTTCCACATAAAATATGTTGGTCAATGTTTCATTTATAATGGTTCAAAGGTAACCAGGTGGGTTTTTAGTCCATATTTAAAGGAACGTTTTAACGATTCAGAATTCAAGAATGGTTGTGTCAATTTTCCACTGGGTTTGGTCAAAATTTAAATCACTTCAATGAGGATCAGACACAAAGATTTTCCTTGTTTGAAGTATTCAGGCAGGAAATCATTTTAACGATTTTTAAATGTAAAGAAACATATTTTAGAGGCATAATAATTATGATTTAAAGTGCAAAGACACAATCTGGGAGATGTGATTATTTGGGTTTTTTTAGGGATTATTTCTACAACTTACCATCAGCAGGGCTGAGTTTGGACAAGGTGTTGGGTGGGATGGCTGGAGCTGGGGGTCCGTACTGAGCGGAGGGACTGATCTGGGCCAAAGCTTCGTATCGTTTCTCCACTGGGCTCACCTTCTCCACAGACTCAACTCTTTAAAACATAACACAGTAAATAAAACAACAATCAATGCGACTGCAGGGCTCATATCAGCGTTTCCTGCAGTAAAATTCAAGGAAAGTTTTCAAACTATTCCAGCTCCATAGACTGGAGATAACAAAAAAATCAATAGAAATGACCAAAAAAAGACATTTTCAATTAATTATTTTATGGTATAGTTTATTACTACAATTGATATGATCTGATGGTTTTCTGCATTTTGCAAATGAAAGAAAATTATGTTTTGTTTCTGACTGGTCTGAGAACAAAACTAAGTTAACAAAACAATTTGCTAATTTCTGTTCAGTTGTTTAAAGTGTAAGTAATAAGATGATCAAGCAGTCACTGAGTCATTAGGAATAATAAATATTGATAACACTGAAACAATCAAAGGTAAATTACCTCCCTGCTCAAATTAAATGCTTAAAGACAAGAAACAAAGTTACAAAAAAATATTCTTAAAAAATGTTCTCTTTACATTTTCTGGTATTTAACAAAAATAAATAATTTTAGTAATTGTAACTGACCTGAAATAAGAAAAGTTTCTTCTGATTTAACTTCAGACACTGAGGGAAAACATTTTTTCCTTTTTATTAGGTGGACAAAAATCTCTGGTTTCAACTGTAGAACCAGTTGAAACCAGGTTTGAACTGGTTTGAACTGGTTGAAACCTGTCAGGTTGAAGGCTCAGATTGAACTTTATCACCAAACTGAACATGAAGGACTTCCTACAGAAACCAAGCACTTAGTTAAATTAATTAAAATTCAAGGGTTTTCCAGGATTTGAACCCAGTTCAGAGCACTGGGAACCAGCTGCACTGCTGACCTGTTGTAAGGGTAGGACAGCTGGGTGGGTTTGGACGGGTCGTGAAACCGGTTGATACCCGGACTGGGTTGGCCCATTGCCTTGCTGTCGAAGCTGCGCCGGTCGAAGTAGGACAGCTGCTTCCTGTAGTACTCCTCGTCGTCATCTGGGTCGTAGTGGTTGGAGCGGACCACATCATCCAGAGGCTTCGAATGAGGCTTTTGTGGCTCCGGAGCCCTGAAGACAAAACGTGTAAAAGAAAGAATATAAAGCTTTACAGATGAACTCTGAGTGTCGCTTCAGTTCACTTGGTAAACCAGGAGGCCTCAGCTGAAGGCCGGAAACGATGATAAATACTGCTGGACGATACATTGTCCCAGCAGTTATCGCGATACACGATAATATTGTTGCTTTGAGACGATTGTCATGTAATATAATGGCATAATGAACTTTAAATTCTAATGAACATTTAACAACATTAAACATTAAACAAGACATTTAAACAACAAATAAAATTAAAGAAGTTTCTGTAAACAAAGCTGTCCTTTAAAAAAGGTGAAACTGAAACTCAAGACTTTTATCATCCAGTTTTTGGTATAAAGACAGAAAAATCATGCAAATGTTTTTATACATCATGTGATTAATTGATTTATTGTGACAGGCCTATTTAGTTGTAAATGAGTAAATAACAGAGATTCTGAGAACCTCAGACACAAACTATCTCAATCCCTCCAGGAAGTTGCAACGTTGTGATTGAAAAAATTAATGCAAATTCACTCAGTTATCAAATTTTACTGGCGCCATTTTCACCAGTAATCGCAACTTTTCCACAAATCTGACCAATCACCTTAACATTAGTTGAATTTCCTTCTCTTATAACCAATCACCCTCTCTCATTCCTAATTTAACTTTTCCAAACTTGCAAGATGAAAGAATGTGTGACGCCAAAAAACATTTGCCTTTTTCTTTTTTTTTTTCCAAAAACGATTTTGAGATGTTCTGCAGGATTTCTTTATGCTGACAGTAAAGACAAATCCTACATAAAATATAATTCATGTTAACTTGAATGACAGACATTTAATTCTTCTTTTTAACTTTGACAACTCATTAGGATATCATTGGATTTGGATTAGATGCCATTTTAAGAAGATACGTGAAAATATTGGTTATTTTTCTTAGAGTCCAACTTTTGTTGTTAGATGGCAAAAATAAGCTTAAAAAATTAAACGTTTTGAAAAGTCTGCCGCAAAATCAGTAATTTTAGGCTGCAAGTATTAAAAAACAAACATTGCGACATTCTGGAGTCTCATAATAGGTAAAACTTTTGACCAGTAGGTGGCGCACAAGCAGCAACATATCTCCTCAAATCTTTTTCTTTTTGTCCTGAGGTACCAGTCGGCTCACCTGTAGGTGGACTTCTCCTGCTCCAGGTTGCTCAGGGAGTTGGCTTTCAGGACCGGGGTGGGAGCGATCACAGGTTTGGGAACATCTGCAGGCTGGAGAACAAAAAACAAATCCTGATTCAGTGATTTCTCCCTCTGTTGAGCAAGTTTTCCTCCATGTGAACTTACACAGATGCATACAAAAACATGCGTTATAAAACCGACATGCTCAATTTCATTAAACATTTTTAAAGTTTTATTAGTTATTACACTTTGCTTGTTTGAGAAGAACAATTATTTTAGGAACCAACAAAACAAAAAAAATACTAAAAATATAATTAATTAGGGCAGCAACTAATGACTATCTTAGTGATGATTAATCAATTAATCTGAAGATTTTTCATTTCACATTTATTTCAATAATTGATTAATCACGATTAATCATTTCAGCTCTAATAGTGATAAATTAAATATTGTTTTTTGAAGGTTGTATTCAAAGATTTAAATAGATTAAGGATCATTTTGTTGCCACATCAGTTAAAAGTGGCCCATTAAAGTGTCATGTAGGGCTGCAACTAGCGATTATTTTTAGTAATCTATTATTCTGATGAAAAATTATCACTACATCAATAAAATGTCTTTATAATTTATATAAAGACATCTTTGTCTGTTTATACATTATAAATACATTAAAAGATGCAAATAAATATTTTCATTCTTTTTTAAATAAGAAATGAATTTAATTTTCAAGCATTCAGTGAATCTGAACAAGGTGAAATCACTTCAGCAGTTTTGGTTAAAACATTTACAGACAAAGATGTTTATATCTTAAATGAAAATGTATATTTATTTTGTATAGTTTTGGCTATTTATTGCTCTGATTATGTTGTTCTTTCAGAAAATTGCCTTTTTTTGGTCTGCATTCCCTATTAATCGATTACTCAATTACAAAATTAGTTGCCGATTATTTCAACAATCGATTAATTGTTTCAGCCCCAAAATTAATAAATTAAAACATGATTTTACAGGATTATAGATAACATCTTAAGCAGAATCACAAACTAGTGTGTGTAGGACTGCAAATAACGATTATTTTAGTAATTAATTATTCAGACAGTAGTCGATTAATCACGATTAATCCGATTAATTGTTTCAGCGTTTATGAGGAACGTACCCTGAGCACTGAAGACTCTCCTTCTTTAGCTCTTTCCATAGAAACTGAGCAAAATTAGAATCATTTCGCTGCCTCAACCAGTTAAAAATCACCCACTAAAGTGTCATTATTTGCGATTAATCATTTCGGCCTTTATGAGGAAAGTACCCAGACCACTGAAGACTCTCCTTCTTTAGCTCTTTCCATAGAAACTGAGCAAAATTAGAATCATTTCGCTGCCTCAACCAGTTAAAAATCACCCACTAAAGTGTCATTATTTGCGATTAATCATTTCGGCCTTTATGAGGAAAGTACCCAGACCACTGAAGACTCTCTTTCTTTAGCTCTTTCCATAGAAACTGAGTAAAATTAGGGTTATTTTATAGAATCTTTTCGGTGCCTCAACCAGTTAAAAATCACCCACTAAAGTGTCATTTTTTGCGATTAATCATTTCGGCCTTTATGAGGAAAGTACCCAGACCACTGAAGACTCTCCTTCTTTAGCTCTTTCCATAGAAACTGAGCAAAATTAGAATCATTTCGCTGCCTCAACCAGTTAAAAATCACCCACTAAAGTGTCATTATTTGCGATTAATCATTTCGGCCTTTATGAGGAACGTACCCTGAACACTGAAGACTCTCCCTCTTTAGCTCTGTCCATAGAAACTGAGCGTTTATTCTCAAACATCTTGACTCTGTTGAGCACTGATTGCGGTTTCATGGCTGGATCTTCATCCAGGTCTTCCCGTGGGGGAGGAGGAAGAGGTTTGGAGGTCGGTGTGACTGCTGGCTCTCCTGGTGAAGGCAGGGCGTCTGGTTTTGGAGGGGGGACGGCGGCGGGCTCAGAGTTCATGATCGGCTCGTGTATCCCCGGCTTGTAACCTCGGTTTGGAAGCCCAGACATGTAG
The DNA here is from genome assembly GCF_051168715.1 of Poecilia mexicana. Classification (NCBI taxonomy): domain Eukaryota; kingdom Metazoa; phylum Chordata; class Actinopteri; order Cyprinodontiformes; family Poeciliidae; genus Poecilia; species Poecilia mexicana. Next base: position 9,665,071 of record NW_028263375.1, read on the forward strand.
ACGGGCCTCAGACCAGAGTCACCGTAGTAGTGCTTTGGAGGCTCCGGCGAGCGAGGGGAGTTGATGGGAAAGCTGCGGGTTTCTGCCTCATACGGAGATCGGGCTTCGTAGCTAGCAGGAGGTGGGGGAGGGGGCTCGTCGTACCGAATGGGCGCGGGTTTACTGTGCCGTGCTCTGCTGTCGTAGCCCACCGCCGGGGCCTCGTCGTAGCGTGGCTGAGGCGGGCTGTACTCCCTCCCCGGCCCGTCCTCGTAGGGGGAGCGAGGACTGTATCCCATTGGTTGCTGGTGGCCCGGCTGGTACCCGGCGGGCTGTGAGGACGAGGTCTGCTGGTCGTATGGGGGCCACTGTTCACTGTAATGAGGCACACGGTTGTCGTAGTGCAGGTGAGAGTCAGAGTTGTGAGGCTTTGGTTCTGCGTAGCCGCCTCCGTCGTATCCATAAGGCGGGTGGTCGTATTCGCGGTATGGCTGTTTGTCCTGAAACGACGGCTGGTGACTGTAGCTCAGAGACTGCTTCAGACCGTGGTTGATCCGCACCGGGTCCTCCATGTTGTATAGATCTTTCTTGTACATCTGTAAAGAAATGGCAATAATTAAATTTATTTGTAAGATATCATTAGTGAAGATACCCAGTTAAGGAAAAGTTATTTCTCCTAAAACACCAGAAGAAATTCCTAATAAATGTGCCACGCGAAAATATTCACACTCTTGAACTTCTTCAGATTTTGTCCTGTTGCAGCCACAATCTCAAGTGTATTTTATTTCAATCATGTGTTATTAAGACAAAGATACCGAACTGTGGAAACAGATGGGCTTCTATTGACCGTAAAATTGCACAAATTGGAACGGAAACACACCAATCAAAAAAAAGAAGAAAAAAAAACAAAGAACTTTTCTTTATTTGGTAAAAAGTTGTTCAGCCGTATCATAGTTTGTGAATTTCACAAAACCCGCATCACACAAGTCATGTGATCAACAACCGGATGTTACTACTGGCAGAAAAGATGAAGAACGCAACAGGAAGTGGTAGGAGGATCACAGTGTGGCTTGTTTTTTATTGACTCATCACACGAACAGACTTATTCATGTTTGATTTTATCGCGTTTCTTATTTAATTTAAACACTGCAATGGCAAAATTAGGTTTTTTAGACATTATCAACAAGGTTTTGCACCCATTTGTAGTCAAAACTCAACTGTTGGAAAAGAATATATGGTTTTCAGAATCGCTCACAAATATAAATCTAAAAAGTGTCATGTGTCAAACTTTAGGCCCAGGGGTCAAATCCGACTTTAGAGAGACACATGAACAGAATCTTCAAGAAAACAGATATAGGCTTAAATCAAAGCAGTTTTTATAAATTTATTCCCAAACTACATTCATCTGCCCCTCCAATTTTTTGCAATCGCGGAAATTCCCACAAAAACCAGCAAACTTCAACATTTTTTTTTTTTGAGCTAATGCACTGAACATTTCCACAAAAATGGTCAAAAACATTGAGTTTAAGTTACTGCTAACTCCCACCTGCAGGTGGCAGTGTTTCATATTTAGCCTTAATTGATTTAAACCATGATCGACGGCAAGTAAAAGTCACATTTACTGCCATAGATAAGTGTGAATATTTAAAAAATTCGTACAAATATTTCTAAATTAGCTCCACAAAAATCAGCGGTTTTGGCTGAAAAACAAATTACACTATATTTTATTTAAATTGAAGAAGTACTTATGCACACACACCTATTTATTAAACAATTTTAACAGCTTTTTAAAGAAGTTTTACATACATTCTGGCACAAACAGATATCTGAGAATGAATGAAAACCCGTGTTTTAGGTGAAACACGGCATTCAAAGCCTCAGGAATAAAAAGGCCCAAACATAAACCCATGTATCATTTTCCTTCAGCTTAATTATATCGCACTATTTCATGTTTCTCTATAACACAAAACATCAATAAAATGCCTCGAAGTTTGTGGCTGTAACATAAAATGTGGAAAAGTTGAAGGTGTGTGAATATTTTTGCAAGGTACCACAAACTGAAACCTCAAGAAGCTCAACATTCACAATGCTGATCGAATCGTTAGAAATAAATAAATCCTGAACCAACTGATCAAATTACAAGCTTTTTTTGTTCTTTCTTGAAAAACGGTTCTGAATGCCTGTTTGACAAGATGCCCTTCAGGAAAAATGAAACTGAATTTTACCAATTGAGCGTGTTTTACAGAGAACCTCTTAACAATTTACACATTTCTGAAAGGCTTCATTTCAAACATACGATGCAGAGTAGCCTGCAGACAGTGAAGGAAGGAGGCCGACATGTTGGAAGAATCCGCTCAACAGGGAAAATGTGTCAAGTTTACAGCAAAGTTTGAGGTATTAATACGTCAGAGTACTGTCTGCAGGTTAGCTTTCATCATGCAACAAACATTCAGTTTGCAACTTATGCAATGTCAAACTACTAGCACTACAACAGACAACACATCTACCCACTACAATGCCACCGTCAGTGCTGCTACTGTTTGTCTACAGTAGAGAGTCAAAGCTGAAAGGAACCCAAAAAATAAACAAAAACAAAACATCAGGAGCCATGCAAAGGAAGTAAGAGGCAACAGTTAGGGCTGGTTGTGGATGTCTTCACCCTGATCAGAGACTCAGATGTAACCAGTCCTTCTGGTCTCCCAGCCCACTGTGGTGCATGTGGACAAGCGAGTCGCACATTTCCTCTGGGAACCAGAGGCTCACAGTGGGCTCAGTGAGTCACACAGTGTGGACATGACATGCAGATAGCGAGTGGAAAGCATGTGTGAGAAGACAGGCAAGTTAAAAAGAGCAGGCTGGGGAGCCGGGCCCGGTCCGAGTGGCTGGTGAAACAGCGGATACCTTTGGTTCTGGACCAGGGGGTTCATGTGGTGGTGGAGGTGGTGGTGGTGGGGGCTGAATTAGCTCAGGGGCAGGGCTGGGGCTGCTAAGAGAGTCCGCCTGAGGAGCTGCGGCTGCAGCAGGCGGCTCCTCTAGTTGTACAGGCTGCTCAGCAGCTGGGGAGGCTGCCACCGGCGCAGGCAGCGGGGGCAGAGCAGCCTCACCTTGCTGTGAAGTATCGTTAAGAGACATTTATAACACAGCGCCGCCAAGGGCACACAGACAACATCTCACCCCAACACTACCATCTGGTTCCTTACACTCATTTAAAACATGTTTACTGCTAAAAAAATAAAATCCTAGAGATGCACCAGTATACTGTCTGATTATACTGAATACATGCAGGGGATTCATGCAGCTTAGTATGAACCCCCTGCATGTTAGTGTTTATATACGGACATTTCGCACAACGCTGCAGGGCAAAAAGACGATTCTTTTAGGTGCCGTAGAACAAATCCGTTAATTAAATGAAAACTGAAGATGCAGGAATTACTAATTTAGAGCAGTGAGACACAACAAAGGGAAAATAATGCAGAAAACTCGCTAAAGATCAACTCAAAACCACTTTTTCCTCGCTCTCTGTGTTGGCTGTGCTACACAGAGGCCTGTTGCCATAGCAACCGACGACAATGCCACTGCATGTTTCAGGTTTCAACACCAAAAAACACTCAAACATTTCCCACACAAAGAACATTCAGTCTGTTATGGTTTTATGTTTTCAGGCTTGATGTTTATTGTGCGATTATTAAAAAGTGAACGCTGTGGCAGATTAACTACCAATGCCATTAGCTAAGCTAACACTGCCACTGCAGTGGCAGATTAGCTACCAATGCCATTAGCTAAGCTAACACTGCCACTAGCCAAGCCAACACTGCAGTGGCAGATTAGCTACCAATGCCATTAGCTAAGCTAACACTGCCACTGCAGTGGCAGATTAGCTACCAATGCCATTAGCTAAGCTAACACTGCCACTGCAGTGGCAGATTAGCTACCACTGCTATTAGCTAAGCTAACATTGCAGTGGCTGGTTAGCTAATTTAATCACCTGCACTATTGATGATCTGTCAGCGTTGGTGTTTAGGTCGCCTGAACCAAAACACACCAAATTAAACATCACATCTACAGGTTACTATTACCAAAGTCAAGCTAGCATAACTGAACTACTTCCCTTTCCCTTTTTTTCTGAACCTTGTTATCTAGCTGTTGTTGGGTTGACAATTAGTAGCAATAAATTTCTTTTATGCATCGCACATACATTTAAGATATTGTGCGTCATATTGACAGCTTAACAGCTAAAACCAAAGCTAGCCATTGTTAGCGAGCAGTTTTTTGCCCTCCAGCATAGCTCTTGCTCATGTGACGTCGTGCTACAAGAGGTCCACATCGGTCTTTCTCAAACTGTCCACAGACAAAAACCCTGAGAACAGAAATCAAACACAAGGTTCCGATCGGTGCATCTCTACTAAATATCAGAAGAAACCAGAAACAACACAGAATATAAAACAAAAAAGAAGAAGCTAACGCTCTGCCCTGTTGTGATACGTTTACTATTTATTCAGCCAGTACTGCTCAACAACCCTACCTGCTGCGGAGCGGCCATTTTGAATCCAGCGGGGTCTATTCTGCTGGCGGGGTCAGGCTGCACAGGGTGCTGGTATCCAGGGTAGCCGGGGGTGTCCTGTATCACAGGCGGGTCCTCCCTGACGGGCTCCGAGGAGCGAGTGATGGCAGGCTCGGTGGGCAGGCCCACTTCATCGTTTAAGGTCTCGTCTAACTCCTGGTCGGTGTACGCTCCGCCCTCCGTATCCGTGTCCTCGTAGTCAGAAGTGTGGCGGCTGTCTGTGCTGTACATGGAGTATTCGCTACCTGGCGCCGACAGGTAGGACAGACGGTCGTCGTGGATATCCAAGTCGTCCTCTGTGGTGCCGTCCGCCTGAGTGGAGCAGAAAGTCCGTCAGCGATCAGCAGCATGAAGGACAGAAGCACTGCGGGACTTTGTCTCACCTTGCCCTCCGACACCCACACCAGCTGATTCTGCTGCTGCTGGATGGTTTCCTTCAGCGCGCCGTACCAGCCGTCATTCATGTTGTTCAAATTGATGGTTGCTAGATGGAAATAGTTTGGATAAAAATCACTTCACAAGGAAGAAGTAGTATTCTTGCATCAAAGAGGCAATTAGGGTTTTAAAGTCACTGTTTTCCAACAAACTGCGCCAACTTACTGGTGAACAGGTGGTGATTATTCTTCCTCAGTTTAATGGCTCGCTCATAAAGCTTCCTGGCGCTCTTCCTGGACTCTGGACAAAGTCTCGTCCTCATGTTCTTCACACCCTGTTTGTTATCGGGATTCAGGAAGACTACGATTGGGTACCACTGGGCATAATTTAGCCTGTCCACAGCATTTGGGGTGATGTCCAGCACAGCATGTTTGTCCTTCATGGAGTTGAAATAAAAACTGGTTTAGTAAGGCAGTATGTTCGATGGCAAAGTTTAAAAACAATCACACTCACTCTGTCTATGATCTGCTTAATGGTGTGAAGACGAATGATTCCCGAACTGCGTTGGTCTGTTCCTGCATCTCTGGGTTCGCTCTCTGAAAGGGAAAATGTGAAGAAATCCATGAAAAAACACTGAACACATGATGATAAACATCACAATAAGATGTTGGACGATAATATTAAACATACTTGCAAGTTCAAAGAGATCCGGCTCCTCTCTGGACAGCTTTTCTCGAGCCACGTCAGCAATGGGTCCAAAAATCACCACCGGTCTGAGGAAACCAGCTGCACAAAAAGCCCAAACAACAACAACAAAAAGTCAGATTCTTAAAACAAACCTGAGACGAGGTTTCTACGAACGTCTGTACTTTTTCATGCTATTTACGACTTTTCAGAACTTTTTAGCCCATTTTTAAAGTTCAAATAGAAAAACTGAAAATAGATGGATGAAAGAGTATCAATAGACAAAGACAGATGAACAAAAAGATGGACGGACAATTAAACTCAGGGCTTTTCCAAACACACTAATAAACCTCAGATATCTCACTCACGGTTCTTTCAATAATCGATTAATCACGATTAATCGTTCCAGCCCCTACATCTCACCTTCTCTCAGTACGACTCTCTCGTAAGCAGGAAACTTTGTTTGGACCGGCTGGGAGGAAAGGTCCTCCCTGCTTTTCCTCAGGTTCCTCTTTGAGCTGCGGAGACCTCTGAACCTCCAGAAATCGGCCCGGTCGCCTCCTGCCGTTTTGGGAAGCGTGTACTGAACGCTGGAGAGCTGCTCCGCTCTGTTGGCAGAAAGACAAAGATGTAAAACAGGCTCCAGGAACAACCCAAGCACCAGGCAGCGCAGTGCTTTCACCTGTTCTTATTGGGGATGATGCCCCTCTCCACCTCCTGATGGTTCTTGCCAATGCGAATAGCTAACCAAGAGCCCAGCTTCCCGTTGTAGAGCGTGTCCACCACTCGGAAAACCTCGCCCTTGTTAAAGCTTAGCCCATACGGAGATTCCTTCTCGTACTCGAAATGCGTCCGAATGTAGAAAGAATCCCCGACATCCGACTCCACAATCCGCCGATAAACTGTGAACGCAGAGCAGCGAGCCTTTCACACCACACCAATCAGATCAAGATAATTTCTAATTTGTTTAGATTTTTCTTCTCCGCTTACCGTCTTTTTTCTTCTGAGCCAGGATTGTGACCTCTTCTCCCTTAGGAAGATCCAGAAGGAATAGCACCGCCTCCTCTCGGATTATGTTTGCAAAATCAACATTATTTACCTGGAAGTTAAGAAAACATCGTCCCATAAGTTTTATTTTTAGTAGGGATGCAAGTTATCGAATAATGAGTTAGTCTGAAGTTGATCGATCCTATCAAACTTCATGAGCGGCCATTTTCTTAAAAACAGTTTTCTCTTCTATCAAGAGGGCCGACTGCGTTTTATATCATAAAGGGCAAATTTTTTATAATTTGTTGAATCCAAAAAAACAAACAAAAAAAACAAAACAAGAAATAAACATTGAATTGTCCACTATTTTGCATCAGCTGTATTAAATACTGAAAATTGTAGTTTTTGCACATTAATAAACTAGAACATTGATAAAATATGACAAAACAGAAAACTCAACTTGCTGAATAGAAAAAAAGAAAATGAAAATATGTGAAATACTTAATTCCCATGAACAGAGATGTTCATGCAGAGTTTCTGTCTGCAGTTGATCTGGAGGAAATGTTGAAACTTGGCTCCACGAAGTGCATTAACTCACAACAGCCCTCAAAACCAACCTCTATTATTGACGTCATGTTTTTTTCCAATCAGGTTTAAATTTTTGGCGTTATCCCCCAAGACTTTTCTGTCATCGCATCCTCTCCTTTGAGGGAAATCTGTAGAAATTGACGCCATGCAGCTCGGCTGAATGAACGGCATTAATAAAGGTGAAACTTAAGGAGTTTGTCGAGCATTTATATTTCCAAACAGAAGTGGATAAAGTGTATTTTGAATCCAACACTGGACTCTGTTTGCACCATTTCTCTTTCCTGTTCTGGTAAGGCCTCGCCATCTTTGTTTCTGTATCAACTGGATCTGCTTAAGGATGACCAGCAGCGCCCTCTTCTGGATGGAGGCCAAACCTCAACACTGACATTACGTCTTCAAATTCAAAAATACTTTACTAATCCCAAAAAGAAATTAAATGTTGTTGTAACTGTTATTAATTCAGATTTTTCAAAGAGTTATTGTAGATGGCGATGGCTATTGCAGGAAAGACCTGCTGTAGCAGTCTGTGTTAGAACGAATCTGAAGACACCTCTGACTGAAGATAACTCTGTTTTCTCAAGTCAGCCTCATAAAGAGGATGGTCAAGGTTGTCCATAACTTTCTTGATTTTATGAAGAATCCTTCTTTGCATAACCAGCTCATTCAGTCATTCCTAGAACAGAACCAGAGCCAGAACAGAACCAGCCTTCTTTCTCAGGCTGTTGAGCCTTTTTAGGTCCCTGGTTCTGATGCTGCTGCCCCAACAGATGATGCTCTCAACAACAGACTTGCTGCAAACCTTGAAGGACCTTTGCTTCCTCTATAAGCCCAGTCTGCTCTGTCCCTTCTTATAGTTAATTTATTGGAACTAGTTTTAATCTAATAAACCGTCAATCGACAATTAATTGCAAATTTATAGGTTCAATTAGTGCAGAAAAGAATCTCTTAAATCAGAAGATGCATGTAGTTCTCACTGTATTCAGAATCACCTGGATAACTACAGTAGTTTTATTGTAGTCCAGTCTGTTTAGGCGTTACTGGACACAGTTGGGGAGAAGAAGAAAAGGTGCAAACAGTAAGATGTACGAGTGCGGGGGTAATGGGACGGACACAGCAAGATGAATCTGTTTTAGTGTTTGTTCCCAACGGGGCGCCTGCTAGGAGACTAGCTTGATGATGGAGGAATTTCTGAACAGCCAGAGTGTAAATTAGAACAGGCAACATTTCAGGACGTTTTCCTTTAAAAACATGGCTGTTTATACAAAAAACCAACCGCCAAGGCAGGGGGGCCAAAGTGCGGCCCGGGGTCAATTTGCGGCCCTCGAAACAATTTTGTGCGTCCCTTGATCACGATTTAAAATCGGCTTAAATTTGATTTGCCAGGAAGTTGATGCAACAACACATGTAAAAACAAAGCTAGGGGGCAATTTTCAAAAAGTTTACAGGCAGTTTAACATCTTACAACACAAAGTATTCATCCAGGTTTTTGCTTGAAATGTAATTTATTTTAATAGTAAAAGGGACAACAGACATCCTGTGATTTTCACTAAAATACAGAGTGAGTGATAGAGCATAATAAGTAAGTAGGAAATGGTTTGTCAGTGTTTTTAAATCTGGCAAGACCTTCTTTAAGTTTTAAATCTACAGTAATTTACAGAAATCTTACTTATTTCATTAAAATATTGTGAGTTTAGTTTATATCTGAACAGGCAAAAATAAAAACGTAGGTTTGACAATTATACTTAAAAAGGAAAACACTAAAAATGTTGTGGCCTCCCGCCGTTCGTTTCCCCCCAAACCAACATGAACTTAACCAATTTACCAGTTTCAGTTTGTTTTAATTCACAGAGGGGTTGGAAATGAGAGGCTTCACCCTGAGAATTTGGTCGCCCTCCTCCAGGCCCTCCTTAGCAGCGGGGCTGTCCTCCAGCACTCCGGCCACGAAGATGCCCACGTCGTTCCCCCCAGCCAGACGCAGACCCACACTCTCCCCCTTCTTGAACTTCACCAGCTTCATGCTTGGCCTGAGGAGAAACGCAGCAGCTGAAACTGATTTCCACTACTGCATAAATGCTAAAGTAATGACTCTAAGGTGACAGACAGGAGCCTGAAGAGATTCTTAAATCACGTTGTAAGAAGCAGGAATGGTCACTGTTATTCTGCTGTTAACAACCAAGAGGTGAAAACGCTGATAAATGCACATCTTTACATTACAGCTACCAGGAAGACAAAATATCCAGGGACTATATTAAAACTTATTTACAGCTTCTAATGATTAAGTTAAACTATTAAGGATTTAATGATTTGTAAAATTAAAAGTATGAGTTTAAATTTGTGGTGATTGTTTTTTTTACATACGTAGAATCAAAATTACACATACAGGCTAAAATTTATACATGATGCAACCCACTAATGTTCATTTAAATGCCCCATAACTAAACTCTTCTTATTGGATAATTGACTTATCAGAATAGTTTTAGATCAGTTAAGAAGAGGACTTGTGGAGTTGCACTAGTCTGGTTCATTATTTGGAACAATTTCAAGTAATTATATGCAAATATAGACATGGGGGGGGATCCGTCACAACTGCTTGCAGTTCTAGTTTTTTATGTGCTTAATTTCTGTTTATGCAAACAAAAACCGAATACAGACAGAAAAAAAGAGTGGATAGCCTTTTGTGGACCCAAAGCAATACAAGCTCTGGAGTGTTTCTTTTTTCTTGAGCCATTTCTACAAGCACTTTGAACTGCCTTGTAGCTGAAAATGTGCTACATAAATAAAATTACCTTACAGTTCAGTATTTATTTAATTTACCATAAGAAATAAATTGAATCATTACAACCTACAAACAGAGAGTGCCAGAGTAAAAATAATTCATGCTGCGTGGATGTAAACCCACCCCCTGTTCATTTTTAATGGTTTATTCCAAGAAATCTGAATATTTCAATGTAATTTATTTTTCATCTTACCGTAGAATGCTGTCATCATGGGCAGCGCTTGGCACAGGAGCATCAGAGGGACTGACAGGCAGGTCTACATCTGGCTGTCCAGGCTGAGCATACACAGGCTTTGGCTCTGAATATCAACAAAAGTAAACCACAAATTCACTGTATTACTCCACACAACACTGACAGCACACCAATCCACAAAATAAATAAAATGTATATGTACCGCTGGGAATAAATACACTGATGGAATAAAAAAATAAAAACAGAGGCCCAACTGTTCAAAGTATCAGTCAGGCGTTTGTGCATACACAAACACACAAAGCACACAGCGTCCTTAGCTGGGAGGTCAAAGCGAAAGACAGCAGAGCGCCGCAGGCTGCAGAGCAACGTCAGACTCGATCAACTCATATGGTTTATTTTCACCTGGCTTCAGGCAGACCCAGCCAGACTCAGCAGGCGTCTGGATCTAACTTTTTATGGTGGCTGGGCTTTTTAAAAAAGGGGGAAAAATAATCCAGAGATAAAATACACTGAGGAAAAATGGATGTGGGAGAAAAATAGGACCGACTTGCATTTTATCATTTTCACACATCATTTGGTTTTTCTGGGCTACTATTAAGCAAATTTTGCTGGGCGATAAATTGTCCCAGAAGTTATCACGATAAATGATAATATTGTTGTTTTGAAGTAACATAATGGTAATAATGTCATAATAATAATGCAAGAACACATCGTCAGAGATCAATGACGTTTTAATGAACATTTAACTCTGGAACTGGAAGACATTTAAAATATCCAAAATAAATAAACAAAACAACATAAAGCCTCTCTAAACAAAACTGTCGTTTAAAAGAAGCACTAGTTGATGCCAAAACACCAAACTGAGACTTTTATCATCCAGGTTTTGGTAGAAAACAGAGAGAAAAAAGAAAAAAAACGACAAGTCATGCAAATGGAAATGATTGCGTTTGTTTGAATTTATCATGCGAATAATTAATTGCTTAATTGATTATTGCGACAGGCCCAGCTCTGACCTGGGAGGGGAGGGAGCTGCTTCTCCTCTCTTGCGGCGGACGAATCCTTCGGTTTAGGAAGAGGAATGTCCTCCACAAGCTTCGCTGGCGTTGAGGCAGACTTCGACATCCGTTCATCATCGCGACTTCTGTGACTGCGGATGATAAAAATAATTTCTTTTTAAACTATTAATCTCTGGGAAAGGGGGAAGACGCTGAATAATGAATTGTGGAGTGCAAAGCTCTGCAGGCTGTGAAATTCTCTCGTGAGCGGAAACGTGCGAGCGGAGAACCGGTGAAAGAAGAACAGCCAGAGTAGGAGGCGGCAGCAGCAGCAGCATCTTATTCATGAAGGTCATTGCTCTGCCTGTCCACTCTTTTAGTGCTCTATTTTTAGAGCAGCTTATCTAAGGTGTCAGAGGGAATTTTGTCCTCCAGTGTGTCTTTAACAAAGCTTTCTTGGTCCTCACTGCTAGTTTTAAAACATTTCATGTGGTTTTTTTTATATTTAGATACCAATTTTTACTGAAAATTCACTGCAAAAACACAAAATCTTACCAGGTATTTCCAGTGCAAATATCTTAATACAGTTGAAATAAGACAAATACTAACTTACAGATAACAGTTGGGCAAGATACAGGAGCTTTAAGACATTATTTATTCTCCTACAACTTTATTTTCATAATATCATGACTTTATTCTCGTATTTTATTTTATTTTTTAAATTTTCTTAGCATTGCTTTAATACTCTGTTGTACCAAACTAACTTAAATGTTAAATTTCTGCAAGACATGCCAGCTTTAAGTGATTATTTATTCTCGTACAAGTTTCTTTTTGTAATATTATTATTTTAAAAATTTTCTTAGCATTGCTTTCATGCTCTATTGTACCAAATTAACTTTCAAGTAACTTTTCAGGACGATATAGCAGCTTGTTTTAACTCAATAATTCCTTAATTTTGATGAAAAAATCACTAGTTTCTCGGTTAGATTATTTCACTTACAACATGAGAAAAATGTCTTGTTATAAGTGAAATAATCTAACAGTGGAACTAGTAATTGTTTAAGCAATATTAAGGAATTATTGACTTAAAACAAGCTGCTACATCGTCCTGAAAAGTTACTTATAAGCTAGTTTTGTCAAATTTCAAGAGTACTAATAAATTTACACTGGAAAATAGACTGAAGGTATTTGGTAAGACTTCGTGTTTTTGCAGAAAAACGCTGAGAACCTGATATTGTCAGAATATCAACAAAAATATCAAAAGACCTTATTAGATTTTTTTTTTCATTTTACTTAAATATTAAATCCAAGTCAAATTTATAGGAACACCATAGCAGATACATGAAAATACCCTCAGCAGTAAAATCTGGTAGAATAAATTTTTACCTGCCATTGCTGATTTGTTGAGGCGAATGTCTGGAGTGGTCTGAGGGTTCGGACCGCCGGTCCGGCGAGCGGGAGCGGCTGCTACGATGTCTGTCATGCGATCGATTGGAATGGTCGGATGCCAGAGAATGGATGTCTGAAATGTCTGGTCAGACAGAGGTCAGGAGGTCACTGGGCGCAGAGTGAAGCCAGCAGGTACGACTTAATCTGCCATCGTTTCACATGAAAACAACCCTTAGTCCCTCACTCACCATCTCTGTCGGAGGCGTTAGCTGAAGGAATGCTGTCGTCCAGGTCGGGGATGTTGAGAAGGGTCGCCCTGTCGTCTCTCTGAACAACCATTTTTAGTTTGCCCTTTGACCTTTCAATCAGTTTCTTAGCGTCTATCAGGGAGAGGTTCTCTGTCACTGTCCCGTTAATCTGAGACAATCCAAAGAAAGAGATGTCAGCTTTCATTAAGATAGTCATGGTGAAAAGAAAGTACACCCCCATCAAATCATGGGGTTTTGTGTGTTTTATATACATCTTTTTGTAAGAAGTTATTAGTTTTTTTTGCCAAGTTTAAAAGTTTTTTTTTCTTTCACACGGCCTCATATGGGTTGGCAAGACACAGTGAGTGAAAACCAGCATTTTCCAAACTGGTGATAAATTAGTACTTACCCATGATAGAGGCAGAAAAGCTAGCGAGCCAGTAAGGCTATGCTAGCAGCTAGTTAGCGATAGCATCGATCACCTTCAGTCAGACAGCAAAGACGATGTCTGCGTGTGACTCAAACTTCTGCCAGGCAGAAAAAACTCCCTTCCCATTCAAGAACAAATATTCCTGACACGACAAATTTTAAAACCATAAATATTAATTATTTATGGTCAAATTAAATATTTTTTTTTTAAAGTAAGAAATTTTAAGGCCTTAATTGTACATACAAAATGTAAGACTTTTTAAGAGATGTTTGACAACCTGCTAATGTAACTTTGTTGAAAACCGGTCAGAGGATTTAATGTAATATTATTTGTGTAGACATGTATGTTACTGGTTCCATCCAGAGGTTTTGCACATGCGCTCAACGCTGGAGAGCAAAAAGACAATTGGAAGAACGACACCGTTGACAAAATAAAACCTCGAGATGTATGTATTATTAATTTATTGCAGTGTGCCACAGCTATTGGAAAAATACAGAAAAACCATTAAAGAACAACTCAAAACCACTCGTATTTGTCTTTGTTCTCGCCCTCTGTGTCAGCCATGTTACACTAATTTCTATAGCAACCGACTGCCAACTTAGGATTGCATCCCTTTTTCTTTTATATGTCAAGCGTGCATTTAAGATTTAGGGCGTTATGTTGACAACTTGACAGCTAAAACCAATGCTAGTCATCGTCTGCTAGCAGTTTTTACATCATGTGGAGCATATATGTGAAATTTACATACAATAAATGATAAAAGTACTCAATATGAGGTAAAGTATATGGTCTCTAAAGGGCAAACAGACCTAAATGAAGACAGTTAAAAGGGTTTGCATTAAGCTTCAGATAAAAAAACAACCTGATTTGTTTTACCTAAACACAATATGAAGTTGTAATCATGTGTCAGATTCTGCTTACCTTCAGTACAACGTCCCCCTCCTGGATATTGCCATCCCTGGCCGCCAGGCTCTCGGGGGAGATGTCCTTGACAAAGATGTGGCTGGCCAGGCGCAGGCCATATTCTGCTTACAGAGTGAACGACAGCAACAAAGACGATGTTAGCACAGAGAGTTCACGTGACAGCAGCCCCACCGACCTCTCTACGCCGACAGCTGCTGCTCCCGCTGGGATTAACAGACTGATTAAAGAAGATTAATTGCTCTTTTACTTATTTACTTGAGTTTGCTAGGATTTTGCTGAGGCTGGCAACTTTTATTTACTCTGGCAGTTGACCAGAGCTGATTTGGAAGATTTATTCAGCTACCAAAACAGGGAACAGGGGAACGAATAAAACGACGACGTCCCGTTATTCGTTTCTATCCCCGACTTTGCGAGCCTCACCTTCATTTTTGCGGGATTTGACGAGCGTGACCTTGGCGGGGCGAGGGGGAAGGTTGTGCGAGCGGCGGTCCGAGCGCGGCGACAGGCTCCTCTCTCGTGAGCCGCTGCGCTCGCGGTCCCGCCGCCCGCTGCTCCGACCGCTGCGCCTGCCCATGGCCCCGCCCACGCCGCTGTAAGCACCGCTGCGCCCGCTCCGCGTCTCGTATATCTCTTCGTCGTAGCTGTCCTCCTCTTCGTCGTGTTCGGACATGGTTTCCCTCTCCCCCAGCCGGCCCATGGGAACGTGCACCTTTCTTTTTCGTCTGATTGTCTAAATGAAATCAGATTCAGTCACTTCAGATGAAATCAATCGTTAATTCCCCTGAAGTTTTGCTTTTATATTCGTTAGCTATCAAACACAACGCTTGCCAACAAACACTCACAATTTTGGCAATTTTCCCACTTTTGCGAAGCTGCTGGACAGCGTACGCATGCTCCACATTGTCCATGGAGACGGCATTGACCATAACCACTCTGTCATTTTCCCTGCAGGCGAAAAAATGAGAAAAAAAGGAACAGGCACACTGGAGTCTTTCTGGAGCGTTTCAAATGTACTAATTATTTATGGAGAGTAACTCAGAGCTAAAATTAGAGATTTGATCCAGCATCCAAGAACAAAATCTTACTGCAGCAGGCCTTCTGCCGGGCCGCCTTTCAGCACATCTGAGATGACGATGGAGGTCTCGCCACTCTGAAAATGAGGGTTATCCCGACCTCCTGATATGGCTATCCCAAAGCCAAACCCTGGTGCCTGCAAGGAAGAAATATACAGAAACACGCACACGGTTTTTAGATTTTAGAGTTAACTACTGTGACGTTTTTGTGATTTTAATGGAATCAAATGTGTCACCTATCACTTAAAATGTAAATGAGATCCAGTTAGAGTCAGAATCATTAGCAACCGCTGATGAAATCACACAAAACGCTTTATTTGAAGGAGTTTTCCTAAATGTTATGAAGTGTCATTCAGGAAATAATTACACTTTTAATGCACTTAAAATGCAAGTTTTAAGGTAAGGTAATGTTATTTACATGGCACATTTTCAGCACCAAAGCAGTTCAAAGTGCTTTACATGAATTGGAGGGAAATATAAAAAATAAAAATTAAATGCTTAAATATACAAAGAAAACTACAAAATATAAGTTTTCTGGCATTTCGCAAATAGGACCCCAGAAAACTCAATTCTTGCTTAGAGAATTGAGTTACAGAAATAAATCTGCATTTCTACAACGTCATATTTTACTTAAATAGTATCTGTAAAATATCCTTACTGATTCTGACCCAGGAAACAGGAAGAAGGAGAAAAGAGCGAAT
Organism: Poecilia mexicana; assembly: GCF_051168715.1. Classification (NCBI taxonomy): domain Eukaryota; kingdom Metazoa; phylum Chordata; class Actinopteri; order Cyprinodontiformes; family Poeciliidae; genus Poecilia; species Poecilia mexicana. Next base: position 9,680,974 of record NW_028263375.1, read on the forward strand.
GCCTTACCCTGTGTAGTGTAACTGTGTGCTGTTCCCAAATGACTGTCTCCTCCATCGCTGCACTCTGAAAGACAGAAGAAAAGTTTTCAGTTCCAAAGGTTCAGATGCAGTTCACGTCCAACGAGCTAAAAGCTGCCAAACGGTTTTAGCCTAATTGTCAACATGATCACAGAAGCAAGGGGGGGAAAAAAGCGTCTTTTATCACTTTGGTTTGGATTAAAAATATAGGAATTCAATACTTTCCTTACATCAAAAATACATTTAAGAGCTTTTAAAACAAATAGACACTATTTGACCAATCATTAAAGCCAGAGCTGACCTGAAATAAACACAAAAAGGAATTTCAAAAAGCATGGAGCTCACAAAAAAGGTCAACCCCCGATGTAAACTGCTTTTAAAAAGTCTGAACACTAAACTGTTTTTAACCAGAAATAAAAAAAACATATCTTCATGCAAATATTGAAATTAAACCATAATAACATCCTGGTTCAGTACTAAAGCACATGTCCAAACATGCACATTTATCTCTACTTCAGGCTCAGATGCAACGTTTCAAACACAAGCTGTATTTTCTTCTTTTAAAACTGCACTCTTAAACTTTAACATTAAATTCTGGGTGCAGAAACATAATTTTAGGACCTGGGAAAAACAAAAACCTTAGAGACAAAGCATTCCTCTTAATAAAGTAAAAGCTGGAGTCACTTCCCCCTTTTTCTTGGCATCTAACAGACAATTAATTTAAAATGTAAAATTTGACAAACAGCAACTCAGTTTGGTTTTTATTAAAAAAACAAACTGCTGTTCACTTCCGTACAGCGTTTAGAATGCATCACAATAGCAAGAAATATTTATAATAAAAACCAAAATGAAACTTCCAGATAATATAGATTCACTGAAGCAGCCTTGAAAATAAAAGCCACAAAAACTAAAAAGACACTTTGATGTAATTTCACATCCACAGCATTTCTGTGAAGCATTAAACAGCTGCATATAAAACATTATTAGGCCTATCCCTTTAAGGCAGATTTCTGCTCGCACCACTACATCTAATCTGATAAACCCTGTAAGTTTCATGTGTTAGATTACGACTTTTAGAACAATTCTCCACACAGAAAAACCCAAGATTTCACTTTGTGCAACAAAATGTGAGGAAGCTCAAGCACAGGGATCAATTTGCGAGGATTTATGAAGCACATAAAGGTCAGTAGACGCCCAAAATATATTTTATTGGCAAGTAACGCGAATGCTTTGTGCATGAAATATAACAGCCCACCAGATTTTGCATCTAAAGCAGTCTTTCGGCATTGAGATGCAGCACACATTGACAGCAGCAATTCAATACAATGAGCAGCTTCTTTTTGAGTCCAGAATAAAAGAAATTAAAAGATTATTCTTTTTATGCACTATGCTTTTCTTTGAGTTCATACAGAGAAACACAAACAGAATCTGTCCTGCTGATCGACCCGTCAGAGGAGATAAAACCAGAAAAATGACCTATTTAATGTTTCTATCCATGTTTTAAAAACAAACCCTATGATAACTACAAGGGTAATTAGAAATGACTACACTGCAAAAACACAAAATCTGACTTATTTCTGGTTTACTTTCTAGAAAGGTGCAAATCTCTGGTACTTTTTCATCAATATTAAGGAATCATTGACTTAAAACAAGCTCCTATATCTTGGTGAAAGGTTATTTATAAGTTGGTACATTTGAAATAAGGCAAAACTAAGACATTTACAGTAGAAACTAGTCCAAAAATACTTGGTAAGATTTTGTGTTTTTGCAGTGTGCATGTAGGAATAGGAAAGTTTAGGTCTGTGATTCTGAGCTGTTTTTTTTTGTTTGACCAACAAACACATCATCTCTGCGTCTGTTACGACCTGTCGGCCAAATGCCAAACATCAGCTGGCGTCTGGGAACACAGGCAGCTTAGTAAATTGCCAAAAGTGGCCCCAGACGTTGCCAGCTTGGCAGCATCAACCGCAAACCCGGATAGCAGCTGATGGTGTTACAAACACAAAGCGAAGGGAGAGGGAGGAACAAAAGTTTGAACGAGACGACTCCTTTTGATCTTTTAAACAGAATGGAGAGCAAATAGGAAACATGGAAGAACAATTCCTGAATACCAACAAGGATTTTTGGGGAAGGTTTAAACCACTGGGATTTACACCTGGATCTTTTTGGCATTGTGCAAAAGCTAAAGAGATCATGCACTGATCATATTTCAGGGTTTCCTCTAGGATTTCTTTTAAAACCGTGGTGGTGGCATGACAGGGGAGACACATAAAGGTGAAACTATATTTATTAACTACATTAGTGTTCAAATGCAACATTCTTTTACAACATTCACTTTCACAGACTTGAACTTAAAATGCTTTTAACCTAAACTTCTCTAGGTACCATTTCTTCAGCTTTTTCCCTCCCTCTACTTCGGACAAGTCTTACTTCACTCCTGAAAGCAGCGCAGCACACAGTAGCCAGACAGGCAGGAGCTGGTGGCGTTGGTTTATAAAAATAAAGTAAATGTTAACATTTTATGATATTTAAATTAATTTCAAACTCTGATTTTGATTAGTATATGTTTGCACACATATATGTATATGCTTTACATTTAAGCCAATTTCAGTCAGTTTTACTGGATGATAAATTGATGTTGCAATAAATGGTAATATTCCCATTTTGAGACCATTTTCAAGTAGTATAAAGGTAATGACATAATAATGTAAGAACACATTCTCAAAGGTCAGTAAACTTTAAATCCTAATGAACATTTAACACGGGAACTGGAAGACATTTTAAATATCCAAAATACATTAAAAAAACAAATAAAATGAATTATGAAGTTTTTCTAAACAAAACTATCCTAAAAAAAGGATAGTTGAGACAAAAACAACACACTGAAGATTTTTAACATCCAATTTTTCTAATAGAAAAACGATAAATCACGTAAATGGAAATTATTGAGTTTGTTTAACTTTTTAACTGCTTTAATAATTGCAATGTGTCTATTTACATATTTTTAACATCAGGATTTCCCCCAGTGTACTATAAGCCTGGCGGGCCACCAGGCTTTACTTGTGCCCCCACCAGGCTAAGCATCGCTTATTTACATTTTTTTTTAATGTTTGCATTTTTAAGACTTTAAAGTTGGTGTTCAGGTATTAATCTTCCAATAACACATAATTATCAAGTGATATTTTCAAGTTTCCTGTCAACTTTAAACAGTTTTTAACTCAAAAACACGGCGGGCCGCTGGATGAATCACCGCATTAGCACCCAACCACTGGGCTTAGCAAGTTTTCTGGGGGAACGTAGAACATATATTAAAAAACAATTTTAAAAAAATGACAGCTTTTATTTTGCCATGCGACACAATTACATGCAGAGGAAACCCTGTATTTAGAGCGGAATCAATCTAAAGCTGACTCATGTTTACTGTTACTGAACTCAACAAAAGCAAAAAAATTTTTTTAACTCCATGCAGTGATTTATTTACTTTATAATAGAATGTGAACCATGTCTGACCAATTATATTCGAATCAAGAGGTAAAGAATAATAAAAAGCAACATATTTGTTCCTGCTGTGCAGATTCCCTTGTGTTGTGTTTACCTTTCTCCTGCACACATCTTTCAGTTCAGGGATGTAATTGCTCAGCTTGTTGCTCTGGTAACACAGGGGACCAATGTGGCATTGCTCGAGTAGCTTGACATTTTCAGGACATGTCTGAAGGCTCCTTTCAAACGTGGGAGGTCTTGAAACAACCCAGCCACATATACAGACAAAACAATACTTTTCACTTTTATTTTATACCTAACATTTAAGCAGCATTGCTTGGATTCCCATCCAAGTAACTATCAGGAAGAGATTGTCCACTATCGCAAGTGAATTTTGGTGAAAATGGCAGTGTGCACCCTTTAGATACAAACAACCCGAGCCAAGAAAATGCTTCATGCCACATGCCAGAGCCAGAACTGGCAGCCACCATGTTGGTTGGGTCATGCTTCGGGGGATTACAACCACCGAACTCTCAGCTGCCAGCATTACAACACAGATGGACAACATGCTCCAGGATGGAGGAACGAACTGGTCAAGAGGGACTGTGTTGGGTCAAATGACAAAAACCAAAAATTTAAAAAGTAAATTGTGATAGTGATCATGGCTGAAAAAGCCTTTTCCTATGGCAAAACAATTAGCATAGATGCTTAATAAAATAACAGAATAGATACAAAGAAAACAAGCAACATGCAATAACATGGTTTTGTTTACATACTTATTGAAGTCAAGAAAAACATTAAACCAACATGTAATTTATTGTAATTACATAAGCATACAGTGACATTAAATTGTATTTTATTACATCTGGGATTTTTTTGATAAAGTAACTCCTTCCTTTTCTATGCAGGAAACCAAAGAACATTTGGGAGGGAAGCAGAATCACATGTCTTGACCCACAAGCTGGGAGTTTTCTAAAACATCACAGATAATGTCTGCTACCACAGTGGTTCCGGTCTTTTAGATGTCTTAGGAAACAAAGTGTTTTCTAAAACATCATAGATAATGTCTGTCTACCACAGTGGAACCCAAAGTCGGTCCTGGAGAGCCGGCATCCTGCATGTTTTAGTTCTCTCCCTGGTTTAACGCACCTGGTTCCAATGATGGCTTGTTAGAAGGTCTAAAAAGAACATTGGCAAGCTGAAAACGTTGAGGGAGAGAACTAAAACATGCAGGATGCCGGCCCTCCAGGACCGACTTTGGGCATCCCTGGTCTACCATTTTAATCTCCATGGCAACCAACTGTTGCCCTGAACAATGCATGATGGTAGTTCCCCCTACTTTCATTGCCATTTTATTGGGTTATAAATCAAACATACCAAACAGCATCAGCATATCTTGTAGCAGACACTTTGTTGTCTACATGAAAGGATGTTGGCTTCAAATCTTCCAAGAACCGTCTGACAAAACAAACCATCAAAAACCAGAAGAAAAAAAACAACTCTTCGTCATGTTGTACGCAGCCAAGAATAAACTCGGTTTTGCTGGAGCAAGAGAAGCAGCTGCAAACATATGAATTAGTGTCTCTTGTGCTCTTACCAACAGCATTGGCAAATGTATTACTGACATACATCAGGTAGTTGAAAACAGCTACCCAATATGCATTTATGTCAAAGGTAGTGCAAGAGAAATTTATTTTGCACCTCTACCAAAGTACAGTGAACCCCATGCATGGTTTCTGCATGCTTCACCAACTCAAATTTAAGACTTTTTAAGACCATTATGAATCTAATTCAAGAAATATATAAAAAAAATTAATTCTCCTTCTATAGATCATCTTTTTCAAACAGAATGACCGTAGCATCCAGTGGCAAAAACGAAGGTCATACTGCCAATTGGCCGTAGATTTACTCATACCAATGATATAAAAAAGCTAGATGCCTAGGAAGGGTATATTATATATAAAAAAAACTAAACTACATAGAATATGAGATAAAACAGTCCTGACAAAAAAAATTTAAAACCTGACATTATGGATTTATTTTTAAGGGCTTGATTTTAGACACTGTTTGGTGTAGAAGTAGTGAGGGTTACTGAGTCAAAGTTAGTCACTTCCAGAATCAGAGAGGTGCATAAATTAAAGGAAACACAGATCTGCATAACGTTCAGGCTGCATAGAGACACACTGTGAGGAGATAAGAAGGTCAAACATAAACAAAAGCAGCTCAAAGCTTTGATTTAACCAATCTAGCCACTCTAGTTGGGCTAATCACCAGAATAATGTGTTAAAACTGGCTTAAATGTTATATTTGTGTCTCTTTAAATGATAATGAAACTTTAAAACAACTGTTTTCACACAGCAGCATGTCCTTAGCATAAATATGCATAGACAAATGCATATTTAATGACCTCTCATGGGAGGAAAGCAATAAACATGCATCCTGAATGCTAATTACATTTCTTCAAGAGAAATCAACATTGGCTTGAACCTGTGTCTGTTTACAGCGTATAAACTCTGTTAAAGTGCAGACATAAGAAAATCCCTCCAATTACTGGAGCTGCTATGATGACAGAAACTTTAAGAGCACCTCAAAACCAAGACGATGGTTAATTATATTCTCCTGAAAAGCATAACTTCTCACACTGTCAAATCAACTGTAAGACTTTGTCTGATACAGGTGAATGTTAATGCACACAACCACGAAGATCCCTGCTTTGTCATCACAGCACCAGTCCAGCACAGCAGATAAAAAAGATGCTTTTTAATCCTGCATTCGGTTAAAAGTCTCATTAAAATTACAGAGCGCAGTCTCCCTCAACTCACTTAGGGAAAAAACTAAATAACATTTCATCTACCGAGGGGTGGGAGGCAATTTGGTGGGCTGCTGAATGCTCTGACAAAGATTACATTCTTTTTCTTTTTTGCTGTAGTATGGTTTAGAGGTACGGCTGAGTCTTATTCAATTCACAGCGCTCTGGGAACGGACCGGCTAAAAATAGCTCTCATTAATTCTGCCATTGTGATGCAGCAACAGAGTGATTTAAGGCAAACTTGCAGCATGAACACTGCAGAACATTTAATAAGATCTCGTTGTATGGAATAGCAACGGCCTGACTGAAACAAATGATGCAATATGGCAAAGGAAAAAACATTCACTGTATCGCTGGGCCCCATTTGTTGAATTTCTCTGACGAGACAAACGGAGGCAAGAGCTGCTCAGAAAATATCTAGAGTCCCAGTGCAGATGATGTTCATACTAAAACATGGTTAATATTACAGAAAAATATTCATATGACGATCAAGATGTATGTGCTAACCAGCAAACCAGCAACGGGCATGATGCAAATGGCTACAGAGGTAATAAACAAATTGCTCAGTCAAAACAACTTTTCCCCTCAACCCTGTTCAACTTCCACTGCGACCAGAGACGGATGACAACAGGACTACGTTCCAGCACGGCTGCTGGCAGTGAGGCAATAAAAGAAAATAAGATGATTGATCACTTCAGAAAGTGAAATCGATGTGCTGCAAAGTGCTGACAACTGCTGAAACTCTGCTGGTTCTGTCTGAGAACGTAGCCAAATGCTAATGAGGGCTCATACCTTCCCTCTAGTCACAGTGGGGCGGTGGGGGGGTCCCCTGAGAGAAAAGTGACAATCTGCACATGCAACATCATGGAAAGACACTGTACTGCGGTTCTACACGAGGACGCAGCAATGTCTGTACCAAGGTCAAGACAAGGAAATCAGGCTGACGTGAAAGTACACTGTGAATCACTAAAAACAGTGGAAGCTACAATGACGTAGGCGAGTCGTCATCTTCGACTTCATACTAAGGCGTTGCATGCGGAAGGCGAGGGGGTACTTACGTTCGGGTCATTACAAACAACAGACAAAAGTGTCCTCAGCATCTAGCTACTCCTTTTGTAAATCCAGCAGGAGATTCCAGCAGACGCACATCAGCGCATGACCGCACCAATCAGTGCTGGGAGGGACTGACCCCCACCTTCCTTCTCCCTTTCCTTAGCTCAAAAACAAAAATAAAAAAAAAGCCACTGGATGGATTTACGAGCACAGGTGAGAGGTTATGAAACACGCCCAACAGCGACTCCCTGGCAGTTCCTGCGTCCCGCACGGGTCTGCGTTCTTACCCAGCATCTCTCCCGCAAACGCTTTGCTCCCTCAAACTCTGCTCTTCCACGCTCAAGGGATCAAAAATCCCCTCCAGCTTGGCAACAATCTGTGAGGGATCTGCAGTTCCGCTACAGCCTGGGACTCCTCTGTACTAGCGAAAATCCATCCGCAGTGTAAACTGCTGTATCGGACTTAACCCTCACGCTGCCGGGCCGAACCGATCCACCATGTGGCTCAAAATGTGTAGTTATCACTATCCTCCTCCTCCTCCTCTTCCTCATTTGTGCTGCAACACATGCATGAATTAAGGAAATATTGTAAAGGACACTTTGCAAAAAATGCACAGCTTTATGGTCAGTAATCAGACCCTATTCATAAATAAATCACTTTCCGACTGAAGCAAAATAAAAGTGAAACCATCACTTAATCTGACCTTAAATGCCTGACTCATTGTAAATAAGGTGGACAAATGGTTCTATAAAGAAACCCTCCCCACAACACAGCAAACGGACCAGAACAACGCTAAGGAGGAGTCGTCAAACGTTTTTAAACTTATTTTAGCATCACTGGCAGATTGTGTTTTACCACAGGTCATTTTACTTTCAAAAGAAATAAAAGTTGGTACAAAAAATAAAATACTGCAAGTCATCAAGATTTAGTTAGAAAGAGCAACCTCTTGAAAAAGTACTGCAGCAACTGATTCAGATGACAAATCAACTAGTTGGATGGATGAAACTGGAGCTAAATCTGACAGATATGTCAGAGTTATTGATGAAGACAACAGTTTTAATGAGTTAAAAGAGAAACATAACATTAATCTGTGATGTACAACTAAAGTTATATAAAAAAAACTGATTTAGTTTGCAAAAGGAAAGCACAATTAAACTGTAGAGCAATGTGGAAAGTCAAAGTGAGAAAAGTTAATTATACTTTCTTTCAAAGCTTTCACAGTTTGTCACCTAAACACTAAACTTCAACACATTTAGTTGGGATCTTGTGTGATAAACTCATAGGAAGGAAAATATGTTTTTATAGAAGTAGAAATCTAAAAAGTGCGATTGGCAACTTTTTGTCTCCTGGGCCCAAACGGTCATGTGTGAAGTGCACTATGGCCACAAAATAATTTTTTTAAAATAAAATTGTTCTTGTCTATTCTTAGAAACAAGAACAGGATTTGGTTCACTATTTATTTGTCAACTTTTGCTGTATTGAGGTTTTATTAGTTTTATAAAATTAATGAAATGCAGATTTGGATGAATCCAGGTCTGATTTTCAGTAAAACTTGTTGAACATTAAAAAAATTATACTTTGTGCTGAACATAAAAAAATTTCCATCTGGAAAAACAAAAATCATTTAAACGTTTCTGGACTTTCTATGGCCGCTGATTAAAATTTTTGTCGAATGACTAATAGTTTAGTCAGATATTTGGGATGGAGAGCTTCAACATCTTACCAGACTCTGAACTGTGGCTGAATCCTTTCAACACGAAAGCGTTCATGTGAAGCTTTTCTTGTAGCTCTGGCTGTATTTACGTTATTTTGTCCTGCTGGTATCAAACCAGTCTCAAGGCTTTTGCAGCAAGTTTTCTTCCAGTTTCATCCTTAGGTTTAGCTCCATCCATCTTTCCATTACTCTGACAGGCTTCCTTGTTCCTGCTGATGATGATGGATTGAGCAGAACGCTGTGAGGCATTTAAGGTTTTGTTTTATAACCTAATGCTGTTTTGATGCCGTTTGTTCTTAATGTTCCCTAAGGGCATTTTTACACCTAATGTTCATTTACTTCGTTTATTTTGTTGGACTGAAACAATTAATGGGGCTAATCGTGATTTATTGAATGTTGAAAATATTGAAGTAATCGCCAACTAATTTATTAATTACTAACTGGAGTATGTAAACTCAAAATGGCCATTTTCTAAAGTAAAGAACATATTTGGAGCAATAATTAAGATAAAACTGTACAAAATATATCCATTTAAGATATATAAAAAAAACACACCAAAACTCCTCAAATGACATTTTTAACACCGGAACTGGAAGACATTTTAAATGTCCAAAATAAATAAACAAAACAACAGAAATAACAAATAAAATGAATTATAAAGTCTCTGTACACAAAACTGTACTTCAAAAAAGGGCTAGTTGAGTTTGGTGTCTTCAGGTTTTAGGCAGAAAGAGAAAAACAATAAATCATGCAAATAGAAATTAATGAGCCTGTTTTAATTTATCATCTAATTAACTGATTTATTTCTTATTGCGACAGGCCCACATATAAAGGTGTTTGGTTGATTTCATAACATATCTACAGACTAAGGAGCCATCTTATTGTAAAGTGTAACCAAAGATCTAAATCAAGTCAAATATAACGGATCTTGTTTAAAAGTTACACTAACATGCAGTGCACACGATACAGGTCTTTGCCCAACCTTGTTGCTCTGGTGTGCATGACCTCTGACACTGGCTGAGTTTTTAAAAATCTGTTTTTTCATCAGCTGATTTTTATAAACATGTCACTCAACGTTGCAGCGGTAAGAGAAGACTTTCAGGATTGCACAAAGCATTTTGAATTTGTCCACCAGAAAGCTGCAGCGCAGAAAGATGGAGCTTCTTTACGGTCCGGCTCAGCAGGATTTGGCGTCACAAGGACAACTTACAAGGCTTCAGCCGTTTGACATTTACTTACATTCGGCGTTTAGAGGGCGTTGTGGCACAACACTTCTGGATTATCTGTTTTCCTTTGCATTTAAACAGGAGTTGGTTTACAATACTAATGCTTGCATGTTTTCTTTGTAAGAGCATCCTGCATGATTGAACAGACAGAAGAATTCACATGCAATCATTCTTGAACTCTAGTGCTTCTTTTGAAAAACAGGAGATAAGAGCGTTATAATAAAAGAGTTCAGCAGTGCAGAGGCATTGCTGAAAAAGTAGATGAATCTAGAGCGATTTCACCATACTGGTATTATGGTATAGAGTTCAAACAGGCAACAGTTATTGTGCACTTTATCGCAGTGGGTGACATGAACTGAAGGTTAGTCACATAAAACTCAGGGTGGCTTATTCTGAAACACACTCGGCTAAACCTCGTGCACTTAAACCTCAAGTGCTGCCCGTCATTGACGGATCGCTCCTTATAAAATACTGACATTTATGAGACTCTTCCTAAAGACTGCTGAAACGGCATCATTTGCATACCCCACAGCCATACTACCAAGGAAGAGAGCTGGGTTACTGTGTAGTTATGAAATGGTTTCTGAGTGAGAGAGAGGGCAAGCATGCAGGGCTGCAACTAAGTGTTATTTTACTAATCGATTATTTTTGTTTAAAAAAATTGGCACATTCTGTAAATATTTCATTTAACCACCTAAGTTTTTTATATAAATTATTAGAAATGCATTGAAATATGCAAATAATTCACCTCTAAGTAAGAAAATAAACATTTTATTGCCTAAGATGCAGCAACATAGCTTGATCTTTTGTAGCAAAGGAAACATCTGCATGTTTTAACATGTGAAAAACTCAGTCCTTTCTGTTTGACTTTACATCAATGCAGTGAAAGTCTGATTTATTGACTATTTTTTCAATTAACCAATTAGCAATCACACTGCAAAAGGTTATTTTTATAACACTTTTTAAGAGTTTGAACCAGGTGAAGCTAAAACTGTGCCACTAGAAGAGTTCTGGGTAGAACAAATGTACAGAAAAATAGGGTTTATATATATATATATATATATATATATATATATATATATATATATATATAAACCTTTTGCATATATATTAAATGCAAAATGTTTAGATATTTTTTACAGTTTTGGCTTAATTTCTGCTCTGACTTTGTTGTACTTTTAGCAAATTGTCTTTTTTAATGTCTCAATACTTAATCTAATACTAAATTAGTTGATGATTATTTCAACAATCCAAATCTCTATTTCAAAGATCCAAAAGAATCAGAAAGTTTGAAATCTGAGCTGGATTATTAATTGCTAAACAGGCTCTTTAAAACATAAACATTTATTCTATTAATGAAAACACAACATCTTGTATTTACTGTGTGTTAAACATTGGGATCCATTGCACAGGAATTAAAAAACAATCATATACAGTTGGAATATTTTTACACCGACTACAAATTATTACAAAAAATAAATAAATAAATAAATAAATAAATAATAATATTTGGCAAAGTCCAACTTGGAAGCTCACAGAAATAACTGACTATTTCAAATTTCATAACATACCACATAAAACTAGTTATCTTTTGTGAAATGAATCTGTGATTTCGTTTAAAGACAACTTTTGGATGAAGTATTCCTGGAGCAGCTACAAAGAGCAGGTGTTCCTAAACGCTGGAGTTTATATTCAGCTCTCGAACTTCTAAAGAGGCTGCAGCTCCCTGGTTTATATCCATTATACGACTGCTTACTCAGTCTGTCAGCTATTTGGAGCCAAACCCAAAGTGCATTTTACTGCAAACTATGGCAAATAAAGCCCACAAAACTCTGTGCAAGTTGTGTTTTTCAGAAATTAAATTCCAGGTCTAATCTTCAGCGCTCAGAGTGACCAATGTCTATTTCCAGACTCTGGAGTCGGGGATCCTGAGCAGCAGAGCCTCGGTGAGAACTGAGCGCATGAAGCAGGAAATCAGCTCCTGAACTCAATCAGCAGCGCAGAGGAAGTTATCAGTGCCCCACACAAGAGAGCAGGAATGTGGAGATAAGCTGAGGCACCGACCTGCTTCCCGCCTCCTCCTCTTCATCACAGTGATGGAAATGAGGACAACTGAGCCAAAGAACAACAGAAATGATAAAGGATGTTTCTGTTCCATTATAAAAAGGTGGTTCATGTTGAAATGTGACTGATGAAAGCCCGAACCCCGATAATTTCACACCCCATGCACACAAAGATTTATGATGGACTTGATTTATAAATGCAAATCCTCTGTATTTGCAGGAGCCGTAGCCAGAATGGCAATTTGTACACACACATATCTACTGTGCAGAAAACATAGAGGGAAAGTCTTCGCTTGGTAATCCTTTAAAGGCAGCCAAAGTACAGATGAATCACTTTTTCTAAAATGCAAATTATGTAGAAAAGGTAAAGAAAAACAGTATACCAATCCTTATTTTCATCAAAACCATTGTCAATTGCAAATATTAACAATATTTTCTCCCAGAGAGCAGCCATTTTAAAACTACAACAACAAAAGCTTAGCAGACAAAACTACTTGCAATATGAGGTTTGTTTTCCCAATTGAGCCAATGAGGCATCAATTTAGTAAATGAACAGAAGTAAAATTGTGCACACTTATTTATTAATGACAGAAGTACACACAATAAATAGCACTGAAAACTGAAATGTGTAGTATTAGCCAACTACTGGACGATTCCCAGTACTTTCTGCACATAAAAGGCATAAATCCAAACCATTCACACAAACCATTTATTCCACTTTTTACAATTTTCTACTCATTTTAATTACAGAAACTTTTGCCTTTATCTTGCATTGGTTCTGCAGGTTTCACCAACTGAAATTTAAAACCATTATGAATTGGATTTAAGGCCTGTGTAACAATCAAAATGTACAAAAGGAGACTGCATATTTTGTAAAAGTTAGTGCCAAGATTTTTTGCACAGAATGAATGTAGCATCATACGGGAGACAAACTGGCAAATTTTCACTAACCCAGAATAGATGCAAAAAGCTAAAGGTATTTAGCAGCTAGTTAGCAGTATCCAATTAGAAATATAAACTACATAGAATACACAACATAAAACAGTCTGCCGCCACAAAATTTAAGATACACTAAAACTCGATAACCAATATCAATACCAACAATTGTTTCCCATACCTACTAATTTAAACTATATGGCTTTCTCTCTGGAATTAAAATACTGCATTATCTTTGTCAGTTTACCCTGCTACCAAATGCAAATGCTAAAAAGGAGGCTGAAAATGTTTATTCAACTTGCATTATGTTTAATGTTAAATTTATTCATTACATCTACTCTCTCTAAGACAGGGGTGCCCAAAGTCGGTCCTGGAGGGCCGGCATCCTGCATGTTTTAGTTCTCTCCCTGGTTTAACACACCTGGATCAAATGACGGCTCGTTAGAAGGCCTAAGAGGGACACTGTCAAGCTGAAAAGATTGTTACTACCACCAGGGAGAGAATGAAAACGTGCAGGATGCCGGCCCTCGAGGACCGACTTTGGACACCCCTGCTCTAAGACAATGATGACACAATGCAGCTTTGTAGATCTTCACAAAACTAAACTCAATCTGTTCACAAGCAACAAGTGAAAAGCACATCAGTCGTGTATTATTACTTAACAGATTCTTATGATGTTGAGCTGTGCTGCAAGCGTCATAAACAAGTAACAAAAAGAGCAAAGTTTAGACCCCATGCATCAACACTCCACTAACGCAGTGTTTCCATCTCATTAGGACATCTGCTGTCACAAGCAAATGGATAAGCCACTCATTCAAGACAGCTTCTATAAATACACACAACTCCAAAGCTACAGTCAGTCAAATTTATCTGAACTAGGCAAAATATCAGATCCTTTTGCCCTTCAAAAACCACGATGACTCGGATGACGGCTGCTTGGGGCAACATGATTTACAGGCCAACATGTCTGAGTGCCCTTCAGCAGCCATACATTTTCTTCCTCTCAGGTGACACGTTTACCTGAATTAATCCCTAAACCAGCGTTGCGAGCAGAATGATTTCTGAAGCGCTGAGGGTGGAGGGATCTTAATCAGAAATTAGAACATCTAATTACAGCCACAAATATCATCTGCAGTGTGCCCCACTCACTTCATTTGACACATCTATTAACCATCCCCAGCTGCTGCTTCATGCAGCATTACAAACATGATGCTAGTGATGACACATTTTAGTCATGGCCCTGAAGGGGGGCTAATGCTGAGAAGGAGATAATGGTGAATCATCAAACTTCAACCAATCACACTGCCTGCAAGATTCAGTGCAATATACTGACTTTTTGTGTATCAAATCTAACAGAGGACTGCTGTAAACCATTAGAACCACTGTAAAAATACTAAATCTTACCAAGTACTTTTTGTGTTTCTACTGTAAATATCTTAGTACATTTGAAATAAGACAAAACTAACTCATAAGTAACTTTTTAGCAAGATATTGGAACTTGTTTAAATAAATTCCCTAATATTGATGAAAAAGTGCTGGTTTCATTGGTAGATTATTTCACCTATAACATGGGAAAATGGTCTTGTAAATAATCTGCCAGTGGAAATAGAATGTTTTCAACCAAATAAAGACATTGACTTAAAACAAGCTTGTATATCTTGCAGAAGTTACTTTTAAGTTGTCTTATTTCAAGGGTACTGAGATATTTGCTCTGGTTTAACGAACCTGGATCCAAAACAGAACATCGACATGCTGAAAAGGTTGTTACTACCACCAGGGAGAAAACTAAAACATGCAAGATGCCAGCCCTCGAGGATCAACTTTGGGCACCCCTGGTCTAGAAACTAGACCAAAATTACTTGGTAAAATTTTGTGTTTTTGCAGTGATGTCTGTAAAGCATCCAGAAGCCATTTGAACAACCACAACACAGAAGAGTAGCTGGAATATTGGTTGGCATGAGAGAGCCTTCATAATTAGCATTGAAGGGCAAAAGTAATGATAGGACAAGTGGACACAGATGAACCCCTGTGGTAAAATGAACATGCTCTAAAATCCAACCGTAAAACTATATTTTATCGGTCATACTAAAAAATAACATTTATTTTATTTAAAATATGTATCGTCAAAGGGGGGAATAAAGCTGAAATGAACAAACTAGGCTTATTCTTGCTTCAAAAGCAGGAAGCGGACTATAGCACTGGGAATTCTGGGTGGATAGAACCAAAACAAACTAGAGTTAGCAGGAAAAATGGCTTTTACCAAAGACAAAAGAGAAATCATCCATTCTACCACCGCAAAAATCTGACACTACTCCACTTTTGTTTATATTATGTGAAGAAGAAAGTTGTGCTCATGTCTTCTTTATTGGATTTTGTGCCGTTTCATCAAACTGTCCCTTTGATTATCCAAAATTTCTACAGTCTCTGTAAAATTTCCATCAGTTGTTGACATTAAGTTGACATTTCAATTGGTCAAATTAATTACAGGCATGCAGTCAGGTAATATACAAGACTAAAAATATATTATTTAACCAAATTCTGCATGCAAACAGCTCTTTGGCATTGCAATAATGCACAAATTAAAATTCCAATGGCATTGGAGCTATAATTTAAGAAACCATCTAAACTGTTGCTATTTATTGGTTGTGCACCAATTCACTTTGTTGTTAAGTCTAAAGTTATAATATCTATAATTTCTCTTTCTATATACAGCTAAATAGGAGAATTTCTAAATCAAGCTACAGTTGAGCTCAAAGTTGTTCAAACCTCCTGGCAGTTTTAAATTTAAAATGTTGCATGAACTTCAACAATATTTCTTTAAACAGGAGGCAATAATTATTTGGATGGCCCAGACAGAGCTCTGGCTTTAAACTGTGAAGGGAGCTAAAGAGTAAGGTGATGGTGAAGAGGCCTTCAAACTTCAAAGGCCTGGAGTTTATTACCATAAATAAATCCTGAAAATAAGAGTACAAACATTCAGAAAGTTGGTCAGCAAATACAAAAAAAGTTTGGTTTCTCCAATGCCAGTAAAGATGTTCATTTGGAAGTGCATATATGGTTTCATTTGTGCCATTCTTTATTAAAACCTAAATCAAAAACTGATCAAAACTGATGCAGTCTTAAAATGGTTTCATCTCTTGAGAGCTGCTTGTCTCATTTCCCGTCAAACTTCTGGTTGAATGGAAATAATTTTAAATCCAAATGAAGTCTTGACCAAGGACACCAAAATAGTCGGAAGAGAGGAAGTGTGAATCAAAATCACATCCTTCTTATTCTGCTGATTACTGAGTGGAGTATGTATACATTTCAACTTGACTTTCTAAATAAAAACTAATTTTCCTCAAAAATGATAGTCCTTTTACTTGGTTTCATTATCTTCTGAGACATCCTGGCCTGATTTCACAAACCAAAATTCTTGGTTGAATAAAAAATATTTTCCATCTAAATATAGCAGGCACATGGATAATTTATGGCTCAGCTATACACTTGTCCTCCTGTACCATTATAAATTATCTGCTAGAACTATTAGACTAAATGTTAGTGTGCACA
Organism: Poecilia mexicana; assembly: GCF_051168715.1. Classification (NCBI taxonomy): domain Eukaryota; kingdom Metazoa; phylum Chordata; class Actinopteri; order Cyprinodontiformes; family Poeciliidae; genus Poecilia; species Poecilia mexicana. Next base: position 9,697,822 of record NW_028263375.1, read on the forward strand.
CAATAAATTTTAACATAATTTAAATAGCTTTGATAACTATAAAATAACAATAAGTGTGGCAAAACAATAAATTAAATGTTTAAATGATAATATTTTCATTTGAGGGGTTTGCAGACAGCAGTTCTAGCCACAATTACCAGTTATGACTAATGATATATTATAACTATGACTAACTGTAACAAAGTGACAAAATATCATATCAATAAGATTAGGAATGTTAGCATTCCACAGGTGATAACAGCTGGCTAATGTTTCCATCATATAGGAAATGAGCTGTCCTTGGTAAGCCAAACAGTGACAGTACCCCGCATGAAGCTGACGTGACATTAGATATGAAATGTCCCAGAAAGTCATGCCACATTAAAGATAGTCAGCTTAACCAAAACAACCACATTGGTTTTGAATAACGGAACAAGGTGAGCAACCGCATCACCTTCCGTTCAACACTGAAACACGAAACAAGCCCCGTTTCCAGCAGCTGACTGACTCCATGTTCCCACTCTCACCGACTCCCAATAAATTTTCTTGCCCCCTCTTTTATACAACCCTCCTTGGGATAAATCAAGCCCCTAACTGGCCGACATTTTGTTCTAGAAGGCTAGGCTAGCTCCCTGTCGCTAACGGTACCTGGACGCGCTTTTATTTTAACAGCCAGTCAGGGCGATGACAGCAGGGATGAGGGGAGGTTATGTCTTAACATGACCCCCTCGTGGAAGCTCGAAGCTAAAAACAGCCGAGGGAGGGTTGTTGTTGTTGTTGCTGCTGCTGCTGGTGATTTCACTGAGGGATAACGGTCGCTAGCGCGCGGATGCAGTTAGTTAGCCGCGAGGTGGCTAAGTTACCTCGGCTTGCTATGGACCGTTATCGCCCGCTTGTTGTACCCGGAGGGAAGGAAGGTGGGAGGAAGGGGAATAGCTCCAGTTCGCCCCGAAAGGTACCGTGAAACCCATAAAAACAAACAAAAACATTCACCTTCGGAACTGCAATGGTGTCCGCGGCGTGCTTGTGGAGGTCTCACAGAGGAGGAAAGGGTCTCCAGAGCAGCAGCAGCCGCCGCACTGCAATGGCAGGCAGTGGATGAAGCCTTCCTTCTCCACTCCACCCCCCGCTCCGCGCTCGCGTTTCGGCTGCCTTCTCCGCCGCGGTGACAGTGACGGGCTGGCTCGGAAGAAACCATTCCCGTTTGTTCGCGGGGGAGAGAGCAGGGAAGGGATGCAGATTGTAGGATCGCCACAGCAGCAGAAGCAGCGGCATGGAGCGCCATTCCACCGAGAGAGCAAAAACAATGGAGGAAAAATGATCTATGGATGATCTCCGCTCCCAATGTGGAAGGAGGAATGGAACCGGCTGTTCATTATGTCATCGATTCCAATAGATCCATTAATAAGGAATATTTCATACAGACAGAATGGACTCATTTCTCTTAAAGCTGCAGTATGTAACTTTTATTAAATATATGGTTTTCTTTTTTTACTATTTGTTAAAACTGTCACCAAGTTTTGACAGTATGTTCTGAGCAGAGAAGGGTAGTAAACTAGTTACATTTACTTTTTGGGAAAAATGAAGACAATTTTTACTTGAGTAATTTTATTAAGAAATATTGCTACTTTTACTTAAGTAAAATTTCTTGATTCTCTACCCATTGAATGTTTTAACCAAAAATTCAGCAGACACAGAAACACACCTGGAGTTTTGTTAAAGTTTCATAAGTTTTTTTATTGAAAGAAACTGATTTAGAAAAATTTTCTTTTGCCTGATTTGTTTTTTGTTACTTATGTGAATTATTGTCATTTTCTTTTATATTGAAAATATATATATATTTCTGGTTGAATTTATTTATTTCTATTAATTGATTTCAAAATACCAGGATGTGCACCTAACTTTATACATTTTTGTCTGTCTAATAACATCACTTAAAAATATAAAATTAGACGTTATAATTAGTGGCTCAGTAGTTACTTTATCAAATAATTTTTTAGTCTTAACTGAGTAATTTCTTGGACGACTACATTTTAACTTTTACAACATCAAAAAAGTAGTGCAATTCTTACTTGAATATAAAAACAAAATGTTTATCTTCAAGCGGAATAACAAACCTCAGCATACAACCAGACCTGGAATAGATTAGAAAAGAAAATATTTTTGCTTTACAAAGGCCTAGTCAATGTCCAAAATTAAATCCAAATGAGTATTTGTGGTAAGATTTGAAAAGTTAACACAGCCTCTTTGAAGTAATACTGACCAATCAATTTGTTATGTTACTTTCATTCAGCCAGCTGCCACACATTCATACACTAAATATCCATATTCATAAATGGCCTTGCCCAAAAGTATAACAGCATATGATAGACAGGGAAGTCAAAGTCAAACCCAAAACCTTCCGATGGCAATGCAATAATTATTTCACAATGTGCCACATTATTGAGTCAAAAATAAAATGTCTTGATGCTTAAAGCTGGTGGAGACACAATTCAGTTCAGTGTATTTACATAGCACCAATTCACAACAAATATTTATAAAAAATAATTTAAATTCAATCATACATACAACCCAATTGATCCTAGTTATCAGTCAGTGCATTAGCATCAATTAATTATTAACAGTATGTAAACAGTCTTGAACAACACAACAGACTTGCAGCAAACTGTTTCTGCAAAATATTGACTCAGTTTCACCTTCTTCTACATTTTATTAATACAAAACTTCTAAATCCAAGTATTTGTTTTCTTCCATTTTACAATTATGCACCTTTGTGTTTCCATAATACCATTAGTTAAAGTTTAATAGTTGTAAGGAATTGGAGGAAACCGAAGGGATGTCATCACTTTACGACGCTGCAGTAAAGCTTTATTTGATGATGGGATAGATATTATTATTATTAAATACTATGAAAACAGAAAATAAGTTGTTAGTGGCTTAAAAACATAAAGTTAATGGTTAGAAAGCTTTAAGATACATTTTTAAATTGTACATCTGTGAAAGCATTAATTATCTTTATTTTATCTGCACTTGTGTGTCTGTACAAAACATAACTGATGCAAAGCACATTCCACATGCAAAACAAATGATAAATGATTCAGTATCGACATAATTTTTAGCGAATGTGAACTTCTTTTATACAGAAAGCTGAGGTACATTACTCAAGTAGTAATGACATGCTGCAGAAGGTAATTTAAAATTCAGAGGATAGAATTAGAATCCAGCCCACAGTCACGATGCTCAATACCCCGTCCCAAGGGGCTCACAGATTTAATCAATATACAGTATAATGTAAATTGTGCAATGCACCAAACCTCACTCTCTAGACTCTCTCGTGCATGTTAGTTGTTTTTTTATTATTATTATTATTTGGTGCTGGATTTTCCAGATATGGCTAATTCTTTGCAGCAGCTTCTTCTTCTTCTTGTATTGGGCTGTATTTTATCACTCTGAGACTGCGTGACCGTTCTTGTCAACTCTACCTGTGGCACTAATGAGCCAAGAAGAAGAAAGAGGGCCTGAATGTAATGCTGAAGGAGCGCTAAGGTTGCTGACGTTAGGACATTAGAGCAAAGTCCGCTGGAGGATCGGGAGGAGGACGCAAGGGGACCGGCGACATCTTGAATGGAAGACTGTGAGATGACCAAGGTCACGAGAATTAGATAAACAAGGGCAGGCAGAATATCCTGGGGAAAAACAAAGAATGATGAACAGCAGCTGCGGAGGGTGTGCATTTAAATAAAGCTCAAAGGAGGGGAGAGTAATGTAAAAATATACTGGATCCATTCCAGATTTATTTTGTTTTTGCTTTTTTGTCACTTTTACACAACAAAACTGCCCCCAACCCTTATTATATCACAGAGTTGGGCAGTAACTATTTAAATTTACTTGAGTAACTGTAACTGAGGAGTATTTTTTACTTTTACTTGACTGATTTTAGTATGAGGCATTGCTACTCTTGAGTAAAATATCTTGATACTCTACTTACTGTGACTTCTCTGAAGAACAAATTTTACTTTAAAACTTCACCAAACACAGATACACATTTGCAGTTTTTGTTGAAATTTCATCAATTTTATGTTGAAAGAAACTGATTAATAAAAGCTTCTTTTGCATGATGATGTAATTATGTTATTTAAATAAATTATTTTCATTTTGAATTTCCACATAACTTTATATTTTGGTCCATCTGATGATGTAATTTTTAAATATTAAATGATTAGTTACTCATTAGCTGAGTACTCTTCTTTTTTTTGTTTTTTTACCAAATACTTTTTTACTATTACTTGAGTAATTCCTTGGATGGTTACCTTTTACTTTTACTTGAGTAAAAATATGTTGAAGTATTTCTAGTCTTACTTGAGAAAATATCTGGACACTTTACCCAATGTAAAATGAAGAGCAACCGTTTTAACCAAAAATTCGCTACAAAATTCGTCACAAAACGTGTCTGCAGACACACACCTGCAGTACGTCACAAAACAGATAATCTGTGACAAGATCGATCGATCTCTCCTAGCGCTGTCAATCAACCTCAAGTACGTGCTAGAAGCGAAGAAACAACTTACAATTTATCTGCTGTCATCAATGGCCATGCTAACAAGTCTTAGCATTCACAACAGACAATGCTAGCTGCAGTGTAGCGCCACACAGATAGTGACTGACAGCGATAAGACCCGCCTCCTACCAACTCTGATTGGTTGTTTTTAGCTGGAACCGTGAGAAGGCAGAGGAGCTCGATTTTTTCACAGGTTATCTGTCTTATAACATACCATCACCACATAGTGATAGTTTCAACAAATATGGAAAAAATATTATTTTATAAAAGTTACATACTGCACCTTTAAGTGTGACATAAAAGCTAAAAACAGAAGAAATTTGTAAGAGGGCGAACGTTATTATAAACCCACAGTACTTGCACCTCTTCCTCTACAATTTACTGTATAAAATTTACAATTAAACATTAAAGATGACCAGATGATGACAATCATTACCTCAAGCAACTAAATTATTGAAGCATTTCCACAAAACCAAACATTAATCAGGTTGTATAACCTTCCTAAAAGCACATAAACATGATTTTTTGCGCCTGTGAGGCCCTAAGCTCTCTTTATGTATTTCTCTTGAAGCCCTTGAAACACCCTCTGTCGCTGCTACGGTGGTGTTTGCATCACTGCCTTCAACAGCACAGAGGGAGTTTCACATGCCACGAAGAAGAAAAATGCAGCTTCCTTTTTCCCATCAGCACTTTTAAGGAACACCGCATGGATCCAAATTGGAGTAAAACTGCAGGAACAAATCACACGAGTGGAAAGGCAAATTAGAAATTCACAGCAGGTCGGGTTTTACAGTGCGTTGCCCCTGACAGAGAGTGAGTCACCTCTCGACTGCGCAGGTCGGGATAAACAGCCGACTAAGCAAAGGTTGGCATGCTGTCTATAAGCTTTACTGACTGCGCCCATGCAGTGCCACAGAATATACCGAACATGCATGGGATCATGGGAAAAACAATTTATTTCCTCCAACTTTAGTGCGAGACATATTTCTGCAACATAGCAGCAAGATGACACCAGAAAACATTATGCTTCCTCAGTTGTTGCCCAGTGTAATCCTGTAATGGATTTAGCTGTCCACTGTTCAAAGTCTCATATTTCTGTGATTACTGTGTTGTCCTCCGTCAGCCTCCCTGACCTCCAGCAGGCGAGGTCACCGCGGTGACATGACAACACACTCACTGCTCAGAAAAGAGAGCGAGAGGCTTTGCAAAGCCACGTGATTAAAAAGTGCAACTGAACTTAAAGAAATCTCAACGTCTAACAAAAAACAAAGGGTGGACCTTTTAAAGTCAGCAGCAAGGTTGCTATTGTTAACTAAAACTAGCAAAATAACAAAAACTGAAATTGGGAAAACATTTTTTTAAATTGAAATAAATAAAAACGGTAAAAACTATCACTACTGGCTTATAAAACCAAAACATACTGAAATTATAGAGTTGGGTATTAATTAGTTACATTTACTTGAGCAACGTTTTTGATAAAAAAATTACTTTAGGATTATTTTTATCACAATGTACTTTTTATTTTTACTTGAGTAATTTTATTATGATGTAACGCGAGTAAAATTTCTGGATTCTCTACCCACAGTATGAAAAACAAACATGTTTTAACCAAAAATTAATCAGACACACACCTGCAGTTTTTGTTATTGAAAAAAATATTGATTTGGAAAATTTTTTATTTTGCCTGATTATTGTAAAATGCCAACATTTTCACTTGACTTTATTTGTCTGATTGTGTAATTTTTATATATTAAATGATCAATAATACGATCAGTGCACTTGAGTAGATATTTTACCAAATACTTTTTTACTCTTACTTGAGTGAAAATATATTGATGTATCGCTACTCTTACCAGAGTAAATTTTTTGGGCACTCTACCCTCCTCTGAATTATAGCTATAATACCCTTTATTTTTATATTTACGAATCTATTAATTTTTCCTTTCGAACTGATGCGAAACAAATTTCTGTACGCCATCTGTCGGCAAATTACAGTACTCCACAATAATTTATCTCCAACGTGAACCGCAAATCATAGACGCTGCAAACCATAGACATAATATAAGGGTAGACGCCGCATTGGCTGCTCCGGCGCAGGAAATACGGCGGCCATCTTAGAGCGGTATAAACTCCTACTTTCCTCAATCAAAACAATAGACGATGCCTCAGCTCTGAGGGATATTATTGTTCGGATCTATGGATTATTGATGTGAGGGCTCCACAGACAGCATTTCACAAGTAAGATGGACATATTATTGTGTATATATTGTGATTATATTATATATTAGAATATTACTTTACTGTATTTATGTCCACCGGCGAGATACCAGCTAATATTAGCTGGTATCTCGCCTAGCTGGTATCTGAACCCGGTGTAATACGGGTTCAGCCCCGCTATGAAGACTAACTGAGATTCTGTACATCTAAAAATATTAATTGTTCTCTAACATTGACTTAGATTATATGACACAAGAGCATTAGAAATGAAACAATATAACACATATTATAAAACTTATGTGTTATAACATTCACCAGCAAAGTTTACACAGGTGGTAAAGACTATTATTTATATGTAATTCTTTCACTAGTAAGATACATCCCAAATCTTCCGTTTTTGTTTTGAAAGTTTCATAAAGACACGATGTGAGGAAGAAGAGGGAGAAATCTATAAAGAGAGACGAATTCACTGCAGCAGGATGGATCTCATCAGATTTTGGACTTAATCTCAGCTGCTGAATCTCTGAAGCTAGAAGTCGGCAAAAAAAAATAAAAAAAAAAAAAAAATATATATATATATATATATATATATATATATATATATATATATATATATATATAATTCAGTATTCATTATTTATTTGTGCCATTATGAATCTTTATTTGTGTTGTATAGTTATTTAAATATGTATTGATATTACTAAATAATTTATTAAATAAATTATGAACGGCTGTGTGCTTTGTAATATGCTCTTTATACATCAATATCAGAATAGTCCATTCCTATTCTATTGTTTTAGCCACTAAGCATATTTAAATACTTAAATAACTTAAATAACATACTTAAATAATACAATTGTTTATAAATGTAGCTTTGATAGATGTTTGAATAAGGTTTCCAGTAACAAAAAAGCGTGTTATGATCGATTAAATGCGCTGATCCGTCACTGTGCCTGTTAAACACATAGTACCGAGTGGAGTGGTATACCGCTCCAAGATGGCCGCCCTAAATCTCGTCAGCGACAATAGGCGACAGCGGGGCATGAGGCGTCTATCCTTATATTATGTCTATGCTGCAAACGACCTGAAAGTGTCCCGCATGCGCAGTAGAGGGCGCAATAACGTCACACAGTGAGCGTGCTCACTGTTATGCCAAAAAAAGAAATGCTCAGTGCTCGCGGAGGTAAACATGGATGCTAATGATAGAGCATATCTTACGATTTTGAAGTTGATATCCGACCGGAACAAGCATATTAACAACTTAAAACTCATGGACCTTACCACAGGGTCCGCGTTTCATTGGCTAATGCCCATTTGACGTCACTGCGCAGCTACCACGTGCTTGACCGTCTCACAAACAAAAGCTAAAGTAGTATACACATGCTAATGTAGATTGTGGACTAGCAGACCACAATCTACACAATCAAAGTTTTTGCGACAGAACTCAAATAAGAATGGTTCTCCACTATCAGTGGGGTATCTGTACAGGCGATGTTAGGTATCCTGATCGTATTTGTGGAAATAAAATTCACAGATTTCCCAAATCTGATACGGAATGCCTTGCTTGGATCAAAGCTTGTGCACGACCGCATTTGCAGCTCAACCGTCGTAAGATCAATAAAAACAAAGGAGTGTGTGCTGGTGTAAATATTATTGCTTTGCTTTCTTTGTGTTTAGTGAATGGGGATATTTTGAGTGGCCCTGCGACAGACTGGCGACCTGTCCAGGGTGACCCCGCCTCTCGCCCGGAACGTTAGCTAGAGATAGGCACCAGCACCCCCCGATCCCTTTTGAATTTTGAAGCTTGAAATATATTGTGTGAACAATGACCCCCAAGTCTGGAAAAAAAGTCAATAATAAACACATTCATTATGAAAACCTTTTAGCTAAGTACAGCATAATGGCAGTACCGATACAACTTCTACACCTTGAAGCCTGTCTGTTACACAGTCTTACGTTAGCTGAACAGATCAATATGCAATGTGTACCGTATCTGACACACATTAATGATTTTATTTTGCCTGAAAAGGCTTTTTACGAAACTGTAATCGTGTTAGCCACGCTAGCATCGAGTACCGAGTATCAGGCCTAGGCCCATTCAAATATTTGCCAACAACAGAAATCACTGATTTAAAAAATAACCCTCAAAACCATGAATGGCCGACTTACCCAGCCTTGCAAGAACAATAGGCCTCAGCGATCTTGTCCACAGTATATTTATGCTGAGGATGTGAGGATCTGCTGTTTTCCTCATCGACCGGTAGCATTTAGCTGCGACGCGCACAATGTTGGAGGCATCCCGTGGCTCAAACACCTTGATGACGTCCAAAAAAGATGACATGAACTTGTTTGTCCCCCTGTCCATTGTCGTGGCTGATATTTTTTGAAAATCCGGCAGAAATGCTACACTAATCGACTCAGAAATACTTTGTAGAGAGTCAGTTGAAACGAAAGAAGCCATGTTTACACATAGAAACTAAGCCCTGCGAGGCTTTGTTTGTGAGACATGCAGCCACGTGGGACTGTCGAGGGGCGTTTCTGGGCGGGGCTTGGTAAGGTCCATTATCGTTCGTTATGGTTGTTGTTTTTCTTCCTGTTTGCGGTATCAGGACGCAGAATAGTGACGTTTGTCGAGAATCAATGACATTTAGGTCAGATGAACGTGACCTGGACTTCAGACTCAGGTCACATTTGGAAAGATAAGATGAACGGATATCCAAGTGATCTGGGTTGCATTAAAAAAAATCCAATCTGTGTTGTTCAGACTGTCATGAAAAGTTCAGATACAGGTCCCATTAAGGTGAAAATATCGGAATTGGCTCACTTCAAGCTGCAGTGTGAACGTAGCCTCAGCTCTGATTCTACCAACTGCCTCACAAAATAAGATATAGCTCATCTTTCACCCAAATCTGTTTCATTTATTATAATACTGATGCATACAGTTCTGGTGTCCGGCGAAGTCTTATGTTAGGTTAGCTACTACCCCTGGCAACGAGGTGGTACCTATCTTCAAAGGGTAAGAGGCAACCTCGACAAATTAAAGTGTTTACAGCATTTGAGATGGTGGTTTATGAAGAAAATCAATATAACATTCAAATTTCACCCTTGTCCAACAAGGGGAAGATCCTTGTTGGATTTATCTTTATGAGGCAGCAATTTTGCAGTTTAACCCAAGAATTTATACAGTACAAAATGTTTTTCCATTCATGCACTGTAAAAACACAAAATCTTGAAAAGTATTTTTGGTTTAGTACACTTAAGTAAGACAAAACTAACTTGAAAGTAATTTTTTAAGAAAATAATTCCTTAATATTGATGAAAAAGTTCTAGTTCCACTGTTAGATTATTTTACTAATTACAAGACATTTTTCCCATTAGTGAAATAATCTGGCAGGAATTTTTTTTAATCAATATTAAGGAATTATTAATTTAAACTTCAACATCTTACTGAAAAGTTACTTGTAATTTAGCTTTGTCTCGTTTGAAGTGCACTCAGATATTTGTTCTAGAAACAACAATACATGCGTTTTTGCAGTGTAACTGTGGCTTTAAATGAATTCTCCAACAGTTGTATACTCCAGTCTGGCGTTTCATAAAATGGCAATATAATAAAAAGCAGGGAACTGAGATAAGCACCTGTTTATGCTGTAAACACAAACATTTTTACAGAAAAAGCACAAAGCTGCAATTACTGCGTAGAAGGAAAATAATACATTTTTTTTCCCAGAATCCCCTAAATGAACCCATAATCTCTCTCTCTTTTCCCACCAACAGCTGAGCGCTTGGACACATCAGGCCTGCAGATCACATGACCGAACAACATCCAAATCCTGCCTGGATCAAGTGACTTGGCCGCAGCAACAGAGAAGCAATCACATAAGTATTTTTAACACAGAAAAGGAAAGCCTAATAAAGATGAACAATTCCAATCAGTTAATGCGATGTTTTGACCGGAGAGGTAAATAATTTAGAAGAAAAAAAAAAATCCTGTTCTGATTGCAGTTCTGACAATGAAGCAGAACAGACATTAATTTACAAACATTACAAATGGTTTGATAGTAATAGATTGTCCTAAAATATTGGTCAAATGAAGTTTATGATGTATTCTAGCAGTAAAAAAAGTGCTGATGCACAATTACTTGTCTGAGAAGATATAAAAAGCAAAATAAATTAAGTTTTGTGATGTTCTCATTCATTCTGAATATTAAATGAATCATAAAAAGTAAAAATATACAAAACTATTTCCTTTTTAAATAACAGACATAGTAAATAAAACAGTGCTAATGCACAATTACTTATTAGAGATGTAAAAAATCAAAATGAATTAAGTTTTTTGTGTTCTCATTTGCTCTGAATCTTATATAAATCACATAAAAAGTTTAAATATACAAAACAATTTCTGTTTTAAGTAAGGTAAAGCAATTACTAAACAAAAAGGCCTTGTATATTTTGTATAGCTCACTGATTTTTCCGTATCTGATATATTGTGTGGAAGAGTGGTACTTGTTAAAAACATATTTTTTTTCATTTACAGAAGAGAGTAGTTAGAGTGGAAATGGATACAGAAATCACACAAGCCCAACATTTAAATAGTTAAACTGAATTGATTCAGTACAATATGTTAAATGTATATACAAAACACATACATTTTTTTTCTTACCACATCATATTCCAAACAGATTTGCAGAAAGAGAACGCTGATACAACTTAAAAGGAAGTGATATTTTCAAAAAATGTAGATTCAAAATGGCGACGATCAAAAGATGCTTTTCAGTTAAAGGTGTCAGTTCATGGAGGTACAGCAATCTGAATTTATTCCTGTATTTAAAATAAATTTAAAAAGCATTTTGATGAAGTGTGGTGTTTGTATTTTTTTGTATTTGAAATACAAATAGTTTTCTGAGTTGAATTTCTAATTTTCTATTTCTGTGAAGATTCTAAGTTTATACTTCTTTTTGCTCTTTTTCATTCATGAATTCTTTTAGTCGTTACTTTAACTATACATATTTATCACTGAGTGAATTAAATAAAATATAAAAATGAAATGAGAATGAAAACGAAACCTTTGAAAGCAGTCGATTTCTGATCAAACTACAATTTTGCAGTCAGCCACATGAAACTGAAAGCAGCAGATTAGTTTTATTTCCTGAATAGCAAAAAAAAAATAAATAAATAAATTGCAAACTCAGGCATAAAGTGACCCATCTTGTAAATTACCACATAAACTTAAATAATGAGGTTGCCATAATCCTGAAAAGCAAGACCTTCAAACAAGGCCTTCAAATTATTCCACAAAAGGTTATCTATTTATGGAGAGCTCAGCTCCGGATGCGAGTGAGGCAATTTCAGGCCTTGGTGGTCTTGGATCAGAGGGTCCCTTTGGACCCAAAATAAAAGGAGCATGGGGGAGGCCGGCAGATGGGGAGGTAACAGAAACAGGAGGAAAGAAGGAAGAAAAATCACCCTGGGGTAATTTACCGCACTGCGCAAACAAGCCAGACAACACAATGAATCTTCTCTTCCCCTCTCAACTTAATTGGAAATTAATGTTTTATCACATGCACAGGTTGGCTTACTGTTAACTATAATGAGAAAAAACAAGTACAAAGACAAAATGCAGTTCACATTTACTGAACAGTCAGCAGTGCTGGATCTCCAAAACAAATACTGGATGTTAAACTTAATTAAACATGTTTGTGCCAGTGGTATAAAACTCAACTCAATCCACCGTTTCAAAAAAAAAAAAAATCCTGCATTTAAATTCTTCTGTCAACTAATTCAAAATTAATCTGATTTCTCCATGGTAGAGCAGATTCAGCCCCTCTTCTCTGTTTATAGAAAACCCCATTACAATGTTTTGATTCCCTGTGGTTCTGAACGTTTTGGTAGTTAAACTCTGCCCTCTGCAGGACTTCAGCTGAACACGTCTTATTCATGTCAGGCCAGACAGAGGCGAAGCCCTGCAGCGGGAAATCTGTGAAGGAAATCACTCATGGTGGCACTAATGCAGTCGTGATAAGAGCCAGTCTGCCAAATTTGAGCTCCAGCTGGCTGATGATATTCTGTGTGTTGATGAGGAGGGAGAGGACAAAAAGTTGGGTGTGTGTTCGCAGGGAAGGGATGCTCCTGAGCCTAAACAAGCATATGGTCCCTCCCAGGGCCTCGACGCAGCAACACGGCAGGCTGCACCGCTAATGCACTTTTCAATGCACAGAAAGAGCCAACACTCCTTCCTTTCTTAAATTGTTTTGACTGTTTTTGTTTTATATAAAGGAATATAACCTTTTTTTTAAGTTATAACATTCTGATAAGATGATATCTTATAGGGACCATTCAGGATTGTTTTGTTTAAAGGTTACAAACAGGTAATATATTAATATTTTGTTGTAAGTTCTGATTTGTTGGTTCTAGAAGCTAAAGCTAACAGCCTATAAAGAAGGGGGCAAAAACAAAGTGAACTACTAACACCTTAAAACAACTCCAGTTCCCAAAACACCATAGTGGCTAATTTCAGCATCATTTAATTAAACGTTAAACTGTTCCTGATGATTATTTACAACAGAAATTGAAGTTGGAGTCAGTGCACCACCAATAATCTTCCTGAATGAAACATATTTAAAGTGAAAAATGTACATGTTTCAGTGTAATATAGAAAGTAAAGCGCTACAAAAAGTAAAACATATCACAGCAGCTTCAGTGGACCTAATATTTTGTTGTTTTTATGCTTTCAACATATAATATTAATAATTACAGACAAAGATTTGCACCAGAAACTGAGGTTGGAGTTGGTGCATCACTAATAGTCTTCCTGAATGAATCAATGAACACGTAAACGTTTCTGATAAGAGTTACAGTTTAATATAAAGGCAAGGAACTACAAAAAGAAAAATATATTTCAGCAATTTGTATAAATTATGATTAGTTGGTTCTAGAAACTAAAGCTAACAGCTAATCCAGAAAAGGACAAAGACCAAGTTGACTTCTGCCATCTTAAAACAACTCAAGTCCCCAAAATATTATGGTGGCTAATGTGAAAGAGCCATTAAATGAGATAATTAAATGAGAATCATTTAATTAATTTTCAAGCTTTTCTTGATGACTATTTACAACAGAAACTGAAGTCGGAATCAGTGCACCACCAATAATCTTCCTGAATGAAACATATTTAAGGAGAAACATGTTGATGTTTCTGACAAGAGCAACTGTCTAATGTAAAAGTAAAGATCTACAAAAAGACAAAAATATTACAATGGTTTCAGTGGACCTAATATTTTGTGATTAAATCATTAGACAATGATTTACACTGGAAATTGAGGTTGGAGTCGGTGCACCACCAATAATCTTCCTGAATGAAACGTATCTAAAGTGAAACGTAGAGGTTTCTGGTAAGAGCTACTGTTTGATACAAAAGTAAAACAATAAAAGAAGCAAAAATATTACAGTAGTTTCAGTGGAGATTCATTTTTGTGATATTTACACTGTCCACATATAATAAATAATAATAATGATAATATTGGCGGTGCACAGCTTCCTATCTTAATTTCCAGTGTAAATTTTCACTGACGTCTTTGCAAATAAGCTTCCAGTATAGATATGACAATGGTTTTAAAGTTGGTAGAAAGCATTTGAATAAAAAGTTACGACATTTTTTAGTTTTCTTTCTTTCTTTTTTTTTTTTAGTAACAACATCACAATTATTAACTGACAGGACAAAATTGGTTCACGATAAAGCAAAATTCAAACAATAATAAATACCCAACGTAAAATACATTTACAATAATATAACATAACACAAAGACAAGAAGGACTGGATGGGGGAGGCAACGGTGGGGGAGGAGGGTAATCAATAAGCATAGTTTTTAGTTGTTTTAAGACAGTAGATTTTGGTGTTGGTACCACTTGGACTAACTGTTACCTTTAACAACTAATCTGGATTTAAATCATATGAAGGTTATGCCTAATTGTACGCATTAGAGCATAAAATAGTGAAACATTCACTGCTTATAATCTTGAACTACTGCTTTAAAAGATTTATTCTTTAAAGGTAAGATTATTTAGTATTTTGCTTTTTTCACCTTTTAATCTTAAACATGGTATATCCTCAAATATAAACAATAAATATGAATCTGTAATAATCATCCAACATCTATTAAAATCCACTGAGGCTTCACAGCTGTGAGGGACGAACCTCAGGATTGATTAACCAGTTTTAGCGCAACAATCCCAGTCAATTCATTCCTCATGCTTGACCACCATCTTGGTTCCTGACAACATTACGTCACCCTGCTGGACGTCCTTCACTTGACCTCCCGCTCAGCGGCTCAAACGTGAAAAAATAACATGAACATTCAGCTTCCCATACAAATAAGGGAGGATTATCATGAAAAAGGTTGCTGTTGCAGTATAAATAGACCCATATGCTATGACATGCTGGTTTACTGCCACGTTTACAGTAATCCACAGCTGTGGCTGGTACGTAGCATACAGGTCTCTCCTCCTGCTATAAATCACAGAGGAAAGTCAATAGAGTTGTTGGGTTTTATCTCGGTTTAAGTCCTCTCCCTGGAGGTGATTTTTCTGTTGATGAGCTACACAAGCTCAACCTTAAAAGCAATTCAAACGCACAAGTCATTTCCTTTAAATGCTCCCCTGTCAGCGAATGAATCCCTGATGGCCTGAACAATTTGATTTTCATGAGTTACTGAGAACTACAGTGGAAACATGCTGACTGACAATGTTATATAGAGTTAATTTTTCCTGACAAATTGTCTAATAATCAGTGCTGTGCTTCACTTACAGATGAAAACACAGGAAGAAAATGAGAAACGCCGGTGCAGAATAGATGTTGCATAAGTTTAAGTCTGTCACAATAAGTGATTAATAAACTAAAATGAGAACAATTATTTCCTTCCTGAAGGTTAATATTATTTTGAAGGTTTTTATTTATGGCTTTGGTTGTAAATGGCTGTTATTTCCATTTTATTTATTGTTTTGGTTGTGTTTTATTTTCCATTTCCCAGTTCCAGTGTTAAGTGTATTTTACATAATTAAATTTTAATGAACTTTGAGAGGACAAACTTGCCGTATTTCTTGAAAAATGTCTCAAAACATTATTGTTTATCGTGATAATTTCTGTGACAAATTGTCGTCCAGTAAAATTTGTTATCATGACAGGCCTACACAAGTATTCTGTTTCCTTGAACTTTTCCACAGTTTGGAACAAACAAACACATATGCAATTATACAACCGTACATCTTTGAAAAGCAGAAGTGGAGCCTCCAACCAACTACAATGCAGCAAGTGGTTTCTGGATGGTAAACCAACAACCAAACATTTGTCTGTGATTGTAGAAGGAGGTGGTTTTCATTTCAATTCACAATTATTCAGGATATTTATTGTCACTCCAGTTTATTGGAAGAAATTCAGACTCAGGTCCCAGTTTAAGAAGCTTAATAAATAATTCTGTGTTGGTCTTTCACAATCCCAATTAAGTACTTTGAAGTTTGTTGCTGTGATGAGACAAAATTGGAAAAAGTTAATTCTCTTGCAATTATTATTTGGTTGTTAGTTGTTTTGTATTTGTATTACTGTTTTGATTGTGTTTTATTTTGGATATGTAAAGCATCTTCCAGTTCCAATGTTAATTTTTTTTTTTTTTTTTAACAAAATTATAGTTTTGGTTTTTGAGAGGGCAAACTTGAATTATTAAGGCATATTGCTTGAAAATGGTCTAAAAACAATAGTATTTGTGCATTTATCAGATTATTTTCCCCATTTATTTCAGGTTTTTCTTGTTTTTTTTTGTTCATGAGAAAATATGAGAACAAAGTCAGTCGGGACTTCTACAGGGTCAACATATTGGTACACGGTGTGTGACATAATGCTTTTAAATACAGTCTGTGCACAACGGCCTACAGTGACCCGCCATATGTCAGATCGGTGAACACATGGACCTTGCTTCAAGAAATGCACTCAACATCTGCGATGCAACCCTCAGATACGTCACGCATGATCTACTGCCCTTCATGAGTTTCCATTAACCATAGAATTGTGCAAATTGAAATGATAAAAATAAATTTAAATTTCAAAAGTGTTAGGATGAAGCATTTTTTTCTCAGCCGTATCAAAATAGATGTATTTCACAAAACTGCAATGGAAACTAGTGATGTGCAGATTGATACTGAAATATTGATACAAAACCTATAAGCTTTAAGAGCGATTCTCAAATGAAAGTATAAATACTGTCGAGAAAAGTCGAGCTCAGCCCACTTCCCCATGCTGGAGATTTTAGTTTAATAATAACAATAAATAAAGTTATCTTTAAAACTGATTACACAGGTGACATCAAGACCCAACAGTAGAGTCAGACGGTAATAAAATCAATCTGGTTGTGTGTGTGTTATTGTGTGCGGCTTTAATTCTACTTTTTTCTATTTAATCATAAAAAATCATAGTCAGGCAGAAAGAGAGTCATGCAACAGGAAAAGCAGGTTTCCTGGAAAAAGAGGAAGTTTCCAGCCTGCAGTGATTAAAAATAGTTCAGACTGCTCATTTTGAGCTCTAAAGGTTTAAAGAATAAAATCTAGACATTTTGAGTAATTGGATAAAACCCAGAGTAAAATCCTTGAATTAATAATGATAACTTATAGTTAAGTTAATAATTAATATTGGTTTAACCAGTGGTTGATGTTGGTTTGATTATAAGAATATTTACACTTAGTCTTATACTTAAAGGTGAAACAAGTAACTGTAACATGGTGTCAAATGATTAGAATAATGAATTATTCTTGGTTTCTTTTCAGAAATGTCTGTAATAACTCACATTATGATTATAAGAGTAACTAATAAGTAATGATTATTATAAAATTATAAATGAATGCTAAACCAGATAAACTAAAAGGTTATAAATGTGATTTTGACATTGAACTTGAAATGTGGTGAAATGTGTAACTGTAACTAAAGGTCACTGATGTTGTGTTGGAGGTAGATGGTAGGTGAAAGGTCAGGTGGAAAGAGGAACTGATGGGAGAGCAGAGGTGTCCAACGCCTTATTGCTAAACTTCAACTTTCCTAAGAGAAGGTTAGACACAAGAGGGCTGTTGAGCAACCTGGGACACTGGTACAGACATCAGGTCATGTCCAAAGATGGTGATGAATATGAGATTATCGGTCCAAGCAGTCAGCCAATGAGACAAAGCTAGCCAATGCAAATGCACCAAAAGGGTGGGTATATCCTATATAAGGTGAGTGCAAGAGAGGAGTCTTTGGTTGGATCCTTCAGGCAGCTTCGAGCCAAGATCGAGATGGACAAAGAACTCTGCAGCTGAAGAAGAGCCGGAGCCACAGAGCCGAAGACTGTTCTGCACATGGGGACCAACCCGTTAGCCCCGCAACATGTGGCTTCAAATTGCACTTTTCTCAGCTGGGTTCGAGACCCCAAAGACAAAGCCAAAGACAAATACCAAGGCAAAGATGAAGATAAAGACAAAGACAAAGAACAAAGGCAAAGAGGAAGAACTGGTGTGTTCCTTCCGTGAGACCAGCCCTTCTACATCTCGAGAGACCAGAAAGATCGTGAGACGAGGAGAAAGGAGCTACAGAGCTGCAAGACAAGAAGGAGAGGGCCGCTACGAGCATGAGGAAGTCACCCTGAGGCCCGAGACCTGCCGCTCTGACTCAGTACTCTTCCTGTACTGGGAGCCTCCTGCTGCTGCAACACCTTTTTCATCATCAGGCCAGTTCTGGGGTTCAAAATGCCAAACACCGTCCGTCTCTCTCAAAGTTTTTCTTTTTTAGTTCACAGTGTCAGCATTAGGGAAAGATAGGCTAGATTATTGATTTTACTTATTTGATTATTTCTGCTACTGATTTAAGCTGTACTGACCCTTGCAAAATTGCCTTACTAATAAAATAATGAGCATTAAGAAAATCTAAAAGATGTTGTGGACATTCAGTTAATGAGTCACCTTAAAGTTCTTTGATGGTTGTAAAATAGCTATGAAGTTTGATTCTGGGAGGAGAAGGTGGAAAATGTTTTATAGGTTGCTTTTAGCCAAAACTAAAACAACACCCTTGGGACTCGCCCGAGTCACTAAAACCAACCTGGTTCAATAACAAGTGCAAGTTGTAATAAGAGAAAGAGCGACCGTTAACAGGTGTGCTCTGTGAAACTAGCTGATTCTGGGCTACTCTATCTGGCTAATTCACAGGGTGAAAAAGGTGGGACATCTGGATGGAGGTCGTTAGAAACCAGGCTAGTCTTTCTCGCACCCAGCTTAAACAGAGTTTACTTCAGTTCTGGGTAGGGTAAATCTCGGCAGATTTAGGAAACTCAATTCACCCGTTAGACGGAGAGCTGGGAGCAACATCTCCCTCCTCTCAGAAGAGGAAGTAGAGAGAGAGAAGGGGGGTGGAGGGGGTGTTGTGCAACAACAATACCTTCAATACTGAAGTTATTTGAGATAATGTAGTTTAACAACAGCACATTAGAAAGTAGCTAAATTATTGAGATCTTGCCCAAATGAGACCAGGTTGATGGGAACTACTTTTTCTTCCGCCTTGTAAGTGTGTAATGCGAAAAAACAAAATACCCAAGGGCAGAAAAGAAATCATGCATGGAGCTATTTCAGTTTTCACTTTTTAGTAGCTCTTAATAACTATACAATGATTTAAGATTATTACTTTACTTTTATTTAGTTTGTAACATTTCAACATTTGTTTGATTTTCTGTTGTTAAAAGTGCTTCGCGAAGCTGAAGCCTCAATGTACTTCTGAGTTTAAAAAGAAGACAGAGAGAAGTCAAGATTTGAGTTAGCAAAACGTTTTTTTAGCAGAACATGGACAAAGATTTGCGCACGTTTGAAATGGAAACGCAGCTATTGTGTAAAACCTTCCCTGAATTAAATCCAACCAAGCCTCCGCTGCTTATCACCTAAAGGACAAAAAAAAAATCATCCAATCGACTGTTGTTACATAACAGACTTGTCTCACTTAGAGGAAATCAGCCGCTCCAATCACAGCGCCTCCCCCTCTCCTGCGGGGCCTCTGGTGATAAATCTCCTGCACCCATCCGCGCCGCTCCGCCCCGCCCGTCCCGTCCCTGCCTCGGTGTGCCCCGCTCAGGTAAGGCCCTCCATCGCACAGGAACAACCTCCCCTGATAACAGGCCCTCTGAATATGCAGATTGGTTAATTCAGCTGCAGTTGCTCTCTCTGTAAATGCATCTGCAGCACTTTCCAACACTGAGCAGCAGATAAGTGCTTACGCCGGGGCTTTTTTCACCCTTTTTTGTGGCGCTTGTGGTAGTTAGAGGGGAGTGCCTCTGTCCGCGGAAGACCGCAGCCAAGAATAAGATTTGAAAAGTGGAACAGGGCGAGCAGAACTAATAAGGGATTAAGACTCTGACCAGTGCAAACCTCAGACCCAGCTGGTGACTGATCCTCATCGGTTATGGAGTAATTAATTTAATTGTGCTTTTCATCTTGGCTTATGGCCGCCGCTGCTCCTGCTGATACAGTTGAAGCTTTCTCTCCAGCTCACCTGGTAGAACCCTCTGCAGCAAACATTACTGTAACATTTTTTAAATCGGCTGAGGGAGCAGTGCATGCAGTAGATACTGTATGTCTGAAAATCAGGAAAACACACCAAAAAAAACAACCTTCAGATGACTTCAAGCTAACAAAAAGAAGCTCTTTCTTTAAGCAGATTTCAATTTTTACCCCCTTAAAGGATAAAACATAGGAATCTCTGAATTCACAAATATCTTAAGAGTTTGGCTTGTGACCAAAATCATAAATTCATCTTGATTTGCTCTTTTGAATCTGAAAAATATAATCTTTTTTCTGTCAGTTAACGCACCATACCTGAATTCTTCTAGGTCAAGGTAACTTGATGGGCGTTCAAGGTCCTTTTAAAGATTTAGGTCTTCTGGTTTAACTCTTATGATTTACACTTTACACGATTTTTTTCTGCACTGATATTCCGTATTGTAAAATAGTCTGTTGTGTTTTTTAAGTTCAACACACATGCACATTATGCACATATGAAAGATTGTGAATACAATATTTGTATTCCAATAAGTGCACAAATCTTGTACGAAACATTATTACTATTGTTGTTATTGTTAATCTTGTTTATATTAAATTAACACTTTTGTGTGAACTATATGCCTGATGCTGTAATATCCTGAATTTATCCTTTGTGGGGCAACAAAAGTTATATTCTTCTATTTTATTCAGATTTAGCATAGTTTTCTAATTATTTGGACATACTTTTTTTTTTTTTTAATTTATGGTTTTTGTTATAAAAAAAGCCTTATTTTTACGCATTTTTCATTACCAAAAGGCCCAGTTACTAACATTTATTTCAAACCTTCTAAAAGCAGAAGAAACATCCAAACCTCTGAATAAATGCCCTTTTTCTTCTTTCCTTTTTTATAATTAGAGGAAGATGAGCGTATTCTACAGGAAACATGTCAGAACTTGTCTGTTGTTCATTCAGGCTGCGAGAAAGTGAGCGAGAGCAAGTCTTTTAGTAGATAACAGGAAGTACAAGAAAAGTTACTCTGCTTATTTATTTTGCCTTCAACATCTGTTTGTTAGGGGAGAATGCTGCATGAACGCATCACAATATAAGCGTCATATCAGTATTTATATTGATAATTATTGATTAGTTTTTTGTTTTAGATGTATGAAATACAGCCCAACCGGTGGCGTGACCTTTCCTGTTTTATCCATAGATTTTACTCTATGCTGCAGTTTTTTATTTTATAAGGCACAGTGGCAAAACCTGAAACTGCTGCTGCGCAAGTTACTCAACAGGTTGTTGCTAGGTAACCAGAGAGTGAGTGAGTTGCTAGGTAACCAAAGAGTGAGTGAGTTACTTAGCTAGAATTCAAATTCGATTCAATTCAATTCAAAAATACTTTATTAAGTTAAATTAAATTAAGTTAAATTAAATTAAATTAAAGCAGCGAAAGTCTCTCCTCTCACTACATTCCCCAGAATGCTGTGCGGTTCTGGATCGGAGTTCAGTGAAATTATTGAATATTCTATCAAACGTGTTAACTATTTATGCTGATCACGTGTTTATCGCATTTTACATTGTTATTGATTGGATTTTCCTAATTTTGGATTTGGAAACGTTGGGAATCTTTAAAATTTAAAATTAGCGAAAGTTTTACAAAAAAAAATTAACATCTGAAACACAGACCACAGTGCAGTGGGTTTGTATTTTCAGAGCAGATAAAATTTAAGTACAAAAAATCCCAGAAGTGAACGGCGCTCTTCATGTGATAAACAGAGAGATCACTGTATCTCTCTAAAGCTGCATAAATAAATAAACAACATACTGTAAATGCAGCATCTTTAAAATGAGATGGAGTGTTGTCAATAAACCCAGAATAATAGCTCCTGTGACAAACAAAGGGTTTGGCTACGCTGAAGGCTGTTATTAACCACCACCGCTGCCGCCACGCTTTATCTCCGAGGGGCTTTCTGCAGCCTTAGCACTAAAATTTGATTCAAGCTTTCTGTGAACAAGTGCAACGTTTGCCAACACAAATGTAAGCAGGAGTCGGCCCTGCGCCAAACGTCCTCCCCGGACAACACAGAGAGTAAAGCAATCAAAAAAAAGCAATCGATCTAAACAAAGTCTTAACCACTATTGATTATTTAGCTCCACAGTGATGAGCAATGATGGCTGCGGACGTGAATTCATACGCTAGCTTCAGCTGTGCACTAAAACAGACAACCTCGTCATCCAGCTAGCATCGTTGTGTCTGTTGTGACATTTCAGTCGAATGCAATGGAAAGCGCTCCTCAGCTCAGCATCTTGCAGGCTCATCACTCACTGTAAGGCGGACCGTTACTTCCATCAGCTGCATTTGAGTTTGGGCAAGTCAGCAAGTTTTCTTCCAGTGCACACGCTGCCTGGACAAAAAATATATATATATTTATGGCAAGAGAGCGAGAGAGGGAAGAGAGGAAAGAGTGGAAAAGGCAGAAGTTTGCATCTGAACTCTGGATTCCTGCAGAGATCATGGCCTCCAGAGCTGCTGCTTGAAGCATCCTCTGAGTGGCAGGCCGTAAAAACAAATGAGCACAGTTTGTTCAGTCACTTACTGAAGACTCGCAAAGCAGAATGGGATGTGAAGACTAAACTGAGAAAGAGAGCCTGCTTTATTATTTATAATGAAAATGTGAGAAGTGTGGAGTGCTTGTGAATTCAGTCCCCCTGAATTTGATATCTCAAAATAAAATCAAGTGCAACTAGAATTTAAATTTTACATTTCAAATGTGGGCAGCACTTTATTTGTGCATAAGTTGAATCTGACATGATACTGTCATAAACCTGGTATATGAAGGAGATTCATGAAAGTTTATGACTGTTGTCATGAAGTGCCACTCGATAAATAATGACACCTTTAATGCAAACTGACCATTTTAATGGACTTTTAATGTAAGTTTTAATGGAACTTTGCATTAAAAATGTCATTATTTACCAAATAATTTAAAGTTGACACTTTTAAAAAGATTTTTAATGCAATTTTTAATGAAACTTTGCATTAAATGTCATTATTTACCAAGTAATGCAAAGTTGACACTTTTAATTGACTTTTAATTCAACTTTTAGTGCAATTTTGTATTAAAGTTGCATTATTTACCGAGTAATTCAAAACTGACACTTATAACTTACTTTTAATGCAAGTTTTAATTAAGTTTTGCATTAAAAGTTTTATTATTTACCATCTAAGACAAAGTTAACACTCAACAGATCTGCAAGTCTGCATTAAAATTTGCAGTATTTACTAAATAATGCAAAGTTGACACATTTAATGCATTTTTAATGCCGCATTTAACACAACTTTGCATTAAAAATTAAATCATTTACTCAGTTAATGGAAAGTTGACACTTCATTGACCTTTATGCAACTTTTAGAGCATCTTTGTTTTAAAACCTGCATTATTTACCGAATAATGCAGCGCTGACACTTTTAACAGGTTTTTAATGCAACCTTTAGTGCAACTTTACATCAAAGTGTCATTATTTACCAAATGACACTTCATGACAGCAGTCGTAAACGTTCATGAAGGCTCCTTCATGTTTATGTCATGTCAGTCTGATGCTCACCCTTCAAATAAAGTGTAACCCAATATGAGATATGTTTTGTCGACCTGGACTGCGTGCTGCTTATATCTCAGTGATGTGATGTTTTCACATTTGTGACATGGCTTTAGAAAAGTAAGTCAGTCAATCAGCTGTTCCACCACAGCCACAAAAAAATTTATCCATCACGCATTTCACAGAAATGAAATGACTTGACTAGGGGATGGATTTGCCCAACAGGAGATGATCTCATACGGATACCCATACACAGACAGAAGGTAAATCAGGATAATCCAAATGTTTTCACTTTAATCCACCGATTTTTAGGACTGATCACAATCAAGTTGATATTGGTTTTGAAGCTTCTGCTAAATTCAGAATACATGTTTCATGGCCAAATCTCAATAATTATAAAAGTTAAACCAACAGAAGAAAAGATTAACCTGATTAATTGCTATTAATTGCGATTGATCACGATTAATCGATTATTGAAATACCCATCAACTAATGTAGTGATTCATTAATTGTTAACTGAAATATACAGACTCAAATAAAAAGCCATTTACTGAAAGAGTAACATGCTCTGAGCAGTGATTAGGCAAAAACTGTAAAAAAAATATACACATTCCATTTAAGATAAGAAAAAAAACTTTGTCATTAAATATGTTTTACCCAATAATCCTCAAGTAGCTTTTCAGCTTCACCCAGTTCAAATTCTGTAAAAAAATATTTAGCACCTTTTGTTATCCATTTGTTAATTGGTTAATCCAAAAATAATCAACACTGCATGGATAGAAATATAATGTTCTTCCATTTTAAAATATTTATTTTTAAAATAGGAGTTTAATTTTTTGTTCATTTGCATCTTTTAATATATTTCTATTATTGTACAAAAAAGGCCTCAATGAAAAATCAGCAGAATATGCCAGTTAAAAACAAAAATCTGATTAATCGATTAATTGACAGAAAAATTGATGGATTTGTGTTTATACAAGTGGATAGAAACTTTTCTGAAATCTATCCCTTGTATTATTTTTTTAAATGCTGTGGTGGAGATTTTTGTTTTGTTTTTTCTTTTTATAAAGATCAAGCTATGTTTGTACACGGCCTTAATGTCACAACAACCCAAAGCATACATATTGTCAGACTGTGATAGGAAAAACCCAGAACAAACCCACTTACACAAACTCCACACAAGACTATTCTTTGGACAGTTTAACAATATTTTAGACAAACTAACAATAATTCAACAAATAAAAAATGTCCATGTATTATTTTTCTATTATTTTCTAATAAAAGCAAAGAATGAAAGTTAATGCATCTTGTTGATGAAGTTGGTGCAACATTTTATCAACAGTTTTGCAGTTAAAATCATTATCATGAGAGAAGCTGCAGTCATATTTAACCTGCAAACAGTTTTCCACAGGTAATCTAATGGAAGTTGAAATATTACTGTGCAAAGGAACAACACAAGACCAATATCTGATAGGGTCCCTGAACCAATTTAAAATGGATAGGAAATTATTTCTTGGTCAGACAAATTAAAAAGTGAAAAATGGAGGCCGTGTCTACCATGTTAATGAGGCGGGGGGCCATTAAGTCTGTTATTAGTACATAGTATAATGCTCTGCATCCTTAATATGTAGCTCATTAGTGCATGTAGAGTCATTAATATGCACATCTGTGTAGGTAATGTAAAACAAATTAAAAACCTCACAACAAGATTGCGAGGTTTTCAGAGAAGGTCATCCTTTAGATCATACATAAAATACATGATCTGCAAAGATCATGCTATGTGAAGCATATAACAAAAAGAGGAGTCCAAAACGATTATAAAGCTCAAATCTTTCTTCAGCTTCAAAATCCACATCTGTATTTCTCCTCGGTTACCAAATACTCACAATCACATGGACAGGTAATCAAGTGGAGGCTTTTTAAAGGGGATCTATTATTTAAAGTCCACATTTTGCATGTTTGTGTTCTTCCATTTGGGTTTCTACTGCTTCTAAAAACAGACTAAGAGCTTAAAAACACCACGCAATCAATTTTTTTTTTACCAATATATGTTGCTGTTTTATGGTGTCTAGAAAATGAGAAGTTTCAAAAACCATCTGAATGTAACGTCACAAATCAGCAGGCACTGCCCGTTACCTAGCAACCCCAGCGAAGCCCAGCCCATCACCTAGCAACCTCAGCGACGCTCCAGCACGTTTGTTCAGCTGCGTTTATCGCAACAGAAGACAAGTGTTCTGTTTTTGACTTTCTATTCAGAAACCACTTGCTGCATTCTTGTTCGCTGTGCAGGATGCTCCACTTCTGTTTCTCAAAGTTATATATAGTTGTAGAATAATTTTGAATTATGTCAAGTTTACTAAAATATTTGCACTTGAAAGAATTCAATTGAAACAAAATGTCAAAAATAAATTAATAAAAATGAAAATAAAAACTAGTGGTGCAGCTGAAAATACAAAGTAAAACTGTGTTTTTGCCATGCGAATCCTTGGTTGTCCTGGAGGCTCAACTTATGCTTTTCAAAAATGTAAGTTTGTATAATTGTGCATCTGTTTGTGAGTGTAAACGCTGATTTGCATCTTATTTGGACTTAAAGTGACAGGAGCCACTAAAACAGCTCGTTCTGAAAGAAGCTCAAAATAAGCAGAACTGATCAGACTAAAATCTCATTATCTAAGAATGATTTTGTGTAAAAAATGTGGTGAACATGTTTTGTATAGGCCATAGCTCTATCATAACCTGTTCAAGGAAGCATAATAGGTCACCTTTAAAAATTTAAAGTCAACAAATCCAAAACAAGTCAGTTAAAACAAATCTGTTACCTTATTCAAAAGACAAAAATAGCCTTCAAAAGACATAAAGGTTTTCCACATTAATGAGTTTGGATTTAATTTTTTCTTTTTGCCCCAGAGTCGCTGGAAATGCGGCTGAAGCTCCTTAATGTTTTTAACACATAAAATCTTCTTTAAGCAGTTTTATTAAACTGCAAAGCAGCAAAAGAAACGATGAAAATTTAATGCATGCACCCTGGGAGCATTAAAAAACTCTCACGCTCTCAAAAAGCCCATATCACTAATGCCAAACGATTCCTGTATCAATAATTCATCCGGCTCGGGGCTTTTGTTGTATCCTTTTAACGAGATGGAAAAGATAGAGCTGAATTCACAGTCAGGTCATAGCTGAAGTGTCAACACGATAAAACTCCCCAGAGGAGGAGGTCCTTGGGTCTACAGCAAGGTGCAACCAGTGTTTGGATCCGCTTCGATTTCTGCACATCACAGCTGATAATCTGTGCTCTTAATCTGTGCACTTTCCAATTTCCACCTCTCGAGTTCAAATCTTGGAAATCTGGTCTTTATTTAAAACCTGTGCGTTGTGCATGTTGGAAATGAGATCCACTATTAATTTTATCAGCAGCTGCAGACTACGGTAATTCCAAACAGTAATCACTCATACATTTGGCATCATTTTAGCTGCTGAATTTCATAATCTTTTGATGTGTTTCACCTAAATCCCTGATAAAGATGTGTAAAAAGTCTTACTTTTTATATTGATGTGCTATAATCTCATGCTTAAAAATGCCTAAAAATCCAACCTTTTATTTGATTACAATTCAACCATTGAACTTTTCCTCAATCTCTCAATTTTGTCTCTGGGGAACTACTTCTGTTTGGATTTGGGGTTATGTTCTGAATTACTATCCTGCTGACAGACCCAGTTTTGTAGTTTACTGATAGATCACATCAGATTTTTCTCTGAAATATTCTGGTAATTTTAAGAGTTCATTCATTCTTACAGGGCTCTCAGTTTCTTTTGGCATAAACTCACATTTTAGTCTAATATGGTAGGTGGGTAATAATAAGCTACATTTATTCTTTCATAACTTTTAGCAAAAAATACTCTTCCAAAATATGTTATACTGCAACATACTCTCTACTTGTAACCAAATATTATTTTGAAGTGTCTTGTGCGTCTTCATGAACTGACAGATACACATAAATCTGATTTCTTCTTCTTATGTTATTTTCTATTTACAGAATCTGCTGTGACATGTGCAACACAAGAGAATATACAAAATATCTCGTCACTGGAAGCGGTTTGTGCTCTTCAAACATACAAACATTTAAGTCCAAAAAGTATTCACACTCCGTTCAGACTTATACCTAGAGTAGTCGCTTAATTTGACTAATCTGTTTCTTCTAATTGGGAAAATAGTCATGCTCCAAAGTGGCCCAGACAAATATGGACAAATAAGACAATCCCAATAAGGATTTTTCCTCGTATTGTTGAAATTGGAATGAATCATTTCAAACATTTTAAGTTTTAATACTGGTTACTTATCATTTTTTCACAGATACAGTAACTGTCTCATTTTCTTTCAGAAACAAACAGAAATCTAAATCTACAAGAGGTATGAATAATTTTGACCTTAACTGTGGGGACTGGTTTTACAAAGTGATCTAGAAAGGTGTCTTTCTTATGCCTGAATTAGTTATTTCAATCATTTCTACTTAATTATTTTAAAAAATAATAATAATTGAATATGAGTAGTTTATACTTAAGTCTGGCTGATTAAGTAATTTCTAAAATATAAATAAAACCAACTGACAAAACTGCTGGATTTCTGTTTGGGTTGCTAGGCGACGGGCTTGGCTTGGCTGGGGTTGCTAGGTAACGGCGGAGTGCCCCTCAAATGTAACTTAACAATGAACAGATTTTTGAAACATTTTCAAAATACCAAAAAACATTAACTTATTGCAAAAAAACAACTGTGTTTTTTTAAGCGATTGGGCTGTTTTTATAAGCAGTTTAGACCAAGTGTAGTTTAATTTAATTTTTTTTCTCTTTGGGAGGAATAAAATATTTTCGAATTTTGAATTAAACTGAAATGGACGTGTAATATAACGTGCAAAATAGAAATTTTGCATAACGGGTCAACTTCACTGTTTTTCAAACATCTTTAAACATGGGTGCCCACACATTTTTCTGCATAGAGCTGACTTCCTTAAACAACAATTTTAAAGAGAAAAATGAGCAAATCTAAGCAATAAGTCAGCAAACTCATAGCATTTGTTCCAACAAAGCCACAAAACAAACCCATCAAAAGCTTTCTAAACATCCAGCTATATAAGTATATACATCATTTGCAAAAAATAACAGTTAATAGTTGTGCTTTCTTTGTGACCCAATGACAGGGTTAAGATTTGTGCAACTTTGTTTAGGTGGCGTATTATTTCAAGATGGCTGTGTCAGCACTGAGCGCCTCCAGCCGTGAGAAATTAATTTTATCTTTGTCTGCAGGTCTGTACATTTTGGTCATACATTACAGCGCCTGAAGGCGATCGATATAGTTCATTAATAGATAATGTCGACGTGTCAGTCAGTTTACTCACGTTGGAGTCGAGCAGGTCGATGCTGTCCAGGCTCTTGCTCCGGTGGATGCGGCCCTTGATGCGGCGGAGTGATGGCTTACCCTGAACGGTGCTCGCGGAGGAGGCTGCTGTGACGGAGCCGGCAGTCGGGCTGGGGTGATGCCTGAGGTCAGGAAAAGACACGGTCAGGAACACAGAAAGCATGGTACTGAGGGCGCAGAGAGCCAAAAGCGAGTAGTGAGGAACATGAAGAAGAATGTCCAGTAAAAAATCACATCCAGTGGATTTAGACTGGATGTTCTCTGCAGGAGGCCAGAAATGGCGTTTAAAGAGACAGGACAGAAAATATCACTGGTTGTTCAGTCCATCCATCAGTTCAGCCATCCAGCCATCCAACCCACCCAACCAACCAACCAACCAACCAACCAACCAACCATTTATCCAAACATTCATCCGTCCAAAAATCCATCCATCCATCCATCCATCCATCCATCCATCCATCCATCCATCCATCCATCCATCCATCCATCCATCCATCCATCCATCCATCAACCAACCAACTACCCACCCATCCACCCAACCATCTACCCACCCATCCACCCAACCATCCATCCATCCATCCAACCCACCAACCAACCAACCATTTACCCAAACATTCATCCGTCCAAACATTCAGCCATCCATCCATCCATCCATCCATCCATCCATCCAACCCACCAACTAACCAACCAATCAACCAACCATCCACCCATCCATCCAACCCACCCACCAACCAACCAACTACCCACCCATCCACCCAACCAACCAACCAACCAACCAACCAACCAACCAACCAACCAACCAACCAACCAACCATCCATCCATCCATCCATCCATCCATCCATCCATCCATCCATCCATCCATCCATCCAACCCACCAACCAACCAACCATTTACCCAAACATTCATCCGTCCAAACATTCAGCCATCCATCCATCCAACCCACCAACTAACCAACCAATCAACCAACCATCCACCCATCCATCCAACCCAAAAGTAATTTTTACTAAAAAATTTTAGTAAAAATTTTACTAAAAGTAAAAAAAGAAATTACTCAAATAAGAGTAAAAAGGTATTTGGTAAAAAGTCTGCCCAAGTAGCGACTAACTGATCAAAATATAAGTCATATAATATTTAAAAATTACACAATTAGATGGACAAAAATATAAAGTTAAGTGGAAATTGTGGTATTTTAAGGATGAAAATAACAATATTTCATATAAGAAGCAAAATATAAAACCAGGCAAAATAAATTGAATATAGAACTTCAGAAACTTTAATAAAAACCGTAGGTTGCCTGCTGAATTTTTGGTTTAAACATGTTTATTTTTCATTCAGTGGGTAGAAAATACACAAATTTTACTCAAGTAAAAGTAGCGACACTTCATAATAAAATTACTCAAATAAAAGTGAAATGCATAGCGTAGTAAAAATACTCCTAAAAGTACATGTTTTCAAAAAAGTTACTCAAGTAAAAGTAATTAAGTAAATGTAACTAATTACTACCCAAGTCTGATCATAGTGAAATGTGGTGCTGGAAAAACTCACCTTAAAATAGATTTTGATAACTATCTCAATTGTATGCAAAGACTAAAGCAATGACATGAGGAGTATTAGCTTCAACACAAATACATTTAATTTTAAATGATGTGACATAAGCAAGTCCAATAGGATTTTACAATTTGTAAATGAGAAACTGCTACTATGATGAGCTGGAGAGTAAACTAACAGCTTGATTCTTATCAGAAAAAGGAACCATTTTAGTTTACGAACAAATGGATTGCTGGTAGAGTTCATTGTGTTCATTTGGTGCTGTAGTTGGCTCTCATCCAACTAAATAATAAATTAGCATTACCTAGGCTAATAGATATGCTTTTATATGCTGAGCAGCAGAGGTCTGAACACATGAAACATAATGGGAGGAAAAGATGAACAGCGATGGGGGAGAAAGAGAAAAGCACCCTCCACTTTTCTATCTGCATTAATTCAATAGTTGCCTGAGGCAGATAGAGGTGCTTACTGGCTAGAAATGCAGAGTAAAAGCCTTCAACAATACGTTTGGTCAATTACAGCTGACCTCAGATGGTTCTCATAAACAATTCAGCAAACATGACTAATGAGAAAATCGCTTGGACTGTATTACAAAGCTGCTGCAGTCCTGCGCATTCACAGACCGGTTTCTTGGATGTTGATTCTGAGGTGGATTTCAGCCAAAACACCTCAAAGGCACAACACATCGTAGTGCCAGCAACGCTGCCGACTCAGATATAACGTGTGCACTGAATGATTTCATCCTCTCTAACAAATCTGCAGGTATGATGCGCCTCGCTGGAGATTTGTGACACTGAAATGAAATAGAAATATGACTTCTTCACTTAAATTATTTAAAGGCTCTGTTAGGCTTTCTTGGATAAAATGCATTTGCTTCCAAATTGTGTCATTTGGAGGCCATAATGGCGGGAAGGGACAGAAGTTTGGGACAAAGACTGAGAAAGAAAATTTAACACAACTGAATGGAAATCTGTGGCATTTTATGGCTGAAACGTTTATTGAAATTATCTTCAACTAATCTAGTAATTGATTAATTGTTAACTTGAGTGTACAGACTCAAAAAAATAACAACATTCAGAGCAGCAATGAAGCCAAAGTTGTAGAAAACTATCTACATTTTGCATTGAAGATTAAAAAAACAACCTTTGTCTGTAAATATTTTTTTACCCATAACTCGTGAAGTGAGATGTTTTTAGCTGGTTCAAATTCTGTAACCCAAATTTCCTATAAAGCACTTTTTCCAGTCCAATTATTAATCCATTAATCCAAAAAATAATCAACAGATCAGCCCTACACTGTATTGATCTCAACTCAATAAAAAATGGCTGAGCTTGTCGCCCTTTTCTACTAACATCAAGCGTTTCTTTTTCTTCTATAAAAAAGGAATTAAAGTATTTGCTTACTGGAATATCTAAAGCATTTCTGATACTGTATAAAAAAGGTTTAAGCAAACATCTACAGAACTGGTTGATTCTTTTATTCGATTAATCTATAACAAAAATAATAGCTAGTTGCAGTCCATATTTCTGTATCTAAATAAATATGTTTTTTTCTAGGAGTGTTGCTATTAGCTGTAGATCCAATTAAAATGTATTTCTCTTCAATTTCAATTTTCAAACAATAAAGGAACATTTTAAAAATAGAGATTATACAGATTTACGTATGCCACTGGCTTAATCAAATCCAATCAAAAGTAGAAATAAACTTTTGGGAATCAACTTAGAGTTCTGACTTTCCAACTTCCAGCAAATGAAAGGAAATCTGAGCATTACAAAAGCAAAAAACTGCATGCTTTGACTTTGCCACTTCCCATTTGTGCTTATGTATGTTAAATTATTCAAAGGCAATAGTTAGGATAATAAAATACATTTTACTTTGCTCAAACACAAAGTAAAGGTGTAAAAGAGACAATACAACATTGATTAAAACCACTAACGTAAAGTTTTGTGGTTGTACAGCTATCGTTTTATTGGGGCCTACTATAAACTGAGACTAAAGATACTGATTGTTTATTATGAATCCATAAAACCGTGTTGATTTAAAAAACGAAAATCCAAACTGTCTCTTTAATCTGCAGTCAGCAGAATGTTAGCTAAGCACTGTACAAATATGGTGCTTCACAAAATGCACCTTGAACTTTTTCATATAACTTCAGACTACAACCATAAACCTAAATGTATTTAATTGGAATGTTATTTTGTTGACCAACACAAAATGTGCACACCCCAAATGATGTGTAATAAATTTGTACTGAGGCCACTTGAGGCAATAAATGTAGAAGCTACTTTTTGCTGCAACTGCTGCTGCAAATCTATTGTAGTATATCTCTAAATTTGCACATCGAGAGATTGAAATGTCTGCTCACTTTTACAAAATAGATCAACCTCAGTGAGATTTTATTGTCAGTATCTGTGGACATTAAGTTTGAAGTTTTGTCACAGATTTTCAATTATATCTGGACATTGACTGGGCCATTTTCACACATAAATTTGCTTTTATCTACACCAGTCCATTGCAGCTCTGCCAGTACGTTCAGGGCTGATGTCTGGGTGAAATGTGAATCAGTCCAAGTTATTTTTCAGCCTTTATGCAGGATTTCTTACAGGATTGCCCTCTTTTACAGTTCATCCATCTTCCCATCGACTTCGACCAGGTTCTCTGTTCCTGTATTCGGGAACCCCAGTTTCACTGTGGGGATTATGTGTGTTCAGGGAATACATTTTCCACCACATGCTATACAAAATATGTTCCTTACATTTTCTTTTTTTAAAGGTTTTATTGGCTCTAGTGGTCTTTATTTGATAGTGAATTGACATGAAAGTGGGTGATGAGAGAAACCGGAAGACATGCGGCAAAGGTCACCTGGCCGGGAATCGAACCTGTGACTTAACCCCCTGCGCCACCACAGTGCCCCCACTTCCTTACATTTTCTGAACAAAATCATTCTTAGATAATGAGATTTTTGCCTATTTTGAGATATTTTAGCTCACTTCAAACCCCCGCCCCCTAACTCAACGTTTGCACTCGCAAGTGAAGATGGCTGCTAACAGATGCACAATTATACAACTGTACATCTTTGAAATTCATACAAATGCAACAAGTTCTTTCTATATGGTAAGTTAACAACAAAACACTTGTCTTTTCCAGCAGCCATTATACAGCAGCTGACCAAACATGCTAGAGTTCTGGTTGCTAGGTGACAGAGTGGGCTCTGCTGGGGTTGCTATGGAAACGGCGCAGTGACCCTGGAATGTGACTCAACAACAAGCAGATTTTTGAAACAGGTCACTTTCCAGACGCCAAAAAACATAAACTTACTCCTAAAAGAACAACTGGGTGCTTTTTGGGCTGGTTTTTCTGTATTTCCTGTTCTATTTGTTTGGTTTAACAGAGATGGTTTGTGTCTTTTGCAAGTCTTTGCTTTCAATCTCTTTATTCTCATCTCTTGACATTCACAAAGAAAGCAGAGTAATATTTCCATATATGCTAAAAGTACTGCTTTCATAAAACCGACTGAACAGCTTCCAGGTCTGCACACTTTTAAGCTCATGTCAGACCAGTGTTAATGCTGGAAATAAATTAGTCTCATCTGTGACGGCCCTGCACGCAGCCTCAGCCCTTAATCTGCTGCCTGGTTTTCCTGAGCATCTTGATCGCTCCATGGGTGGTCTCATACCAAAACAAGACTCTGTTTTTCCTCCCCGATATAAAAGGAGTGCCCTACCTCGCCTTTTAGCATTATGTACGTGTAACCGGGTTTTATTTTAACAGTATTACAGTTGTGAAGTTTGTCAAAATCGGTTTATTTGTTCTCCAAATTTATTTTGTTCTGTCGAAAAGTCGTTTTCTCCTGATGTTTACTCGCTATGTAACTGCTCTTGGCGGTTGGTGGTTACCGTAGCAACCAGTAACTGACAGTTTGTCCCCTTCTTTTCTTTCTGTTGCCGTCCATAACTGTACTCTGGTTTTTTACATTATATTTTAGCATACATTTTGAGCCTTAATAAATTAAACATTGACCAACATATTTGATGAGTATTGATAATTTTTATGATGGCACTCATCAAAATGTAATGCTTGTTACTGGATTTCTAAATTGTTGACTGTATGGTGTCTTATGTGTTTGTATTTTTATGATGTCAAGCACTTTATTGCTAAAATATGCTACACAAATAAACATGACTGACTGATTAATGTTGTGCATTTTAAGCACAACTGTTAACTGCTCATTGGGAACCATTGCTCTGTAGTTTGTTTAGGGTTATTTATGGTATTTTATTTAATGTATGAAGGCAGAAGCTACTGAACTGATGTTAACCACCAACTTGATTTTCTCTCTTTGCTACAAAGTAATGCTTCAGTTATCAATTGTATGATCGTCTCTTAAAGTGATATATTTATTGCCATTTGTGTGGAAGATGAGGTTGGCACCTGTTTTTCTGTTGCCGTCGGTAACAGAGGGGCAAAGCGGCTGGTTTGATGCTGACCACCAACTTCGTGTCTGTTGTGAAATCAACCTGCTGGACGTGAGACGAACAAAGCGCGGCTACGTGTGAACAAAGGAAAACCACCTGAGAAGCTAATGAAATGAGATCAATGCAGAAACCTGATGGCCAGATTACCACAACAGAGTTTAATAAGGTTGCTCACCGATAAGGCTGAGCAGAAGCCTGGCGCTAACACAAAGGGAGGGCGGGGACACATTGATCAGTTGCAGGACTTTATGCTGTCCCTCAGGCTGTCTTAGAGGAGCTATCAGCTAAGATTAGCTCAAGCAATTATGGCTGCTGCTTAATCAGCAGCTCAATACGCAATGTTATGCTTCATTCCTCCCAACTTGGCCGCTGCCAGTACCACATTTAACAGAAGGGAGCAATCCGGAGGGCTTTTCTGCAGCATAAACACTAAAACACGTAAAGAGAAATAAAGCAGAAGGGCAGCACAATAATTATTTAGGAGGAAAAGTGCATCTGAAAAACATAACAAAAGCAAAATAGACTTGTTGTAAACCCCTTGCAGGCTTGCAACAGAGTGTAAAGTTCATTGAGTTAGGTTAAAGCAACTCTTGGGCTGTGTGCAAAAAAAAGAAAAGGGAATGGCTTTTTAAGACTGCAGGCGAGAGGAACATCTGTTTGGAAAGAGCATGCCTAATTTAGAGAGCTGCTGCCGCTACTCTGCCTTTATCAAAGGCAAGCAGAGCTGCTCTGCCTCTAATGAGCGCCGCACGTGGCACACACATATAAAACCCGGTGGGTGAAAGGTGCAAGTGTTCAGGCAGAGCAGTGCGTAATCTCAACGCCACACACTGTGAGGGCGGCAGCGCGAGAAGCTGCTGGGACCGTTTGACCAGACACGAAGCAGAGTTATCCCTGCAGTCAATTAAAAATGAATAAATAGCATCTAAAAAAGGAGGAAGCTCTGTCATTTTTTCTCAATTCATGTCTTAGATGCACACAAAAATATGCCTGAATGATGCAATTAGGATGTCATACATGGAGTCTTTACTCATCGGCAAAAGGGAGATGATTTTAAATGATTTTAAAACCAAATGCGTTGATTTTGACTTGTGTAAGTCATTGTTCAAAAGAAAGCGATAAAATACAAAGAAGTGACAAAAATGTGTTTAATTTATCCATTACTTTGCCACTATCTTATGCAGGTTAGTTTCTGTAATCCTAATAAATTTTGCATTTCTTATATTTTGCATTCTGGGCTACTTTAGTGTTTAGATATGCTATGATGACTTGTTCCTGTGTTCTGGTATTCATTTTGTCATTCCCCACTCAGTCCCTTCAGCTCTTTAACGTCTAGCTTTCCAGTTAATCAGACTCACCTGATTCACATCAAGTAATCAACATTACAGGTAATTAACTCATTGTCTTCATCCACATCTGTGCCAACAACTTCCAGTGAAAACACCTATATCAGGGGTGTGTCCAAATATTTTGCACTGAGGGCCAAAATGCCAAAGCTGAAAGTGTTCAGGGGTCAAATTTTTCCTGGTTTTCCCAATTAAAAAAAATTCCTGCACAGCAATAAGTAAAATAATATTTTACGTTTGCCTGTAAGTAATATTTTCTTCTACAACCTTTGTTTTGCTTAGCCAAATGTAATGGATGGGTGTGCCAAAGTCTGTTTTAGAGTAAAATATTAAAATAAAAGACTAACTAAAAAAAATTATTTATGTTGTACTGAACATTTTCCTTCTAAGAAGATATAAACTCACCACAGAAAATAGAAATCCAAAGATGGCCAAATCTGTGCCATTCTTGAGCTGTGGTCAGGGGCCACACAAAATTAATCCAAGAACCACAAATGGCCCAGGTGCCACACTTTGGACACCACTGACTGATATCTTTTGGTTTTACTGCACTCTAAAACCAATCAGGATCCTTCTGGGGGAAAAATGTAAAATGCTAGTCTTTAATTTCTTGCAGAGAGAAGATAAAGGAGGATTCCTTCAGATATTTAGATGTTTTCATCAGTTTTGTCCTATACAAACTGTTATGCTGCGTTTGATGCAGACGCCAGTTTATAGTCGACCGTTTGTTTGCCCCCAGGCTGTGCCTCAGTTACAGGGCCTCTCTACCCGCTGACCTCTGGAAATCCACACCAATCACACATGACCTCGGTGTACAAGTCAACATCACAGCACATTCATGTCATCACACTCCCTCTGGGTTTTTGCCAAATTTGCTAGTATCGTGCGAGGACTGGTGACTTAAGAGCAATAATGTTTCAGCTGCTCTCTCACTCGGGATGTGAGAGGGTTTTACAGGAAAGAAAAAGCAGATCGTTGATTAAAATGTTTGGATCTTACTCTGGCCGAGTGATAAGAACTGTCCGTTCTGATAAACTCCATTGTGATGAATCAAAGAAAAGAAAATTAAATTTGCAATATTTAGCAACAGTTTGGCAGTTATAGTTTGTCACAATTAGTATGGTTCTGGGTGAATTCCACCTGTCAACCATTTCTGATCACACCATTTTTACCCCATCCTACTTTCATTTCTTATGCTTAATTAAATTTTTTCATAAATTTAGGTGGGGGGGAGGGGGAATGTGTAACTCCTATATGTAGATTTAAATGTATATTAGTTCCACTGATTGCCAGTTGACAGGTGAAATAAGAAACTAAGCTCCCAGATTGAATCTACATAAACACAAGTAACCCACAGCCAGTTGATAATTTTCTAGATTATAGAAAATTATTTTAAATTATTGCTTATCAAAGCAGGTAAATGAGGAACATTAGGGAACAAAGTGTTCCCCAGTGGAGAAAAGAAACGACTATCGGTGCAAAATGTCCTGTAGCTGACTGAAAAAAAAGGAAAGTACAAAATGGTGAAGGGGTGAAATATACAGCCTCTGTATTTACATTAAACCAGACTGACACGACTAGATACACCGTATGAAACCTTGAACAGGTTAGGATTGGTCTGTGGGGTATAAAGAACGTGTTTTTTTTTACAGTTTTGCACAAAATCATTCTGACATAATGAGATTCTACTTAGTTTAGCCTATTTTGAGCTCCTGTCAGAGTGTCTTGTGTGGAGAATTATTCTGTCTTTATGCCGAGTTCTTGATGTATGAGGTTAAAGAAGAGTCAGTGAGTTCATAAATTCCATTCATTAATACTAAACTACAGCTGGTCCATCATGACCTGCCACCTATAGGAGGTAACAGACAAAATGGCACCCCAGAAGAGTTTGTGATCTCCTTTGTCAGCCTCTATCTAAGTTAAGCCCCAAAGAGGGCGTTCCCTAGCGTGTCCTTTCCTCTACACATAGCTCTCATTTGCATTTCCTAACATGTCCTTTCCTCGAGCTTTAGCTTAGCAACTAAAAGAGATAGAAGGAAAACACAGAATTATTTATTCTCAACACTTGTCACTTTAAATCTAAATAAGAATAAGTTCCTGCTGGCTGCAGCGTGAAAATGGCTGCAAATGGATGCACAGTTATGCAGCTGTACATCTTTGAAAAGCAAAAGCGGAGCGTCCTGCACAACCAACAAGAATGTAGCAAGTTGTTTCTGATTGGTTAAGTCAACAACCAAACACTTGTCTATTCCAGCAGCCATTGTAGAGCACATAGAGCAGTAAAACCAGCTGACAAACATGCCGGAGCTCAGCTTGGGTTGCTAGGTGATGGGCCGAACTCTGCCCATCACCTAGCAACCCAGTTGCTAGGTTACTGGCTGGGTTGCTGATTCTGAAGATTTTTGAAGCTGCTCCTCTTACAGACAGCAGAAAACATGAACCTGCTTAAAAACGATTTGTTTTTTAAGCTCTTAGAAACTGCTCTTAGAGAAGTACAAAAACATGCAAAATGTGAATTCTGAATAATCCCCCTTTAACAAATGTGTAATGCATTTCTCCACACAAAGATGAAACAAAACACCAGTTAAGGATTTGTTTTTTAAAGCCTCATCCAAAATGTATCCTCAAATACCTCTGACCAGGGTCTCAGCTCTTCACTCAACCTATTAAAAGTTTTCTACTTAACAAGCTTGGCCCTTTTGTATTAGCACATTGCTGATGAAACAAAACAGCCTCTTTGACAATAAGCTTGATTATGGAGATGGAAGACTGAAAACAACAATAAGAGCTGACACATGAAAGGAGCCCCCAGTTTCTGTGAAACCCCTCATCTTCTTCTCAAAGGGCAATTAGGCTAATAAGACGACGACTAAAGAATATGATCAGCCAAGGAGACTGAAAGCTAATAAGCTGCATGTGATAAGCCTCTGACCCCCTGCTGAGGTTACAGCAACATTTTGACTTCAGTGCCATCACAGCGTTGAGTTTTTTAAAGGAGATGGTGATCAGAATTTACACTAAACCTATAAATCTTAAATTATTCACACATTTCTAGTTTGGTTATGTATACGTCTCCTTTAATCTTTCACAGTTTACAAATTCTTCCGTTTAAAAATAAAATGGATGTTTGGTTGAAGATTGAAGCTTCATTGTCGGTTCTATTTTTACTGAGACTGAAAATTTTAAATATACAGAGTGGAAAAATTCCATATAAAAAACGTAGCTGATATGTTTAAAACTTAGTTATACAGACAATAAAATAAACATTGTATTTGAAACTTCTCAGATTATGTCTCGATATTCTTTTTAATTGAATGCCGAGAAAATACATTAGAAGGTATGGGGTTAGCTTGGTTATCGAGCAATTTGGCAAATCCAACTATAAAATTGATAAGTTGAGTTTGATCTGAAATGAGAGTTGGCTATAAGTTTGCAAGCGGCTGATATGTAACCCACTGTAGAGACCGCGCTTCATTTCATATCGTATGAATCCAGATTAGATGGTCCAAGAAGCTGAAACTAACAGCTAATCAGCTGAACCAGTGCAGCTCTGTACTGTCCTGCATAACTCTAATCTCAAAACGTCTTACATGCTCATTTCAACAGCATTTAAGAATTTTTAAAGGTGAACTATTGTTTTTTCTTTAACATGTTAGAAAAACTCTATGGTTTATATGAAACATGTTCGTTACAATTTTTGCACAAGATTATTTTTAATCCGCTGAGTTCTGCCGATTTTGAGCTGCTTTCCGAATGAGCTGTTTTAGGGCGTCTTGTTACGTTAAATCCAAATAAGGTGCTGCTGGCCACGCCCCCCCTTTTCAGCGTTTGCATTACCTAAAAATGGTTGAAACAGATACGCTATTATAAAACTGTACATCTTTGAAAAACAGAAGTGGAGCCTCCTGCACAAACAACAAGAATGCAACAAGTGGTTTCTGGATGGTAAGCCAACAACAACTTGTCTTTTCCAGCAGCCATTGTAGTGCATACATTGGTAAAATCAGCTGACCAAAAGTCCAGGAGCTCTGCTTGGGTTGCTAGGTAACAGCGCAGCGCCTGTTGAATGTGACTCAACAATTGGGAGGTTTTTGAAATGCCTCATTTTCCAGACACCAATAAAACATTATCTTATTGCCAAAAGTGGTTTTAGAAGCAGTTGTGACCAAAATGGAAGCATAAAAACATGCAAATTGTGAATTTTCATAATAGGTCCCTTTAAGTTGTTGTCACCGACTTCTTTGCATTTACAAAGAAGCAAATTATTATTTTCTTTCAGGGTCAGGTAATGTCTCCTCTTAGCCTTTCATACCGCCGTTTTTTTTTTTTTTTTTTTTTTTTGGGTTGTTCAACACTAGACTTTTTTGGGTAGAAAAAAAGATGGGACATTCTGTACTGAGCATTCATCCTTACAG